>NC_142502.1:170342857-170968928 GCF_057876585.1 Rhinolophus sinicus | reverse complement strand
ACTGAATGATATAAGAAAAGCTCACTATGGTTGTGAGACATCATAAAAATGGTGATATGAGGTGAGCCTCTTGAAATCTCCCATGGAATTTACAACAAATTGAACAACTATGACTCCCTGTGCAGCAGACAGGCAAGACGAAGAGGCCCACTACCGAAATCATCTAAAGGTGGGCAAATTGCACAAGCAGGGGAGGAGGGAAGGGAGAAGTGTGGAGACGGGGCTGCGCAGACGCAGGACGCAGACCTAGCTCAGTGCTCCCAGCTCGCTGCATCCGGGAAGTACTGCAGCTGCGGGAGAAGGAAGAACTCAGACTGCTAGGGCTCCATTCATGGCCCACAGGACTGAGGGGACAGCATATAACATGGCTGAACCCAACACACATGGCAGAGACCTTGGAGCAAAGATTGGGGGAAGAAGGGTGAAAATCACAGTTTAAGCCCTCACTGCCAAGCAGAGGATGGAAGGCATAGGCATGGAGCCTAGCCGCCCCCTCCCCACCCTCCCAGAGCTCGCCCCGCCCCCACCTGCCCAGTGCTAGAAGAGGAACAGTAGCAGCGTCAGATCAAAAGAACAGAATATTTGCAGTTCTGAGAACAGTGGTCCAGACATAGACTCACAGACCAACTAGTTCCAGCAAAGAGGAGGGAGCCATGGAAGCAGGACCAGCTGTGGTGGTGGTTGCTGCCATTGGTCTGGGCCACCTCTCACAACCCACCCCACCCCTGTCCCCACCTAACTGGGCAAATCCCTGCAAGAGTAAACAGAGCTGCTGAAACATACTGACTCTGAATCTGGTGCAGGAAGAGCTTTGGAACTACAGAAGCTCTCCACATCCCCCGATGGAGGTGGCACCCTATGACCCAGGTGAGCTGTTCAGGGAGGAGAAGCTCGCCTTCCAGGGAATCTCCCCATTGTGTGAAAAGCTGTAATAGTGTAGAGAAACTATAACACTACAGTGTGAGAGAGAATAAAAGGTTGCAATCGGAGAGAAAATAAAATATTCTACCAACACCTACTGGAAGACGAAAGAAAAACCTCTTTCTATCAACCTGTTGCAGCACCCACTCCTGTAGATGTCTAAGAAGAGAGAAATAATAAATGATTAATAGCCATGAATAACCAAGGTAACAAGACAGCTCAGAAAGAAAATGAAAAGTCTCTAGAAAATGAATTTAAAGACATGGTAATATGTGACTTAAATGACAGAGAATTCAAGATTGCAGTTCTTATAAAACTCACCGAGATGCAAGAAAACACAGACAGGTAGTTTAATAAACTCAGAAACCCAATCAAAGAACAAAATGAACATTTTACCAAAGAGATTGAAATTTTAAAAAAGAACCAAATAGAATTTCTGGAGATTAAGAACTCAATAAAAGGAATGAAATAGCCAGCTTAGGTAGTAGAGTTGACCAGATGGAGGAAAGAATCAGTAACATCGAAGATAGAAATCTGGAAATGACATGGATGGAAGAAGAAAGAGACTTGAGATTTAAAAGAAAGAACTCTACAAGAACTTTCTGACTCCATCAGAAAGAGCAATATAAGAATAATGGGCATACCAGAAGGAGAAGAAACAGAGAAGGGAACAGAGAGTATATTCGAACAAATAGTCGATGAGAACTTCTCAAACTTGTGGAAAGAACTGAATGCTCGAACCCAAGAAGCAAATAGAACACCTAATTACCTCAACGCCAACAGGCCTTCTCCAAGGCACATTGTATTGAAGCTGTCAAAAATTAACGACAAAGAAAGAATCCTCGAGGCAGCCAGGGAAAAGAAGACAGTAACCTGCAAAGGAAAGCCCATTAGAATATCATCAGATTTTTCAGCAGAAATTCTACCAGCCAGGAGGGAGTGGAATCAAATATTCAAACTATTGAAAGAGAGAAATTATGAGCCAAGAATAACATATCCAGCAAAGATATCCTTTAGATATGAAGGAGGAATAAACACCTTTCCAGATATACAGAAGGTGAGGGAATTTTCTATAAAACAACCTGCACTACAAGAAATACAGAAGAAGGCTATTTGACCAGCAGAAATAGGGATAATTGGTGACAACCAAAACATAAAAGAGGGGAGAGTAAAAGCCTGAACCAGAACATGGGAATGGAGAAAGTAAGCATGCTGAAGAAAATGGAACACCCTAAATATGAAACTTTCTTTTACATAAACTTAATGATAACCACTCAAAAAAAAAAAAAATCCAAATCTGAAATATGTAACGTAATAAAAGAAGAAACAGAGGGAAAAATCATAGAATACCACCACACAGAGATAACAAATAACAACAAAAAGGCAAAGAAACAATGGAGACACAGTCTTACCAGAAATCCAAAGATAGAATGATAGGAAATCCTCACATATCAATAATCGCCCTAAATGTAAATGGACTGAACTCACCAATAAAAAGGCAGAGTAGAAGATTGGATCAAAAAACTAAACCCAACCATGTGCTGCCTCCAAAAGACACATCTCAGCTACAAGGACAAACATAGACGCAAAGTGAAAGGGTGGAAATTGACACTCCAAGCAAATGGTATCCAGAGAAAAACAGGTGTATCCATACTGATATCAGGTGAAACAGAGTTCAGGATCACAAGGTAAAAGGTAACAAGAGACATAACACTCATCAATATTTATGCCCCCAATCAGGGAGCACCAAAATATACCAAGCAACTACTAACAGAACTAAAGGGAGAAATTGACCAAAACACAATTATAGTAGGGGACTTAAATACATCATTTACAGCTATGGATGGATCATCCAAACAGAAAATTAATAAAGAAAAAGCAGCCCTAAATCACACATTAGATGAAATGGACATAATTGACATTTATAGAGCACTTCATCCTAAAAGATCAGACTATACATTTTTTTTCTAGTGTACACAGAACATTCTCAAGGATAGACCATATATTGGGACATAAAACTAGCCTCAGTAAATTTAAGAAGACTGAAATCATACCAAGCATATTTTCTGATCACAGGCTTTGAAATTAGATATAAACTGCAAAAAAAACAAAAACAAAAACAAAACAAAACAGGAAAAACCACAAATATGTGGAGACTAACAACATACTTTTAAAGAACGATTGGGTCAAAGACGAAATTAGAGGAGCAATCAAAAGATACGTAGAAACAAATGAAAATGAAAATACATCCTACCAAAACTTTTGGGATACAGCAAAAGCAGTTTTAAGAGGAAATTTATATCATTAAAGGCCTACCTCAAGAAGCAAGAAAAATCCCAGATAAATAACCTCACCTTACACCTTAAAGAACTAGAAAAAGAAGAAAAAATGAAACCCAAGGTCAGCAGAAGAAAGGAAATAGTAAAAATCAGAGCAGAACTAAATGAAATAGAGAACAAAAAGACAATAAAAAATTAATGTGACAAAGAGCTGGTTCTTTGAAAAGGTTAATAAAACTGACAAACCCTTGGTTAGACTCACTAAGATGAAAAGAGAAAAGACACTAATAAACAAAATCAGAAATGAAAAAGGGGAAGTTATCACAGATGCCACAGAAATACAAAGGATCATCCAAGGATACCATGAAGAACTATATGCCACCAAACTCAATAACCTAGGAGAAATGGACAAGTTCCTAGAAACATATAGCCTTCCTAGGCTGCATCACGAAGAAGTGGAAAATATAAATAGACTGATCACCAGTAAACAAATTAGTCAGTCATCCAAAACCTTCCCAAAAGCAAAAGTCTGGGACCAGATAGCTTCACTAGTGAATTCTACCAACCCTTCAAAGAGGATCTAATACGTGTCCTACTCAAACTCTTCCAAAAAATTGAAGAAGAGAGAATACTCCTTCATTCATTTTATGAGGCCATCCTTACCCTGATACCAAAACCTGGTAAGGATAACACATAAAAAGAAAACTACAGACCAATATCTCTGATGAATACAGATGCAAAAATCCTAAACAAAATTCTAGCAAATCAAATGCAACAATGCATTAAAAAGATTATTCATCACGACCAAGAGGGGTTCATCCCAGGGGCACAAGGATGGTTCAACATCTGCAAATCCATCAATGTGATACACCACATAAACAAAATAAAGAACAAAAATCATATGATTATATCAATTGATGCAGAAAAAGTATTTGACAAGATACAATATCCATTCATGATTAAAACACTTAATAAAATAGGTATAGAAGGAAAATACCTTAACATAATAAAGGCCATATATGACAAGCCCTCAGCTAATCTCATAATTAATGGTGAAAAACTGAAGCCCTTTGCTCTACATTCAGGAACACGACAGGGCTGTCCCCCTATCACCTCTGCTTTTCAACATAGTGTTGGAAGTCCTTGCCACAGCAATCAGGCAAGAGAAATAAATAAAAGGCATCCAAATTGGGAATGAAGAAGTTAAATTATCACTCTTTGCAGATGACATGATGCTATATATAGACAACCCTAAAGACTCCACCAAAAAGCTATTAGAAACAATAAACAAATACAGTCTAGTTGCCAGCTACAAAATCAACATACAAAAGTCCACTGCATTCCTATATACTAACAATGAAATCTCAGAAAAAGAAATAAAAAAAAAGAATTCCTTTTTGCAATTGCAACAAAAAGAATAAAATACCTAGGAATATACTTAACCAAGGATGTGAAAGACCTATATGCTGAAAACTGTAAGACATTTTAAAAAGAAATTGAAGAAGACACAAATGGAAAGACATTCCGTGCTCATGGATTGGAAGAATCAACAGAGTTAAAATGGCCATATTACCCAAAGCAATATACAAATTTAATGCAATCCCCATCAAAATCCCAATGGAATTTTTTAAAGAAATAGAACAAAATATCATCAGATTTGTATGAAACCACAAAAGACCCCAAATAGCCAAAGCAATTCTAAGAAAAAAGAACAATGCTGGAGTTATCACACTCCCTGACTTTAGCTTGTACTACAGGGCAACAATAATCAAAACAGCATGGTATTGGCAGAAAAACAGACACAGAGACCAATGGAATAGAATTGAGAACCCAGCAGAAATAAACCCACATAAATATGGGCAGATAATTTTTGACAAAGAAGCCAAAAACATACAATGGAGGAAAGACAGCCTCTTCAATAAATGGTGCTAGGAGAACTGGATAGCCACGTGCAAAAGAATGAAACTGGAATGCTATCTGTCACCATGTACCAAAATTAATTCAAAATGGATCAAAGACCTAAGCATAAGACCTGAAAAAATAAACTACATAGAAGAAAACATAGGTACTAAACTTGTGGACCTTGGGTTCAAAGAGCATTTTATGAATTTGACTCCAAAGACAAGGGAAGTAAAAGCTAAAATAAATGAATGGGACTATATCAAACTTAAAAGCTTCTGCACAGCAAACGAAACTATCAACAAAATAAAGAGGCAACCAACTGAAAGGGAGAAGATTTTTGCAAACAGCGCCTCCGATAAGAGTATGCAAAATATCCAAGGAACTCATACAACTCAACAACAAAAAAAACAACCCAATTGAAAAATGGGCAGAGGACCTGAAGAGACATTTCTCCAAAGAGGACATACAATGGCAAATAGACATATGAAAAAATGCTCAATAAAGTTTAGTTTAAAAAAAGAAAAAAAGAAAAGCTCACTATATAATATTGAGTATAAAAGTAGTACACAATACTGTTGTATTCAGTGTGATTTTAATGTCATTAAATTATATATGTATATATATATATTCATGTATATATATATATACACACATATATATATACATATACACACACACATACAATTGTAACAAAATGTTTAAGGTGGTGAAATTATCAGCGATTTCAAGTTTTTTCTTATACTTACTTCTCTTTATTTCTCAAATTCCCCACAATGAACTTGCATGACTCTCAAATCAGAAAACAATTTTTCATGTAAACAGGGCAAAAAAGAATATGGAATGGGTTGGAGCCTCTCGACTTTCATCCTCACCTCGGCTCTTACTTTTCCTACCAGTGCACAGAATGTTGTGTCTCTTGGTTTCTAGGTTACCTTTCACTTCTCCCATGTCTCTTTTCTGATTAAGAGAGCAAAGAAACTGGAGTCAGAACCAGACTCCCTGTGACTGGAGGAGGGAAAACAGCATTTAACCATAAGCTCCCTGAGGGCAGAGACTGGACCCACCAGTGTCTGAGCCTCAGCTCCCAGCCCCATGCCCAGCTGGACCACTGAACTGACCTCACGGTAGGTACACTTCACACACAGCTACCTCTCACTGCTAAGTTCTGAGGGCTATTGAATATGTGGGATGCATCTCAGCCTTCAGAGGAGCTCCCTCTTCAGAGGAGAGATTAGACAGATTTAAAGTGAACTATAACACACAAATGAGGTGCAGTGAAATAAACGTGCACTGAAATGCTATGGGAGAAAATGGGGGGTATAAACGTACTAGGACAAAGGGAATGAGAAAGCAGACAACGGCAACATTTTGGAAACTGGGCAGCAAATGGAGGACTCGACTGATATCCAACTGATTTCAGAGATCTGAGAAAGCTGTATCCTCAACTGACAGTGTGGGAGCCAAGAAGCTGCCTTATTTTCTCAGCAGAGACATCACCCCCACCCCCCCAAAAAAAAAGTGAGGAATTGACTCTACAACGTCTGCAATTGTGGGAAGGGAGGGAAGCTAAGTAAAGTCGCTTGATCAAAGTCCACTGAAGAGGTAGTGGGATCCACAAATACCCTCCCTATCCACAGCAGGAACTAGAGGTTTGTTTGCTCTCTGGACTGGGAGAAATGGAGACTCCCTGGGGACACCAGGTACAACTAGAGAGAAAGGGCAGAGTAATGGACATGGGGAAGGAGTGAGCATTTGCATCCTAAATGCTGAAACCTCCAACCTTCCTCTCTAAGCGATTTCCACAAATATAGCCACCCGGCTTATACCTGCAGGCAGCAGCCTGGGAGAATTTTCCAGGGGGATGTGAACAGCTCAAAAGGAAAGAGATCAAAAGATACTGACATCTAGGTTCTCCAACAAAATAGCCCAACCACACCCTACAGTGAAGCCCACAAGTGACAAGCCCCAAGGACAAGCTCAGAGCTTCCAGACCACATCTGAGCATGCTCCACTTCATAGGAGCAGAAATTAGAGTTCACAGACATTTGAGAAAAGTCTCCAACATGAAAGATAGAAATTAAATCAATAGGATAAATGCAACCTAATGGGGATTATGCAAGAAAAGCATTTTATATTCAGGATATATTTAATATCCTGAGAGATATAAAAGAAGATATATTGCATTTATGGAAAAGAACTGGATAGTATTTTAAAAAAGAATACCAAGAGAGTAAAACAGGACTGGTGAAATTAAACATATTATAGTAGAAATAGAAAAGGTCATCAAAGGGTTATAAAGACATAGAAAATAGGACAGGATAGATAAAAAAAAAAAAAAATGAATGAGTTCAGGATAGCCAACATGCAAATAATAAGCGTTCCAGAAAGAAAAAATCACACACACACACACACACACACACACGCACACACACACACACACATGCACACACGAGGGAAGGAAATAAATCATAAAATAATCCAAGGAAATGCCCCTAAACTGAAAGACTTGAATTTCAAGATTAAGTGGTCCACATAGCAATATAGATAAAATAAACTCAAAAGTCACAGTATCATGAAATTTTAGAATACAAAGGACAAAGACACAATCAAATAAACTTCCAGAGAGAGAGAGAAAAAAAAAAAAAAAACAGGTCCCATTCCAAAGACTGTGACTTTGAATGGCTTTCAATTTCTCAACGGCAAAGCCAGAAGCTAGAAAATCACAGTGATGCCTTAAAAAATCTGAAGAGAAATGATTTCCAACCGAGAATTCTATACTCAGAGAAACTACTAATCAATTGTGAAGGTAAA
The DNA here is from genome assembly GCF_057876585.1 of Rhinolophus sinicus. Lineage (NCBI taxonomy): Eukaryota > Metazoa > Chordata > Mammalia > Chiroptera > Rhinolophidae > Rhinolophus > Rhinolophus sinicus. The sequence goes on along the minus strand of NC_142502.1, from coordinate 170,961,015 downwards.
ACAACGGCTCTGTCAGGTACACAGGTCTCAACTGTTTTATCTCCCTGTACTCATTCTCAGGAAGCTGTGTGCAGATGTGCTCCCCTCGCATCAGTGGGATACTGGAAGAGAGGAGTCGAGCATAGGCGAGAAAAAGAGAATTCCTAGGATGGCCCAGGATGCCAGAGGGTAACCCATCCATCCGGAACACAGCAGGGCGGAAGGCTCCAGGAGAGATTTCTTAAAGAAGATAAGACTGGAGGCAGAACAGAGGTATCTGATATGTGAAGAAAACATTTAGACAGCTTGCAGAGTGTTTGGGGTTGAAACGGTGATAAATTCAGAGGAAACTAAGCTAATACAAAAGGATATAATGTAATCTAAATGTAAATATAAAACAAAACAAAATCAAAATCAAACCTCTAGGGAAAATAAAAGTGTGCATAAAAGGAAAAAGTAAACCCTTAGACATCAATATCATTTGCATTGCCATATAACATAAACACTGAATACTGATTTGAACAAAATTAAAATGTAACACTATTGGGAGAGTGAGTGGTGGGAAAAGGCACACTTTGGCATGTACAGTACAGTGGGAGTGGGGAGACAGTGGGCTCTTGGAACATGAAAGAATCCATTCCTCACCTACCATAATGGGAAGTCAACAGATTGTGTTTAAAACTCCAAATCAAGAAATGACAATATAACCACCCTTTTTAGAGATATAGAGCTGTCTGCCCCCAAAATCAGCTAAATGAGTTGAAGATAGTCTCTCTGGTGAGAGGAAATGGAGGGTGAAGGACAGTGGACTGCTGTGTATCACCGCAAGTCTTATTTCCTTTTTTTTTTTTTTAACTATGGGCATTATGAAATTTGATAAAATATTAGAACATTAAAAAAAAAGAATAAATCTCAATTCTTCAAGTGCCCTTCACTTTCATGGGTCCTAAGAGTTTCCCTACCTGTTCTCATGTTCGAAGCAGAGAACAGGCTTCATGTGCAACGTGAGGACTCTGGCTCAGACTTAGTGGGAAAACGTCTTTCTCCTCAGAGCTTTGGGAAAATGGACTCACAGGACAGTGGACTGGAGTTCCAACCTATATGTTGTTTCATGTTTGTCTGCCTTGTTTATGTAAACAAACATATCAACCAGCATTGATGTCGAAATTATACTCGTTCACGAAATTACAACCACATGCTGACTACAAATAAAAATTTTGGCAAAAAGCAAGAATTCAGAGAATCAATTTGAATTTACATAGAGAAAGAATATTTTATTATTATGTGTAAATTGTGCAGTACACATCTTTTAGATCAGTACCATTTATAGTAAACGTGTGTGTATGTAGGGGCACACACACACACACACACACACACACACACACACACACACACTGTTCTTTCCAGAGTGCCAGTCGGTAAACATTTACCAGCACACCACTGAAACTACAGCTATTGCTCAGGAGTGAGGACTCCTCTGCCCTTTGGGAGGGAGGGTCTCAGCTCTGATTTCACCCATTAGCAACTTGGTGGGTTTCCCCAAAGGGCACTGGCATTGATGCCCACAGAGGGCAAAACTCACTACGTAACACGGGTATCTTAGGCATAAAATTAAGAATTATTGATAACAGGACGAATCATTGTTTTTCAAAGAAATACAAGTAAAACATTCATCCATGGGGGAAAAGGTGATAGATATGACAACTGACCTATTTATTGCATTAAGCACTAAATGCATTTTGGCTGAATTTAGTTTCATGAATTTCCTCATGAGATTCTATTCTTTTCAAAAGCATCGTAAAAAAATAGGACTTCAAAGGAAGAGCTTAATGGAAAATCTTGAAGGGAGCAAGGAGAAGGAAGAGGATCTGTGAAGACTTCTTTAACATGAAGACTTCTTTAAAGAGAAGGTCTTACAACTAGGATGGCACCAGGTACAAAAACCTTAGGGAAGGGTTGACCGGTTAGCTCAGTTAGTTAGCGCATGGTGCTAGTGGCGGCAAGGTTGCTGGTTCCATCCCCACATGGGCCACTGTGAGCTACACCCTCCTTAAAAAACAAACAAACAAACAAATAACCTTAGGGAAAATGTAATTTGGTAAGATAATAGCCAACCGAGAGCTAGTCTTGATGAGAAAATGTCTAAAAGATATAAAAAAGGCACTGGTGCACAGTGGTGGCTGGAGTGACCACCACTCTAGTTAATGCCACCTCCTAAAATGGCCCAGGTAAGGTTTATGCTATATGAACAGGATGCTTAATTAGTGTTCAGGTGCTTAATTAGTGTTCATTACATTTGTACAAATGGCTGTCAGCAGATTTTCTACGCGTTACTCTGAAACTCCCTGACTGACACATTTCTGATTGAGAGGTACGCTCAGCTCTGAGGCAACTTAATCTCAACCCCCGTCACACATCTGCAGACACACACTCTAAACAGACAAGAACCGTCAGGTTGCGAGTTTGGAGTTCTCTTGTGCTCTGGCTCCCCATCTCCTTACCTACCCACTTCATCACCATTTTGGGAACCCAGGGCTTGGGCCTTATATTTGCCATCCTGTATCCAGTTTACTGAGTGCTCTTACATACATTTTGGGCCTCTCGACAATCCTATGACAAGGACAGCACTGGCAGAGTACCCATTTTCCTGAGGATGAAGCCAGAATTCCCAAAGGTTAATGCCTTAACCAAGGCCCCAGGGCAGAATCCAAACTAGGGCTCACTCAGTTATTTGGGCTTCTAGCCCAGTGTTTTTTCCATAAAATGCTGACATGTGGACTCTGAGGTGGGCCTAAGAGGTAAAAATAGAATGCTACACATCTGAGAAATTTCTTCTAGTAGAATGCAAAAGGCCCCACTCCGTGAACCAGAAATGTATACAAACCAGAGACAGCAATGAGACAGTTTTGGTTGTTTATACATGGCCTCTCTTTGAACATGAATGACATAATTGTACTCCCAAGAAAAATCAGTAGATGAAACAAAATTCACCAGAGTTTCCACAAAAGATGACTTCACAATTTTGACTTGGGGATGGGTTGATTTACATTTACATAGTTAATCATTTTATAATTGAAAAAAGGGATTTCTTCCTGGATGTAATTAACCTAGATGTTCATGTCAACAGACAAATAGGTGAAGACAAAAAAACAACAAAAAGACAGCTAGATTGAAGATTCAGCACATGGCAAAAAAAAAGATTTGTTTTAATCATTGGAAGTGTCAACAAGCACAAGGCGACTTTTGACTGACTAAAAGTTAAGCCAAAATACAACATGATGTTTGGTGGAAGATTATAAAGGAAAGTCATAAATTAGATGGGAATTAGGACAAAAGAACCTTTAAAATCCCTTATAACCTCAGGTCTAGACTAACTCTGAGAAAAACCATTCTCTAACTTGGAAGTCAAGGTACTGTTTCACTGAAGCTAAGTATTTCTGTTACCAAAACAATTGACCTAAAGGAAAATGACAGGGTCTTATTAGTTTGCTAACCAAAGGAACCAGAGAGTCATGCCACTAGAAGAGAAGGAAATCCCTCCTAAGTAACTAAAAACCACATGGAGGGATGAGATGAAGAACTGAAATGTTACACCTCTTCCTCATACTTGGAAACCTGTCCCACCATGTAGGATGTGAGTGGTCTCCCTCCCCTGCTAAAAACCTAAAGCAGAGGTTAAAAAGAAAAAAAAATAAAATGAAAAAAGAAGGGGTCCATATACCTTTAACAGATGATAGCACAGTGGTTAATAGCTTGGCTCTTTCTAGAAAGACTTCTTGGGTTCAAATCATATATATGTGATTTGATAAATATAAAAAAAAAAAAAAAATATATATATATATATATATAAAATATATATATATATATATAAATAGCAAATATATATAAATAGCAAATACACACATATATATATATATCCCAATATATATCCTTTAGCTGTAACTTTTTAAAAAGCTGTAACTTTTAAAAAAGCAATAAAATTTTGGAAGACAGCTTACTGCCCGCAAGACTTTGTAATAAGCAAGCTGGCCATTTAAGCACGGACAAAAAGGATATTCAACAAAAACTGATTGACATGTCAAAAGCAGACAAGATTCTTAAGCCCTCCTCGGTCCTTCCACTCTCAGCCTTGATTCAGTGTTAAGTGGGAGGCTGAGGACCACCTCCAGGAGGGCAGCTTCTCTCTTTCCCTCCTGGTTACGCTGACCTTCAGAATGGATCTGTCAGGGCCCCCATGCCTTGGGGTACACCTCCTGTGGGTCTGTCAGGGAGCCAATGTGTCCCTCTACTCCTTGTCAAGCATGTAGTGAAATGCTGGTGGCGGAGTGATTAGTTGGCTAATGTCCAGTCTGAGTCAGGTCTGCCTTTCCTCAGTACCCAGACACTAAGACGTGGATAAACTCAAAACAGGTCGTAGTTTGTGTCGAGCCCCGGAAGCCAGCATTATTTTCATGATTTCTTCAGGGCACCCACTGCGCCAATGTGGACCTAGAATTACTTGGGACCTGAGTAGAAGCACCTCCCCAGGTGCAACCCTAAAACCCAGGTTCTGGTCCCCGATCTACTATTAACTGGCTCTGTCACGGGGAGGGAGCCACAGACCTAGGAGCCGAGTCTCCTCATCTTGGGTCAGGCATGAGTTTTCTCTAATTGCAGTGAGGGCAGGACGAGGGTACAGTGGGCAGGGACTGATGCCGCAGTGACTAGCTTGGGGTACCAGCAAAGCTGGGCTCACACACGAAACTTACATTTGCTATTTTAAAGCATAGATCAAAATATTCATCAAGGGGGAAATTAAAATTTCATTAGACTTTTTATACCTGTTTTATAGTTTAAAGGTATTTTATTTTTAATTCTCTGGCAGGCGTAGGGGAATGGGTACGCCATAAACTTCTTAGGAACCAGGGTCTCTTTAAATCATCACCCAGCCTAGAAGTGGGCACCCACGAGGTCCGTGGAAGCTGGTTTGTGGGGAAAGAGAAGGGGAGAAAGGGATGTCAGGAAAGTCTATGTCCGTTGTCCCAGAGGCCCCTTAAACGAGCCTCATTTTTTTGGATTATTTTTTCTTTTTGCTTTCTGATTGGGTGTTTTCTGTTACCTCATCTTCTAAATTGCTAATTCGATCCTCTGTTTCATCTAATCTACTGTTGGTTCTCTCTACTGTATCGTTTATTTCAATTATTGTATCCATCATACCTGACTGGTTCTTTTTTATGTTTTCTATCCCCATTTTTATGTTTCCTATCCCTTTGTTGAAGTTCTCCCTGAGATCATTGAGCATCCTTATAACAAGTGTTTGGAGTTCTGCATCTAGTAGATTGTTTGTCTCCATTTTGTTTAGTTCTTTTTATGGAACTTTGATGGTTGCCAGATGGGAGGGAGGTTGGGGGACTGGGTGGAAAAGGTGAAGGGATTAAAAAGTACAAATTGGTAGTTACAAAATAATCATGGGGATGTAAAGTATAGCATAAGGAATATAGTCAATAATATGGTAATAATTGTGGATGGTGTTAGATGGGTACTAGATTTAATGGGGTGATCTCTTCGTAAGGTATATCAATGTTTAATAACTATCTTGTACTCTTGTACACCAGAAACTAATATAATATTGTATGTCAACTGTAATTGAAACATTATTTAAAGTAAAAAAAAAAAAGTCTGTGTTCACTCAGATCTCTTGTTGCACCCTCTCAAGTCACCATCTCCCGTTGCCTACCACTTCATCCATCTGCCACAGAGACTCCAGAGTCAGAAACCCATCTGCAAATTCCTGCAGGCTGGCTTCCTCTCTGTTCCCCATGTGTACATTTTCTCAGTACAGTACGTCTCAGAGGGGCAGTTATTAAAAAGACTAGCCTGTACGATGAGTGAGCTGACGGACTGTTTTCTCTAACACGCCTACAGACCACCTGGGGCTCTTGTTAAAGTGCAGATTCTGACTCAGCATGTCTTGATCGGGGTCTGAGAATCTGCATGACGCCAAGCTCCCGGATGACATTGACGTCTCTGAGCCTCAGGCCATAAGAGTGTAGGAAGGAACTCGAGACCCTGTCAGTTCTGAGTGCCCCAAGCCTGTGAGGCAGAACCATCCCAGCCAGAAGTTCCCAGAACAATACAGTCTCAGGGGTCACCCTACAAGCCACTTGCTTTCTGTGCTGTCCCCACACACCAGCCCAGTCTTCCATGTGGTGAAAACAATGAGCTCAGATGTGGAAGGACTCCAGGGGAAGGACGACACCAGCGCCAGGCAGGCGGTGTGGCTGAGGAAGCTGACAAACCTGCCAGAATGACTACAGCAGGTCTTCAATAGCTCCAGTTACCCTCCCCAGGGGAGTCCTCGGGAAAGGAGAAAGAGTCTAGAAGAAACCCCCTAAATCATTTGCATTCACAGGACAGGAAATACAAACACATTACGGTGCTCTCCACCGTCCTTGGTGGCAGGTGGCAGAGCTAATCACCTCACACTGAACTAGATCGGGTTGGTGGCAATAATTTAGCCTCCTTTAAGCATCGCTCTGGACTCACGTGAGGAAAAGAGACTGAAAACATGCTCAAACAAATAAAAAACACCTGGGACATATGGTTGGACCAGGATCCCAGGAAGGGCCATTGTCACTGAGTAAACTTCAGTTCAAATGCCAGAGTCGGAGAAGATGTCTTCCCACCAGAGCAAGAATAGACCAGAATGACAGTACCATGCATTCTTAGACAGCTCAGATCTGCCATCTTTGCAGACACCAGGCTCTGTGCATGTGTGTGTGCGTACATGTGTGTGTGCGTACATGTGTGTGTGCGTGCACAGGAATGTGTGCGCGTGTGCGTGTGTGTGTGTGTGTGTGTGTGTGTGTGTGTGTTGGGAGGGCAACAGGAGCAAGGCGGGGAGAAAGAGGCAAACAGTAATTCTCGCTCTATAAAATGGCTGTCATTTTCTTATCCACCTTTCTATGCCACTTGAAAGGTAACCACTCTTCTTTATTTCCCGAGAAAAGATGACACTAAAACTCTGTCCTTCAAAAATCTAACAAATTTGAATAGGAGGTCAGGGGAGGGGTTATGATGATGGTCTTGGTACCCACCCCCTCCCTGAATATCCTGCTCTAGGTTTTCCTGTCTGAGAAAACATGGAATAAAGCAAATCCCTGTAGTGGTTTGCCTGGGCTCCCAGGAAGGACCAAGTGGAGATGATTTACCCCGAGAGTCTTAACAAGTCCAATTTGCCAGCCCTGGGATCCCGAGATCCTCTGGTATCCCATCATCCAATGCTCTGTACAGTAGGGATGCTTAGTACAGACCCAGACTGCCTGGGCTAAGTGCCCACTGTGACGGTGGGGGCAGGGTGGCATCTCTACCAGCACCCGCCATGCTTCTCTGGCTATGACTGGTAGACATGGATACAGTATACCTTCCAAGACCCAAGGAGCTCTAGAAGAACAACCTCACTGGGCAGTAAATCAGGTCTCCTGATTCCTAATTCAAGCCAAGGCTCTCCCCACACCAGCCCCATGCATTCCTGACATGAATCCACAGAATTCTATTCTGCAGATTTTTGGATTGGGTGTTCAGAGTGGCCACCCAGACATTAAATTCTGCAAGAGAAGGTCTCCAAGAAAGTCGGTCCGTGGTTCTCCAGATAATACATCAGGTGCTAAGTCACTCAGGGAACTACCACCCCGTTGTTAGAATAAAGAAGGTTTAATTGCCAAATATTAGGCTTTTAAAACCAACCAAGTATATATTAATAGAAGGTAACTTTAATTAGACAGAAGAATCAGACAAACAGAGTGCAAAAAGCTTAGTGTTTCAACCGCATATATCTCCTTGCATCTTTATTCTCCAATGACATGGAATCAAAACAGAGATTAGTCCTCTGCCATCCACTTTGGGACAGTTATAAGCAAAGGGGACAAGTGTATTATTTCACTCACACCCATCAACAGTCTTTCATTTACGGGGCTTTTGGATAAGACTCCTTGATCTCGTGAATGCTGAGAACCAAATAACAGCATCAATTGTGGATCAAGCATCCTAGCCCTGAGAACAATGGGTATCGACTCCTGATCTCCACACTCAGAAACACAGACTGAAGATCATCAATCGACTTGCAGTCAATACGGTCCACACACTGCATCCATCTTGAGAAGAAAAAAAAATTTGAGACGTGTCACAGTCATTTTCAACTCAGGCATTTCAACAACTTTCAGGATCTTGGTGCCCTGCTGCCTTACATGGAACTGAGATCGCCAGGTGACAATGCTCACGTTCCTACTCTTCCACAAGGACCATTCCTAAAGGTGATGAATTCACCCCAACGAGTTCACCGTCAAGCCCTGGACACCCTCACCTACTGAAACGGCTTTGAACTGCACTGGCTTGGGCCTCCTGCTCACTTGGGTATTTTTAGACCTGATCATAGACCAAAACTGAACTTTTCAAACAGGAAAGGAATGCAAAATGCTTGGGGCTGGTTTTCAAAGGGCAAAGCTTATTTAAAAAGACTATCGATCTGGCCTAACTGTAACATGACAGGGCCACTTGGGGTCACCGGTGTGCAGAAGGAAACCAGGTGTGGGGGGAAGCTAAACCCTGGACACTTGAGGATGATCTGAGCAGCATCCTCTGCTGAAGATGAGGGGCCACGTAGCACAGCCGGTGGCTTATAGGCGGGAACTAAAACCACAAGGAAGAGCTTCTGTTCCTTGAGGAAGGTGATCTGACAGAAGTCTCCCCAAATACCTCCAACATCTTTTCTGTCGGTTAAGCTTTGGCCTTATTATCATCATATGGAAGCCTAAGTTCTAATTTTTCAGATCTGTTTCTTGCCTATTCAGCAAAATGTTTTTGAATAACGTTCTGGATGCTTAAGAGTAGTTTGAAGAGCAGGCCAAATAGGAACTGACTGAAAATCTGTCAAGGCAGCCAAGTATCATCTTCAGAAAAGACAGCACGACCCCAAGTTCTGTTCTTCCCATTCACTTATTCTTATAACAAGTGTTTTCTGTGCACCCACTATGTGCCTGGCAGCTGCTAGGAATGAAGGGAACAGAAATGACTCAGATACTGCTGCCATGTAGTTCAAGATGGAATGAAGGAGACACTTACACACAGATATTTCAAACATACCTGCCTCCTTCTGAGACTGAGGGCAAATGCAGCAGTGAGTTTTGGGAAGCACCATCTTTGTTTTCCATCCCACCTTCTGCCTTGGCAGGGCTATCCCCTCACAGAGCTGTGCCCCAGCATTGAAGCTTTTACACAAATGCTGTGTTCCAGAGATGAGTGGAAACCACTCTCTGGGCTTCTCCCAAGTTTATGGGTAGTGACAGCACATCAGTGTCCCCACCCTGCCTCCCGGAGGAGAGAGAACACGCTCACAGTCATGCGTGAAATTCTAGGCACTTTTTAGAAATAGGTTATCTACAAAGAGACATGAAACCAAAGCAAGTCAATAAATTATCTCACTTATATAAAAATGACACTGCCTACTTTTTATGATGGGTGATGAGCTGTATTGAGTTTTTTTCCCTCTCATCTCCCATGCTTGTGACCAAAAAATTGTAAGCCTACAATATTAGATGCAGCCAGTTTTTTCATGGGCTCTTTCCTCTATCTCCTGTCTTTTATCTCCGATCTCACTCTACAAAATAGACCTTTGCAGGATTTTTGGATTTGTGAATTGCCCACAGAAAGAATTCCTTCTTGTCAAGACGCTGATGTACTCACAGACGGGTCCACTAGCTGACCTGGATGCAAGCTTTGAAAGCCCATAAATAAGGTAAGTGTTGAAAGAAATACATGTAACGAAGTGGAACAGGGTGACAGTTGAAGATAATAACTAACGGGCTTTTTATTCCATATATTTCCTCTTACCTATCGACACTCCCTAGTCTCCATTCACTGCATCAAGGGAGGGGTGACAATAGTAAAAAAAAGTGGTTGAAATCTAAGAGCTAAGTTTTTCCCATACAAGAGTCTGGGCTTTGCAATAGCCTAAGACCTGAAGGGCTGAAGGCTTAAAAAAGAGATCAGAAGTCAGTTCCCAAATAATGCTCCCCTACCACTAAATTAGATTAGAACTCTGAAGTCTGGAGAGGTGGAAGGACGAAGAGAGGTGAACCAGAGAGAGGCAAAGAAGCCTGTAGGTCAGGCATGAGTTCCTTCATGGGACTCAGTCCAGCCCCCAAGCTGGTCTGCCTATGGGCTGGCCTCAGGATTCCTGCAGCACTCACACTTTCAGGGGCGAGAGGAATACACTGGTTTCCTCCCTCCACTGCACTGCCTCTCATCTCTGTGCCTGCCCAGCATTTGTCTGCCTCCCCATCCCAGCAGAATCCTCTCCTGGCGTCAGAACACTTCTGTACCTGTCGCCCTTCCCAGCCCTTCAGCAGTCTTCCAGGAAGGGAGACCAATTACAGCGAATACATTTAGGAAGCCAACCGAAAGGCAGGACCTAATTTCCCATCAGCCATCAAGCTGTAACAATTTCCAGCAGTTAGGGTTTGAATTGAACCAGTGACCTGCACCAAAGTGAAAGGGCCCAAACACCATTAAAACTCCCCAGAGCCAGCCTCCGGCTTTGCCTCCCACCTCGCCCGTTCAAGAGCACAGCCAAATGAGCATCCTCCATATGTTCACGCCAGGTCCTCTCCCCTGGTCCTCATTCTCAGGTTTTTTTGCAGCGTGCCCTCCAACCACATTCTAGATGGCTGTCCTGTTGTCTGAGCCATTCTGCTGTTCATTATCATTACTCAGAATAGCTTTCTTTAACATCATCTTGCTGCCTTTGATGGTAGAGGTGTTGGGCTCCATTTCCAGGCTGATTCAAAGAAATCTGAGTCAGTGAAAGGCATTTGTCATTACTCAAGGGCAGTGACTTAAAGATAGAAGGCTACATTATATTTTTTGCTCTTTTTCTCCAGGATGTGTTTTTCTCTTTTCAGCATCATAATCAATAGTTCTTCTCTCCTTTGTGATGGATCATATCAGGCACTGCTATGCTAAATTGTCACCTGACATTTAGTTTGGATGCTATTCTCCCAGATGGAACACAATTTTCTCTTTCTTCAATGCCCAGAATATTGAAAGGGCCTAAGCAACAATGTCCAATTATGTGTCAAGGCACAGTTTTGCTATAGGACTAAGAAAAGAGAATACATCTTCAGTTGCTCCCATCTCACCACAGACCAATGAAAAGCAAACTCAGTAAGTGTCAACCTATCTCATAACAAAAGCCCATTTATTATTGAGAAAGCAGACACACACATCAATTACATCAAAGGCCCACTCCTGTTCATTCATGACGTATTATTCATGCTGAGCAACTGCAGATTTTTCTGCAGGAAAAAAATATAAATACCCCCAGTCCAACAAGAGAATATCATAAGAAATCTCAGATGAGTTGTGCTGCCCCAGGAAATGAGCTGGTTTAGCTGTCTTATCAAAGAGCTTTGAAATATAAAATGCTCCTGAGGGATTAGAAAGAAAAGAGGAAAAACATCATCCCTTAGGGAGACTGAAAACTGTCCTCACCGGGCTCCTTGGGGACAGACGTCCTTCACACGGTCATCCCCAGGGACAGAGACTCATGCAGGTACACTGAGCATACACTTGACTTCTCCGGGATTCCACTACTTGGTGACTTTGTATAGATGTCAATTTCCTTGGGCTTCAGTTGTCTCATCTGACACACAGGAGCTGGATCCCGAAACCTCTGAGGGCCATGTTAGCTTTGAAAATGTCCAAATATATGGTGATGGAAGGAGAACTGACTCTGCGTGGTGAACACACAATGGGATTTATAGATGATGTCATACAGAATTGTACACCTGAAATCTATGTGATTTTACTAACAATTGTCACCCCAATAAATTTTAAAAAATTAGTATTAAGGAAATCAAAAACATTAATTACTCTATGATGATAGAGTCCAAATTCTTCAGTGTGACAAATAAAAAATATGTTTACAAAAAAAAAAAAAGAAAGAAAGAAAATGTCATGATTCTTAGATGGCAGAGGGAAAGGGAATACATTAGATGTGTGAGACAGCAAGAGTGAAAGTAAGAAAGGGACAGGAAGAAATTAGGGAGTGAGGAGACATAAAACAGAAAATGTCTATAGGCAAGCACATGAGAAGTCAACGAACAGACAAAGTGGGGAGGTAAGGAGAAGACAAAGACGAGGTCCAAATAACTTTCGTGCTAATGGACACTAGTGATGATAGCTTCTATTTATTCAGCACCTACCATGCTGTATATACATTTTCTCTAACACCCACAGCTTTCTGAGGTGAGTATTAATATATCTATCTGTAAGATGAGGTTCAGAGAGGTTAAGAAACTGGTCCAAGTTCACACTGCTAATAATTAATTAAACCATGGTCGAACCCAAAAACCCAAGTCAGTCTTTCCACAATGTTATACTGCCTCCTAAACCATTTTCCCAACTGTTTAGCAAGAGACCAGTGCTCTCTTCTGCTTGAGTTGATAAAGCCTAGTTCAAGTACAGGATTTGTCAAAAATTCATAAAGGCAGCATCTTCATCCCTCAGCAGTTTTGACTGTGCCCTTGATGTAGAGGATGATAAAGGTGAACAAGTCCTAACGCATTGATAAGAAGGACCACATTTTTGGATGAAACCTATTATGTTTTCATGACAAAAGGAGGGACAAGCACTAGTTAGATACCTGGAGAGCCTGGTCTAGACTCCTCCATGGCTCTCCATGGGTCCTGCTCGCCCTACCTCCAAGCACTGCAGAAAACCTGGGTGCACACGTGCTAATAGGTATAAGGTATTCTGTCCCAGGCACTTCCTGGCAGTAAGTGAAGGGAGAGGGGAGATCAGAACTGTTTCAGCAGAGGACACTGACACCCTGCAAACGGCAGACCCCTATTCATTTCTTCAGCAAAGTCAGACGCAGTTGGGAGAAAATTGGTGATTTTTTTTTTAAAAAAGCAACCTTTCAGAGCAGACAAACTGGTATGTGAGTGGGATTGTTAAAGCCTTTCTCTGTGCGAGACTCAAGCCTGGCTTCTGTTAAACAGAAAGCTCCCGAGTACATTTGAAAGATGATTAGATTTACAAAAGTTCCATTTGTCCACAAGCTTTCACACAGCCTTGCGTTAACAAAGGAGAGTTACATGGTTATAAGCCCGTGTGATTTGGGAAAATGTGTAAAACAAGAAGCACAGCATGCAAATTTGTGCAGGCCACGAGGCTAAGACCCAGAAAGAAAGCAGATGAGACTAAAAATGAATATTGCAGCAGGAAAAAGAGTTTAGTATGAACTACAGCCATGAACCACCACGGGCCCCCACCCTGGATCCCCCTGGGCACTTTCCTATGGGTTCCGACTACTTGATATTAGAAAGCACAGGAACGATTCAGAGGAATTTCATCCACCCTGGGGATAATGTTTTAGAGTTGATAGATTTCTTTTTTACCCTACGTGCAAGGTTGGAACTAAATATCTTTTTTATTCACTGTTCCAGGAGAAAGTGGCTTTTAAAAGTTATTCACCATTGTCATTTCTACTTGCGCCTTCACTCACACATACAATGAAGATAAAATGAGACTGGGAATGATTGATGCGCCTCGTTTTAATAATGATTGCCACCAAGTTCTATGTCCTTTGGTGACTTTTTTTCATATTCGTTTGCTTTACCTAGCTTAGTTTTCTCCCCCTTCTTCTGTCCAATCTTTTCTCTCTTTCCCTCACATTCTCTGAAACTTCTATAGAGCCCTAAAACGACAGGGCTGCCGCCAGCTCTGACCATTACCCGCGAACCAACACAAGCGGCAGATTCCAATAATCTGAAAATGGAAACCACTTCATTCCATTCAACTAAAGCATCAGCACAACCATCAGAGATTCTTTTCTGAAGACAATCCAAAGGCCAGTGAGTTGCACTTGAACATATAACTTCACCTGGAGAGGAAATGGCATCCACAATGATCAATGTTAAACCAAAATGTATGCTAGGACAGACGGTCCTTGAAGGTTTCTCCAAGTAACGTAGAGCACATTCCTTTGGTAGACATTTATAAAGCACCAAGTGTGTACCAGGCACAGGGCTAGGAAATTAAACTTCATGGGAAATAACACACAGTCCCAAGACTGGAGGAGGGTCAGAGTCTCCATGGTGGAGCCCAAAGTCCAGGTGAAAACTAAATGCAAATGAAGCTACCTTTCCTTCCCTCTGCATCTTAACTTTGCCCAGAGGAATTCCTAAGGATTGCCCTGGGAGCTTTTGAAAGGGGATGGAAATCCCCTCAACAGAAAGGAAAGTCTCCTGAAGTCCAGTTTCCTGTATGTTCCCTATGAGGTTCAATCTAACCCAAGCCAACATCATTTTTTAGGTAGGGCACAGTGGCACCACAGTAATCTATCTGGCGATGGTTCATTCATCTTCCAAACAACGACTCCCTTACACCCTTGTCCAGCATCCACTCCTAAGAAAACATGTATTGTGCACCTACTATGTACTAGACACAGTGCTAGGTGTTGGGTGAAGGATACAAAGACAAATGAATCAGGGTCTCACTCCTCAAGCCACTTAGCATTTTTCCATGATTGAGCCAGAAGTAACAGATGGCAACATAAAGTCCAGTGTTTGTTACTTTGCAGTTAAATGTACTCACTTGAGTCAAAACACTGTTTGTGCTCATACTGTGTATATCCTGTATGTGAAACCAAATGATACCCAGGCTTCTCCTGAAAGATCTCAAAGAAATATGATAGGTGGTCCATGGATGTATGCACACGAGAGGCACTCACATGGGGACAGCGAGGAGAGCTTGGGGAAGGCTTCACAGGCGCGCTGACGTGTAGACTGAGGTTTGAAAGATGAGTAAGAATTAGCCAGGAAAAGAATGGGAAAAGGACAGTCCAGAGACAGGGAGCAGCAAGTATCAAAATATGGAGTTGTGAGAGAGCAGGGTGGGTTCCATAAGGGAGAACACTTAAGTGGTTCTCTGAAGGAACGGCAGGAAATGATGCTGAAAAGTTGCGTGGGAATAAATAACCGACCATGCCCCATGTCAAAGAAGAATGGTATCAAATTCACCAGTCATCTGTAAGCATGAATCCCATTAAAGCAAGATTAGAATCTAAGCCTTTAATGAAAGTGTTGGTACACGAAAATATTGGTTAGTTGCGGCATGTCAGCACAGTTGTGCAAATGGAAACACATCCTCATTTGCTGCAGATGTTAAGGATTTCTATGGAGGCAGAAGAGTTTTAAAAGCAAGTAGTGACTGTAGTTGATCACTGACCTGGTTCGTAGCCTCTGCCTGGTCGTTAGGCTGCGACCTGTCTTTAGAGACAAGGAATGGATTTGTCTTAGCTCCTCGGCCATCTGATGGTGAAACAGCTGCTTAGATTAACGGGCCTAGTGATAACTTGTCAAGGGCCTCAGTGATGTGGTTCACAACTTGGCCACAAAGCCACAGCTCCTGTCACAACAAGGACTAGAGAGTGTCATGGGAAGTAGGCAGTGAGGGGACGTTTCGGTGGACAAATTAACTAACATAACATCCTTCATCTGGGAAGGAAGAGATGTAGCTGATGAAACCAGAGAGGTCTCCTCAACAGCCTGCCCTGGAGACCGGGAGCATAGATCACTTTCTTTCCATTGTTGTTGCTTGTGTGATGCAGAGGCAGGATTCCTGGCCCCAGAAGAACTAAGAGGTTATATAGGGACTTGGGCTCCTCAGAAAGGGAAAGGGAGGGAACTAGACAAGGGCCCAGTTCCTGAGTAAGAGAGAGGAGAAGGTTCACAGGAATCAAGTGAGAGTCAAGTGACTGGGAACAGAGCACAGGTCCAGGCAGGCCCTCAATGACACTGGCTTACTGTCAAAACTAATAAAACTCAAAGGGACAAGCAGAGCTCCTGAGCTGGGGGGCAGAAGTGATCCCGGATTCCAGGGTCAAAGGCCTTTAGCTTCAGGAGCCAAGAGGTCCACTACACTGTACCTCATGTAAAGCTAAAAAGAGTAACTGCATTTTCTTATTCAGACAGAGCTTTGTGCTTATTGTTTGTGTTTCCAGTTCCCCCACCAATTACACTTTCTATACTGCTACTTTTTTTCTGGTTGTTTCTTCCTCCTACCCTCAACTTTAGCAAAGTTTTGCAAATAGTCAAGTCTAAAAACATGTTCCATACCGGTACACTGTGTGTGTGTGTGTGTGTGTGTGTGTATGTGCACGTGCACGCGCGTAGAAGTGCCTGTCTGGATCTGGTGATATCCCGAGACAGTAAGACTGTAGTAACTATTACCATGTATCTCATACCTACTACGGCCACCACGATGAACGCCTGAATCTTTCATTCTTACAGGGCCAAAGGATCAGATTTCACTCCTTTTTGTAGAGGGCTAATGTGGAGACTCTCCAGAGTTCCCTGTCACTGAGTTCATGTCAGAAAATAAGTATCATAACACTCCCTATAAAAGGCAAAGTCTAGAAAAGTAATTCAGTTCCACTGAATTACTGAATGGAGACTTAGACAACTAACCAGACCATTCTACCTGAAATGGCTGAGTCAGCCAACAAACTGATATGACTGATTTTTTTCCAGACAAATGACTCACTGATTGACCAGCTTCGCAGAATAAAAGTTACTTCAGCATCGTGTTGCCACAGCTTTGCAATGTGCCTCTGTTGGTGAAATGAAGTGAAAAGCTATGAAATTACTCAAAATATTCCTATATCGAAAGTACCAGCCTAGATTGTTAAAACCTCAAGAACTTTTGCCATAAGCTAAACTGTATGACATCAAATGACAAAGGGAAACCATGGACAAATCCTGAACTGGAGTGTACAGACTGCCCTCTTAGTCTGCTTTGTCCGGCTAAATTTCAACTATGGCTACTCATTAGAATCATCTATGAAGCTTTTAAAATCACTGATGGAGGGAGGTCCCAGAAACACTGATTAATTTGGTCTAGGGTTGAACCTGGACAATGGTATATATTTTTCAAGTTTTCCAGGTGATAACAACCTATAGCCATGACTGAGAAGTTTAGCAATATGGCCCCTCTGGGCCTCAGTTTCCCCTTTATTTAATGAGGATGTTGAACCAGGTGATATCTAGGGCCCTGCACAGTTCTAAGATTCCCTGTCAATCTTGATCCCATCCCCAGTTGGCGGGCAGCGCTGACAAGACCACTTTCTCTTTGAGTAATTCAATTCCCAAATGCCACCAGGACAGCTGACCTACCACAGAAGGTTGGCATGTGGGTTAATGAGATCAAATTTGCAAAGCGTTTTGGGCTCTGGGGAAGGAATCTCTAATGTGTGCAGTTAAAGAATGACTACAGCAACGTGAATGTCATTTGTTTTAGGAAGAATAAACCACAGTTCACAACCCTGCATCTGCCATAATTAGACTATCTAGCCTCGATGGAGAGCAGCAGGGTAGAAAGTAGATTAAAGCAGGTCTGCTCTTGTTAAGACTAGCTGCCAGTTAAGCCTTCATGAGACATGTCTATGCAATCACAATTGACGTGGGCTGAACTTAAAAAATGTTAATCTATGCAGAACCCTCTGGTCCTCTAGCACACACCAGTAGACTCCTTTGTGGCCCAAGTCTTTGTGGACCTACTTCCATATAACAGAGACAAAACATGAATCTTGTGCGTCTTTTCCAAGAGTAAATAATCATCAGTTGGATTCTATTTCTAAAAAAACACAAACCTATGCTACTTCTGATACACTGAAATTGGAACAGGTGAAACAATCTTCTTTCTTTAAGAACCTGTACATGAGACCTGCTCATGCACAAGTGATAGGACCTGGAATGGATCACAAAGATTCTGGAGACCAAGAGTTAGGAATTCGTATCTGACTTCTCCTCTTACAACCTCCAGGTCCTCGAGGCAAGTCTCTTCCTTTCTTGTACCTTATTTTCTTTTATTAAATAACACATGAAAAGCACCTAGCAAAATGTCTAGCATAGCTCAATAAATATTTAGTTTCTGATCTCGGTACATAAATGAGGAACCATTGGTTGATATTATCAGACTTGATAACAGGGATTTCAAAGTAACAGTCACTCTGCCCAGCTGGCACTGAAGCCCGCTGGTAAGCCAGGTCTTTTTTATTTTTTATTTTTCCACAGCCCATCTGTAATCTCATTCATTTATTGACTTGCTTTCAACTAGTTTTTATGTTTTGACCAATATAGTCCCAGAGACAGACTTTGTCACTAATGATCAATTAATAATTGAAATTTAGGGAATTTGAAACATTCCATCCAGAGTTCTTGCCAAGTAATCAGGGTGATAGAGATACACCAAGTTATCTGAAAATCAGTATTTAGTGTTCTATGTTTAGGAGTCAGCAATTCTGATCCTAACATGAGTGATGAAATAAAAGTTAACTTGGAACCTTAAAGGTTAGATTCACGTACAGGTTTAACATTTCTAACCAAAACACCAATAGGTTTTCTTTGGAACTTGGGAAAATGATTCTAAAATTCCTGTTATGAAAAATAGTTTTAAATGGTTTAAACCTTTTTTGGAAAATAAATTAATGAAGAGATGGGGAATTCTCTTACCATAATTAGGATAGTTTATAAAGTTTTAATTCTTAAAAAGTTGGTGCTGACACAAAAATAGATCAGTGGAACTGAATGGAGACCCCAGAAACAGACTCAGGTCTACATAAGAGTTTAATATACCAGGGGTGCCAAAAAAACATGTACACGCATTTTAAGAGATGTTATCTATGGTCAAGCAGTAGTTCGCCGTAATCAGAAGTGTCTGGATACTGATGGTAACCACTTTGAGTACCTCTTGTAATTGCAGAAGTCAAATGTGACTATTCATCTTTTGTTATCAGTATGTATTATTACAATTAATACAATTTTTTCCTTTCTTAAAATGTATACACATTTTTTTGGCACATTCTGTATAATAAATGAAGTATTTCAATTTAGTAGGGAGGGTAGGATTAATCCATAAATACTGCTGGAACCACTGGTTAACTATTTGAGGAAACTACATTCAAATCATCCACCATAATAAAAGGCAGATAAAATAAACTAAGTGTTAAAAAAACAACAACAACAACTTAATCCATAACAAAAATCAATGGAAATACAAAGTAGTATTTCATGCATCGCTAGGTAAGAGAGGACTTCCAAAGATTAAAAGAAATAAGAAACAACCTAAAAAAGAAAAAGGAAGAAAATTTGACTATGTAAAATTTTAAAACAGCATACAAATTATATAAAAGGTTTTTGAACTGGGAAAAATGTACAACAAACATGGTAGACAGAGGGCTACTCCTGATATTACACAAATAATTTAGAAAAAAACTAAGACTATCAGGTAAAAATGCTATAAACATTATAGAAAATTCATATATACACACACACACACAACTTGCTAAAAAACACAAAAAATTGTTCAACCTCACTAGTAAAAAACGAATTGCAATTTAAAATATGATGGCGTTTTTCTTTACCTATTAAATTAAAAAATATTTTTAAATGCAATATTCAGTTCTGGTAAGTGTTCACTGAGATAAGCATATTTATACACTGCTAGTGGGAATAAAATTGTTCTAGCAGAGCATTTTAAAAAATTCTCTGAAGGCAAATATAGATGGTCTTTACAACGTGCCTACTTTTGACCCAGTAATTTAACTTACTGAGATCCATCCCAAGAAAGTGATCTGATATACACACAAAAGCTTTTGGCGTAAGTATATTCATTCATTGCTCCAAT
Source organism: Rhinolophus sinicus (assembly GCF_057876585.1). Classification (NCBI taxonomy): domain Eukaryota; kingdom Metazoa; phylum Chordata; class Mammalia; order Chiroptera; family Rhinolophidae; genus Rhinolophus; species Rhinolophus sinicus. Next base: position 170,941,311 of record NC_142502.1, on the reverse strand, counting down.
CTTTACAGGAAAAAAAAACAAAACAAAACAAACCAGAACAACGAGGAAGCAAATTAGCTGCCTGAAGTAAGAAATTATAAAATAAGCTATGGACATCCACAAGATAAGTCATCAGGTAACCTCTAAAAAATATATTTATTAAGAATTTATGCAATGTTAAGTGAAAATATCATCTTAGAAATATTATATGGAATATATTTAAACTCTATGTTTAAAACTCACAAAGTAAAGACTAACAGGAAATAGTAAATTGTTAAAAGCAGTTATTTTTGGTTGGTAGAATTATACACAATTATTTTATTTTCTATTTTTCCAATTATTTAAAATTAACATATATTTTTATAATTAATAGTTTTATAAACAGAACATAGATATACATTCCAATTATTACTTTGCAACCTAAGAAAAATGGGATTGAGTCTTCAAACTCAGTCACCCTTTCTTTCTACCCTTCTCTTCCTTCTTAACTCTCTCTATGAAGTCCACACACGCGGTCTTAAAAGAGAAATAAAAGGATCACGTGTCACAGGCCTGATTTTCTTGTTTTATCCTAGCAGCCAAATGGGAAGACTTCCTCTAAACAATAGATCTAAGGTATTATGCAGGAAGAAAAATAGACAAATGCTTGACAAAGGCTCTCTCTGCTGGGGAACAGCTCCTGGAATGACCAGAGTTTTTGTGATAAAATGTCCGTCTCCGCGGCTGTCTTCCTAATAAGCCAGGAGTGCATTTACTGTAGCCTGGTGGGTAACGATCAGCAAAACTTACAAAAAGATATAGCATGGATTTCCTTCAAATGGTAGCAGCCCATTTCACTCTGGGAGGTAAAATTGCTGGAACTGATAAGCCAATATTAAGGGACCAAAAAAACTCCTTAAATATTCCGAAGACCAATTTGAGCCATCAGACCCACATCTGAATAAACGGGAAGATGGCAATCAGAAAATTATAAAAAGAATGAATTGATTTTGTACCACTTCTCCAGTTTCATTATGATCTTTGACAGCAGAACGGATTCATTTTATGTTATTTTCTCCTAAGCCTCATAGACAATTTTCTTTCAGGTCCTGAGATATGATCAGAAAGCACAGATGGCCCTGTCTACTCCAACCCAGCAGAGACTGCGAATGATTTTGGAGTTGTTTAAGCTTGTTTCTTTCTCCAATCAACCTGGCTATTCAGCAGCTGTTCATTTCAAGCTCAGAAAGATGCAGGTGGAGATGAAACTACCTTAAAGGAAACTTGGGGCTGCAGGGCCAGGAAGGAGGACGTGGAAACAGTATATAATGAACGTCATGGGAGAGGGAAGGACGCTTGAGCTGTCTTTTAATATATGTTTTTTTTAATGTAAAAGAAAAAGTGCAAATAAAACCCTTTTTTTTAAAGAGATACACATAGGGTCATGATGTCTACAACTTACTATCGAATGGTTCAATGACAACAACAATAACAAACACATATAGAGATGCATATAGAAAGGGGAGAATGCAGCAAAATGTTAAGAATTGGAAAATCTAACAGAAGTTTATATGGAGATTTATACTATTCTAGCAACTTTCCTTTAGATTTGCATCATCTTTAAAAGATTTTTAGAATAAATTAAATTTTAAAACAATTTGTTTAGATTCCACATATAAGTGAGATCATATGGTATTTGTCTTTCTCAGTCTGACTTATTTCACTTAGCATAACACCCTCTTGGTCTACCCGTGTTGTCGCAAATGGTAAGATTTCATTCTTTTTTATGGCCAAGTAATACTCCATTGTATACGAGTATATGTACCATATCTTTATCCAGTCGTCTACTGATGGGCACTTGGGTTGCTTCCATATCGTGGCTATTGTGAATAGTGCTGCAGTGAACATAGGGGTGCATATACCTTTCCAAATTAGTGTTTTGGATTTCTTCTATGTGTAATCTACAGAACAAAACAAACAAACAAACAAAACAGAAACAGACTCATAGACACAGAGAACAAATTGATGGTTTCCAGAGGGAAGGGGGGTTGGGGAGCTGGGTGAAAAAGGTGAAAGGATTAAGAAATACAAATTGGTAGTTATAGAATAGTCATGGGGATGTAAAGTACAACATAGAAACGATAGTCAGTAATGCTGCAACAACTATGTATATTGGTATGAGACTAATGGGGGGGAGGGGAGTCACTGCATAAATTATATAAATGTCTAACCACTATGCTGTACACCTGAAACTAATAAAAAAAAATGTTGAATGTCAACTGCAACTGAAAAAGTAAATGAATAATTTTTAAAAAGGATTTGTTCTGTAACTTCTTGTAACTGTCCTACTTCCACGACTGGGTGTGCACGCTATATTCTAACAGTGATAACTCTAGTTCTTGAGCACATTCTCTGCTTTCCCACCTCCTTGCCTTTGCTTATGCCATTCCCTCCACCAAAAATGTTCTCCTCCTGCTATTATTCACTGATCTTCCGAAGAGTTTTTTTTCAAATGCTTCTCCTTGAAGCATCCTCTGATGTCTGCCTCTCCATCCCCAATTACATTTGATTTCTTGCCTTTGAGTCCCTCTGAAGACCCAGATGATTAGAGCAATCACCCTGGGTATGAGATCTCAGACCACGCTCTCATTCCCCAATCCAGCCACTCACTGTTCCTTATTATTGTTGCTTAATTGTCTCTCTCCCTTTCTGGACAATAGGCTCCATCTCATTCATCACTATATCCAAATGCCTAGAACAGGCATTATGTGTCTATTCTTAGATTTTAAATCTCCTTAAGCTCAGTGAAACTTACTCATGTCCATATCCATGCACAAAGTAGGTGCTCAATAAATAACTGTCAAATTGAATATGTATTTTTAAAAAAAGAGCAGAGAAATGCGAGGAGTTTTTCACTTTCATCAAAGAACTAGACTTGTTTATTCATGCAGTCACTGGCCCAAGAGTTTGAGCCAAGTAAAGCTTTAGTCCTAGCCAACCAAGGGGCACAAGAGAAAGGTAAAAATAAGTGTGTGGGACCATCTGCAGAAGACTCTGGGGCAGTGAGCTTCTGATCTTCCTGGTCAGAAGCAAGTCTTATGGTGGGGAGGGGGGAGGGGCGTGTAGAGCTGCCTGAGAGTTAATGACCAGGTATCTTGAGGGTGAGCATTGCATTGCATTGCCATCAAACACTGATCTGGGATGGTGAGGGTGAGTAGATAGATTTCCCACACTTGCCAGTACCCTTTACAGCTAATCAGGAAGTAGGCTGAGAAAGTTAAATCGAAAAGGGGAATAATTGCCACCAGTTCAGCAATTACAACGTGGCCAAATCCCCCCTTTCTTTGCTCATGTGTGAAAGTATTGTGGGTGCTTTATTATTAAATCAGTACCTTCACTAGCTCCCCTCTATTTTGGAATAGCTCAGTGCTCTAAGCCATAGGTTCACACAGAGGGACAAAATTATCCACATAAGTCACATCAAAAGGAATCTGATTGCAGTTGGAAGGTTGTTTTCAAATATTGCTGGGATGACAGCCATCAGTCAGGGTTTAGAAATTATACATGACAGGGGTGGCCTGTTAGCTCGGCTGGTGCGTGGTGATGATGGCACCAAGCTTGTCAGTTGGATCCCTGCGAGCTGCGCCCTCATTTTGAAAGAGAGAGAGAGAGAGAGAGAGAGAGATTATACATGACATAGAAAGATTTTGTGTTGGATAGAAAACATGTAGAATTTGGTTTTCGCATAACAGACTACAAAACCCCTGCTCCTATCATCCCGCTCTTCCCAGAAAAGGTACTTCCACGTGCATTTAAGGAATAGTGAGGCTCCTGAGAAGCAGGGGACAATTCCTGATCACGTTCTATAAATTGCCACCATATCGAGAACATGCCATGCTTCCAGGGACATCCAAAGTTGGAATAATAATAACTCAAAGAACTCCATTTATCTTTTAAACCCCATTTAGGTAGAGAAGCCTTTATCCCACCCCTAAAGAGAATGTGCAGAAAGCTTCAGGTCTCAGAGAGCAAAGGGTGCTGACTTTTCTGCAGCTTATCTGAAAGAGAGAGAGAGAAAGAGAGAGAGAGAGAGAGAACTTGAACAAGTTGTCAAGTCTTTCTGAGTTTCAGTTTAAAATGGGAATATTATATTTACTTCACCTACCTCACAGAATTATCAGTGAGATGAGGGGATATAAAAATGTCTGACCCATGGCTGCACCAACTGGCTAAATTTTTAAATTTATTTTCTTTTTTGTTGACATTCAATATTATTTACCAGCTAGCTAATTTTGATGTGGCATTTCTCACCAACCAGATTACAACAGAACCAGCAGTTTCCATAGATCTCCTCTATACGTGTATTTTTCAGTTTACTTCTCTTTCGACTAAAGAAGCAGCATTTTCAGAAGCTTCTAGTCTGATTTTAAAAAAAGAAAAAAGAAAAAAAAACAACCCTCCTGAATGATCCAGTAAGATCCAGTAGGGTGACGAGGAGGATAGTAAGTGGTTCTGAATGGGGCTATCGGGAAAAGATGGTTTGGAAAGAATGACCATGCATCACTTTAAGAACCTTAGTATTTGGATTTTGTTTTGTTTTTATGTTAGAGAGTAGTTGGCCAAAAAGCAAAAGGCATAGAGAAATGGATAAGAAATCATTATAAAAGAATAGTTCAAAATAAGAAATTATTGTATTATCATTAACAAATCACATTTGACTGCACAAGGAATGCAACGGTGGACCCCAAAAAGGCATGAAGCCAATGGTCATGGCTGGAGCCAGTGGACTATACGTTCATCTATGAACTCAGTGCACCTGTGTGCAGACTTTTCTCTGTGCCTGGGCTGTGCGGCATTAGGCTGCAGAAGAGGACAAAGACCTTTCCTCCAAATAGGGGAGGTAAATATGCAAAGAACAACTGTATTCACTATGGTGCCATCAGTACCCTAAAAATGACAGCCACCAGGATGAGGACACCCACATTGCTGGAGGGACACGTGAGGGGTGTGGAGGACCACGGAAGCCCCCTTGGAGAAGGTGATGACTAAATTGAGTCTAAAAAGGGTGAGAGGTGGGGCAGGGCATTTGTGGCTAAGGGACAGCAGGATCAGCCTCTCAGAGGAGAAAGACCTGAGGTAGGTTGAGCCACCACCATGCTGACCAAAGGAAAGGCCCCAGATTTCATCAGCACTTAGCCTTCACCTGGGCAGCACAATAAATCTTTGCACGTATCTTCATCATTCCTAGCATTTTTTGACGCTCAGGCATGGAACCTGAACCATTCATCGGTTTATTTGTTATTTATACCCTCCCTTGTTTCAAAAGCAATCTAACGTGGTTTCATAAAAGTGAGTTGGAAGGAGGAGTTTGGGAACAGGGTTCCTGTTAAGAGCAGCTGGTCAACTGGAACGACTGCTTACAATCCCCTATAATCATCTCTCCCCCCCTAAAAAATGTTGGGACTGGGGCTCCCAGAAGCTTCCAGTGGGAAGTGCCGGCAACCAGAGATCTTTGAGAAAGGCCGGGACACTCAGCTTCCTCCACACGCAGATTCTTCTCTTTGAGACCCAAAAAGAGTCCTTTTGGACAAAGTCTAGCCCGACCCCTTTCCACCATCAAGGAATGCGGACGGAAGGGAACTTCCCCAGGGCTTGGGGACCCCAGGTCCTGAGCAAGCCAACTTGGGGAGTTCAGTCATTTTAAAACTGTGATATGTGGTGACAGGGCAGAGCCTGGCAGCTGGGAACGTCCATTCTGTTGGCTCCCATATGCACTGGCTCTCTAGCGCGCTCTCTCTCTCTCTCTCTCTCTCTCTCTCTCTCTCTCTCTCTCTCTCTCTTCCCCCCCCCACCCCTCCTGTCTAGATTCAGGTGGCTCCTACTCACAGCTAAGGGTAGAGCACCCTAAAGCATGTGCTGCCTTCTCCTTCCCCAGGAAGGGACAAGTACAGAAGCAGCAAACCCTTCCCCCACGTAGCTGATGATGGAAAAAGAAAACTGTATATAATACCTAGTGGATGGTGTGAAAATGTCTCCCATCATGAGTAAGAGAAGGAAACAACAAACATGGGAAACAATAACCCATTTGCTTTCCCAATTTGCAGTTCCCCTTCATTGCACCTAATTTGAAAACGGCACAGAATTTTTTAAGCTCAATGACTAGTCATCTATCGCTTGGTCCCAGAGACTGTTTTTTGTTTTTGTTTTTTTAAAACACAGAGTGTTCTAGTTTCTACTTGTACTGAGCAATGCTTCAGTTTTCTCATGTACTTTTTCTTTTTTTCATATTTTTTTCACTTTTTTTTAATTTATTGGGGTGACAATTGTTAGTAAAATTACATAGATTTCAGGTGTACAATTCTGTATGACATCATCTATAAATCCCATTGTGTGTACTTTTAATGACTGTGGTTCGGCTTCACGGCGCGGACGTCGTGCCTGCATTGCGGTTGTGAATGCTGCCACTTCCTCCAGCCGTCAAGGATCCCAGGAACCACAGTCACTTCCATAGAAATTTGCCTCTATTCCTTGTTGTTTTCCTTCTTTTCTTCCCTTAACTTCTTCGTTTTCTATTCTTTCCTTCTGCCTGACTTTTTTTTTTTCCAGGATGAAATAAATACATCGCTCCATTTTTTGAATGTACACAGGCCTTGAAAGTTAAAAGAGTCTCTAGAAATCTCCTAGTAACCCAGCATTTCATAGTGAGGAAATCAAGGTGGAGAAATCACAGCCTGGAGTCCCAGTTATTTACTGAGTCAGCTCCGGGATCCAGGTTACTTGGCTCCTTCATCTATGGTCTTTCTACTGCAGCACTGCAATGCAGTTGCAGGGCAAATCGGTTTGGGACGTGACAGAGTTAACAACTTCTTAACCCCGAGGTCTAGAAGGATATAGATGATGATGATGACGATGATGATGATAATATAATAATCATAATAATAATCATAATAGATTCCAAATCAAACCTTACCCCAGTTCTATAAGGTAAACTATACTATCAAGTAAAATGGTTCTGCTTTAAATGTTTACTTCGTTTAAATGTCAAAACAAAACAAAATAAAATCTCCCAAACCTAATTAAGATAAATATGTTTTCTTCAGTCACATAAGCAATCCACACATATCTCTCCAAATAGTCACCCAGTTAAGCTCAGTCAAGTATGGAAACTGAATGAGTGGAGAGAAAAGCTTAAAAGTTGGTTGTCGCAGTGGGCAACTCCATGCTCTTGCTTATAGGGCAAGGGGAAGAGAGAGGGAAGGAAGAGAGAGGGACAGGGACAGGGACAGGGAGAGGGAGGAGGGAGGTGGGAGACTGGAAAATGAGAAATTAAGACAAGAGAGACAGGAGAGACAGAGAGAGAGAGGAAAACCCACTATAGTCAATTCTGTATTCAGGGGCTGATTGTCAAGTTGGTAGATCATTCTGAATCTTTGATTTTGCTTTTCCCATCTCCTTCTGCCAATATGATTTTTAGCTCATGGTTCCATTCCCTTGTTCCTATTGATACTGGAAAGGTGAAAAGAAACAGAACACTGAAACTAATTTGTTTGGTTAGCAGCTGTGGTTTGTAACAACAATGACAAAGAAAGGGGAGGCTGAAAACCAAAAAAGAAGTCCAAGGCACATTTTAGCCAGTTCTAGCCATCCTATTAACACTGACTCCCAAACCACGCATTCTGGCTTAAGTCCAATTTCTGTATTTCCCCTGGAACATGCAAATAACCTAAATGGGGTTTAAAAAAAAAAAAGAGAGAACTTTTAAAAATAGTTAAGAGGTATTCGAAGGAATTCTTTCTTAATTATCTAAAAGGCTTGGACTGTAACACAAGTGAGGAATTGCTTTTATTAAATGCCAAATCTTTTTTTAAACCAACCTCAGGGAGATACAGTATTCACTCTCAATGAGCTATGCCCATGCCAGCAAAACAAAGTAGTAATTTGGGCAACTGTCCACATAATTCAGACCAAAGAAATCTGCCATCACCATGACTCTATTAACATGAGGTTCTGAACAGCTTAGCTCATTAGGCAGCTGACTTGGGCAGGGAAAGGGCCAGAAGTGATCGAGCTCCCATAAGCTATTATGGAAAAGCTGAATATAGTCAAGCAAACCCCTGTTTGCTTGAATTGAACTAGATGTTTAATAATAATTAAAAAGCAGTAACTGGTTATTAACTTCTTTAAAACAGTAATTGCTTGTTTGCACAAATCCACTGCCCCCACTATCACGTTTGGGGAATTTTTCATAGTCGTGGTGTGGAAAATTAAGTAGAGAGTTTTAACTGTCTCTGGTTCTGTTTAGAAAGAAAAATAACATTGGCTGTCAGGGAGCCGGTCTTCCCCCTTAATCGTTAATTTAGATTGCTGCATGTTAGATCAGATCCATCCTGTGGAACTTGTCTTTTTATCCTACTAAGAGAAATAAATTAACTGCACCGGGGTTGATTCACTCACGTAGAATAAACATTGTCTCGGGTTGTCTACATCGTGAAATGCAGATTTAAGACAGTTGTGCACAGCTTGTAGGTCGAGGGTGGGGGTCGAGGTCCGAAACTTCTGAGCCTCAGTAAATCACCCAGCTCTCCGTGTCCCCATTCATCCATATGGACTCAGCCCCCCTGTCTCTTAAAGGCGGCATTTTCAGGAAACAAACAACTTAGACTGAGGAGAAATTAACCTTCCCCAAGCAACAGCAACAGTAGATAAGTAAGCTGGGAGACATAATATATGTATACTTAGTGTTAGAAGCTGAGTAAGAAACACCACGTCAATTGTTTTTCAAGACAATTAGGCAATACTCAGAGGCAAACCAGGAAAACGAAATCTCTCTTCTTTCCTCATTACTGCACTGCAAATGTAAAAGACGGCCTATCTGTGAAGCCAGCAGTTAGAACATTTTCAGAACAGTAGTCTCCTCTTCCAAGAGCTCACTATTACATTTACAAATTTCCAAGTGAACATTAGAGGTGCCTGCCTGCTGCCCAGGGCCCCACAGAAAGACAAGTGAGGGTCACAGGTTGGGGGGCAAGGCAGGGCAGCCAGCACTCTGTACCCCTTGATGCTACTTCATTCCATTTGGAACTAATACGATATCTGAGAAGCAGAGTGGGCCTGGATGCAGGTTACGCATTAGTCCCTGAAGCCTTCCATTTGCACAGGAGCCTTTAGATCACAAAGGACTTTCATACCCTCACCTCAGATGCCGCTTAGGACCACGGCCACGTGCGGTAAGTAAGGCCAGGACAACCGTCTGCATTCAGCCCAGGCGGCAACAGAAGTTCAGACAGGTGATCGAGCTAATGTAACCTCCTTACCTGGAGGTAGGGCCCGTGGCTCCCACCATGCCTCTGCTGCTTTCCATTTTCTAGAGGAATGCTAGCACTGGGTGGGAGCCGCTCGCCGGGGTTTGGGGGGCCAGCCCATGACCTCGCAGAATACGCCTACTCTCTCTGTCTTAGAGCCATCACCTGTAATATGAAGGAAGGATACTGCCCACTCCCCAACCTCACAGAGTGACCATGGGGAGCAGCTGAGAGAATAGACAAGGAAGCCTCACACACGTACACAAGGTCTACAAGACAGGAACCCTGTCTACGTAGGCATTAGGCCCGGGGAGCACTATTTTTCCATTGCACCCCTTCCAGCCATTTGTGTGTGTGTATCAGGCTACTAGCTTCTCCCGAACCCAACCCCTCCCCATCCCTGCTCCTTCGCCTCCTGTTTCTCTCCTTATCTGCACACCCTCTTCATTGCGCTGCGTTAGGTAGACAAAGATACCAGCTGGGCCATACGGAGCCCCACTCACAAGGAGTTTAGCGTTTGGGGCAAGGAATGGACATGTAATGAGGAGGTGAAATGGAGGGGTCTATGTGTGAGTGTGCGTGTGTGTACACACACACACACACGCACACACATGCACACGTATGTCCACTGTACCAATGTGGGCAAACTAAAGATGACTTCATACAACCTCAGGCCTCAGTAGGTAATGTCCAGGACCTTTCAAACATGCAGATGTTCAATTAAAAATCCCAATGCATTGCTATACTTTTCCACTGTCTCCTAGCTGTGCTGCCATATGGAAACGCCTGAATCCTTTAGGGAGCTTTAAAGCTGAAGACAAAGGTCACTGAGAGTTGAGTGAAAAGACCTAAAGCCGTGTGTGTGTGTGTGTGTGTGTGTGTGTGTGTGTGTGTGTCCACTGCGACTGTTGTTGGGGGGAGGGGTCTGGAATGGTGAAAGCCTGAGACTAGCTTCTTAACAACATTGGAGAAAGATTAACCTGCTAACATTGGAAGAAAAAGGTCCATGGGGTAGAGGAAGAGGAAAGAAACCGTTTAGAAAAGAGGAGATGAGACAGAAAGCTAAGGACATTTCAGCAAAATGGCAGGAGAGCTGTAGACTCTACTGGTACAGAATTGGAATTTAAGGAGCAGGAGCGGCAAGGCCATGTGGACAAACACAAATCTACCTGAAGATGGCAGAGCAGGCGGTGGGCTGGCAGAGTTGGGCGGGACCAAGGGCTGGTTGAGGCCATCTTTCCCATGTGCTCTCCTGGCAAGATTTTCTATCTGAGCAATGTGAATATTTGAACTCTGAGACTGAGAAAAAGAGAAGTGAGGACCTAAAGCTTCCCAGGGGGATGCTGAAGAATTGGTGACACCATGAGGAGGTCAGATGGGGGAATAACTGCTTCATGACAGCTCTCCCCACCTCACAGGGAGCATCCAGGCCTGGACAGGGGGCCCCATTTGGGTGACTAAGGGACAGGAAGCAAAAAGAGGGAGGCACAGAGGAATGTCTGGAGTTAGTGGTAAGAAGAACAAGCAGGGATCTTGGAGGAAAAGATCACAGTCTGTGTTCGACGACTGTCAGGGAAAACACACACACACACACACACACGCGCGCGCGCACACGTGCACCTACCCTCCTTAAAGAGATCTCAGACAACCCAACCACCTAAAGTACTTTCAAACTTCACTCGGGAGCAATCCTCAGCAAGGATTACAATCTGTGCAGATTGAAAATGACAGTTAAAATGTTAATTTTTTTAAACCTGCAAATAGCACTTTGAGTCTTCATAGTGAGTTGGCAGGTGCTACAAGGAGCTCATCTTTCCTATCTCTCCCTTGACAACCTAGAAATATCAGTCACTCTCGTCCCTGTGGCTACCACAGTGATATAATAAGAAACAAGGGAGGAGATGAATCTCTCCCCAGACTCTCATCTCGGGAAGCCAAGGGAGGTTGAATGAAAAACAATGGAAGATAACCAGAGCAGTGTGAGTCTAGTGCTATCGATTTTGCATCTGTCTCAAAACATTACTCATTGGAATGGTGGCAGCCCTTGGGAAGGGCGCAAGGAGGCTTCCTTCCGCTGGGAAGGGCTCTGTGCTCATGGTCCCAGTGCATGCCAGGAGAGGGGGGCAGGGAGATTCTCAGACTCTTTCCGTGGCCTGCTGCCAGGCTCCAGTAACTTGCTGAGTTTAAGTGCCAATGGTTTTTAATTAGGACTTGAAAGTTTTTTGAAGTTGCAAAGTGCTAGGTGGGCAGTTCAAATAAATACCAGCTTGATACAGGCCATAACTAAGTCATGAAAGTAGAACTAGAAATGGTTATTAGGTGGTCATTAGGGATACTAGATAAAAGAAATAAAAATTTGGAGTTGCAGGGAACTAAAGATTCCTAATAGTTTTCCCCAAAGGGTAGGATTCATACCATTGTTAATATGACATATGATTTCAGATGATCCAGAAAATGCTTAACGACACAAGGATGGGTTATTAAATAATATTAAGTTACATTGTGAGAAAGTTATTCCTGTTTCAATTCTCCTTTATCCTTTCTGAGCATCTCAAAGAGGAAGTCTCTGTTGGGTGCGACTATATCCTTAACACTTCTAACGTTTGCCAACTCCTTTTTTAACAAAAAGGGAGCAAGCTTCAGGTGTAGAAACTTTGTTTTGACCAAAGCATCTAGAAAGAATTTAATCTCATTGTTTGGTTTTCATTTTATTTATTCCTTCACATATTTTCTATATCTACTTCCTATAACAATATAAGGTTTCTTCTTTAAAAATAAATTTATTGAAATAAAATATTAGTCCATTGGAAAAATATTAAGTACATGTTACACAAATAGGACACAGATGATGAAGGTGGCACGAACGTGAGTGGAGTTTGGAGAATAAAATTGTTGGGCCCAGAGCAGGAAAGTACGTGCCCACAGTGGCACATTTGGTCGGTGTCTTCCACTCCTGCTGCTGGAACCCTATGAAGGAGGAATGGAGGTGAAAGCCAGCCTCGCCCAGGAAGCATGTGGAGCTCAGAGAAGGCACATGAGTTCTCTAAAGCTCTGGGTCCGCAGATCTTCAGCAGGAGTTGGTCCCTTCTTCTCAGACCAAGAAACCAATAACCAAGAGTCAACTGACCCCCATTAAGGTATGTCACACAACAGTGACAGAATTAGTCACTTCGCCTCATTTTCTTTCCCTTTTCTATCAATTTCCTAGGACCCTGGGAGATAATAATTGAACTCACGCCAGGACATCTACCAGATGGAAAAACAGACATCCATGACCCTACACTCACTGGTCCATTCTCCAAACCCGTAATGCCCTGAATACTCCCCCTAGGAGGCAGTGGCTGCAAAGAATGGTCTAAGGACAGGATTCTGGGCCTCCAGAGAGCTAATCGCTGCTTTGCCACATGGCAGCCCAGCGTGATGGGAATACAGAGTGGAAACCAGAAGTTTACCCTCATGCTGCCTGCCATGCATCACATCCACACACAACTGCAGCTTGATGGATGCAGCGAACACAGCTCTGTGCGTCTGCCACGGCCCCCGCGACCTTTGAGCTCCCTGAGTTAAAGGGACTATTACTCATCTTTATGAACAGCTTCCTATGACAGGTCTGCCTGATAAAGCCCAGAGACCCTTTGATGAAGTAAATAATTTAGCCCCATCCATAATGACCTGCCATTCCCAAATCCTGATGCCTTTCCAGGGATTGCTTCACCAAACCAACAAAATAATGAATCCTTACTGATGATGCCGGAGCAGCACAAACGTTAAGCAGAAGCTAAACTGCATCCGAGAGCGTATGAGTTTTAAAGAAGACGATGGATGAGGGACATTTTCTTATACAAGGTTCCGCAAACACAAAGCTATCACACATTTCCAGTTTTTAAATAATGGATACTGTTTATTGGGCACCTACAATCTGCCACATGTTGTACTTGGAAATTTCATGCATTATTTTGTTTAATCCTCCAAACAGCCTTGCAAGGTGGCTGTTAATATTGCCATTTCTACTGAGAGCCAAAATCAGTTAAGCATCTTCCGAGGGTCACCCCATAGCAAGTAGCAAGGCGGCAAGCCTTGCTTTTGCTGGAACAAGAGAGGGTATGAAAAAATGAAGGGCCACATGGCAGAGGACGGATGTGAACTACTGTTGGTCTGACTCCATCCATTCTCATGCTATTCTATGTCACCACTTCCCTCTCAGGGAGAAAGCTCGGTTTAAGAGCAGGGTGGGCTACCGCTTCTTGTGTTCGCCTGGTGCGTTGCGTCCTCCCAGCCCCCTATCCTGATGTTAGGGGTGCAGGAAATTTGGAAAAGCATGTGAAATCCCAATGACACCCATTTCCCATTGGAGATACAGTCACAACGTGGGCTGGATGGGGCTTTCGATATGTCTTCTGCTGCCCTACCCTGAATTCAAATTATTACTTCCTAGAGACATACATAAAGGCCCGAAAATTCCAGAAAGCAACCAGTATTGGCCAGCTGATTTGGGAAGAGAGCAAACAAAGTAGCTGCTGGACATTCTGACCTCATGGGAAAGGACCTGTCATTGTGCAACCAATTTCTACTGCATAGGCAGGTACCTGCCTGTGGCTTTCGAATCCTCCCAAGTCACCGATTGGAAGAGCTTGACAGGCCTGTGGATTTCCTGCTCCAACTTATTCATTACAATTGAGCTAATGAACACATATGGATACAACTTGAAAAGTGACACAAGCAAAGGAGAATAGTGATGGTATCAACACAGTGGTGTTTGGGTAAAATTGTCTTCTTTGCAATTTAAATTAATTGAGATGCCATCATTAAAAAATAATGGGTATGTAGTCATCTTGTTAAATGTTATCAAGGAGATAAGGACTAAGAAAAGACTGTTGTACTTTTTAGTTGGAGATGACTTGTGTTGGAGATCCTGGGAGAACAATGGGAAGAGGTCGAGGCAGAGTCAGAAGACTCAGGTTCTCTCCCCAGCTTCCCTTTGACCAGCCTGGCACCCTGTGCGAGTCCACTGACTCCACTGTCGACTCTGAACCTCCAATTCTGTACTAATAAAATGGCAATCACAATTGTCCTGACTGCCTCTTGGACCTTATATTAAGGGTCTGTTATAGGCTGAACTGTGTTCTCCCAGAATTCAGGTTGAAGCCCTAATTCCCAATGTGACTGTATCTTGAGACTGGGTAATTAAGGTTAAATGAGGTCATAAGGGTGGGGCCCTAATCCGATAGGACTGGTGTCCTTATAAGAAGAGGAGGAGACACTGGAGATCTCTCCCTCTCTCCACGCATCCACAGAGGAAAGGCCATGTGAGGATACAGGGAGAAGGCGGCCACGCACAAGCCAGGAAGAGAAGCCTCACCAGAAACCGACCCTAAGAGGCCCTTGATCTTGGACTTCCAGTCTCCATTACGGTAAGAAAGTACATTTCTGTTGTTTAAACCACCCTGTCTGTGGTATTGGTTATGGCAGCTGAGCAGAGTCCAAAGAGAGAAGGTATAAAAAGAGTTGTAAAGTGACACACAAATGAGGAGCATTCATGTCGTGTGAGGCCAGGGCGTGAGGGAGCAAGGGGGAAGTGAAGAGGTAGGGAGGGGACATTTTGATTCCTGCTTTGGAATTGAAGAACATGAGACAGAGGAGTAGCTTGAGGAGGTAGCACAGTGGAGAGAAATTTGGTGGCATGGCGTCAAGGTCCTTCCCATAAGGACCTGAACTTTAAATCCAGATCAGAATGAGGATCAGAAAAGCAGAGAGAGTACAGATCTTACATGGAGATGTGGGGATTACCAACCTGTGAGATGTTTTAAAATAGCAGTCACATTAGGTCATCGTGAGGTTGAACCACTTCTCAAGAGAAGAGGGTTAGACCAAATGTAATAACAGTCCTTCCAAACTGGGTGTTCCCTGACTCCAAAGGCTATGCATAGGCAGAGCTTTCAAATCTTCAGGTGTGTGACTCACTGACAGGGTGAGAGATGGGACTCATCATTTGCTTTACAGAGGAAATATCTTGTTCTTCTCTCAACACAAGCTAATCCACACCAGGAGGTGACTCTGAAGCACAAAAGCAAGAAGACCAAGCAGAGGATGGTAGAGTGAGTTAAGGTCTGTAATCTCTCTGCTTCTCCATTCCTGGCTCTGATCTGGATTTAACGTTTAAGTTCTTGGTGATTCTATTCTCCTCCCTCAAGGCTGCATAACTCTTTGCGTAAATGAAGTGCAAGGTAAGGAAGCCATTGGGAAAAGACTGGGTTTGAATCCCAACATAGCTGTGTGACACTGGCAAGCCATTTAACCCTTTCGATCCTGTTTTCTTACCTATTTCAGGAAGTGGATTGAACTCAGGGTGTGAAAGTACATGGCATGTACAAAGCCAGTCCTGCTTCTCCAACCCCACACCTTTGGCAGACATAAGTAATTGATCCCGGCTTTCATTCCCTCTGAGCTCAGGTACAGACTAACAACACAAGGAAACCTCAGTCCGTGAATTCAATTTGGTACAGGGAATTACATGTATTTGCCTTCCTAGGTACCAGATGATGTCTAAGTCCCTTCCAGTTCCAGTGTTCCCAGATTCTGTGATGCTAAGGTGGCAAAGATATGGCACAAATAAAGGCTTGGAAAAAAATTAAATAGAGGATACCAGGGGAAAGAAGACAGAAATGGGAAAAAAACACTTACAAATCTGAAAGATGACAAGGTAAACCCCCATTGTTAAATGGTAGTAATTCAGGTCCTCCACGTCTCCTTGTGCCTACCAGGTGTTAGCCAGGGGGATACAGGCACCTGAAGGAAGGAGAAGGTGTGAGACCCAGAATGTCACACAGCTATGCTGGGTGTCGCAGGCTGTGAACGGAGAACCATAAAACTCTAGTGTTTTGTGCATTGGGCCCAGACCCTCAGATAGTCCTGGTGCAGCACTCTAATTGGGGTTAAATCCTACTTCTGTCACTTAATAATTGTGTGACTTTGGTTAAATTACACAGGCTTTCTGAGCCTTTGTTTTTTCGCTGCCAAAGGGAGACAGCCAACTTGCGGAATGATGAGGATAAGAGGAAAGTTTGTAAAGCGTTCTTTATAGAGTCACTACTAACCCCTCTTAGGTGAATACTTCAAAAAAATAATAACAGTAATAAATCAATAAGTAGCCAACACTCTCTGGCCTCCTGAACAACTTCTCTTCCTCCCAAGGCGAGGTCCTTTGGCATCAGCCACCTGAATGCAGTCGCCCCTATTGGATCTCTCAGACTGGTAGGCCGCCCGGCTGCATCCTGCCCCACAGTCAGTCCTCCATGTCCCGTGGGGTGTGTGTGTGTGTGTGTGTATGTGTGTGTGTGTGATATTTATTTTGTTTTCTGTTCAGTCAATTGCCAGACTTAAAAGCGGGAACTTTCATTTATGGTTCCAGATTCCCATAGGGCAAGAGTTGGCCTAAGCCTACCCTGCCCTCTTTCGTTCAAACTAGCTTGTCCCATTTAATCAGACTGGGCTCTCTTCCTGCTTTCATTGCATTGCATAGGTCGCCTGCACCTATGGGCATTTAAATGTGTGAGCCCTTTGGATTCAATTAAAATTTTCTGCTGTTACAGATCTTCCAAATTTATTTAAAAATAAAATAGGGGCTGTTCATTCAAGTCTTGGAGTAATCCCACTATTCCTGGTCCACCATCTGCTTAAACAGTTCTCTCTGTTGGGACCCAGAAGTGAGGAAGGCACCTGGAGGCTGTGTCGGCCCCTTCTGTGCTGGTACCTTTCCAGAGAAGAGAGGTTTGCTCTTGAAGCCTCTGGGTTAGACTGTGGAGAGGTCTCTCTGGTGGGATTCAGAGAAGGCCACGCAGAGCTGCATGGAACCAACTGCTTTAATGAATAATATTAAAGTGGTGGTACCATCATTAATTCATGAAATAAGGATGGAATTAAAGATCAAGGAAACGACATGGGAACAGGTGAGTCAGATGCCTCCCTCCCACCTCCTGTCCCTGTACCCCCAACTTTGCTTCCTGATGTACTCCTGGAACACTTGGTGCCAAGACTGAGCCTCTGAAGCTCCCAAACATACTCTTGCCCCTTTGTAGTGAAACAGCCTGAGGAGCCCACAAACATTTAGTTGCCAGCCTGCTCTCAAAGCATCATCAAGAATTTAAAAGGACACAAATAGCTTAAACCATATTGTGCAGAGAAAGAAAAACACAGACTGGGAAGTAAGTGGATTCAGGCCACACAGCCAACGATATTTGTGTCTGGACAGAACCTATCTCTTCGGGGTTAGAGGCAGCAGTGAAAAACTGTTACTAATTTCTTCAACAAACACATATTGTGAGCCTTCTGTGATTACTGTAGACTGGGAATACAAAGAATTCTTAACACATGGTCCAAACCTTCTAGGGAAGAAAATAAGACAAATCCACATGAAACATTAAGTAACAGATTCATTGACTCAGGCTAGCAAGAATAGCAGGGCCATTTGCAGACAGAGGGTTCCCCTCCATGCTGGGCTGAGTGGCCCTGAGCGATTCTCTTCCTTTCTCTAAACCTGTTTTCTCCTCTCTAGAGGAGATAAAAATAATCCTTGCCTCTTGGCATTGTTGCATCAATAAGATAGTAATATATCTGAAGTACTTTGTAAATAATGACCGCCTAATCCAATAGAGTTCTTTGTTACTATTATGGAATACTTAATATGGACAAAACAACATGCTCGGCACATGGGGATGTAAGATTAATCAAACAAGTGATCACCAATCGCACCCTAGTAAAAAGGCTTCATCAGAGAGCAAGCACCAGAAGGAAAGACGATAACAAGAAGAGCTCTGAGTTTCAAAGAGGGAGGCTACTCAGTGTCGGAAAGAAAACCACGGCTGCAAGGTCAGTCCCCGTGGGTTTGTGGCTGGGGCTGCACCAGCTGGCTCTGCGACCTTCAGCAACTGGCTGTGCTTCTCTGTGCCTTTGACTTCTCATCTGTAAAATGAGGGGGTTGAATTCAATTATCTGCATGGCTCCTCCCAGCTTGACAGGCAGTGATCTATGGTCTAGGAGGGGATGGGCCTTGAAAGCTGAATCAGGTTTCAGGAGAGGAGTAGGAGCTCATGAATAAAGGTGCAGAGGCAGAGCCGGGAATGCACAGAGAGAGGGAGTAATAAAAAAGCTGACATTTATTGAGTGCCTACTTTGGGCCCTGTTTTAAAGTGCTTTATCTGTATTCATTCATTAAATCCTCACAACAACTCTACAAGGTTGAAAAATTATCACCCCCCCTTTTACAGGGGATAAGACAGAGGCACAGGGTGGGTAAGTAGTAATCTGCCCAAAGTCACACAGCTTAGTCAGGAGCTTTAAACCCAGGCAGGAAGATCCCTGAGCCAACACAGTCCACACACAACTACTAGAACAAATTATAGATCACAGGCAGGAATGTGGGAGGGGGGCAAGGTGTGAGGTAAGTAAGCCCTGTGACTGCGAGATGGCATCTTTTCTAGTGGGCTTTTCTGCTCCTCGAAGCAACAAGGCTAGGGCCATGTCTTCCGCTACTGGTCTGCCCAGCTGACCACTGTCCCCACAGAACAGACCACTAAACCAGAAAAATGAAAGCCTTCCTAATGGAGCATCTTTTAAAGAAGAGAAAGGGAACTTCGAGGTCTCATCTGCCAAACTTCTCCACCAACATTTTACTGACTTGAACACAAAGGCCCAAGGAACTTAAGTGACTTTCCCAGGGATTTATTCATGCATTCATTCATGTATTCATTCATTCATTCATGCTAAGCATGTCTTATGTGCCTTGTATTGTACAAGGCCAGGGAGATGTAGGGCTGAGCTAAACAGATTAAATGAAAGTAGTAAAGAGAAAGGAATCCCCTAATGGAGAGATGGAAGGGGTGCCGGGAATTGGAGCTGGAAAACTTACCTTAGGCCAGGGGGCTAGAGGATGCCTTCTGCCGGAGGTCAGTTTAAGCAGAGCTCTTAATTGTGGGTTATCTAATTATAGAGAAAGCAAAGAACGAAACCAAAACCCACGTGCCCATGGTCAGTCCGCCTCAGACTTTGTGTGACCATGTTAACAATATGTTCTCTAAGCATTTCTGCGCAGAGAACAAAGTGCACTACAGATACCTCTTGGCTCACCAAATTCTGCTGTGCGAGAGGCAGGGAAGGAGACTTATTACTCGTCTTATTATCTCCTATTACTGTTTGCTTCCATTTCTCCCAGGGTTTTGAATTTGTAAAACAGACAGTTTTGATCTGACCTGGATTATACAGACACCTGTGTGGAAGTCACCATTGTTTTCTCTCTCCCAGAGAAGCGACTGCCAGTGTGTGTGTTCGAAACAACTTGGTCATTATCCCATTTGAGTTTTTCCCTTTTCTGTGGCCTATTTTTAGCTTCCTTCTCCCATTTTCAAAGCTCTATTAAAATAAGGTTTTCATTTTAATCACGCTCTCTGGGCAGGCCAAATTTAGGCATAATGAAAACAAAAACTGTTATGCAAAATGAGATGTTAGAGGAAGGCCGGCTGGGCACACGTGCACTGCATCTCCAACACGCGCTGGCCGGAACAGTGCACAGGTTCTCCAGGCTGGGACCTGCTGTTCTCCCCCAAAGCAAGGCCGCCTAATAGTGTGCCAAGAATATTCTGTTGCCAAGTAATACGGCTCTGAGCTATTCTGTCCCTAATCCCTTCAGTAGCCAGGCAGCAGATAAAGGTTGGGTATCGCCTGGCTCAGCGTGGGTCAGCCCTCGTCAAGAAGACCCCCGTCCCACAGCTTCTGCAAAGGGAAATGAGCCTGGCCATGTCCTGGACTGCAGATCTACCCTAGGGTCTTGCTTCTACACACTAGCTGCACATGAGAATCACTTTGAATGCTTTAAAAAATACTGCTTTCCCAGGAAGACACCCCAGACCAAGTGAGTCAAAACATCTGAGGGTGGAACATGGGCAGAAGGTTCTTGGTTTTTTGTTTTTGTTTTTGTTTTCATTTTTGTTTTTTTTCTTTAACATCTCCATACTCCAGCCTCGGTGGAGAACTTCAACAGAAGAAGAATGGGGAGAAGAGGGTGGGACATCTTGTACTCAAGGGGTAGTCCCCACCCCACCCCATCAATGTCGCCAGGGAGCCTGTTCAAAATGCAGAATCTCAATGCCCAACAGGAACCCTGAATAAGAATCTCATTCGAACAGGTTCCCCTGGACTCCAGGGGAACTTTAGTCACATGACAGACCGGGAAACACTGTCATATTCTCCTGTTTTTTTTATCCAAGGCCATGTGTAAAGCCACTAGGATTATGGCTAAGAGCCCAGATTCAGCCTTCAGACACTGCCTGGGTCAAAACCACTCTGTTGCTTATTTGACATTGGGTATGTTATACAACATCCTGTGTCTCAGTTTTCTCATCTATAAAATGAATTACAGCATTGATTTCACAGAATTGTTGGGTGAAGGAAGTTAGTTAATATTGCTTGAAACAGTGCTGGCTCACTGTACGTGCTCTCTGAGTGTTATTAATTATTACCATGAGAAGGATGGCTGGGTGAACCCCTAGACTTGCACTCACCATGGTGTTTTCCTATCCCCCTGCCACGTACAGAAAAATCTGTTGCCATGACAAACTGATGCTCTTAATTAGGTGGTAACGTTAAGGCATTAGGAAAGGGTTAAAACAAGTAGACTCAGCATCAGAATGTATGAACCCTTTTTCTCCTTCACTAAAAGGACTTCATTCTGAAGACTAGACTCCTCACTGACAGGAGGGCACTAAAAAATGTTACCAGAAGTGACTGCTTGCTCTCCATCACGCACACCCCCTGACCCATGATGCCACCGGCCCCAGGGCACCATAATGCAATGTCTCTTTCTTGGGATTGGGCCCCCTGCAGGGGAGGAGCTGGCAATTCACTTGGAATGAGTGGAAAACATCCGTCCCTGTGACTGGGGTGACTCGGGGAACAGGCTATAGTGGTTTTTAAATATGTTCACAAGTTCTTTGCTACTCCTCTCTTCAAAAGACAGACCTTAACTCCCCTCTCCTGAAAGTGACAAAGACTTAGTGACTCACTGCTAATGAACAGAATGTGATATAAGTGACAGGATGTGACTTGCGAGTATTAAGTTACAGATGGCAGGACCGCTTCCTCCGTGCTCTCTTACATCTCCTGCTCTAGCGAAGCCAGTGACCACGTCATGAGCTCAGTCCAGCAGCTCCGCAGAGAGGTCCACGTGGGGAGGACCTGAGCCCATGCGGGTGGGCCATCATGAAGCACATCCTCCAGCCTGCATCAAGCTTCAGATGACTGGCCTTCACCAACAACCTGACGGCCACCTCAAGAAAGACCCTGAGCCCAAACCAAGCAGCTACGTAAGCCCTTCTGGATGACTGAACCACCCAAACTGCGTGAGACAGTAAAAGTCTGTTGCTGTTTCGAGCCACTAAGTTTGGGGGAACTCTGGTCCGCACCAGGAGATAACTAACACACTCGCCTGGTACAAGCCAAATGGATGTCTTCTGAAAGCCTGAGCAATGCATAGACATGAAAGCGGATAGGGACCCAGCTGGAAAAGAAGCAAGACTTGGGCCACGAGAGAAGATAGGACTTGTGAAATCCTTGAATTCTGAGTAATCTTAAAAGATACAGACTTTAGAGCCCAAAGTCCTGAGTCTGACCCTGGCTCTGTCACGTTTGGTTTTGTGGCATTGGGTGGGTCCCTTAACTGATCTTCCTCTCTCAGAAGAATAGAGAGAATGTGACGTCGGAGATCCAACATACGGGTCTCCGAGGGTTGGAGCTGCTACCCCTACACAATGCTTCTCCTCTCCCTCTTTCTTCTCTGACTTTCAGATCCCACACAGCTGTTAACCTAACCCCAGTACACTTGCTTGCCTTGGGGACCAATGTTGCTATCATGGGATGGGGGAGGGGAGACGGAGGCTCTGTGAAGAAGGGGGAGGGAAGGGATGGCACATATACTCGATCTGGAGCCTGCCCGGCGAGGGGAGTGGTCTGACTGAAGCCACCACCAGAGCAGTGACCACGAGTGCCATCAAACCAAGCATGTCTGGTGGTGCTTGCTGAAACTGGCACCATGTGGAACCATGTGGAACCCATCCTATGTTCTTCCATCCACGGTGCCAGAGAAAGAAGAGGCCGGTTATGAGTGATGGCAGGAACTCCCCTCCCCTGCCTTCCACCCTGTCCCACCCTGCTTGGTTTTCCTCTCCTCTTTACTCAAGAATCTACCTCTTAGGAAGACTGAGGGAGGGCAAGCACCCATCTTGACACATTTCTCTTGAACAGGAGATAAAAATGAAGAGAGCCTGAACTTCGAGACCAAGAGGCCCTTCCAGTGAGAAGTCCTGGTCCTGTCACTTAACCCTCCTGCCCTGAAAGGGTCAAGACCAAGCCTCACAAATAAGAATGAAAAGGAACCAGCCCCACAGCCAGCCCGCGCCACCACCCCTGATGAAGTGCATCTGGACATTACTCCAGCCCACGAGGCTGCTGACCTTCACAGCACTGACTGGAAGACCGCTCGAATGCATTTCACAAACCGAAGCGTCCTGGCCTCCCTCTGTGTTCCCCTCATCAGACCAGGGAGAAGACAGGGATTCAGTCATCCACGATTAGGGCTCAGCAAAGGAAAATCAATCTTGCATGAGCGGCCCCTCCCCACATTCTCCCTCCTAAACAACGAGCACAGCCGGGGGATTTGGAGCTCAAGAATCTACCTCTTAGGATGACTGAGGGAAGGCAAGCACCATCTTGACACATTTCTCTTGAACAGTTTGGGCCACTCCCAGGTGGCTGTCCCTCCACACATTTTCCTGACACTCTTCGTGGCCTGTTAGGAAGTTAGAGGATCTCACGAAGCTTTCTCAGTCCCTGTTTGATTAACTTCTAAGCCTGAAATCCATCCTTCTTCTGTTGGAAGGAATAAAAATAATGTCTGGCATTTACATTGTCCTTTTCCCCAAGGAGTCCAAGGGATTTTACCCACATTTTTCTGGGAATCCAGTCAAATCAGCTCACAGGCTCTGGATGCCTCCTGATGCAGCGGAGGGAGGAGCGAAAGCACAGAAAGGTGAGTGGTCCCACATCTCTGCACTACGCAAGGGGGAGACCTGGAATTCCATCTGGTTGGTCTTGGACCATCACCTAGCGTCTGCTAGTGGTGTGCAGAACCCGCCTAGGGAGCTAAAGTGCTCAGGCAAGTAGGCAGAGGGAAGACAAAGGCAGAAGCAGCTCTCGGCTGGGGGAGGGCAGAGGAAAAGTGAAACAGGTGTGGCTGAATATGAATTCTGACCTTTGCTCCTGGCCTCCTACGTCATCAAAAGTGACGCTGTTGGCTCACGGGTTGCCTCACTGCAGCGGAGTGGCTGATGCTCATCGTGTTCTCTAGGACTTCGGCAATTTGCAGGCACTGACCTGGAGCAAGGCCCTCTGCCTCTCTGAGCCTCAGCGACATTCCTCACTCAGGAAATGACAGAGATTCCTCCCATCTCTAAAGTTCTAGGAGTTGCTAACTATGAAATATCTGGAGCTATAGCACGGGATCCGGGATTGTTGGAATAGGCGTGGGAAGACCTGGATTCTATATGGCACACTAGCTGGCTGTATGATGCTGGGTGAATCACCCAACTTGTCAGAGCCTTGGTTTTCTCATGTATAAAATGATGCAGTTGGTCATACACTCCCCAAGCTCCCTTCCAGTTCTGCCTCTATCTCTGAATTCAGTGACAGCACATGGAAGGTGCTATACTAGAAAGAGTCTGTTCCAGACATTGACTCCCCTCTGTTTCATCTCTTCTCTTGTCTGTCCATTCAATCGTCACATATGTATTGAGTGCCTATTACGTGGCCAGGTTCTCTGTTGGGCACTGGGATGTAACAATGAGAAAGATGGGCTTGGTTTGGTCTATGTGCTAACTATGGTCGAAGAGAGGCAGAGAATTAAATAAATATCACAAGTGTGTGTGAAGAGCCAGAGGAACGAGAGACCTTGGAACCTTAAGGAATGTAAAAAAAGCAGTCAATAGGGTTGACCCGAAGTATAGGCAGGAAATGGTGGCAGTTGAAGGTGGAGTAGGCAGGAGGCAGATCTAAAGTTTAAGGATGGTGTTTTCTATCTACAGGAATCCTAAAAAAAGATCATTGAGTGATTTTAAGCATGGCTGTGATGCAACTAGATTTTTGTCTTGAAAAGATCATTTCGTGTATAAAACAAACAAACAAACAAACAAACAAACAAGACAAAATCCTATTGTGTGGCAGGGATCGGTTAGATGAAGATAAAGGAAACCAGCTAGGAGACCAGTGCAGTGTTCTAGGCAGGAGATGATTTGAACTTGGACTAGGATGGAGATGGACAAACATGGAAGCATCTGAGAAATTAAATTTAGAAGCTAGAATCAAAACAACAAAAAGAGCAATTAAATGTGACAGTGGTGGGGCTTGGAGGAGAGTGATGGTAAGAAAGATGTTCTGGAGGCTTCACAGGAATGATAAGGATGCCTGCAACCCATGGCTTCATCTTGTGACTCACTGAGCGCTAAACAAACGAAGTTTCCCTACACAACTGCTCTCCCTGGGGCCCTTTCAGGTGAGAGGTACCCACCTGGGACTGGCCTACCCTATGCTGCCCTACTTCCCTTTCCTCGGCAGCTCTGCCATGACCCTACAGTTCTGTAGAAAGGACAAACAGACCACAGTTCTGAAATCTACAGGAAGCCTGCCTCTCCATCTGGGGTAGTAGAAATCCAACTGTAAAATCCCAAACTCTTGGAGAAAAAGGAAGACAGAGTAGCTGTGATCTTATAAGACATTTTTGCATGTAAAATCAAACAAAACCAGGAATTATCCCTATAGTTTTGGCCAGTTGGGCTTGATGTATCATGGGCTTTGATATATCACCATGACAAAATTCTACAATGACAATCATCAAAACATTCTGAGTTACTAAAGAGAGCCTCTCAGTTGATGGATGGACAGAAGGAAGGAAGGAAGAAAGGGAGGGAGGGCGGGAGGGATGGAGGGTGGGAGGGAGGCAGGGATGGAGGGTGGGAGGGAGGCAGGGAAGAAGGAAGGAAGGAAGGAAGGAAGGAAGGAAGGAAGGAAGGAAGGAAGGAAGGAAGGAAGGAAGGAAATCTTAGGTCTCTCCTTCCCTCCCTCCCTCTTTCCCTCCTTCTCTTCCTCCCTCTTTATATGTCAGGGTTTAGCATTCATGTACTCAGTCAGTCTTATACAAGCCTCATGCAATTTTAAAATGTTTATGCAACCCTTTCTGTGCAGCAAATGTTCCTGGTGTGCAAGGACTGAGGAGAATAAGCTCTTACACTCTCAGGAGAAAGTACGACACCAGAGCAATTCCTGTCTTGCCCTCCATGATTATTCGGAGCAATAAATCAGATCTCCTTCCCTCCCCCCGCCCCCCCCCCACTACCTGCCACCTCCTTGGGACCCCCAAGCACTGACTGAGCAATGAAGAGAAGGCATCATCTGCTTTCTTTGCTGTAAAAAACAGAGAATTGAACTGGCACTCAGAAAGCTTTTATCTAAATGTATGGCTGCAATTCTACACACAACTGGTACACTAATACTAGACGTCAAACTGGAAGCCCATTTAAGGGGGCTTCTTTGTTAATGGTGGGACATTTCAGAAAGGTTTCCCTTCAGCTCCTGCACCCTTACAAGGGAATGACTTCCAAATATACGGACTCAAATCCAAGTGTTGCAGACTAACAGAGAAATCAGTTTTATCCAGTATCTATCAACCAATGATCATAAGATATTTGATGGAACAAATATTACTAGAAGGGAAAGAAAGGCTTAGAGATAACAAGTAACGGTCTCAGCACAGCACACAGTTCAGAAGCAGTTCTGGATGCATAGCTTTTGCCAAGCCCAGGAAAATAAGAACATCAGAGCTGGAAGGGAAGACCTCCAAGATCATTTTCCATATAAGGAGTCAAGGTCCCGAGAGGCTAAGGAATTATTCAAAATGCCTAATTTGTGGTTCACTGTCTAATGCAAAACCACACTGACCTTCTAAGAAAAAGAGACAAGCCAAATTGCCAGCAAGAACACACTTGCTCCCTCTGGTTCACTGCAATGCTCTGATGTTCTCTCATGCACAGGTGTTCTCTGCTTATGATGAGTTCTTTGCAGAGTTTACATATTAGAGATGCTTTCTGGTCCTTATTTCCAGTACTTAGTCAATCTGCTTAGTGAGCTCTGTTAGCTGAGGGCAGGGTCAGGAACTTCATTGGAAAGCGCAAATCCCATCTGAGATGATTTAGTGTCCCTACTGAGAAACTAGTTCCACAGCCCAAGAAAACTTCCCACTGCTGGCTTTGCAAGGGGCCCAGGGATAAAGGGTGGATATGGTTACACTAACCCAGCTGTACTCTTTGAGGCCAACTGAAGCGGAGCTTGTAGATCCTGCCAAGACACGGAAGCTGGGTGGTTGTTTGTAGGGACAGAGAGACAGAACATGCCTCACTCTCAGTCCTACCGCCTAAGACCATTACCAAGCAAGGTTGTGCATGCTTTAGGTTTGTCACAGTTGCTTGGGGGACAGTTTACTTAGAATGAAATTATAGGTTTTCACTTGTATGAATGAAGTGGGTCCATTACTAGGATTATTTCCAAGTATAAAAGGAAGTACATTCTTCATTAGATTAACTCTCAGTGAACAGTGAACCCATGCTATTACTACTGAGATCTGTGCTAGAAAACTCCCGGGGTACCTGGGATTGCTGCAAGGCTGTCCCAGATGCTCTGAAGCCTGTTGTCCCAAGCGGTGGGTGCGTGCATTTCCTCAGCCCACTATGGTCCTGATCTGTGAGGCTCTCTCTGTCTCACTGGACTTTGGTCTCTCTTCTCAGTAGCTCTAAGTGTCAGCAAACACTCCAGGCTGTGGGAGCACAGGAGCTGTCAGCCTCTGGGTAAAGATGTGAGATTTCCATTAAGTTGATGCCATAACTTTCTGTCTCTCCCAAGTGTTTGCTTTCCAATCTGGACACCCTTCTTCACTCCCTTGGCAAACCCAAGTGGAGTAGCGCCGCTGGCTGCCGAGTTTAACGTTGACTTGGCTCCAATTTTGAAGACTAAGTGTTTGTGTAGCCTCTCACCCCCTCTATTCAATGTGGAGTGGATGTTTTAGTGAGGCTCTTGGCTGTAAATACCTTTAGGAAAACTTATTTTCAATCATTTCTCTCATCTCTGTGAACAAATGATTCTCCGTCCTTCACAAAGACACCAATGGCAAAGAGCTCTCTTTCCTTTCAACTGAATTGATCATTACAGGAGAAAATAATTCACACTCTTCCAAAAGTAGGGCTGCTGCTACTGTAGCCTCGCAGAAAAATCACTGGTCAATCTCCAGGATGTGCACATACCAATATGCCCCATGGACAGTCATTACCTCCCCACCCCTAGGACATCGGACGACCCGACTGGGGAAGTGGATCCAAGGCTTTCAAAAGAGACTTCAATTAAGAGGAGTCCTATTGGTGCGAGGTATTCTCCTGTTCCAGCCCAGGGCTCCTGGGACTCTAGCTACTCAAAGTGATCCAGTAACCCATAGCATCAACATGACGGGGGAGCGTATTAGAAATGCAGAGTCCCAGGCCTCACTTCTGACTTGAGTAAGAATCTGCTTTTTAACTAGATCCCTGGGAGACTCGTACACACATTAAACTCTGAGACGCATGCTTTAGATCTTCTTTCCGCTGAGCCTTTAGGCATGAGGACTCCACTACAGGCTGAGCTCCTAGTTCTGAATCAGCTCCTCTCCTGTTTTTACTGTTTGCACTATGTCCCATGATGACCCAGTCCCAACACTGCTGACCCAAGTCAGTCTATCTGTACTTTTGGCTGCTCATCCCACCCCCACTCTAATTTGCATCTTTTATGGCACAAGTCCAACAAATGCAGTGTCTTCCCAAGGTTCAGTACCTAATAGTTAGCCTTAGTTGTTGATAAAAATCACTTAACCTGTCTTGGCTACAGTTCCCCCAGATGCTAAATGGCGATATATGTCTGTGTCACACTCTATGGGACACATACGCCAGGAGGACAAATGAGGTCATCCATATTTAATAGCACTCATTATTACACAGGGAGTGCAAGGCATTACTTGTGAGCATCTGTCTGGGTTAATGCCACTCTCTTCTGAACGGGCGAACCATTTTCATCGCAGGCTTATTTCGGAGACTGTTAGAAAAGCTGGGGTTTCACAATGCTCTCCAACTCTGTAAGATCTTCTCATTCAAAGATCTCAGTGTACTTGACAGACTGTATGAAGAGCGTCTCCAACAGGAAAGGAATCTTGAGTAAGGATGAGTCTTTACTGTATTGGGTGGTAAGGTCCCCCCGCTGTCATCTCTATGGAAATGGACAAGCAAGGGAAGGTAGTGTGAGACATCTTACTCAGCTCAAGGGAGACACTCAGAAGCCAATTCCCTAGGACTCTGGACCAGTGACAGGAAGGGAGAGGGCGGAGGACTCAGAAAGCAGGGATATGGGGCAAGCAGGTAGCACTTTCAGAAAGCTGAGAGTGGGCCATCCTATCACATCAGTCCCTGGCAGGAGATCTCACAAGCAGGAGTGTGTCCAAGAGGCAGACAAAGAGACCATGTGTCAGAACCAGGGAACCGTGTGGTGAAGTAAAGAGAAAGGGGTGAATCTCTCAAAGGGATGAACCAAAGAACAACAACCAAGAAGCCCAAATGACTTGTTTTTGGAGAGGTGGCATACACAGAATACACATGAGAGTGAGGGCATGTGCACACGAAAGCCCTAGTTTTCCCTGTCATGCCTCATCACACGACACGTGTGGCTGTTCTGCCCAGGGATCTTAAAGTTTCTGAACTCAGCTTCTGAGAGCTGGTAGAAAAGCTGAGCACTTGCTTCTCCAGCACAATGGGCCAGCCATAGACCGTTGTGTCTGCTTCCTAATATTCACCCATCCACTCATGTATCCACCCAGCCTACAAATATTTATAGAGCACCTACCATGTTCCAGGCTCTGCGTGAGGCAGTGCTTACCCTCATGGATCTCAAAGACTAGTTGACACAGATCAAGTAAGCACATAAATGAATGTAAAATTGTCACTCTATTACAAGAGCATATAAGGGAAATCTGATGTACTGAAGAAGTCAGGAGAGGCTTACTTCCCCCAAGAAGGTGGCATTTGAGCAGAACTCTGAAGGATACGTAGGAACTGACTTGGCAAGGGGTAGGAACAGCGTGTTCAATAGGTTTTTTTTTAAAAGGATTTTTATACTATATTAAAAAACCACAAAATAAAAAAGGGATCAATCAACATATATCTCAGCAGTCCTTCTGCGAGTCTCTGTACCCAACAGCCAAGCGGGCTGGCTGCCGCCTTTTTCTTCTCTGCTCAGCTTCAGCTTGCAGCTCGTGCTCTAGTTCTTAAAATCAAACTTGTTCTGCCAAATCCAAGACCCTGAATTTATCCAAATTGTAGAAACATGCTTTTACTACCCGTCCACCAAAATACCTCCCATTCAGATCAACGACAGCTTTAATTGCTGATTCAACCCTCTCAAATTCTAAAAATATTTGTACTGCTTCATCATCAGGGGCACCAGGAATTTCAAATATCACACATTTTCCAACTTTGCCGTATTTTTCACACTCTTCCTTGGTTTCAACTTCCAAGTCTTCATCTACCTCTCCTGCACCAACCATGTTCCTTAGTAGGACCACTTTAGTAGGACACTTAAGTATTTCAGTTAATGGATTGGGAAGGGAAGAGGGCCAAGAGAAGGCCAACATGGGTGGGGTGGAGAGCCCAGAGAGCACTGGAGGCAGAGAGGTAGAGTCGCACTGCAAGGGACAGAGAGGTCTGTTAGAGGACAAGACCAAAGGGCAGCCACCAGATTTCAGCCACTTAGGCATCTTCATGCCCAGAAGGCCAGTGAGCACCAGGTCCCTATTCTCCTCTCCTTTGCCAGAATCTCTGTAGGTATCTGACGGAAAGAGTGATGAAAATGCACCTTGCATTCCTATGTCTACATCTTCCACCACCACCCCTCATAGCACCTTGTGAGAACTATCTCTTGATCAATAATGTAGCAGCCTTGAGGCTTGGCCCTGAATCTGGAAGAGAGATTGGAAAAAAAATCTAGCTCTCTTCATGTGATCAGGTCAGTCTTTGGACATAACGGTCTCCCATGCTCTACAGTCTGAATTTGCACTAGTTGGGTTGAATAATTCAATATTCTGAGCTCATAAAAGAGGCTGAAGTTAAACATAATGAAGGAGTCCCCACAGCAAGGGTCACTCAGTACCTGGAATAACAGTTGTCCTTCATGGAGCAATTACTATGTGCCAGGCACAGCACACGTGCTTTACATGAATTATTTCAATTAATTTTCACAACAGTGATGCACGTTGCAGGCTGATAAGGGGGTAAATCAAGTGGTGACAAGGAAACAAGCAGTTGTGCACCATGTCTGTTTGTATAGCAAAGGGGTCTCAGCACCCAACCAGCAAATAATAAATAACAAGACTTGAGGGTGAATTTTGAAGCTCTCTTTTGCTCTAAGTTGATTCATAGGCTAAGAAAGTAGAAGAAAAATACAAATATTTTTGGGGGAAATTCAATGGCTATACTACGGAGTGTTTATTGGCAGTCAAGCCATACTGACATAGGAAAAGGCCTTTCCATTCGAGACTCTTGCAACCACCAGCATTTCTACCCTCAAATAATATTGCAGTTAATTGATTCCATGTCACTTTATAAGAGATAAGACAGTACGGGCCTTGCTGTTGTACAGAACTGAAAATTAAGGCACAGAGCTTTTGCTTCCTCGCCTATGGTCTCAGCAGTGAGCCATGCTGGTACTTCACCGACACCCCTCTAGCACCTTCTCGAGATTCTGTATATACCACCTCCCCTCCACAACCTGGCTATATGTGGGCATAAGAAAGCCCAATTCTCCTGTCTTGAGTTGGGACAACACCAAAGCAAAACTTAAGTTCCAGAATTCCCTGGCAGTAGTAGGCTGCAGCATACCTTCTGAGGGATTTTGTCTGAAACACACCTTTCTTCCCTCCTATATCCTGCTTCCCCCACTGCTTTAGCATCACCCCTGGTAATGCTTCTTTAATTAGTCACTTGCATATCCATTTTCATCTAAACAATGCTTCTGGGAAACAAACCTAAGAAAACAAAGTGTCATCAAAATTCTCTCTATCATTTAGGATAGGCTGTTATACTATGAAATTTAAGTGTCTTAAAACAAAGGTTTATTTCTTGTTCATGCCACCTGTCCATTTAGAATAAGAATTAAGAAGCCATCTCTGCTCACTTTCATCACTCAGAGACCCAGGGTAACAGAGCCATCATCTCGACCATTGCAGTTACCATGACGTCATGAAAAGAAAGCTGGAAGACTCAGACAACAGCCAGTATTCACTCAGAATTAACACAAATCGCTTCTGCTAACAACTCATCATCCTGTACAAGTTTCATGGCTCCATCCAAGTAAAAGTGGGCCGGGGCAAACTTCACTAATGACTACTGCCGAGCTGAGAACCCTGCAGAGCTTCAATCAGAGCTGAGAACCCTGAGGTCTGTTGCCTCTCTATGAAATACAGTTTGATTTCTATGAGTATCAATTTATCCTCATAATCTGCTTACATACACTTTCTACAAGAGACTGTGTGGTTGGTTAAAGAAACCAAGAGCTGAAACTGTTGCTATTATCCCGTCTTGGCATGGGCTGATAATGTGGTGATCAGACATAATCCTTGGTCAATGCCTTGGTTTCTTCTTAGGTAAAACTAACAGAACTACTTTCATTTTGTTAAAGATAGAATAACTGGTACAGAGCTATACATCCTAATGAAAACATTTATAAAACCAGAAAAATCCATACGAAGTTACTATTTTCAGACATTGAACAGTAAGCAGCAAAAAAACTGTAATCCCTGAGAAAAGGAAAGCATGAGATTACCTACACAGTTGACTCTGTTTTCTATCTGAAGACACATGTTGGATTGTGGCAAAACAAGAAGGAGCCCAAACATGATGTTGGTGAGTCCAGGAGACAGATATTGGGGTTCAGGGTTACTGAGGTGGTTACTGAGTTCAGGAATTTGTGGGATATGGTACAAGAAAGAAGGGAGCTGTACAAAGAAGGAGATCCTTAAATTGCATAAGTCTCCTTTAGTCTTTGGCTGAACACTAGCTCCACATGTGTGGGACAAGACTTCACAGGGCCAGGATAGCTATACCTATCAGAGAAAGAAAAATTACCAGAGGATAACTATGTCTATGTCTACTAGAGGTTGTGTCCCAATCCATTGGAGATTGCACAGGACTGGAAGACATTAGAGTTCTCACCAACCACAGTGGAAAATCCTCATTTAATTCAGTAGAGATGCCAGAAAGTCTGTGATTTAAGAGTTGGTCTAAATTAGTCCTCAGTTAAAGGCTACTCTAGGTATTCTTTAAGAAAGTTTAAAAGCAAGTCTCAAAAGTATTAAACTGATTCACAAGTAAATTAATTGCTTGTCAGAACAAAATTCAACAATTTATTAAGCAAGACAACAAAGTCAAGGCAGTCAACAAAGCAGCACAATAATGCCTAGCATGAAATAAAAATTACCAGATATGCAAAGAAGCAAGGAAATGTGATCCATTACCAGGGAAAAAGTCAGTTAGTAGAAATATTGGAAATAATAAAGAAGAATGAATTATCAAGTTGATGACTTTAAAATAGGTATTTCAACTATACAGGTAACCCCCGTATAACACGGTTGTTAGGTTCTTAAAAAATGCTGTGTTATGCAAATCTGTGTTATACAAAACAAAGAACTAGTACAAAAAAGGAGGTTAGGTTCCAAAAATTAAAAATACATACTATTATATTTTTACAATTAAGAGAAATATCTTTATTAAAGCAATTTTCACCAAAAGTATAACATATTAGTATGTATTCAATAATGTTTTCTTTGTCATCACCACTAAGCACCATTAACTGAGGGCGTTTTCTTTTTGACAAGATACCTTCATCCTCTGAAATTAATACTCCACAAATAAAGTGGATTTAAAATTCTAATAAATTTTAAAATTCTGCAGTCAAATCTGATACGACATCCACGCTCGAATGAAAAATTTCAAATGAGATAGCTTTTGCTCTTAAAAGCTTTTATTACGTTCCGTGTTGTTTGAGGATTTCCCTAATTTTGAATGAGATATTTTTTGCTCTTAAAAGCTTTTATTACTCTCTGTGTTGTTCGGGGATTTCTCTAATTCTTAAACCGTGTTAAAGTGAAACCGTGTTCTAGGATGCCATGTTGTATGCGGGTTTTCCCCAATTCTAGAACTGTGTTAGAGCGAATTGCCATGTTATACAGGGGTTACCTGTATTCAAAGATTTAAAAAATATATTAACTTAATGAGGAAATAAATAATAAATCATAACAGAGAAATGGTAAGTAAAAAAAATAATGAAATGGCTACTCTAGAATAGATAAATGCAACATCTAAAATGAAATTTTCACTGCATGGGCTTAACTACAGATGACACTCTGAAAGAAAAGATCAAAGAACTTGCGAACCAGTCAATAGGAACTATCAAGACTAAAAAATAGGGAGAAACAAAGAAAAGAATCACAAGAAAAGATGATCAGAGCCTCGGTTTTATGGGAAAAATAATAAGCAATGTAACATACATGTAGTAAGTCTAACAGAAAAAAGAGTAAAGGTTGGGTCAAAAAAATTTTTTTGAAGAAATAATGGTAAAAGTGTTCCCAAGTGTGATGAAAAATACAACAAATCCAGAGGTCCAAGAAGCTCAATGAATCCTAAGCAAGATAAGTACAAATAAGACTATACCAGGGCATAGTATAATTAAATTGTTAAAAAACTAATGATAGAGCGATAAAAGATTTGCATAAGAATGTGCACAGTGACTTTATTTATAATCGCTCCTAACTGGAAATAACTCAAATATCCATCAACAAGAGAATGTGTAAACAATTTGTAATATAATTATATAATGGAATACTATTCATCAATAAAAAGGAACAAACTGATACACGCAACATGTATGAATCTCGCAGCTATTATGCTAAGTGAAAGCAGGCAGACACAAAAAAATACTTTGTAAAAGTATGCTAAGTAGAAGAAGCCAGACACAAAAAGAACACATTTTGTATTATTCCATTTTATATAAAGTTCTAGAACAGGTAAAACCAACCTATATTGAAAGAAATAACAGTAGTTGCCTTTGTAGGGGGCATTACTGGCAAGGGGTATGAGGGGCTTTCTGTAGTAATGGACATGTATGTCTTGCAGGGATGAGGGGTAGGCAGGTACATGCAACCAACAGCACACTAAAAACATGTGTATCTCATGATAGATATATAATATTTATAATATTTTATATATTTATAATAATATATATTATTGTCAATAAAACATATTTAAGTGAAAAGAAAATCAACATCTATGTATAAATGGTCATTAATACACCCTCATTTTTAAAGTACACTCTGGTATCACCTTTACTATTCAAAATGACTTTCCCGTGAGCCTATGTACGCCTGAAATTCCAATTCATTTATCTGACTTGCTCTATACTTGTTCAAAAAGCAAAGGACCCTTAATGAGGTCACAATGAAAACCATTTTCACTTTATTATACATTAGTTTATCAGGGCCTTTTCTAAGAACGTGTTGTGGGAGATGGCTGGGTCAAATACCATGGGGGTCAAAGGAGATAGTTTTTTCTTGTGTGTTCTAGTTTTTCCTCAATAAACATAATTTACTTATGTATTAAGAAAAATGAAGTTTGTTTGTTTGTTTGTTTAAGTACACGGAGATCCTCGATGACTGGGCAGGGTGGGAGGCCTCAGCCAGATGGAAAACTGGCAGAGGGAAAAGTAGCTGAGAATGTCAGAAGACAAATTTCATCATCTTCAAGATTTCACATAACTGCTTTCCAATTCAGACCAGCAAAACATTAAGATAATTGAGGCAATTTCCTACGCAGAGAGAGATGGCAAGATATCTTTACAGAAATTTCGAAGTCAGAATGAATACATCGAGTAGATCACAATATGAGCTTTTTGTTCATGGCAGAATGAAGGTCTCACCATTCCGAGCACTTGCCATTCTCTCTTGCTTCTCTCCTTTGCTTCTCTCTCTCTCTCTCTCTCTCTCTCTCTCTCTCTCTCTCTCTCTCTCTCTCTCTCTCTCTCTCTCTCTCTCTCTCCCCCTCTCTCATCCTCTGCAATGATGTTGCCCTTATATATGCCAGTGGAACACCCTCTCATCTTTTAAGTAGCTGCAGGGTCATTCCCCACAAAAGCCTTTACTGAGTGTTCCCTCCTCTGACCTCCCATGGCTCCCAGTGCCTGTCCTGTGACATCCTAGCATGGCTTGGTATTGTAGCTCGCTACAATAGTGATGATGCTACCAATAATCACCGCCATGTATGGTGGGCTTACTACACGCTACTCATTGTGCTACACACATCAGCTCATTTAACCGCTACAGCCCCTCTTCAAGGTAGCGGCATTAACCCAACTTACAGACAGGAAGACCAAGCTTTAGACAAGCCAAACACCTTGCTCAAGGTCAAAGCTAGTCTACGTAGCAGATGTAGCATTAGACCCAAGGCTGTCTGATTCCATAGCCTTGTTCTTAACCACTATTCTACCTCCTGACAGCCATGTCTCATTTATCCTAAAACAAACAAAAACAAAAATCTACATATTGCTATTGCTATCTCTGTATCACTTACTACGTGACAGGCAGAGTGCTCAGTGTTCCTGCAAGGGAGGATCATGATTTGCTATCTTTGTACTGCTTCCTGCGTCTCACATGGTATCTGGAAAATAGGTACATTTCGACATGTGCTCGAAGGAATGGACAGATAGACAAGCCCATTGCAA
Source organism: Rhinolophus sinicus (assembly GCF_057876585.1). NCBI lineage: Eukaryota > Metazoa > Chordata > Mammalia > Chiroptera > Rhinolophidae > Rhinolophus > Rhinolophus sinicus. Next base: position 170,905,123 of record NC_142502.1, on the reverse strand, counting down.
AACTCTAATTCTTTCCCCAGTTCCAAAATTTGTACTCCTAGAACCTTAAGCAACTGAAGTGAAAGACTGAATGGATAAATGAACACAAACAAATTTTGTTCCTACTTCAAACATAGTCTCAATATTGGCTATAAATCACCTAGTTTTACTCAGTCTCTTGAATTCCCTTCCAGTTATAAGATCTGCAAAAGTAGTTCCAGTTCCTCTGTACCTCAGAAATGTTTCTATGTCTCTTTTCTAATTTGTTTTCTGTTAGAAGAAGATTACAAAAAACAAACAAACAAACAAAAACCTATGGCTATAACGTAGTTCAAGAAATCTTAAGTTCAGGAAAGAAAGGACTAAGGCATTCACACATACTATGTCACTAAACTTGGTACATCTATTAATAGCTGAACACTTGTGTGACATTACAGTAGGCAAAGTTCTTCCATTGTATTATCTTATCTGACTTCCACACTTTGGAGTGGGCAAGGCAATATGGATTATTCCAACTTTACAGATGGGTAAACTGAGACTCATAGAAGTAAAGTGATTAGCTGGTAAATAAAGTCAAAATCTCAATCTAAGTCATTTGGCTATAATTAATGTTATATTTCACCCACATCATACTGTATCTAGCTCATTGGTCATCAAAGACTGCATTTCCTAGTCTATTATTCTAAGTGTATAATACATAAGTGACCCATTTTGTCAAGCCTGTGCTGGAGGACAGGAAAAGCACTCTTCCCTTCGAGTAAGCCGTATTTTATCAGACCATTCCTGAATGTGGTTTCTGTAAGTAGTAGTACTAGAAGGTTACATTTTAAAAGACTTTAGGAAGCCAGAATCTCACTGTCTCAGTATTATTTCATCACTTTTAAGTAGGAACACTGAGACTTAGAGAAATTAACTGATTTTTTCCAAGATAACATAGTGCACAGAACCAAGGTTTTAACATACCCAGCATATTGTATACATACTGTATACAAGCGAATCTAATTTGAGCTCCCTTCAATGCAGCAACTTCTTCTATTACATTCATGGCAGATATTCCTTCATTTTTCCCTTTACCATCTGAATCCAGCTCCATCCATTTGTGTGTTGGGTAACCACAATAACCAGTGCCATCCTAATTGAACCTCTCCGTGGTGACTTCCACCCAATTTTGCTCAATGTTCTCAGGAGCCCTCTATCGGCTGTCCGGGGAATGGCAAGCAGTCTCCGCTGGGAACTGCGCTCCGTGAGTCCCGGGGAGCTCTACGCACTGAACAACCATCTCAGCCAGTGCTGCTCATTTCGGTGCCATCCAAAACAAAGCAGGGTAAAGAAATCTGTTGGCCAAATTGAAATAAGCAGACTTGGCGGTGAAATAAACTTCCATTTCTCAGCTTCTAAAAATATCCATCAAAACTAATTTCTCTAAAAACAAAACTTGGCTCTGAATCAAGAGCCTGTCTGGCTTTTCTTAGTGAAAAATTCAGCCAATAATTGTTGTGCACCCTTATCCCACCCCTCCCCCCCTCTTACCCCAGCCATGGTGTACAGTGTGGTGACATGCAAGTTGTACAGGTCACATACCTCCTAAAAAGTATCTTTACTTCCAACCTTGTCTTTCTCCTTCCTTCTTAGTCTCACTTCTCTTCCTCTCTTTCCCGCTCTCCTTCTTTCCCCTTTCCCTCCTTTCTTCCTCCCTCCTTCTCTCCTTCCCTCCTTCCTTCCCTCTCCTTCCCTTTCTCTCTTTATTCTAACAAATTTTTCAGAAGCTAGAAAGATGAGTCTGAATTGGAACCTGCCTGAAGGAGTTTACAATCTGATAGGGAAAACATGACAGGGACATTTATGACTATTTAAGCATAGGAAGGACCCCAGGAGAAGTTGTAGCTAGTTAGACTCTTGGGGTTGCAGTGAGTTACCTCAAGTAATAAGGATTTCTTGGGAGGATACATGAGTACAGGAAAAGCTCCACCATCACACCTCAGAAAAAGCAGAAACTGGAGGGTGAATCTGTACCGGGGAGTGTTTTAGGGGCTCACTCATCGTTCTAGTGCTCCCATGTGTCTGGATTTTTTTTTTTTCACTTAACAATGGACTTTCTCACCCACTACACCACACGGTTAACACTCAACTCTTCAAGGAAGACACTTGTGCTTCCGGGTTAGGGGCAGCGGTGGTTAAGGGCTCTGGACCAGCCTCCAGGCCTCCACAGCAGGGACCAAACACTGGGACTGGACCACGTGGGGAGGGAAGCGGGTGGGGAGGCGCTGAGCTAGCCGGGCTCATTTCATCAGAGAAGCGCTGCACTTGGCTGTGTAGTCGCAACAAGGCAGTGTGCTCCGAGCACCTGGGGCTGTGCAAACACAGCGTTTTACCCCTAGTTCCAGCCGCACTCCTCTCTTGCACGTGGGGAGGTAAGTTTCATCTGGGGAAGCACGGGGCTCAAAGGCCACAGATATTTGGGTGGCAGGAGGCTGAGGGGAAGGGGATATTCTAATAAGTGTTCTAAACTCAGGGCAGAGGACACGAGAAAGGGGAGGCCGCTGGTTTCTCACCCCCTGGGAGGAGGGGGTGAGATATGCCCGTCATAAATATGCCCGTCATGTTTGCACCCACTCCCACCCACCAGGTACACACATACACGTAATTTCCTCTAAGAGTTGTGTGTGTGTGTGTGTGTGTGTGTGTGCGTGTGTGTGTACAACTTCTTAACTTCTGAAGGTGCCTATGCAACTGCTAGAAGAGAGGAGACAAGAAAGGAAGGAAGGAAGGAAGGAAGGAAGGAAGGAAGGAAGGAAGGAAGGAAGGAAGGAAGAAAGGAAGGAAGGAAAAAGAAAGGAAGGGAGTGATTGTGTGGACGGCTGCTGATGGAGGTGGGTGTGATATGGTCTTGCAGCCTGAGGGTGGGCAGAGTGAAGTCTAAGCTCTGCCTATAGATTTATTCATTGAGGGAAATTTATATTGTAGAGATCTAGCCAACAGCTTTGTGAAGACTGAGGCGTTCATTGATTTACCTAGAGAAGGACAAAACCTCTCATCATTTGTCCGTGTAATGGACATCATCAATAAATTGCCACTTGTGGAAACCAGAAGCCAAGAGAAGCCCTGGGAACATGGAGTGGGTTACCTTGAGCTACAGTGCACACTGGTGACCAAAGACCACCCCTCACCCCTACCCAGCAGCTGCGATGTGCCAAAGACGCAGCCCCTGCCCTCATGAAGCTTACCACCTACTGGGGGATCCACACATCAATCACTCCTCGCACAAAGAGAGCAAAAACCAAACTGTGACAGGCACTTTAGAAAGAAGTGTCCACAGTGCTGTGAGAACACAGAATGGAGAATCTGACATATAGGACCCCTGGTGAAAGAAGTCAAGGAAACCTTCTTGAGGACGTAACCCCTGAAATGCTATCTGAAGGATGAAAAGGATTTGTCTGGGCAACAAGGCAAGGAAAAGCGTGTTAGGCAGAGGGAACGACATATGCCAAGGCCTTGTGGAAAGTAAAAGTAAAAGCACGATGAGCAGGAGAACCCTCAGAGGGATCACAGCGCGGCTAGATGGGCAGCGAACGGAGCAGAGGTCTCGTGCCAGTGGGGAGGGGGCAGGGGCACGACATGCAGCACTGTGTGAACCATTTTAAGGAATGGTTTTACCTTATCCTAAGAGCAAAGGGAGCCAATTAAGGGGATTTAAATAGGTGCTTCAGAAAGGGTTACTGAATATATTATAGATAAGAGACGTTAAACGGTTTGTAAACCTCTGATGTCGTAGGTGAAATGCTATTTGAATATGTGTCTGTGCTTTTCCTCCAGGGTTAAGGTCCATCGCTGTCATTACAGTCCCAAAGGGGCCTATGATCCTCCAAGGTTAGAACCACAGTCCTGATTCTTATTGGGAGAGGAGACTGGGTGATTTCTCACGAGGGTCCCTTCCATCTCTAAGGGACCAAAGACCAACCCTGAGTCACGCAAGTGGTTGACAAACTAAGGTTCACTGCCAGCAGCAGGGCCATTAGAGCGCAAAGTTAGAAAACATGGGTTTCAAGTGCTTGCATCAGAGTATTCCTAGTGATTTCCCTCCCTTCTCTCTCTCTCTCTCTCTCTCTCTCTCTCTCTCTCTCTCTCTCTCTCTCTCTCTCTGTCTCTCTCTCTCTGTCTCTCTCTCTCTCTCTCTGTCTCTCTCTCTCTGTCTCTCTCTCTCTGTCTCTCTCTCTCTCTCTCTCTCTCTCTCTCTCTCATGCTGTGGCCCCTCACAGGCAATGGATGTTGACCTTTTCAGAAGATTGGCACTGGGGGTTCACAGAGCTGTCATCTAAGGCCCGAGAGCATTTTCATAATCAGCTCAGTCACCGCTGAGTCTGGGGGATTATGAATGCATGTCTACTCACTGCCTCTCTCCAGGCCCTCCCCTGTCCTGCTAGCAAAGTGAAAATAAAGCAAGTGGATCAGAGCCAACACAGGCACAGTTGACATGCAATGATTTGAGTCACTGGAGGGGATCATCAGCGTGAACAATCGTAGGCACAAGTGGTGACTCATTCATCCTGGGACCCTGGGGCTGAAGCTAATGATCCCTCAGGCCTACAGAAACCCCAGCGTCTTCTTCAGCAGTGATTCCCAAAGGCTGCTCCTTGGTACCTTAATTCTAGGGGATGTTAGAAAATAAATAATTTCATGGTCAAATAAACTTGGGATACTTTGTATCACAAAAGGTGAAGCAAGTGTCCCTGCTGCAAGACTTCCCCAACCCTTTAGGGCATTTTTTTTTTTTTTTAACCCTGGAGAGGGAAATCTAGTTTATAATTTTCCTAAACTTTTTAAAGAATTTCCCAGAAGCCTTTGGGTGAGGAGCATCTCGCAGCATCTGTGCTCCAAGGCAGATCTAGGGAAATGTGACTCTCCAAAGGCTCCGAAAAAGTCTCCATGCCCTGCTTCATGCCGGGGTTCTCTTCAGCACAAGGTGTAACCCTTATTTCCCATTCAAGGCTCATATTAAATCCTGCCTGATGAAGGAAGCCTTCTCCGATGGTCCAGTCCACACTTAGTGCTTACAGGCTGGGCTGTACATTCTGGCCCATTAGTATAAGAAATTTAAATGAGGACTCGGGAATGGGAGGTCTTATGTTCCATGGTCTGACGCTGCCGGTCTATCTGACCTCACCTGGAATCGTCCTCTCTAGGCCAATCACCTGGACTCCTGTCTGCTTCTTGAACGTGTCAGACTCACTCCACTTCTAAGCCCTTGGCCCTTGCCGCCTCCTCTACCCCATGAGAGCCGGTTCATGCTGGCTGCCTCTTTCTCAGCCGCCACTGAACTCAACAGCACCCTTCTCCAAATTGCCTGCTGTTCCAGTGCCCTGTTTCATGTTCCTCACAGTAGTTAACACTACGTAAAATTTCCTTGTTCACCTATTTATATGTGTATTTACTGACTGTGTTTCCCTCTAGAATAGAAGCTCCATGAAAACAAGACTATGACTCCTTTCTTCATCCCAGAACCTCATCCATAGCAGGTATATAAACATTTGGTGAATGAATGAATGTTCTCAACGATTTGCTGCGTGTAACTTTTGTCCCTTAGGAAGTATCACAACCCCCTGAAGGCAGAGACTATTGTCGTCAGTGCAGTGTAGCAGAAAGGGGGCTGCGATGAGCAAAACGAAGCTTATGATTGGGGTCAATCACAATTCTACCACTGTGTTCCCTTAGAGAAGGCTCTTGACCTCTCTGTGCCTCGTTTCCTCCTTCTGTGCAGCAGCTCAGCTTCTCATGATTGTACGCCTACACCCAACGCAGGGGAGGCACTCAAAACGTCACTCAGCGATCGAATAAATATTTATCATATCTACTAGATACGAGTGCCCAGCAAACACTGATTGAAATAAAACAGTAACACATCACTTGTGTTGCTTATGTGGGTGAGGGTGGTACCATCCTTTGGCAAAAAGAACTAGGCATTTACTTTAGGTCTAAGTGAATTTTACTGGCACGTATGTTGGTGTTCAAAGATGGATGTTGCTCCATATGTAGACTTTCTCAGGCTCCACAGCCTTCTGAGTCTACCCTGGCAAAGGTTTTCCTTTCTCTACCCACAGCCTTCTGAGCGGTCCACCACCCACCTCCTCTCCCTGGCACTGACGGACATGCAACACTGCAAGAAAGGGAGGCCATCCTCCTCTGGAGCTCGCCAAAAGCCACAGCCTCCTTACTGGGTAGTTGTTAGGAAATGCCGCTTGCTGCTGGTGATGGTGGTGATGGTGGTGATGGTGGTGATGGTGATGGTGGTGATGGTGGTGATGGTGGTGGTGGTGGTGGTGATGGTGGTGATGGTGGTGATGGTGGTGGTGGTGGTGGTGGTGGTGATGGTGGTGATGGTGGTGATGGTGGTGATGGTGGTGGTGGTGATGGTGATGATGGTGATGGTGGTGATGGTGGTGATGGTGGTGGTGGTGATGGTGGTGATGGTGATGGTGATGGTGGTGATGGTGGTGATGGTGGTGGTGGTGGTGATGGGGGTGATGGTGATGGTGGTGGTGATGGTGGTGATGGTGATGGTGGTGGTGATGGTGGTGGTGGTGGTGGTGGTGGTGGTGGTAGTAGCAGCAGCAGTAGTAGAAGTAGGAAGAGTAGTAGTAGTAGCAATCGTAGTAGTCATTGTAGTAGTGGTAGCAGTAGTCATTGTAGTAGTAGCAGTAATAGTAGTTGTAGTAGTAGCAGCAGTGGTTGTGGTAGTTGCAGTGTAGTGTTAGAAGCAGCAGCAGCAGCAGCAGCAGCAGTGGTAGTAGCAGTAGTAGCAGTGGTGGTGGTAGTAGTAGTAGTTGTAGACACCACTTTTTGAGCGTTTAGATGCCAGGAACATGTGAACATGTAAAGCTCTTTACATTTATCATTTAATCCTCACAAGAATTCCAGGAGCTAGGTTCTACTATTATTTCCATTTTACAAATGAGGAAATGAAGCTCAGAAAACAATCACTTGTCTCGGGACTTAGAAGCAGATGGGCTTGCCTCTAGAAGCAGACTCTTGCTGAGCTGAAGAACTGTAAACACACATGAAGGGAATAGGACAACTAGCTCTGCCACACTTGCCAGCTCCCCTGCATGGAAACCCGGGAAGAGGGGCCACCAGCTAAAGCGCAGGGAGGAATCCCACTGCAGGTTGGATGTGGTTTAGGAATCACCAAGAGCTCTGGTCCCAGGCGGTCCCTCCGTTCTCTGCGGGGCCTCAGCATTCCCCTGTCGATGGACAGCTAGCTCCCTTCTAGAGGTAAACACGATGAACTGCTCACCACACCGCTGGCAAAATACTACTGGGAAAGCTGGGGGAGGCACTTGGGGGGATACACTGACCAGGAGCTCTGGAAGTCTTCCCCCGTACCCCCTGCAGCTGCAACTTGGTCAGCAGCCCGAGGAGCTGAACAAATGCTCTAGGAGCCCTGAGAAGCTAGAAAACCAACAGGGGATTTTAATTAAAGCAACTTGCTGATCAGGTACATACTTAATGTTCTAATTACCCGGTGATGACAGCATCATGAAGTACAGGCAGCAGGAAGTACTGACCAAGCAATTCTAAAAGGTTGGTCTAATGCTCTGCATTTTTCAATAAAGCCTAAATTGAGTTTGTGCTTTCAGAAAATAATGAAAAAGACAGAAAGGTGAACATGACAATCCAGTTGCAAGCACCCCAGTGAATTTTCCTCTGAAGCCAAATAATGACATTCATTCATTCATTGATCAAACTTTATAGAACAGCTGTTCTGTGCGAAGCACTGTGCTCAATGGTGGAAATCCAGAGTGGGGAGGATGAAGGGGGAGGAAGAGGAGGAAAAGCAGGAGAAGAAGGAAGAGGAGGGGGAGTGTGGGAGAAGACAAGTGAAGAGGAACCAGTCTTGTCTTTGATGAGCTCATTGTCTAGTGCAGGAGACAAACTCCTGGCTCCAAAATACAGGCTCAGCTCAGGAGCCAACTGGATTCAAATCCCTCCATAAATGGCAGGGATTTCCAAGTCTCCAGGAAGTGTCCTCTTGGCTGCTGGGGAGGCTGAGTACACAGCTGCCAGCGCCCCTGCGGGCTCAGGGGCAGAGGGTGCCTAAGTGCCCTCGGGCGGTAGTAGGGCTTTTCTTCCCAGCTAACTCAGCAGTACAGTTTGAATTCCAAAGTCAGCACAAAAAGTAAGCATCACATAGAATCAAAACTATGCTTGAAAATCCTTTAAACTGCCTATAAAGTGCAGCATACATGCTTCGTGTTTACCACCTGGTTCAGGAAAGCTTTTTCACAAGCTAGTTTGAGAACCACTGAGCTCGACTTAAATGGAGGAAGGAAAGGAATCTCTCTACGGGCTTTCCAACCATACAATCTTCACGATAACTATGAAATTGCTGGTGGTGAGAGGGGGATGAGTAGAGAACCCTAACTGTTTCTGCTGGCCTGCAGGGTTTCTGCAGAGAGTGTTAATACCTGGGCTCTAAAACCTTAATAAATGTTCATGGATTTGTTTGTTGCCCTCAAGGTTCCTCAGAATGGTGTGGGGACAGAGCCCCAGAGAGCAGTTTCCAGGCTCTTGGCCTCACGTGGGGGGGTGCTGGGGGGGTGCTGACTCGGGTAGTGCATGGCCATCAGTTGTGGCTAGTTGGCCGTCAGCTGTAGCCAGTGAGCCATTGTCCACTAATATAACTGCCGCGGCTGCGCTGGAGAGTGGGAGTCGAGGAGAGTCGAGTAGAATCGAGTGGGTCGGTTGGCAGCAAAGGGGACAGCAGGTTACACATTGTGTGAACCCAGCCTCCAGTGAGACCATAGTGGTCTGACTCCCCTACCTATGGCTCCGTGGGTGTTCCTTTTTGGCCTCACCACATCCTGCGTTCTTGTGTGGGGAGCAGGAGCAGAGACCCCGCAGGCCGCCCCGCAGGACAATGGCAAGTGCGGGTAAGCTCTCAGGTCTGTGGGAAGGGAGGAGCTCAGGCCGGTCTGGACTCTGAGCTTCCTGACACCGGGATCCTGCTGGGTGCTACCGTAGGAGGACGAAATGGGGCAGACCTAAGGGTCCAGGTGACGGCCTCGAAGATGGCCAAGTGCTGGGGGCGGTGGGCAGCAGCTGCCTTAGGAGACTGGCTGGGAAGCTGAGTTCACAGGAAATGCAGAAGTCAGGGCCACAGAGATTCGGCAGCCAGAGGGCCAAACAGCGGCCAAACCGCAGAGACACTGAAGCAGGAAATAATGACTGGGCAGCACCTGGTGTTGATCGCCACAGTGTCCTCCACGAGTGAGTATTCCAAGTACAACCAGGAAAAGCCTCTCCTCTCCCCGTAGTCCCACGCACTCTGCTAACATCCCTGGGCCTCTAGCTTTCTCATCCCCATGCCCACCTCACGGGGCTGCTCAGGCTGGTTCCCCATCTCACAGGACCTTCCTGCTCTTCTCCACCTGAGCAAGCATCACCCCTTCTCGAAGGGCCCACCCAAATCCCACTTCCCCTGGGAAGCTGGGGCTCCCACAGCCTCACCTCGGAAGGGCTCCCTGTCTGCCCTTCCTCCGATCACCCCTGCTGCTGGCTGTGCTCATTTGATACGGGCCATGGCGGCTAAGAGCACAGATGGGAGCCCCACCAGCTGGCTATGGATGTGACCTATGACTCTGTGTGTGAGTATGAGCCTTGCGTGCACGCTGCCTGGGCCAGCTGGGCCTCGGCTTGCCTTTCTGCCCATGGGAGTAAGAAGAGTAAGCACCCCACAGAGCTGCGTCAGAATTAAAGGAGGCCGGAGATCTAAAGCACCTGAACATTGCCTGGCATGGGGAGAAGTCCTTGACAGACATTTTTCAAAAGATCCTCAGTAGCAGGATTTCATACCTCGTATTCTCAGGGTCTACCTGGCACGTCACAGATTCACAGCAACTTGTCTGCTTTGTTCTGTTGGAAACTCATTCAGTCAAAAAACATTTACAAAACGTCTACACCAAGCCATTTGTGAACATGAACAAGATACATTTCCCGCCCTCCGCAGGCTCTTGAGAGCAATCCACCTGGTCTGGGTGTGTGGGCGCCCGGCTGCCCGCACCACTGGGCAGGTGGCAGCAACCTCCCTGAACCTGGGTTCCCTGAGGAAGAGGAGGAGGAGGAAGGAGGCAGAGAATGGAGGGAGCAGTTTTGCTTTTCTTGAACCCCCTATCTTTTGCTGTCATTTTTTATTTAGAATTATTTTCTATTTATTTGCCTTGCCAAGCACACATACAAGAGAGCATTCAAAGTTTTAGAGAAGATGAATTCAGTGACAGTAGGGGGAATCCGACCAGACTGAAAAGAAAGACCCAGATCAAAGGTTAAAATTCAAGAAAATAATAGTCCCAAACTGGAAACTACCTAAATGCCCATCAACAGAAGAATGGGTAAGAAAATTGCCGTGTACTCACACAGTGGAATATCCTGCAGCAATGAGAAGGAATAATCTACAACTACAGGCAAAAATAGTCTCACAAACTAGTCATCAGGAAGCCAGAAACTGAGAGCCCATAAGGTACAAAAAGAAGCAACCTGGGAGTCAGAACACTGATTCTCTAGAAGGTGAGCACCTAGAAGGGAAATGGGGGAGGGGAGACTTCAGGGGGCTGTTTCTTGCTCATGGTGGGGTTAACCAAGGTGTGTTCATTTGGGAAAATTCTTTATGCTGTTAACTTAAGATCTGTGCACTTTTTTCTATGCTCAGTATATTTCAGCAAAAGGATTTATAAACAAGTGCAGAGCAATCAACTATCAGGGATGCCAAGAGCCTGGGTAAAATGTGGAGAAAACATTCTCAGCAGCGATTACAGAAAATGGCTCCCATTACCCTGCTTGAGGCCTCCCATCTGCGCCCTTGCCAATGACCCCAAGAATGACTTCATTTGGGGTCAGGCTAGTCTGCGGGCCTATATAGCCAGGTTGGGGAGCTTCCTCTCCCTAGGCTGGATGCACAGTCTGAACTCAGTCACTGCTCCCAAGTATTTTCAAGTACTTCCCACTGAGATCTGTGAACTCCTGTCCACCCTGTTCCCCAGGATACAGATAAATTCCTTGCAAATCTCTGCCTCTATGCTTTCCTCCCAGGTCCTCCTCCTTGGCCAAGCCACACTGGTGTCCCACCTCCTCCAGGAAGCCTTGTCAAACTGCCCTAGCACTTCTGTATCTGTCTGGTCTCCGGAATCCTGTCAACGCAGGCCATTAGGAATTTAACATGAAGACAGATGTCTGGCATCCTTCACTGGGAGTTATGTGTGTGTTCTTTTGTCTTCTCACACAGGGTCTCAATCCTATGATAGAAGAAGCCATATTATAACAGTGACACTTTATCTTCTGTTTTTGAGATTTAAACTCTGATGCAATTTGATTTGACTGAGGTTTGGCTTGGGACTTTTTGAACATTTTTGCTTTGCTGCCCTTCTCTCCTACCAAACCCTAATAACTTTGTTTGCTATACATTTATTAGGCAAACCAGTTTCAATGGTTCTGTTTATTTCGGGCCACTGTGCACGCCTGGCTCAGTGTGCATCCCTGGCTCAGTGTACACGCCCGGGCCAGTGTGCATGCCCGACTCACTGTGCACGCCTGGCCTGGTAACTTGGGAGGGATTTTTTGCATCTGTATGGGATTCACTCCTGACCCTGGGGTAGACCAGCCTCTAGGAAACGCTTTTTCCTGAAGTTGCCTGGACAACTTCTCCTTCCTTTGCTCTGCCCTCCTTGAGTGTCTATAAACCTTTGGCGATACTAAGAGAGGGAAGGCGGTCTTTGTGACAGGGAGTCCACTGTCTTCCCTTAATGCTGGCATTTGGGAATAAAGCTGCTTTTCTTTCCACCACCCTCACCTCTCAAGTTTTGGCTTTCAAGCAGTGAGCAGCTAGACCTTTTGCAAGGTAACAATGTCATTTCTTCATCCTTCACTGTGCCTAGCATGGTGTCAAACACAATTAGTGGTGAATACATACTCATGAATTGGCCCCATAGTTATATTGTGCCTTTTCCTGAATTAGAATGTAAGCTCTAAGTAGGATAATTAACTGCCTTTATTGGATTGTAAGGAAATGTTTTACAATGACAATAGTATGTTATTGACCAGAAAAAGTATTTCCCTGTTAGAATCTGTTAGCATCTTCCCATTGACCTGAGCATGAGCTGCAAAACCTTTCCCAACGTTCCAAGGCCCCTTCCACTGGGCTGCTTCCTTCCATTCCTTCCTCCACTTGCTCTTTTTTTGCTCCTACCACATCGGACTTATTTCAGTTTCTGAAAAGGCCCGAGTTCTCTCCAGTGCCAGGACTTTCCTCTGGAACAGCAGGGCTGCCCCTCCTCTTTGTCTGACTAAATTCTAAGTACTTCTCCCGTTTGGTTGAAGTCGCTTTCTCAGGAAGGCCTTCCTGAATGACCAGGGGTTCTGTCTTGGGCGTGAATCAAAATCTCCCGGAAGTCTTGTTAAAACACAAGCCCTCAGCCTTTCTGACTCAGCAGGTGTGGGGTGGAACCTGGAAATCTGCATGTTGAACCAGTTCCCAGGTGATGCTGCCACTGGTGTGGGGACATGTGAGAACTGCTGGTCCAGACCAAGTGCCCCGCCTGCTACAGTCTCCAAAGACACCTCTTCTCACCCCTTTATGGCCACGCTGCATTGTTTGGTGTTTATCCTCTTCCACGAGGGCAGGGCTGTGGCTGAACACAGGCATACAGGTATCCCCCGCTTTTTGAAAATGCCCTTGCCAGCACTTTAATGTTACCGGAAAACCTTCAACATCTCTCATTGTATCTTTAAAACAGTTCCAAGAAAAGGGAGGAGCAGACATGGATTGCTCCGATTCCTCAGATGGACCAGCTGAGATTCTGGAGCTCAGGGGACTTCCAAAAGTAAGGTCAGACAGGTAGTAAGCAATAGAATGAGAGCTAGAACTGGCATTTTCTTACGCTTCAGCCCAAGAGAACGTTTTCATATCCTTACTCTGTTCTGGCCCTATCTGCCTGTGGGGGCAGAGAAAGAACAGAACAAAAACTGTTACTGATTTTTCTCTTCCGCTTCCTTAGGTGGCCGCACAGGAATAAGAACTCCAGGCCATTTTGTAGCATTTATCCCATGACCTATGGCACAAAGTCTGATTCCTTAGAGGGGGGTGTGCTAAGGTTGCTAAGGCAGAAATGGACCAATAATTCCTACAATGTTGTCCTTTCCGTGGACATCACAGCCTTCGACCGATTGTCACAGCCATGTGACAATCTGACAGGTAGCCAAGGTATGTCACTGCAGAGGTTATGAACCTTGTCCTTTGCAGGGAAATCCATGTGGCTCTCACTACCTCTCCGGACTCAAACAAAACAGGCCCGCAGCCTCACCCATCATCACCTAGGTTCACCAAGACGGGCCACCCCAGGTAGGCCTAGGAGTATGACAGTCGATGCTAATGCATTCTGAAACATCAAGGAAGTCTCACACCATGGGACAGATCTCTCAAATCCCAGCCATCGGAGTTGGAATTGGAGGAGCAGCCTGGCCAGCAGATAATTCCAACAGTTATGAAATCTTCCTCCACAAATGCTCACCCTGTGCAAAGTCACTCAGTGACAACTTCTGATGGTACACAACCTAATTTAGGGTGTGTTTGACAGCTCTACCTGAAGAACAACAGAGAAAACTCATCCACTAGAAGTTGCTATTGTTATAATAAATAGGAATATAGTGACTTCCAAACTCATACTCCAATCCCAACTTGTACACGGCCTGTTTGATAGCCCCATTTGAGTATTTCGCATACACCATACACCTCAAATCCAACATGTCCAGAGCTAAACTGTTTGTTTCTCTCCACAAACCAGCCTTCCAAATGATACCTTAATTCTCCCTAATACTTAAACACTAAAAAGCCAGGCTTTGTCCTTAATCCTTTACCATCTCTCATGTGGATAACCAGTCTATCAGCGAGTCCTGTGGGTTCTGACTCCAACCAGTATCTCAGAGCCACCCCTTACTCTCCCCACCTTGCATGCCAGTCCAACTGCCACCTCATCTAGCCTCTCAACTGGACTCCTGGATTCTCCCGCTGCCCTCCTCCCCATCTATTCTCCAGGCAGCCATCTCAGCAGTCTTCTTAACGTATGAATCAGATCATGCCATCCTCTAACTTAAATCTCCTCAAAGGCTTCCCCTCATACTTGGAATAAAATCTAACTTCATGCCAACGGCTTGGGAGACCTGGCAGGCTCAGACCCTGCCTGGCTCTCCAGCCTCTCTGATACCTCACCTTCTTCCATCAGTTTTCTCCTCACATGGGGCTCATTTTTCAGACTTGCCACGCCCCTCCCCACCTCCCAGGTTTTGCATTCACTGTTCCCTCCACTGGTATGTTCTCTTCTAGCCCCAAAGCCCCCCACATCCCACGCAGGATGGGTCTTTCTCATGCTTCGTTGATCAGTTTAATTGTCACCTCCTCAAAGGGGCCTTTGCGGGGCCTCCAATATCTATATTAACACTTCCTGGGTTCTCTTGTATGTATTTATTCTTTATGAATTAGTATCATTCACTTATTCAATCATTGTTGGACATTTAGGTTGTTTCCAACTTTATATTAACAATCCTGGGGTTAAACATCCTTGTAATTAAATCTTTGCTCATGCCACAATTATTTTCTTAGAATAAAGCCCTAATAATTGAACTTATCTATTTTAGTCAACAAACACATATGCAGCACTTCCTCTGCACCAGTCAATATTCTAAATACTAGTATCAATTCATTGATGTATTGTGGTAGTTAAATACACTACAATATATATTTATTTTATTGTGCTAAGAACACTTAACCTGAGATCTATCCTTTTAACAATTTTTTAAGTCACAGTGTTGTACAGTAGATCTCTAGAACATAATTCATCTTGCAAAACTGAAACTTTACGCCCACTGAACAGAAACTTCCCATTTCCCAATCCCCACAGCCCCTGAGATATTCTCTTTTATATTTGTATTCTTTCCCATGTCCTTTATCACACTTTGTAATTATATATTTTATCTGTGACTAAACTATATAATTACAAATACAAATATATTTTATTAAAATAAAAACAGCAACTTTATTTTAAGGTTCTTGTGAGGAATAACAATAAATATTGCACGTGAAGTGCTTGGTGTAATATCTAGCATGCAGCAAGTATAGACTGTGAGCTCCTTGAGGGGAGGAACAACCGGCCTTATTTTCTACTGTAAACAATGTGATCCACTGTAGTCCGGTATATGGCTCGGGCCTGGCACACGGAGGGCTCAATAAATATTTATTGAATGAACCAGTGAAGGAGCAGGCCCCATGGCCCTTAGCATACATACACAATTTCACTTCATCTCTACAGCTGCCCTGTTGTAACATGACCATGTCCTTTCCACACTGGAATGCACCAAGGCTCACAGGCCGAGAGACTCACACCTGAGTCAGTCTGAGTCTCGGCTTCCTGCTGCACAGGGCTGCTGCCTAGATGCACAAACGACCCATCACTTGACTCAATGTCATGCTCATTTCTTAGGAATGACACTAGACGAGTTATCCTCTTCTTTCTACCAAGAGATTGCTGCCTCACATACCTGGGGACATGGAAATGTAAAGACGAAAACCTTAATTAATAGGCCCATACATAACCTTTAATTAATTGATCAATATCCAAAGAGTATACCCTTGAACTTTAGGAAAAATTAACAGAAGAGCTTCTAAAAATTAATTAGTAGAAATCAACACACTGACAAAAGCCTCCATGCCTCCTGAAGTAGTTACAGGAATTTGTAAGTCTTTTACGGTCCTTGCTTTAGAGCCACCAGATCAGAGAGAATTGGACAGTTGGAGGCCCTGTCCATTTTGTCTCAGTACAGCCATGGTTCTGTGGTTCCTAAAACAACCCTAATCAAAACTAGCCTCTGTTGCATCTTCTTAATTCTTCAATTATTTAGTTGTTTATCTCCCTTTAATTTTCTATGTGTATAGAATAGTCAAATTTTAAAACCAAAAAGTGCCCTAAAGATCATGTTTTGTTTCTTTAATGTGTGACCCCATTAATTCAGATGACAGTAATTTGAAATTCATGATAATTACATAAACACTGAGTGAGAGATATTGTGGTTCCTTACAGTTACAGTATGCATATCCTTTACTGATATGCTGTCTCTTCCCAAGAAAGATGTGAGGTGACTGCCTGCCTAATAGACTGTGGTTCTCTGAGGGAGGAAGGGGAAAAACGAATGACATGAAATCCTGAGTTACAACTCCTTCCTCAAGGGTCAGAAAAATCTGGGTTGAATTTTGGCTCTACCATTTTCCAGCTATGTGGACTTGGGCAAATGACTTCACCCAGCCTCAGTTCTCTCATCCATAAGGTGGAAAATAAAAATAGCAACTTTATTTTAAGGTTGTTGTGAGGAATAAAAATAAATATAGCACGTGAAGTGCTTGGTGCAATATCTAGCATGTAGCAAGTGTTCAATAGATTACTACAGCTACTACTAGTAATGTAAGCCATCACAGTGAAAGCCTTATAATGTGCCAGGTGTTTTACATACTTGATCTTACTTCTCACCTCAACCTTCTGAGGTAAGTTTTACACGTGAAGAAGTACGTGTAAAGTTAGTTGGGTGAGTTAGTTATTTGCTCAACGTCACCCAGTTAGAAGGTACAGGAATAGACATTTAAACCCAGATCTATGTCACTCTACCATTAGGCTACTTTCACCAAGTCACACTTCCGTGGAGACACTCATATGTAAGTGGATAAAAAGAAGGACTGATGATGTCATCTGACTCCCCCTGATGTGCACAAAATGGCTGGAAAAACAAGCACGCATAACACTGAGGAGACGGGGTTCAATTAGTAGAGAAGTATCGTAGGTGGAGGGACCTGTGTCCCTCCTGAGGCAAACAGCTGTGGACTCCCCGTAAGAAAGACTGTCTAACAGCTGAAGTTCCCACGTTAGGTAGCGCGCTGCATCAGACGTTAGATGACCTCAGTCTTCTCTGCCTCTAGGGTTTTGTTATAAGTTAGACCAAAGTTCTTAATTATACTTTTTAGACACGTCATCTTCATTTTCCTTGTGCAACTGAATGGACTGGGCAGCGAACTGTGGGGAGGGATGGGATTTGGCAAATACAGGATGCCGGCCCCGAGGCAGGAACCACTGGAAGGGGTAAACGCACGTCTCTGTGGAATTAGAAGTGGACTCCAATTTGTTTACCTTATTTATAAATTAGTCAGAGGATGGAATGTGCAGCACATGTTCAGGTTTTGTAGGTGACACTAAGTTTTCCTGGATATTGAAATGGCAAACTGATGGGAAGACGCCACGAGCTCCTGTGAGACTCGTGGACGGGCGTGGAAAGGCAGCAGGGAGTTTTCTCCAACTTCATGGAGCCAGAGCTCTGAGCTCTCAGTTAAGACCCATGGAATTCACCTGAGAGTCTTTCCCACACTGGACCCCACAGACTTCCATTTAATGCATTTCTGTAGCCAAACATGTTGGAAAGAAAAAAACAAAGAGGAAGACGGAAAACAAAAACCAAACAGAAGACCCCATGCTGACGGTGCCAAATCACAGTGCAGTCACCATGGGCTTCTGGCCCCAGGACCTTCAGAAGGCAACAATGCACAGACGAGGGACCCCGGAAGAGCAGTTTAAACAACCAAAGGAACACTGAGGATGTACGAAAATAATCAGGATTCTTCAGTTCACAGGCGAGAGAACCAAGGGAGGTGTGAGTGATGGCTACAAAATCATGAATATAATATTAAGGAGAACGCTGGAGAAGCTGAAGCCAGAGCTACATTTGGAAAGTGGAAACAGTCTATCATTAGGAGAACAGAAATCCCATGAAATCTATTACTCTCAAGAGGCAGAACTGGCTGAAAGAATAAATGGTTCAATTCAACAAATACCACAGAGTATTAGAACTAGGAGTGCTAACATTTTTTTTAATTAAACTTTTTTATCTTGAAGTAAGTGTAGCTCCACAGGCAGTTGGAAAAAATAATACGGAGAGATATGGTGGTCTATCTTTTACTCAGTTTCCCCAATGGTAACATCTTGCATAATTATAGTACCCTAGCACAACCTAGATACTCACAGTGATACGATCCACCCACCTTAGTCAGATTTCCCGTTTTATTTGTACTTCTATGTGAGTGTGTGTGTGTATGCATGCACACGTTTAGTTCTGTGCAATTTTATCATGTTAGTTCCTGTACCCATCACCACCACAGTCAAGATACAGAACCTTTCCATCATCCATCACAAGTATGTGTCACGCTGCCCTTGTATAACCACGCCCACCTCCCTCCCGCCCCATCCCCAATCCCCATAACCACTAATCTGTTCTTCAGCTCTATAATTTCGTCATTTCAATAATGCTGTATAAGTGGAATCAAAGGAGAAATAACATTTTATGGGCAACAGCACATAATTAAGGATGAGGAACGTCCCTGGAGACAAAAATTGAGACCCAAAAGTTGAACTACCCCTTTCATAAAATATCTCTTATGCACTGATGGTGGGCTACACAGACAATGGACCTGATACAGTCGGACTTTCTGACATGCTCAGGAAATGGCCACTTTGTCTTATTTAACAACCTGAGTGGGTGGGGCAGGATTTAGAAGAGGGACTGGGGCTAGGAATTGGATATGTCCCACTAGCGGGGCTGGGCACTGGGAATAGGGCCCCCCCATGGATGGGAGAAGGATCAACAATAAGAGTCGGTGTCTGAAAGGTCAGGTGCAGACACAGTTGGTCAGCAAGTGGTCCAGTCTGGGATGGGGCCAGATGGGCCTGAAAGGCCATGGAACTGGAGGTGGCCTCTGCTCTTACCCGAGGCCCAGACCTGGGCACAAGTGATGGTGTAAGGAGGCGGAAAGTGGCCGAAGTTGTTGAGAACAAACCATTTTCTAGAACTTGAAAACCGTTTTGACTTCACCCCTCTATATGAAATGATTAACACACAGTTCCAAATATAATGGAGGAATCGGGGAGAAAGAAGACTGGTGAGGAGGCCCCAGCGAAACCACAGGTGGAAGGAGAGAACCTGAACTAAAATAACTGCAGAGAAGCTGGAGGGAAGGGAGTGGTCACTTGTGAAATAATAGACAGAAGACTCAGGAGTGACTGGAAGTGGAGGGGAAGGAGAGGGAAAAATCGTTCATGTACCCCAGGTTTGAAGCCTGAGTGACCAAGAAGATGGAAGTGACCAGATGTGCAGCCTGAGTGAACAAAAAGCCCAGAGGAGGGAAAAGGAGGATAAGATGGTTGGTCACGTTGAGACTGGGTTACCAGGAGGGCTTTCTCTAGCTGAAGTGATGATGGAAAAGTTGAGAGATGTGGTATGAAGCGTGGAAGAGGTAAAAGTTGGAGACACTGATTTGGCGGTCATGAGGCTAATGGAAGTCATAGTGTTTTTCTGAGGGAAAGGGTGTTAAGAGAGCCTTAGAGTTCCCAAAGGATGGAAGGAAAAAGAGAAATCGGCAAAGAACATAGATATGGACCGAAGGAAGGTGAGGAGGGTCGGGACCATCGGAATGGCAGGACCCATGAAAGAGAAGAGGAGAGGTTAAGAATTTCAAGGAGAGGTTAAGCAACATTGAGAGTTTCCAAATGGTTGACCAGAACAGAGATAAAGACTTACAAGGGTAAATCCTTGAAATCTTCCCTTTGGGAGCTGTGCTTTTAGGCTCGTGCCAAAGAAAGAAATTCTTAATGATGGAACTTCCGGTAGTGTGCTAGCTTTCTCTTTAAGAAAGGGCAGATGTAGTGGTGTCTCTCAGCTCCCACCCTGACAACTGCCTGCTCTCTCTCTTGCCAGGAACTAACTCCCGTACTCAGCCATGAGGATGGGTAATGTTCAGAGGTTCTAGCAGCTGGCTAGGGAACAGCCAAGGCAGGAGAAAAAGAAACAGAAAAGGAATCATAAAAACAGAGATAAGGTAGCAACCATAATTATTAAGATGTCTTAGTAATAATAACAATAACAAAAACTGTTATGTACCATAGTGTTGGCAGCAGTGCTCAGGTCCCCCACTGTGGGAGCCCCAGCAGCCATCCCTCTGGCGCCATGGAGTCCACAGCAAGTTTCCAGCCAATGACTAAGCAGTGATACCAATATAGGCTCATTCCTGTGGAGTTGTGAGACTCCTCCAATAAGCAGCGCTGGCTCAAGCACTCCCCTCTGCCAAATCTCTGTTGGAACACCTTCCTTCCCTGTCTCCTTCACAGCCGTCAGACCTGCATCAAGGTCTGAAGACCCTCTCACCTTTATCCTTCAACACGTGTCTCCTACTTAATCTGTTGCATATCTAATCTGGTCTTGGCATCTGCTTCTCAGAAAAGCTGAATGAACACAATGCTTTACCCCATTTCATAATTATGATAACCCACGATGTAATTACTATTGTCCCCATTTTCCAGATGAGGTACAGAATGGTGAAGTGCTTATTCAAGATCACTGCAGCCACTCTGGGCATATGCCACGTCTTGAACACACCTAGTTCTTCCTGCCTGAGTCTTTGCCCATGCTGTTTCTTTTATCTGGAACGTTCTTCTCTTGCAGGGCTGGCTTCTTCTCCTCTTTCAGGTCTTGGCAGAGGAGTACTCTTTGTCCTCCCTAAGTAGATCCTTTCTGTTTTTCTCTTTCTCTGCCCCTGGTTTATTTCCCTCACAGCACTCACTTCAATATAAGATTATTGCCTTTTTTTTCCTACTGAAGTGTTCTGTTTCTGCCCCTAGAGTGTAAGTCCCTATGACGCCAAGAATCGTGTCTTTCTCTTTCCATTGTATTGACAGATCCTAGTACAGTGCCTGACACATAGTCAGTACACATTTGTTGAATAAATAAAGTGAATGAATGAATGGGTGAATGAATGTGTGTACATGGCATTTTCTCACAAATATTGTCTCATTTAATGACAGGGGTAAGAAAACACAAAGGAAATAAAAGAGGAAGGTTAAATTCATTGAGGGGGGGAAAAGATGCCTCCTCACATCCCCAAAATGGCCTCCAGTGCCAGGGTGTCGCTATTGATTGACTGCAGCCTGTGAGAACATTCCCTATCTTTGTAGAAACGGCAATGTTTTTCCTAGAAAAGATGTGTATAAAGTTAGCAGTTCAACATGCGAGTCACATCACGATGACAAACACCTCCCATCCTCAACCCTGAAGGACACTGGAAATCAAGCAGGGCTGATATCCATCAAAGGTGGCCGAGGTGTCAGCCCAAGCCTTTCAGCCATATTCTGGCCTGACGCTACTGAGTTCAATGGGTTTGCCCCTGTCAGCCCAAGGCAGAACTCTGCTGCTGACAATTAAAATAATAGAGCTGGTGGCTGGTGTGATTTGGCTCAATGACATCTTCCCAACAAAGCCATGACCTCCTCGCCACCCTAATGTGACCTACTCAGGGCACGTGCCCTCCCAGGGACTGCCGTTGAGCCCCCACTCTTACTGAACAGCTGGTCAGAGCTAGATCAAGATGGTGGGATTAGAGTTAGGGTCAGGGGTTGTCAGGAGCAGCAGGAGGAGACAGATCCTTTCTTGGGAGAGAGGGAGACCCATTCTGGCAGATGTAGGGCAATAGTTCATGGGGCTTTCATGGCCCAGGCTCCATCCTCACTGAGCTCAAATTTCTAGATCAGCAACCAAGTCATCCTGGAAGTCACTGGGTCCAGCACCGAATCCAAAGTGACTCCACCCGACATCAGATGACACCAGCAGCATTTGACTTCTCCTGGGGAATCCCCCTCATGTCACATCTTACACACAAGTCGCCTGTCACTGTGTGATATTCATCATCACCACTCTTGTCATCATCATGGTCCCATCGTCATCCAACAATTCCTGGCATTTTAAATAAATCCTTTCAGCTTATAAAGCATCTTCAGACACACGGTCTCATTTAACTTTGACAACAATTCCCCCTGGCAAAAAAGAAATGTGTTACTTAGGACCTTTTGTTACAATGGCTGGAAAACCAATTCATACTAGCTCCAGCCAAGAAGGGAAGATTCTGCTAGGACTCGGGCTGTCTCACAGAGTGCAAGGACAGGCCACCAGGGGGACATCCAGAGCACTGGTACCTGGGCTGGAGACTCCCTGGCCTCTCGCTCCTTCTTTTGTCTCCACCTTTCTGCCAGTCTGCTCCACACGTCTCTCATGCATGGACGGACCCCTCTGCTCCTCAGCTGCTCCTGAGTTTGATGTGTAACAATCCACACACACACACAGAGACTCACAGACTCACATTCTTCTTCTCCCCCCCACAGTGACCCCCACCGATATAAGTCATCCTGTCCCTAAATTCCAAGATAAGGAAACTATTCGTCCATATTTGCTCAGACATCTATCCCTAGGTCACATGACCACGGCCATGGGGACGTGGGTGTGCGTACTGTGATGGCGAAAGAGCTGGGCTGCCAAAAAGTCTAATCCGAAGAAATTGAAAATTGAAAGGCCACGTTACTTAAGTAGAGAATGCGTGTGTAATCACCTACCATTATGCCTGGCACACAGTGCTCAAAAACAGGAGTTATTATTGTTACTTCTATTGTTATTATTGCCCGAAGTCACATTGCCAGTAAGAGAGAACTGAACTTAAAATCAGGTCTGTGGATACACAGGGGCTTTCCTGGAGCCCAAGGGTCCCTGGAGGCAGGAGCCAGTCTTCAGCATCGGAGCCTTGGAATCTGACCAGTGCTTGTCAGGGGGTGGGTTCTTTCATTTATTTATTTATTTTTTTAACTAAGTTGTTTCCACTGTTTCTAGAACCGCAGCAACATCAGTGTCTTTCTTTACAGGGCAGAGAAAGACAAGGGCACGGGGGAAAGCAAGGGGAAGTTGCAGACTGACCCTGACCTGCCCAGAGGCGGCAGAGGGGGCTCCTCTCATCCCCCAGGAAGTGGAAGGAGCCCACCTCGCTCCTGGGAAGAGAGGTTCTTCTTCCCCCACATTATCTCTCATCTACAGCTCAGCTCCAGGAATTGAACTCACACCCACTGACCGGTAACGGGAGAGAAAGGAAGGGCAGTGAAACCCACTGGTGTTTACAGAGCCACTTTTGACAGCACATTACATAATGCCCTGGGACCCTGCACAGTGGGAGCTATCGGCTCTGAGCCTCCCAGAAGGAGATGCCAGCTCAATGTGTGGCAGGCACAGGCTCTCACAGCCCACTAGGAGTTGGCGGGTTTAGTGGACCTTGTCTAAGGACCAAACCTACATGGGAGTGGAAGAAATTTTAATTTCTATGGTAATAAGGAGCTTAAACTCCAGTTCTGTTTACAGGCTAAACTTATGAGCTACCTCCCTATGCCCCAGGCTAATCACCATGATATGCAGATTTACCAGGCCCTAGTGTAGACTAGAGAAAACCTAAATAAGGAGGAATTAGAGTGAGCAGATGAAAACAAATCCATGATTAAAGGGGCTGCGAGAGACTAAAACAAAGAAGGGACTGAAGGGAAAGGTCCTCAAAGGCCTATGGAAAACGTGTCACATGGAGTACAAGTCAGCTGTCTGAAACGCTGAAATTCTTGCAATAACCATGTGGGCAACACAAGTGCCCCAGGCACCCCCAGGAGGCTCCTCGGGGCTGTCTGCTCCTGGCCTCTCTGCTCTATGGTTCATAGACAGCGGTGTGAACTGGAAACCCAGGGCACCTGTCAAAACTACATTCCTAAGTCTTTCTGCCACTTAACAAACAAGCCAGTTTCTACCTTTTGGCTGAAATATATACACTGGCTCCATATTTGAAGGGCAAAATTCATTATCTGACTGGGACTGGATGACAGCTTCGAGGGTGGTAGAAGAATTAATATATTCACATAAAGAAAATCTCCAGCCCAGTCCACGTTCTGCAGGACACTCCAATCCACGACAGCAGAACGACAAGCTGAAGGGGAACATTGTAGAAAACAGTCCCCAATTTAGAGAACCAGAGCTCAAACAAGCACGTCAAAGATGACAAAATTAAGTTATTTTCTTGTGTCCTCACATTCCTTCAAGGAACCTTAGTCCTTAAAAAAAATAAAAAGAAAGAAAAGAAAAAGAGAGCGAGATTGTCAAAATTCAAACTCCAGAGTAAAGATAGAAAGCAGAAGTAGAAGGACCGTACCCAAAATGGCCATTTGCTCAGTATGTAACTTCTGTATTAAGAATAGTCAAAGTGGTATTTCTGGAAGGTAATTTGATCGAATTACAATGTTCACTTATACTAAAGAGATATTCAACCATTTTGTTGCTCTATTCATGTCATTCAACAGATCTCATGAATTGCAACAATACTGTTTTGTCCATGACAACTTGAAGGCTTATAATTGCCTTGCAACTTGGGATGTTTTGGAATTCCCTTTTGGGGAAACGGAAACAAAGAGACTAAGAAGGAGCCCAGAGTCACAATGACAGTTACAACATCGGAAGGAAATTAAGGCCCATAAATGGAAATTCACCAACTCCAAGTCAAGGCATCTGAACTCCAGCTGCTGTTCTTTGCAACTATGGGCAAGCCTCTTCAATTTCCTCATCTGTAAATGGGGGCCTCCATATTTGGCCTTCCTGCCTCCCAGGGTTGTCCTGAGGACCAAGTGAGTGAGGAGTGTGGTGAAAGAACATGACACAGCGACAGCTGATGAGGATGGAAGAGTGTGCAGCTGTCCAAACAGCAGTGGCCTCACTTCCCATTGGGGGGTGAGAACAGAGAAGACACAGGCGGAGAATCCGGTGGAGAGCGCGGATGACAAGCACATGCCTCACAGTAGCCTCTTTCTGGGCAAAGCAGTGGCCCATGGAGCTGGAGTCACCTTACCCGGGCTCCTGTGATATGGAAATGCCACCAGAACCATCAGAACCCCTGTTGTTCCTTCACTGCCTGGACCACAGATAAACACTTCCACTCTGGAGTTGGGCCTCAAAAGCCTGACCCTTTAAATGTCCCCAGCAAAGCAATGGCCTCTGGCCAATAAAAAAGATATTTCCCCATGTGCCATGGGAACCTGGTTTATTCTGGAAGCTCCCTTTCTGCATGGCCCAAATTTAGCAGTAGAGAAATACAGATCCCATAAAGGGGCATTCTTACAATGACTCCCCAACCATAAGTAGAAATTTTTCTGTGATCAAAGCAGCCACCAACTACTGACCACATCTACCGATGCAAAGACAGGTACAAACACTCTTCTCCCACTGCCCAGAATTTGTGCATCCCAAACCACTTGTTGGTATGATTCTTTTGTGGCTTTAAAATATTGTGAGATTATCTCCTTATCGATGGCTTCCTTCACTAGTCCCCATCCCCCCCCCACCCCATCCAGGACCAAGCAACACTTCACATCTGTCCACTGAAGCTCAGTACAAAAAAAATGCTCTGTCGGTGCGACAAAGGCTGACATACTTGAAAGAAAGCTCAGCAATGATGAGCTGAATCCAAAGAGACTAAGTGAAATATTAGAAACATCAGATCACACGTTTCCCTCTCTTTTGAGAAGAACTCAGAAATCAGTGAGAAAATTCCGACGTGTAAAGTAAGAGACACTGCTGGAGCCCTTGGAAAGCAGTGACCATACCATGGACAGGACCTCTTGGCCCACACAGGCATCCAGAGAAAATACTGTTTCTATTACGCAAGCACACTTCAGAGATTCTGCCTGCGTATGACCACTGTCATTTCTCGACACGCCAAGAAGAGAGAAGCGAGCAGGCAGGATACGGGTTTTCACATGATGAACTGAGGATGACGTGGGGAAATCATTTCAGAAAATCCTACGAGAAGCCAATGGGAGGCCAAGAGTGGATTCTGGACTTGCACACAGTTTATTCTCACATCGGAGATAGGAAACGTAATCAACGATACTGGAGGTGAGTCCGCACAGACACCTTGGACTGAACTACCGTGGGGTGCTTGCCTCCTACCTCTGTCCTTCCGGTCCACCGACGAGCCTCCTCCGCAGGCCTCAGCCAGTCGGCCCTCATCACTCTGGCTGCACCTCAGAATCACCCGAGGAGCTTTAAAAAACATACCTGCATTGGTCAGTTCCGGAAAACAGTTAAACACAGATCCAGCAATTCTACTTCTGGATTTAGATCCCAAAGAATTGAAAGCAGGGACCTGAACAGACACTTGTACCCCGATGTACATGGCAGCCCTGTTCACAACAGCTAACAGCTTGAAACAACCCAAACATCCATCAACAGATGACTGGCTAAACAAAATGTGCTATATACATACCAGGGAATATTACCCAGCCTTAAATGAATGAAATTCGGACACATACTACCAACACGGATGAACCTTGAAAATATTGTAAGTGAAATATGCCAGACACAAAAGCACAGATATTGTACAAGTCCACGGATATGAAGTTCCTAGATAAGGCAAAACCAGAGAGAGCCAATGAAGTAACTTCCTTGAGAATCGGTGTCTCCTTGGACTCCTGGGGTCACACTTACATATCAGAAATACGTGTGGAACTTTTTTTTGCCTGTTTAGAAGCTAAAGTTTGAGGCCAATGTGGGCCAAAAAACACTCCCACCTCAGACACTTTGTACTTGCTGTTCCGTCTGCGTGGAGACATTTCCTCCAGGTATCCTCCTGGCTCCATCCCTCACATCGTTCTCATCACTTGTCACAGAGCCTGCCCTGCCATCCTAAGTAAATGAGCACCCCCCCCCCCCATCATTGTCCCCAACCTTCCCAGGCTATGCTTCTTCCCCATCCATTGTCACCCCCTGGTATGCGATACATTTCCTGGCTTGTTGTCTGCTCTCCCTCCTAGAATATAGACACCGTGAGAGCAGGAACTCTTTTTCTGTTCTGTTCACTGCTGTTCTCCTAGTGTGTGGAATGATGCCTCGTACAAGGTGGGTATTAAACCAATGATTGCTCGTGCTCATTCATTCGTTCAGTCGGTGAGTCAGTCAGCTGTTTACTGAATGAAGCCCTAAGGCCCCAGTCCACCACAGATTTATAATTGGTTCAGATTTTCATAGAATGAAAGGCAAATTATGGGCAAGATGCCCATTGCCCCACTCCTCCTACACAGAGGCTCTGGGAGGCTATGGTCTGGGAACCGCCCTCGGAGCACGAGGGCGAGGGCTTCCCCTTGTGGTTGCCCCTGGCTTGGTGGTGGGAGAATGCAGGGGGCTGCCCAGGAGGCTGCATTCCCAGGAGATGACCCGCTGCCATGTGGCTCCCAAGGAAGCACAGGCAGGAAGTCCCTCATCCTTCCGCCCAGCACCAGGACACTGGCCTCCTTCCGAGACCCAGTGAGGAGACAGGACCACCAGATCAGAGAGTGGGGGGACCACCTGCTGACTGCAGTCTGTAGGGGCCATTATCCCACTCACCCAAACTTGGCTGACAAGCTAAGAAGAGTGTTGTTTGGAGAGAATGGCTTTTCTGCTATTGTACAGAATGAAAAGCTGTCTCTTTCATTTTGTTGGATTACAGGATAAATCAAGTACACAGCTTTTTGTTTACCACGAAACCACCTGTTTACCATTTGTAAAGGGACTTGATTGCCTCTGAGAAATATCAGTGTGGAGCTGCAGTATTCCACCCACTGAGGATTGCGGGAGTGCAGAAATCGGAGAGAAAAGACAAAGGCCAAAGTTATGGGTCTTTAGGTCTCCAGGCGGTTGAGTGATTACAATGGAAACTATTGTCCTCACACATTCCTGTGATTATCCGTATTTTATAGATTGACAAACTGAGCTTCAGTGGTCACATGACTTAGCTGAACTCCAACAGCTAGTAAACGATCAGTACTGGATTGAATCCCAAACCTAAATTTTGTTCATCGTTCCTAAGTAAATATGCTGAGCTGTCCTGCTGTGGCATTTTATAACACAATGTTGTCCAGCTCAGGTTGGGATGTCACCAGCAGGCCCAGGTCACTACTGGGGCCTTGGGATTCCCAGCCCACACTGGAGAATGAACCAGTTGCCAATCACTGTGATGAACTTCCTTGCCACAGGGAGCAAAGAGAACTAACTCCAAAGTAGGGGAGATGGGCCAACACAGTGGCACCAGGCCCAGTAGAGAGGTGGGTTGAGGAACTGGGGAGCATTACAGTTGGCAGGCATATGAGGTACAGGGTCACTGGGTCTATGAGGGAAGCAGCATCAGGAGACCACGCCAGCCAGCAATCCAGAGTCAGGGAGACAGGGCTGGTAGATGGGCAGCGACAGAGGCCAGGGCAAGGAGCTGTGTGGGAACACAGCAGGCGGGCTGGGTAGGCCAAGCAGTGAGCAGCAAGAAACAGGGCTGACGCTGAGCCCGGGGGGCCCTCGTGCCCCCGGGGAAGGCAGCTCCACCGGCATCTTTCACCAACAGACTCCAGAATCACAGGATCCTCCGAATTCAATGAACCAGGGCACTCAGCTTCCCCTGCAGGGTCCTAATGGGCAAATGTTCACATGTAGCCTGGGCTGTCTTGGGGTCCCCAGGACACAGAGATCTGACCTAGTGGCAAGAATCCCTCCTTCAATCAATTTTCCAAGATTCAGAAAACATCTGGCCTGGACAACTTCCAACATCTAAACAAAGAAGCTTATGGCAATATTTTCATTTTCAACCAGTGCTTCTATAAGTGTGAGTCTTAGGACGAAATAGGGCGTATACACTGAGCGTGCAGCAACACACATCCTCCTTCAAGAAGGTCTTGCAATTAAAAAATACATGTCAACTGAACTAACTCTCAAATTTAGTGGTGAAGACGAGTTACAGTCTGATGCAAGATACTTATCTCATCAATGAGTTTGCTCCGTTTGTGTGAACAGGCATCCTGTTTTAAACCAGTCTGCTGCAGCAACTTGGACTAATTTCCTCCCTCTCCCAAACCAGTGTTGCAGTTCTACTTGTGCCCCAGAAGGCTGGCAACGTGGGAAGTTGGGGTGTTGAGTACTCGCCTCCTAGGCAATGGTCTATTCATCTTGTCTGAAAAGATGGGGTGGCTGTAATGTAACATCTTATTCTATCCTTTTGCTTCCAAAGCAACAGAGTTATTGTTCCTTGGAAACAAAAAAGGCCATGCCCACTTATGAATCAGAAGAGGAAGGATTGCCAGGCCAAAGTCTATTAGAGGAATTTATCTTCCCTTTGGTAAGAAGCAGCCAGTAAGTTTCCTGTAAATCTGATAACGATTAAGCCCAAAACTTCATGGGCTGAACCTGTCACAGAAAAGAAAGGATGCCTGAATTATTTCAAGGGGACGAATTATTACTTCAGAGTCACCTGATGTTAATCCAACTGTTTATCACCTGAGATGATTTTCTCTGACTGCCTATGTCCCATGGCAGATTTAAAGGCAGGTCCAAGAAACCCCATCCTATAGGTTTCTTCTGCATCTGTTAGTGGCCGCATGCTGCCAGAAAAGGGATTGTGGAAATGCCATCTTTTCTGCAGACCCGTCCTTGGAGAGATGGCTGCCTCATTATGACAAGGCCACTTTGTCATCTCTCAGAGCAAATGTCTCCCTGTCTGCCTGGGGGAAGAACCTGCTCCTGTCCGTTGTGCTTCACGCCTTGGCTACCTGTCAGGTTCTATCTGGATTCTGTCTGTGGTCATTTGGAATTGGCTGTGAAGTAGGAAGAACCAGCTGGGGAGGCCGATGTGTCCCAGCGCGGGAGGACGTGCTGATTTGACCTGGAACGCAAACAGGAACTCGGGGGTTGGCAGAGCCCTTCACGGACTCGCTGAGGAACCTTGGGCAGTGCTTCTTACAAATTGGGCGTCATGAATCCTGCTGAAATCTGATGAAAACTATGTACCCTCTTCTCAACAAAGGAAAAAGTGCCCGTAAGTGCTACATGCACACACACGTGCGCACGCACACATACACGATTCTCCAACAGCTTAAAAGCCACTGACTTGGGGGCTCTTCCCCACCCCAAGGCCTACCTAGGCTCCTCCTTTATAGGTCCCTGGGGATCTATGAATAAATGGGTTTGGATTTTAAGCGCTGAAAGAATAACCTAAGTGGGTTTATCATAAGCGCATATGCATAGGAGGGAGGAGATCTGGGTTTTGATTTTTCTAGTACCTCATTGTTTGGGTGTGGGAAAGCTGCATTTCCTCTAGTCCCCACCCCATCATAAAAACGAGGGGTGATGAACAATTTCTTCAAGGAGATTTAAGGGTTCCATGGAGCATCGGGCGGCTATAGCCAGAGCAAGATGGAGGCTGGGGAGCAGGGTTTCATGGACATTCTCTCACCCCTCCCTTCAGTCAGACGGTAGCTCTTCTGGCCTTAAAAAATTGGAAAGTCTTTGCATGAAAGGATTCCTAAGGTCCCTTCCAGAGCTAACTTTGTAGGAGCCCAGGTCTGGCCAGGACAGAGACGAGTAGAGGATGAAGAGCTCAGAAAGGGCATCCCTGGGACCTGCTCGCCCCGGCTCTCGGCCTCGATCCCCACAGAATGTTCAACCTTGTAGCCTGAGAGACTCAAGCCAGATGCACGTGGCATGAGATGCAAGTTGTATGGAAGACAGCATGGAAGAAAGGCTTGCTGGGGAAGGGGGAGATGCAGACTGCTTAGCTCTCACTCCCAATCCCTCCCTACAAGGAGCTGAGCCTTGCAGAGTTCCAGGGGCACGGCGGGAATGCTGAGAAACCGCAGGCTGCTCCCGACCTACTCAGTGTCGAGCTGTGTTACTGGTATTGTTCTGCTAACTTGCTAAATAGCTATAATTAAAACAGGGCTATTATCATTAATTATGATCTTTCCTCTTCTGATTGGCAGGTTAATGCTTTCATCAAGTTTCAAAGAACAGCATTTCTGTATCTTACAGGAAGCAAGGAAGACAGATGGAGCTGAACTGTTCTGACTCTGGAGCAAAGGGCACGGTGGCATTGTGGGCAGAGCAAACGTGTGTGCTGTGTGCCAGGCTCCCCTGCCAGCTCATGCAGACACAACAGGCTGCTGGCTGTCTCCCTGACTCCTCTGTGTGCTGTTACAATTTGGGCCATTACACTCTTCACAAAGTGATGGGATGGGACGGGAAGAGTGGATGAGATTCTATAGGCAAGAATGGGGCAAAACTTCTCACCTTTTTAAGGCTCAGCTGAAATGCCACCTCCTCCATGAAACTTTTCCTAATTCCTCACCCTCCGGCACCCCCTTCACCTTCTCCAGGTCAAAATGAATCACTCTCTCATCATTATCTTCATGGCATGTAACGCCTTCCTTTTCCCTAGTTTTCATCCTCAAATTCTCTATAATTCCTACTGCTATCCAATTGGAGGGAGAATCAACTAGAGGCTGCTCGATCCCGGAGGTCCTAGGGCTCCTAGCAGTGGGGCAGGCACTTCTGTGTTAAGCCTTCCCTTCCTCACCGTCAGCTCTTCAGCAGCTTGATGAAGACCCCCACCCACACTGCAGCCCTCACCCAATCTGTCCATCTAGAAACAGGGACGCTATTTGAGATTGTGTAAATAAACATAGTAATTTCCAAGTTTGTTGTGAAATACAAAACTTTGTGAAGGATTATAAATATGAGAGCGTTAGAGTCCCCTCACAGCAACCTTGGATTGAGGCAGAACACCTTCCAGAACTATGCTTGTCAGACTTGAAAGGGTTAAATCAGCAGAATAAAGGCAGACAGGAAGAAACCAAGTGACAAATTACAAACAGGTTGTTAAAAAAAAAAAAAGAAACAAAAATAATATATAAACAAAACATGATGTCTAGACATAAAATATTATGCCAGGTTAAATTAAAATTTCATTCATTTATAAAACCTAGACAATACCAAGTAGGTTTCACCTCACCTGTGGAATAGACATGAGGAGTCAAAGAGGCTGCTTATATTTTCCTAATACTAGAGTTGTCTGATAAAATACAGTGTGTCCAATTAAATGTGAATTGCAGATAAAAAACAAACAAATAAATGTTTAGCTCATGAGTATCCCAAATATTGTAGGGAATATGTTTATCTGAAATTCAAATTTACCTGGGCATCCTGTATTTTTATTTGCTAACTCTAGAAACTCTATCAAGTACCCGAACATTTTCCCTTGGTCATAATGAAAAAAACAAGTAAGCTTACCATTAATATAGACAGGGAATTTTTTTCTCAAAAAAGGAAAAAGCGAGTCCCTTACTTGCCTGTTAAGGAACAGAATGGGGGTCTCCCACCCCATCTACACACACCACACAAAGCGGGGACTAACTCCAGCCATTGAGGTCTTTTGCCATTCCCCAAATCCCTCTGATCTTTTCCTTACTCTAGGCCTTTGCTCTGGCTGAATACTCTTAACCCTATCTGCCTGTGACATTCCTAAAGGCCCACCTTCTCTAGAAAACCTTCCCTGCCCTTCCCAGGCTGTCCGTCCTCTGGCCTCTGCCCAGTGATATTTATTAATGCATAATGACGAAGTCCGGGGTGGGTGGGGGAGGTACTAAGTCTTTGTCACCACTGTATCCCCACCAACAGTGCCAGCATTGCACCAGACATACAGTGACACTCAGTAAAAGATGCTGAATTGAAATGCATTTCTCTCCCAAGACATGAATACAGAAAAGCTTAGTAACTCATACTCAATGGGGCAAAACTAGGCTCAGACCTACTCAGTCTTTGAAGAGTGACACAGAATTTTCTCTTAGGTCAATTAGTTACATTTGAGAGTGCTGCCTAAGAAATGCCCATCACATGTGGCCAGCGCCTGGTCCTGTACCTCTCTAGTCAACTGCATCTTGGTCTTTGCTAGCCCTGCATCGGAAAAAATAGAGATGAAACTCAAAACTCAGGCCGGTTGTACCAATCATGTCCATTTCTTTCCAGGAGGGAAGAGAAGGAAGAGTGCCCTCAGCTGACAGTAACTTGTCTGGCCTGAGGACAAATGCAGGAAAACCCTATGCCATCAAGAGATGGTACAATGTGGGGGAAAGAGGCGTTCAAATCAGAGAGACCTACATTTAACTTCCGGGTGGCTTACCTTGGGCAAATTATATCTTTTGCTTCAGTTCCATCATTTATAACATAGGAATAATTACACCTAATTCATAGGGTTACTATGAAGAGTAGCTGATATAATACAGGAAAGGACTTAGCTCAACGTTTGGCAGAGTAGACACTTAATAGATGTCAGTTTTCAAACTCTTATCATAAGACTTGTCATGGTTTACACAGTAAGATGAGAAGAGAAACATTTCTGACTTGAAATCATGAACATCTTAACCCACCCTAGCAAACCGACTATTCTGCACATTTCTCTCAACACTTCCCTGCGTGATTTATTATTGTTATTTTGTCTAGTGCTCCTCAAATTTTTATTTGGCATACTGTTCACCTGGTACAGGTACAATACAGTTCAAGTGCCTAACAAAATACCATGGAAATATAGTGGCTGAAATCAACACCATTTTATTGTATCTCACAAATTCTGTGGTTCAGGGATTCAAGCAGGGCTGGGCTAGGTGAGTCTTCTGCTCCTTGTGGCATCAGCTAGGATTGGTGGCATTCAGCTGGTGGGTGGGCTGGTCTGGAGGGCCCATGGTAGCTTCATTCATATGTTTAGCCCTTTGGCAAGGATGGCCGGAAATCTAGGCTTAGGAGGGTCAGATTGTCAAAGTGCCTTTACGAACTTGCTGCAGCCATGCTGCTAACTTTTTTTTACATCATTATGAATTTGTACCAACTGGGCAAACAATTAACCAAATTTATTATTTGGAAATGCTGAAAAGGTTGCATGAAAAAGTTAGACGACCTGAACTTTTCTCCAACAACTCATGGCTCTTGCCTTACGACAATGCACCAGCTCCCACAGCACTGTCTGTGAGGGAGTTTTTAGCCAGTAAACAAACAACTGTATTGGAACACCCTCCCTACTCACCTGATCTGGCCCCCAGTGACTTCTTTCTTTACCCGAAGATAAAGGAAATATTGAAAGGAAGACATTTGATGACATTCAGGACATCAAGGATAATACGACGACAGCTCTGATGGCCATTCCAGAAAAAGAGTTCCAAAATTGCTTTGAAGGGTGGACTAGGCACTGGCATCGGTGCGTAGCTTCCCAAGGGGGGTACTTCGAAGGTGAGCATAGTGATATTCAGTAATGAGGTATGTAGCAATTTTTTTATTGCTACATACCTCACTAACACGAACAATTGAGTTCGTGAACTTAATTGTCAGACTTTTGTATGCTGTAATTTACGCTGAAGAAATCACTAATGCTTCTTATCAATATACCATATTAGTTCTGGAGCACTCTAATTTACCCAAGTAAAGTTTGAGACATGTGCGTGGCTTCCTATTAATTTCCCAAAAAAAAGGACTTCCTTTTACTATACCCATAATTTTTGCATCTTTTACATTTTCATTCAAAAAAGATTTGGAAAAAAAATACCAAGTTACAAGCCAATTTTGAAGATGGTTCCTTTATCACTTAAAGAAAACCTTACTGTAACACACAGTATACCATTTCCTTCTGACTCCCAGGGACTCACTATTAGTGTAAAAGAGGAATTTGCATGCTGTTTATTTGTGTCAGAACATTTTGTCAAGTAAAGTCCAGATGCATAAAACTAATGAAATTGAGTAGCTATGGTGGAATCAAAAGCAGGGGCATCTCCATCTCTGGACACGGTTTGGAAACCACTGGGTAGAAATTAAACTGATAAGTGACTTTAAATAGAAAACTAATCTGGCAGCTTTCTCTTTAAAAGTTCTTTTTACTTTGCTAATATTTAAAAGCACATTTGAATAGAACAAAGTGTTTCCAGAGATGTACAATGGTTTCTCTGCAGAAGGAAGAGAGAAAAGAAGGCAGGAGATCTATCTATATCTATCTATCTATCTATCTATCTATCTATCTATCTATCTATCTATCTATCTAGGAAAATGTGTGAAACGGGGGTGATGAAGGTGGGCTTGGGTTTTTTCAGTCCTGGATGACCGAGCAGTCATTTCACCTCTTTGTGACCCAGCTTGTTAAAGGAAAACAACAACAGCTGGGTAACTAGCTATTGCTGGCTTCTATTGTGAAGTAAGCTGATGAAACAAGACAACGGTGCTTTACATTGTACAGAAAAGCTTCAAAGTGTGTATTCGTCTGGAGGATTTCAGTCCCCTCAACAAATATTCCTAGGCCATTTACACTTTCAGTTGAACATAGAGCTCCTATAAGTAGAAGAGATGAAATGAAGCTCTGCCCTCCTCTTATCCAGCCATCATTTTGGCAGTAGACCCCATACCTCACACCACTTTGCACTGTAATTTAGATGTTCTACATAAGTGTGCCTTTTCCCACTCCAGTCAGATTGAATGTCACGAGAATGAAGGGGTCATGCCTTATATTTGGTAACCTTTGTCAGTACCTAGCCTAAGCAGTGTTTTAGGATGAAAAAGAGGGAGTTCCCAAAGTCAAACAAGCCTGGACCTGAATCCCCAAATGTCTTTGATGAAAATCTGGATTTTCGTTCACTAAGTTTTCAAAAAGTGAGTTTAAAATTCTGTCTTTGGATGGAAACAACCAAAGTATCCTTCAATAGAGGATTGGATAAAGAAGATGGGTATACACAATGGAATATACACAATGGAGTACTACTCTGCCATAAGAAAAGATGAAATACTGCCTTTTGTGACAACATGAATGGAACTTGAGGTTATTATGCTAAGTGAAATAAATCAAACAGAAAAAGTTCAGAACCATATGATTTCATATGTGGGATATAAAACTGAAAGCAACAAAGGAACAAGACAAACAAAGAAAGAAACAAAAACTCATGCGTAGACACAGACAACAGTTTAGTGGTTACCAGAGGGTAAGCGGGGAGAGGGAATGAATGGTAGAAGACGGTAAAGGGGCTCAAATACTTGGTGATGGAAGAACTGACTCTGGGTGGTGAACACACAATGTGATATATAGATGATATATTACAGAATTGTACACTTGAAACCTATGTAATTTTACTAACCATTGTCACCCCAATAAATTTAATTTAAAAAATTATCAAAAAAGAAATAAATTCTGTCTTTGGTACTCTCTGCTACAGAGAAGGTACAGATTTGATACTCCTTCTTCTATGTCCTGGAACATTCAAAACAAACATTTTTTGGGGTAGGATATCCTTTTCAGGAAGAACCTTTATCTTTTAAAAGGAGAAGTGGCAGTGAGCTTTGTTCCCATCTCCTTCTAAGGAGAACCACCAACAATGCCATATATTTGAATAATTTTAAACAGTTTACAAAGTATTTTCACATTTATTCTTTCCTCAGACTCCCTCAGAATCGCTGTGAGTTGGGTTGGGTAAGTATCCTGTTTTATGTATGTGACTAATCTAAAGTCATTGAATGGATAAGCTGTGAACCTGGATCTAAAACAAAAGTCTTCTAGTAGCTAAATGTTCCCTTGCCTCAATCTCACACTGTCGATTCCACACTCAGGTCACATGGGCCAGAAGCAGGTGCAGGTCTTAGGCAGACGCCCCCAACTCTTAGCTCAGTGCACATCTCATCAACATGTAGTCAAAGGGGAATGGAAATTACAGTGAGAGAGATCTGAGTTTGCAATCCAGATCTGCCATTCCCGGCTGGATGACTTTGGTAAGCTAATCTCTCTGGAACTCAGTTTTCTCATCTATAAAATGGGGGTGCCTTCAAGAGGTTTGTATGAGGATTAAGTGAGCCAACATAAATGAAAGCACAGACCTTGGTGAGAACACATGAGTGCTCGATAAATATTTATCAAATTGGAAAAAAGGAGGAAGAGGGACCTTCCTGCCCTAAAATGTCTTCCTCTATATACCTGTCACATAGTGGTATTGGGAAGTCATTCCTTTAAAGACTCATCTCCTCTAAGAATAATGAAATAATGATCACTCATGTATACCTTAGTGACACCCTGCATCTCAGCAGATTTTTTGAAAGAGGAGGACGTAGAAGAAACAAGCACCCCAGAGTAACAGGAGACCTGGAGAAAATGCTGGTTGACAATCACCCCTATATAGTGACGTGGGTGAAGCAATGCAACTTTATTGAGTGTAATATTGTCATTAACACTTAACTTACATTAGGAAGTTTCAGATCAAGTATTTCATATGTGCCTCCTAAACACGTGTCAAATCATCATGGTCATAGACCACAGAAACTGGAAATGGCCTTAGTGATCACTCTGCCATATCTCATTTAAAAATGACAAGTCTGAGGCCCATAAAGAAGGACACTTTATAATTCTGGGGAGAATGATAAGAGACTGCTGAATCCTGCTGCTGCCTAGAAACAAGTGTTGACATTTACATCTGGCTGCTTGAGGAGACACTGCTCCCCATCAACTCACAAAGGCCTGGAACTGCCACCTGAGGGCTGAGAGCTGAAGGGGTTGGCCAGGGACGTGTGCCATGTCACAGGTAGAGGCACAAATGCAGCAGGAACTAAAGGCAACAGGGGTGGGGAGAACTCCAGCACAGCCCTCCTGACATGCAACCTCTCTCCACACAATGCCAGAGCCAAGAACAAGGTTAGGCAAAAGCCCATTTTCTGACCACACGTTCACTGCTTGGGTAAACAGTGGTTTGACTGAGTTCAACCCGTCTCCTCCTGACGTCTAAAATGACTGTACACACAGATATGGTCCCAAACATACCTCTTGAGGGGAACTCTTATTGTCCTACAAATACTCTGTCTCCCCTCCCCATCCCCCATGGGAGGATACACTGCCCTGCTCTTCAGGGAAGTATATCCTTGGACTCAGGATATCCTTTGGCCATTGGAATGTACGTAGAAGTGTCAAGATAGCAGCTCCACGCAGAGGCTCTCAGAGCTCTCTTGCACTAATTTCCTCTGCCATTAGAATACTGAGGCTCTGAGAAAAGAAAGAAAAAGTGCCCCTTCATCCTGAATCCCAGAATGAGAAGACACACGGAGCAGATCTGGACACACGGACAGCCTGGAACAGAGCAGCAGCAGCCATCCTATGTCACCAACCAGCGGCATGACGGAGAAATAAATGTTGTAAAGCAACCAGAGTTTGAGGTAACGGATGTATCACAACCCAGAGAAAACTGTCTACTACACTTTCATGTGTTGGATTGTGACTCCTGAATGAAGAGATACACCTGTTTTCTTTTCCCCTCTAATATTTGCTTTTGATCACTTGCTCTGCACTGCACACCGTATTAAGTGCTTTACAATCGTTAGCTCATTTGGTCCTCACAATGAACGATAATTGAGATAATATTACCCCCATTTTACAGGTGATAAAATTGAGGCTGAGAAAATCTGAGGGCTGAGAGCTGAAGCGATTGGTCACATAACTGGTAAGTGGCCAATCTGGGACTTGAAACCAAGACCATCCATGTCAGAGCCCAGGTTCCCACCACCCCATTCCAGATTGCTTCTGTGGGCACCAGTGGAATAGACAGGGGCCTGGGCACCCAGGATCTCTCTCCTGCTCCAACAAACATACTACTCCCAACAGAATACAACCTTTATTATTTTAAATAGGCTCTTGGGGTGGGGCAGGGAGGGGGGACGGCCGGTTAGCTCAGTTGGTTAGAGCGCGGTGCTCATAACACCAAGGTCACCGGTTCGATTCCCACATGGGCCAGTGAACTGTGCTCTCTACTAGTTGAAACAACTACTTGACTTGGAGCTGATGGGTCCTGGGAAAACACACCTAAATAAATAAAAGTTAAAAAAAAAAGTTAAATAGGCTCTTGGGAGAGGGGCAGGAAATGACTTGTGGATCTTCAGAATGATCTAAACACCCCACAAGCCCATTTCTGAAAGCAAGCTGAATTTTGAGCCTTCCCAAGGTTGACACAGTCAATTCCATCATGCCCAGAGCCCGGCAGACCCAGCTTTATAAAGCCCTGCAGCCCATTCCCCATTAGGGTACAGCGGTGTCTTGTGATGGCCATAACGCTTCCCCTTGATTTACAGCCCCATCTACTCTGGGCCACTCCTGATGGGCTGTTCTCATCCTCTGCTGCCTGACAGCTTTAGGGATTCTTCTCAGGCCATAACTTCTGAATATGTCCCTCCTCCCCATCCCTGGCCCTGGAATCTCAGCTACTTTCCATTCAGAAAAAGATTACTCCATTTATTCTCAGCTACACGGTCCTTTTTTACATTTATCTACTGCCCAGCCGCCTTCCTGATCAGGTATTTAAAGATAAGCCCGTCTCCTTCTGACGAGTGACCCTGCTCCCTTTTCTCATTGCCCTGAGTTAGTCCCTGGAAGATTCAATATCATTTTATATATTTGCAGGCTTCCAACTCATTCCATTATTCTTTTCCTCTAACCAAATGAGACAATGGATGTGGAAGGACCTGGGAAACTATAGAGATGTATAAATACTAGTTCTTGGCTGTTGTTATTTTTAAAACTAACAACTTCCCACGTTCGATTCCCCATGGTGAAATGTGA
Organism: Rhinolophus sinicus; assembly: GCF_057876585.1. Classification (NCBI taxonomy): domain Eukaryota; kingdom Metazoa; phylum Chordata; class Mammalia; order Chiroptera; family Rhinolophidae; genus Rhinolophus; species Rhinolophus sinicus. Next base: position 170,865,771 of record NC_142502.1, on the reverse strand, counting down.
ACACTCCCTGCTCTGATGGTACCTGGATTCATTCTCAGCTTCCAACACACCCCACACCAGGGTTGAGGCCGTCCAGGTCTGAGTTCTCTGGGGTACAACACTGCCTACAGTCAGCGGGTGGCTGCCAGGCTCCAGGATTGCTCAGTTACCTAGATGTCTGTGTCCACGATATCTGTAGTAACAGAAATTAGCTCGTGTAAATGAATGGAGTTTGTGAAACTTCAAGAGCAGTAGCTCAGGAAGTTGCTTACATGGGGAAAGGATGAGGCTGACCGCGCTGGATTCAAATCCCCGCTCTGCCATTTACAAACTTGGCTGAAATAACCTTTCTGAGTCTCCTGTTCCTCATTAGCGGTCTCTCTCCGGACTGGTACAAAAACTAAATGCAATAGTCCTATACAAACCCTGAGGAAAGTGCCTCACACATGACAGCCAACCAAGAAAGTACGTGACTAATAATAATACTAAAGAAATGGAAGACTGGTAGTCATTGCAAAGAGTTTAAACACTCTTGAGTCTTCAAACTGAAAGGGATGTCCAGAATCTGAACTCTTCTTCTTAAGTAGAAGATCAAGAAACCCGGAGAGATCTTAGGTGTCCTCGTCTGCCAGCTCTGAGGGCAGGGCGACGTCTGTCTCCATGCCGTTCCCGGCTCCTGGCTCACCGCAGGCCGCTGAGTGTATGCTGCTCTTGTGGGTGGTACTGTCGCACTCATGGTGGCTAATGGCAAGTGTCAGGAGCCGGCAAAGCCTGAGCCAGAGCCCAGCTCTGCCACTTGGCCAGTGACTAACCCTCTCCAAGCCTGAGAAACAGAGGCAAAACCAAACTCAAAGATACAATAAAAGGCTAGCCCTAAAACTCTCAGTAACTTATGTAAGATCACCTAGTGAATTAATGGGAGAGCAATGAGAACCCAAGAAGCATGACTTCGAGCCAGGATACTTTCTTCTACTGCAGAAAAATAAAATTTTAAAACATCAGGGTGCTACAAAATTATATACTGTTTCATTCTTACTCCTAAGCACTTTTTTTAATGCGGTATATTCCTCGACTCCCTTTAAATTCTAAAGTATCTTGCTTTCTGTTATGAGGAAGACAGGGGAAACTGCCAATATCTGAGACTGGTGACGCTTCAAACATGTACACACACACACACATACACACACAAACTCACCCCAAACCACACCATTTACACATACCCCTCTTAAAATGCACTCATGGGGTCAATATTTCCTATGGAAAGATGTAGTATTTTTGCTTAGCAATCAATGCAAACCATAAAAATCCTAATGTTTCTATCAGTGGTAATACCGCAATATGTCAAATCATATGGCCAGGCCCGTTTGTGAAGACTGAATATCAAGGTGTCATCATTATCCATAATGCATATTTGAGTCAGATCTTAAAACTTAATGCGGCTTTTATGCCTGGAGATAAGGTGGGATTTGGGGTTGGCATGTTCCAGTGGCACACACGAGGGCCACAGGTTGGTCCTAATTCTCTAGAATGATTTAAAGCCTTAATTAGCTCTGAAAGTTACTACTCAGGATGGCCTGCTCCTTGGCATTTTGCACTGAGTGGGTGACAACCTGGGAAAGCAGACCACACTGGAGTGAATCAGGATTCCATTACAAAACCTTTTTGTTCATCCTGAAAGACACTGAAAGTGAGCAAAGGTTAAAAGACAAAGCTTTTCTCTAAAAGGGAATGGGCTGTGAGTTGAAAGTTATATGACTGAAAGTCTTGGCAGAAAGACAAAAACTGAGAATGGAAGCAGGAAGCTGCAGCTCTAGGAATCCCTGTGCTGTGGCTGTCGGCCTAGCTCAACCACGGTCCACCTCTTGCACTGTTCTTTCAGAAACCTACTGGGTGACTGGTTAAATAATGTGGAAAAGAATTCATGGTCTTTGTAAATGAGTGTTACATGATTGGCCGTAGTTTTATTTTATTCCTTCTAGATAATATTTGCATTTTAGTAGTCCCTTCCAGTGGCTTAATTCAGGAGGCCCCTCACATCTCAATTCAACAGTTAACTATTAGCCTCAATCTGGTCAATCATTGGCTTACCAGCCAGGGTATGGCTCTCCCAGGAGTCTTTGTTTTTGGCCAATGAGCATTTGAAAGGAGGACCACCGGAGTGAGCCCATGGTTCCCCAGCACTCTCAATGGCCCAGGGTGAAGAAAGGGGGCTGGCTATAGGTTATGGGTCTATCTCTTACCCTGGCCTTCAGTGCATTTCCCAGGTATTGCGTTTGGTGCCAGAAGATTCTGGCACAAGTCTTTCCATCCTGAAGGATGGGACACATACTGAATGTCTCCTTGGAGTTCACAAACTATTCCCTGCAATGGGAGGGTGGCAGTGGGAGTGGGAGTGAAAGAAGACGCAGACCCTGCCACAGAAACAGCACAAGGCATGTGCTCAGGCTCCTGGGGAACATAAAGGAGGGAGTGGGTGTCTCTTGTGGAGGTAGGAAGGGGGCTGCGGAGACTCTGTGTCATGGAGGAGTTGACATTTGAGCGGAAACTTGAGATATAAAGAGCATTTCCCATGATGGAGAGGAATGGAAAGGGCACCCCAAAAGAGGGAACCACTTGACAAAAGCACAGAGCTGTGAGGATGAATTGTGTTGCTATGGGCTGAATTGTGTTGCCCCCAAATTCATATTGAAGCCTTAACCACCCCACTCCCCCTCCACACACATGAAAAGAAAGAAATTAGGGAGGAGAGGAAGGGAAAGGATAACAGAAGACCCAGTTTCTATGTCACTGATTCCCAACGACAGAGACAAAGAGAATCTCCCTCCCACCCCCACCCCAGCCCCCGGCACACCCTGAGATGTCCATCTCCTGCTGCCACCAGTAGCAGGGCAGGTACATTCCTTCTGTCAGCCCATTTTGAGTCCTTCTTCCAGATTTTAGGTTTAAAAGCAGAGGGAAAGACCACATTTCCTAACCAAAAATGGGAGAGAAAAGGGTTTCTCTGAAACTGATCAAATGCAATTAAGCCAGAATATCCAACTCATATACCTTTAATTAACCTTTATCTGGAGAGAAATGATTGGTGGTTAAGAACTAGATGAAGTAACTAATTATATCAGGACTCTGCTCTCAAAGAAATCTCTTTCAGCACGAGAGAAAAAGCTGATAAAAAACAATCATGGCTGTAATGGTACCTTTTAAGGAGAATAATTAACCTGTAATAACAATTTTGGCCTTGACTTAAGCCCTGTAAAATAATCCTTTTTCATTAACTACAAGTTCAATTAGCATCAATAACGAGCCTGCATTTAGAAGCAGCCGCAGCACCAAACTCCCTGATGACTGAACCTGTGGCTGCTCCGCTTCCGGCTGAACGGCCCTCAAGCCTCGGCGGCCACAGGAGCTGCACACCCCCAAAGTGGGGGCCTTTGGGTGTGCCCACTGCAGGGCAAGGAGAAAGTGTATCTTATGGAAAGTACAAGTTTCATATGATGACCCTGAAGTTTGTAGGGAGGAAAAAGAAGCAGGAAGAAGAAGAGGGCAAGGAGGAGGGAGGGGGGAGGAAGCCACCACCAACATCTCCAGTGGCTGCTGATCTAAATGTTTGATATCCAGGGGGCAGACGGGTGGCTCAGTTGGTTAGAGCGCGAGCTCTGGGCAACAGGGCTGCCGTTTCGATTCCCACATGGGCCAGCGAGCTGCACCCTCCGCAACTAGAATGAAGTCAGTGAGCTGCCGCTGAGCTGCTGCTGGAGGGGAGGCCGGACGGCTCAGTTGGTTGGAGCGTGCGGGCTCTCAACCTCAGGGTTGCCGGTTTGACTCCTGCAAGGGATGGTGGGCTGTGCCCCCTGCAACTAACAATGGCAATTGGACTTGGAGCTGAGCTGAATCTTCCACAACTAAGATTGAAAGGACAACAGCTTGACTTGGACGGAGCTGATGAGTCCTGGGAAAAACACACTACTGTTCCCCAATAAAGTCCTGTTCCCCTGCCTCCAATAAAATATTTTTTTAAATAAATAAATAAATAAATAAATAAATAAATAAATAAATAAATAAACGTTTGATATCCAGAAGCTGATGACCCAGAATGAGAGCGAAAGTTCTCCTGTCTTCAGCTGAGTTGGATTTGCCATCCAGATACTCTCCGCGCTTGTCCCAAATGAAGGGAAAGGACCCTACAAGATACATCCCAGAGAAAACCAAGAACCTTATTTGGAACCGGCTGCCCTTTCTCTAACTCCAAAAATTAAAAACGATGATGTGCCCACTCAACAGGCATTTCCCCTCCTTCTCACTAGCAGAAGCTGGACTTTGATCAGGGTGGGGGCATCTGTATTCTGAAAGGGCGCTGCCTCAGACCTGGGACAGGACTGCTGACTAGTTTAAGCCAGTGCTTCTCAACGTGTAGTCCCCACACCAACAGAGCAGTTGTTAGAAATGCAAATTCTCAGGCCCTCCCCAGACCTACTGAATCAGAAACTGAGGATGGCGCCCAGTAAGGTCTGTTTTAACAAGCCCTGCCAGTGACTCTGTTGCACATTCAAGTTTGAGACTAAGGGAAGTGTGTTATTTCCTCTAGATTTCCAGTTCATTTAGGTCAAGTCATGTGAGGCAGCCCTGGCACATGGGACACAAGAGGAAATCCACTGGGGGCCTTTGGAAAAGTTTTCCTTTTGCTTATGAAGGAAGAAAGGACAAACACTTGCCTCTTGTCAGCTGTATGTGAAGGTGCCTGGAGTTTCTGCAGCCACCAACCCTGAGGAAGGCAGAGTGGACAGCAAGGAAGGACCTAGGTCCTTGAGTTTGTCATATGCCATTGAATTAACCAACCCTGGAGCCACACTCTCTACCTCTAATTATATGAGACTGTTTAGCTACTTTTAGTTGGGTCTTTGGTACTTGCAGCCAGAAGCATTTGAGCCGATCTTGATGAGAATAAGCACAATCACAGCAGCAATGACATCTATGATGCACTTACCATGTGCCAAGTGCTGCGGTGACTCACAGGGGCTCGTGGCATCAATCAGTTCATCTTCACAGCCGGCCTTGTCTCCTCACTGACCTAAAATCCTCATAGTAGCAACGCTTCTCTGGAAGGCTGTAGTTAACACGAACTGACTGACCTGGCAGTGCTTAGGGTGCGGGGAGAGGGGCCGGGGCCACTCCATTTTCCCTGTTTTGCCCAGATTAAGGGGTTTTGGAAAGCACAGCTACATCTACCCTGAGGCTAGGCCAACTCATCCAGAAATTCATGTGTTAGATTTCAGAGGAGGAGAAAAATGTAACGGGAGTAGAGAATCTGCAGAGTGCCACCTGCGGGACGTCCATGGAAATGGGCTGCCTAATAGGTAGCCCTGGACACATGAGGGTATGGACCACGCAGTGACCATGAAGTGGGCCAGGGCCACACATCAAGCTGTCCTTGACTTTTATCTCCAGGTATTTGGTAGCCTAAGCAAGGCTGCTGCCTGCCCCTCTGTCATGCGGGAGACCCTGCTCGCTGCGCCATTTGTCATGCAGGGTGTCATGCAGAGTGCTCCATTTGTCGTGCGGGGAGGCCTGCGGGGTCTCTGCTCCCGCTCCCCATACAAGAACGCAGGATATGGTGAGGCCAAAAAGGAACACCCACGGAGCCATAGATAGGGGAGTCATACCACTATATTCTCTCTGGCGGCACTATACTCTCACTGGAGGCTGGATCCATACTGTCCGCAAACCGCCATCCACGCTTGCCAGCCCAGCCGCCATCTTCTTGCTAGCCCCATTTTTCTCTTCTTCTCCAGCGTAGCCACAGCAGTTATATTAGTGGCCAATGGCTCACTGGTTACAGCTGACGGCCAACTAGCCACAGCTGATGGCCATGCAATCACAGTTGGCCATTTACTACCTGAGCCAGGCACCTGTCTATGTGAGGCCGCGAGCCTGGAAACTACTTTCTGGGGCTCTGTCCCCACACCCTCTCTCTTCCCCACTCCTTTCTCCTTAGTCCATAATTCTTTAATATGCAAAAACTTAAGCACTCTTTCTTTTTAATTTTAAGGAAATTTCAATTTAATCACTTCAAAGTAATTTTTTTTCTAGTACCTACTGTGGTGCCTTGCACATAGTAGGTATTTCTTTCAATGTCTCACCACAGTCAAAATTAAAATCAGAAGCTGTAGTTACTACCTCACACTTGTTAGAATGGCTATCATCAACAAGACAAGTAATACAACTGTTGGAGAGGTTGTGGAGGAAAAGGAACCCTCATGCACTGCTTGTAGGAATGTAAATTGGTACAGCAATATGGAAAATAATACAGAGGCTCTTCAAAAAATTAAGACTAGAATTACTATATGACCCAGCAATCCATCTTCTGAGCATCTACCCAAAAAAATCTGAAAACATTTATCCATAAAGATATATGTGCTCTGATGTCCATTGCAGCATTATTCATGGTGGCCAAGACATGGAAACAACCAAAGTATCCTTCAAGAGATGATTGGATAAAAAAGATATAGTACATATATACAATGGAATATTACTTGGCCATAAGAAAAGATGAAATACTGACATTTGTGACAACATGGGTGGATCTTGAGAATATCATGCTAAGCAAAATAAGTCAGATAGAAAAACTTGAGAATCATGTGGGATATAAAACTGAAAGCAATAAATGAACAAGACAAACAAACAAACAGAAACTCAGACACAGACAAAGGTTTTGTGATTATCAGAGGGAAAAGGGGTAAGGAGGAAATAGGAAAGGGTAAAGGGGGTCAAATATATGGTGACAAAAGGAGATCTGACTTTGGGAGGTGAACACACAATGCAATATGAAGATACGTATTATAGAATTATATACTTGAAACCGATACAATTTTACTAACCAATGTCACCTCCAATAAATTCAATTTTTAAAAAGCTGTAATGCAGCCAAAGTGTAGCTTCCACCGGCCCTTGACCAGGCTCCACAGAAGGTCAATGAGAAGTGCACCGGATGCAGAGATGAAGGACTTGATGCGGTGCTGCTTCCCCACTCCCCTCATCCTTTACCCCGCCCACCTTGAGAGAGAGAGAGAGAAAAAAATCAAAGCGTGCGTCCCACTCTGATAGGCAGAGGTAAAAGAGGAGAACGCAGGAAGGAGAGGGGAACAGGGAAATGGGTGACATAGCTGAGGAGTAAATGGATATGAGCGCTACTGGATTCTCGTCCTACTCCGTGGGCCTCTGGAAAATTATAACCAAGTGTCTCTTTTAAAAATATTTTTTCCCTTGTAATAGGGATGGGAAGAAAGCACAAGCTTAGAACAAGGAGAGGATCTTCAGGTGCTTAAACCTAAACCCCGTTAGGGGAACCAAATCCCAGCTCAGCGCCTTACTAGTATGACCTGGACAAGTCATATAACCCCTCAGAGCCTCATTTGCAAACCAGAGATTAAAATAGCCACCTTTTGCAGTTGTAAAGGTTAAATAAGAGAATGTCTGTAAAGTACCGGGCATAATGTTCAATAAATGTTAGCACCAACTCCCCCTCCCCATCATTACCTTATCTAATGTTAAGCCTGATACTGTCTGTGCCAGGTAATGCTTGAGAAGAGCTAAGTAAATTGCTGGGTAAGTTCTCTTTGAAGAGGAGGAAGAAGAGGCTTAAACTCAAGAAAATTTGACTTTGGAATGCGGCACCGGCTGTATGAACTCAGTTCAAACCACAAACGAAAGCTTGAAAGCTTGGTGCCAGGAAAGGAGGCCCAGCTTCAAGCCCATCCACCACATCTGCAAGCTCAACTTCATCTGATCACATTATCTGCCGGGCAGCTCTGTCTCTTGTTGAGAATCAGTGCTTTTTTTTAAAGAGAAGCTGCAAATCAAACAACCGTCCTGTCCAGGGAACTGAGAATTTATCTCTTTAAACATTGCCTCCTATAAATATAAATGGTTGCTTTCCTCTAGAGAAAACTTGCATCCCTCTGATCTCTGAAGGATTGCTGAGGGCCCTCGTATCTTCTGGTGAACATTCCCGATCACCTTAATCTCTTCACTGACAATCTTCTGATCTGACAGAAATAAAGATTATTGTGTCCCTCAGTTATAAAGTATTAGGGGGAGTGGGAGTGGATCAGAGGGAAGAAAGAACACAAACATCACCAGGGAGGCAGAGGGGAGGGGGAAAGGGCGAATAACTTTTAATACAGTTGCATAATCCATAATTCAGAAAGCTTGTCATTCCTCTTATCCTCTAAAAAAAACATGAAATTAAGTTCTAAGCAAAGCGCATAATTTATGAGGAGTCTCTGAGCCGATGATGCCCAAATCCCCCTGCCCCGCCCAGACTTCTTACGTGAGTCCTAGTCCTACCCTTTCAATTGCCCGCAGGACGCTGCTGCCCAGAGCTGGCTATCATCTCAGCTCCCCATGTGCAAATGAAACTCAACTCTTCCTCCCGAGAAGTTCTTTGCTTCCCCCATTCTTCTTTCCTATCAAATGAACCACTGTTATTCTAATCTTGCTGGCAGAAAGTTCTAGAAAAACTTGGAGTTTTCCCTCTTCTGCCTCTGAAGCCAAAGTCTATGAAGCTTTTCTGGAGCCATTTTTTTTTTAGTATATGTGCTGCCGAAGCGAGCACATGGAGCCATTTTTTATTCTGCCATCTCATTTTCCAAATCGTCCCTCTCCCTCCATCCCAGATTACTGACTCTGGTCTCTACACAGTAATCCAGACCTTGCACCATTACCAATTCCATCTTCCTAAAATGCTATTCACATCAGACCTATTGATGGCTGCCTATTTCTTGCTATGAGAAGGTCAAACATGCTTGCTTTCTCGCCAAGGTCCTCCTGTCATGTCCTGATTCCATCCTGCCCATCCAACTGTAGTTTCCAACATAGAATCTCTTCTCCCAATAGAGAGGTCCCAGCAGAGCATGAGATTCATATTGGGTACTCCAGGAGAAACAGTCGATTTACTCAAACTGAATTGAGCAGCCCTCCGTCCCCGCTCCATGCTCTGTGCTCCCTGCTCCCTGCTCACGGCCTGGAATGCTCTTTCTTTCACGCTGACTGTCCAAACCCTATTCATCCTCCAGGACCCATCAAGCACCCGCTCCACAAGGAAGTCATGCTGATCACCTGAACTCACTGTTCTTTGCCCCAAGACACTTAGCCTTTAAGACCATACTCTCTTGTACTATTTCTAATTAAATACTTGTGTAATGCTTACAGTTCTTTCTATTTTACAGAGCACTCGTCTACATATATAATCTTATTTAATCTCCTCAACAACCCTGTGAGGACGCAATCATTCCCTGCACTTAGACACTATGAGTCAAAAGTGTTCTAAATGAAGATCACAGAGTTAAATGACGCTGGTGTCCAATCTTGAAGCTCCAACTTTTGCCTCCAAATCCCATATTTTTGGACTTCCTTATTCGACTATAAGTCCTTTAAAGCCAGGGACCACATTTTGTAATTTTCTTTTACTATATAGAACTTTACAAAGTTCTCAACACACAGGAGGTCCCTATGATTATATGTTAAATGGAAAATTGAAGTTAAGGGAAGAGTTGATGAGCCATTAAGAAGCAATCAAGTGAACATGTAAGACACACACTGTTCACTGGGACATGGGCTATTAAAGATGCAAAGAACTTGCTCAAGTAGCCTTTGTCACATACCATATTTTCATCCCGCATTCATTCTTTGTTCTTTGCTTCATTGATTCAGCAAGTATTTACTGAACACCTTCTGTGTCCCTCATACTGACATAGATGAGGCAAATATTCTTTTATCCCTCAACCTTGCCCCTAACGTAAACCCTACGAATAAGAAGTACAGCTTTTAATGTGTGTGGGTAGATAGCTATCTATATTTCTATCTATCTATCTATCTATCTATCTATCTATCTATCTATCTATCTATCTATCTATCATCTATCGCCTCTATCTACACAATTTGTTCCTGACTAATTGTATTGATTAAAACAGAAAACCAGAACAAAGCATCTTGGATGGTTTACTATATATCCAGAAGAGCACCAAAATAAATTGGGTTTTCCTTTGGAGTGGAAAGGAAAATAAATTCCTTTAATCTTATCATATTCTCTCCCCGTATTAGTTAGAGCTAAACAGATCTTATCAGAACCTGCTTGTTACCAAACATATAAGAATAGGAGAAGGTTATTATTATCACTGCTCTGTGAAATTCTAAATGACCCCCACCCCCAACTGTTTATAGAAACAGCATCTTCCCAGTAATGCTTCAACACCAGCCCTGTTAACAGGTTACAATCACAGAATTTTAATATGAAAGGGATAGTAGAGATTAGAACTCACTTATTTCATATGACAGACATGAAGACGCTAGGCAGTTTTTAGGTGATTTTCCCAGGTTGAAAAAGGACAACTTGGCACATCTTAAAATGAAAACCCAATGCCATGACTCCTATTCTAGGTTCAGAACTCTCTTCTGTCCTTTCAATGCCACAGCTCATGTAGTTTTTCAAACTTCATAGTTCATTATTGAAATAAAGAACTTTTTTTTTTGTTGCTGTGAAAGTAAAAGATCTTATAATGAATAACTTCAGTTTAGAAATAATCTTCATGACTTAATTAAAATTATTTGACATTTAAAAATAAATAAATAGAAGACATACTGGTTCCATATGGAATTCTTAGGAAACGCACAGTGGGATGGCACTGATTTTCTGATTACATTAGTTCTTTGAGCAAATAGGTTGCTTTAGTCTACAATATTTAAACATTTCTTTTGGGTCCTTCTTTTGTTTCATTTATTTTCTACAACATAAACTAATTTTGAGTATAGTCTCATTTCAGCAAAGATAATATGAAAAGCCACAACAAATAATTAGGAGAAACCTCTTTATTAATAAAACAACAACAATAATAAAATAGAAGATTATAGGTAATATTTTCCGTGTTTTAACCATGTGGCAGGTGCTGTAGTACACTCTTTGTTGTTGTTTTTTTTAATTATCTCATTTACTTCTCATAAGAATCCTATAAAGCAAGTGTTATAATAATCTCTATTTCATAGATGAGGATGCCAGGAGCAGAAAATTAAGTTATTGTCTTACTACCTTAAGAACTTTTAATTAGCAAGTTCTGGAGCTGAGTACCTGACCCAGAACTAACTCCAGATTCTATTTTCTTAACACAATACAATACTGTGTCCTTTCAGAAGTAAATGGGTTAACTAATGTTCACAGTTTAAGAAGGAAAAAAAAAACACCTTTCAGAGACTCCACTCTGAAAGGAACACTGCTGCTTTTGATGATAACTGAGTATGAGGCTGAGTAGAGAATTACACTCCAGGCTGGAGGATTACACTTCTATCAGGATTTACACAGCTGGAGCAAGATCATTCTCCTTCCTTCTGTTTTAACAATAAAATGTCTTCAGTAAAATGGGGCCAAGAGATACATGTAAAAATGAGCATACTATAAAATATTTTGTATTTAATCAAAGGATAGGACAACTGGATTGCGGGTATTTCTATGAAATGTCACCATACCACACCACGCAGGTATGAAAACCCTAAACGCAATTTTGTGTTGCAAAATCCTTTCTTGATGTTATCAAACGTCTTCATTACCTATCAGGAGTCATTTACCACTTCATTCTATTCTGATTGTTCACATTTCTGTTTTCTGAAATGTAAACATCACTGCTTATGATGGTTCCTTAAAAGTGCATATGATTCTCATAGGTCAGAACCTTCATGCAAATTAGACTTAAGTCTAAACTATATTTCTTCCCTAACTATTTAAGCACATAAATATCTCTGGCCATCCTGGCTGTCATTTTAAGCTGACATTTATTGTTCTACAGAGAAGAAAGGTCAGATGTATCAAATCTGCATTAATACTTCTTGACATTTTTTTCTTCAACCAGATTTTTCCAAATTATGGTATTGAGATGAGAGAGAGAGAGAGAGAGAGAGAGAGAGAGAGAGAGAGAGAGAGAGAAAGAGGAAGGAAGGAAGGAAGGAAGGAAGGAAGGAAGGAAGGAAGGAAGGAAGGAAGGAAGGAAGGAAGGAAGAAAGAGGGGGGAGGGGAAGGTGGGGAGGGGAGGGTCTTCCTATCTTCGCTGTATTTAGTAAACCTTTGTGCTTCCCCCCTCGGCTACATTTGTCAAGTATATGTGTGGATACAGAAGGGCTGGAGCATGACGGGAAAGGCAGGATCTGTGGAATGGAAAGGGATGCGTGGCTTCATGATCTTTTTAATATGACCTTTGGTGATACTTCATGGAATGTATTGAGACCATCTGGCCCCATTCCTGAACTCTCTGTCTTTTGTCTCTGCATGGCCCCTTTACATTTGTGCTCTTGTCTCAGAGAAGAGAATTATTTTCCTTCTCTCCAGTCACTCCTGCTGTGACTATACCTTTAAGCGGCAGTAACACAAGCTTTCTCAGTTAAGGCCTCACTGTGCTCCAGGACAGTCAGATTAGAGTGGGGGAAAGTTGTCTTCATTTGAAGTCCACCCCTTAAAAGGAGAGGATGTCGGGAGGAGAGAAGAAAGCGTAGTGAGCTCTCTGAAACCCAGAGCGTATGAGGAAGACTGACACGGGAGGCTAGAGATGCTTGTTTCCTTCAGAGCATTTATCATCATTTCTTATTGTGTATTTATTTGCTCATTTAATATGCTTCCCTCACTAGTCTGTAAATCCCATGAGGGCAAAGCCCTGATTCGTTTTGTTCATTGCTATCTGTGCAGCTCCTAGCACAGTGTCTAATACACTGAAACTGCTCAGTAATTATTCATTCAGATTTCCAGCATGATGGCAGAGTAGGTAAATGCTGTGCTTACCTGCTCTCATGACCACATCAAAATTACAACTAAACTACAGAACAACCATCAGTGAGAATTGCTTAAGTCTAGCTGAACCGAAGTCCTACAACAAAGGACATACAGAAGAAGCCACCTCAAGACTGGTAGGAGGGACAAAGACAGGGAACAAGCTGGCCTCACACCAGCATGTGATTGTTAAAAATTAGAAGGGATATCCCAGAGGAGCAAGGGGTCCCAGCCCCACACCAGGCTCCCTGGCCCAGGGTTCCAGTGCTAAGAGAAGTCCCCATAACTTCTGGGGTGGAAACCAGCAGAGATTGTAATTTGGTGAGACAGAGGGTGGCTAGAGTCCCAAGTGCTCCTCTTAAAGGACCCATGCATGGACTTATTCATTGACAGGATCATTTGCTCTGAGCTCCAGCACTGGGGCAGCAACTTGAAAGGCACCAGGGATATATAGGGAAGAACTGCATTGTTTGGCTTCAGGACGCGGGCTGGAGGGGCAGCTTTCTCCAGACAGAAGAGCTGGCAGACTCCATTGTTTTTTTGTTGAGCCCTCCCTACTCCCAGCCTGCAGGTACTGGAGGCCACTATATCTGGGTTTCAACCAACACCATTTGTCCGCCCCCACACTGGTGATTCCTTGAGATCTAGCCCCACTCAACTTGCACACCCAAGGCACTTCCAGTGGCTTTTCCATAAAAACAGCCTATCTTGGCTCATGCTGCAAACTTTCCTAAGATCTCTCAAGGGTTCGCAAAACCCGAACAAGTAGCATTTGGCTTTGTCACATCCTGTACCTCTTGTTGAGCAGCTCCAGGCCCAGTACTAGTGGCAGCCAGCCTCAGTTCACAGGTTGGCCTCTTGAGGCACCTCCAAGTCCAGCACAGGTGATGGCCATCTGCAGACTGCTTTGTGGCTCATGCCAGGTGGCCCCAGGCAGGACACAGGCTATGGCTGAACTTGGCCGGCAGCACGTCCTCTCCCAGGTGGTCCCAGGGCTGGCAAGTCCAGTGGCCAGCTTCAGACAAAGTCAGAGCATCACCTAGCCACTTCCAAGGACAACACACCCAAAGGTCAGACTGTGCAGGCACCAGAGCGCTGCTAAAGCAAATCCCACTCTGAAAGGGCAGCCCCTGCACCACAGCTCCTCCACTGTAGCCACAGCCAGTTCTCACAACCAATCATCCTGAGGGCCAATCCCTCCCACTGACCTGCAAACAGGGCTAAACTACAATTGGATAGCACACACAACCTACACAAGGGGCACACCTGGTGCACTCAGCTCAGGTGACCAGGGAGACTGCACCACTGGGCCCCACAGGACACCTACTATATAAGGTCACTCTGCTAAGACTGGGAGACATAGCAGCCCTATCTAATACACAGAAACAAACACAGAGAGGAAGCCAAAATGGGGAGACACAGAAATATATCTCAAATGAAAGAACAGAACAAATTTCCAGAAAAAGACCTAAACAAAAGGGAGACGAGCAATCTACCAGATGCAGAGTTCAAAACACTAGTTACAAGCATGCTCCATGAGCTCAGGGAGAATGTCAACAAAGAGACAGAAAACTTAAAAATGGAAATAGAAAACATAAAAATAAACAGTCAGAAATAAAGACTACAATAACTGAAATGAAAAATACATTAGAGGGACTCAACAATAAATTAGATGAAGCAAAGTATCAAATCAGTGATTTAGAAGATAAGGTAGCAGAAAACACCCAATCAGGATAGCAAAAAGAAAAAGGAATCCAAAACAATGAGGATAGTTTAAGGGGGCTCTGGGACAACATCTTGTGTACCAACAGTCACATTGTAGGGGTACCAGAAGGAGAAGAGACCAAGGAATTGAAAACCTATTTGAAGAAATAATGATGGAAAACTTCCCTAGCCTGGCAAAGGAAATAGACATATAAGCCCAGGAAGTGCAGATAGTGTCAAACAAGATGAACCCAAAGAGGCCCATACCAAGACACATCATAATTAAAATGCCAAAGGTTAAAGACAAAAAAAGAATCCTAAAAGCAGCAAGAAAGAGAAGAGCAGTTGGCTACCTAGTACAAGGGAGTTCCCATGAGACTGTCAGCTGATTTCTCAACAGAAACTTTGCAGGCCAGAAGGGACTGGCACGAAATATTCAAGGTGATGAAAAGTAAGGACCTACAACCAAGATTATTCTACCCAGCAAGGCATCATTTAAATTTGAATGACAGATAAAGAGCTTCCCAGAAAAGAAAAAAGCTAAAGGAGTTCATCACCACCAAACCAGTATTACAAGGAATCTTAGAGGGACTTCTTTAAGATGAAAAAAGAAAAGATGAAAAATATGAGTAATTAAATGACAATAACTACATATCTATTAATAATTACTTTAAATGTAAATGGATTAAATGCTCCCATCAAAAGATACGGTGCCTGAATTAATAAGAAAACAAGCCTCTTACATATGCTGCTTATAAGAGACTCACTTCCAATTGAAAGACACACACAGCCTGAAAGCAAAGGGATGAAAAAAGTATATTTCATGAAAATGGCAATGACAAAATAAGCTGGGGTAGCGGTACTTACACCAGACAAAACTGACTTTAAAACAAAGGCTATAATAGGAGACAAAGAAGGAGCCAGTAATCCCACTTTGGGGTATTTATCCCAAGAAACCCAAATTGAGTGCATGTGTACATCCATATGTTCATTGCAGCATTGTTTACAATGACCAAGATGTGGAGGCAGCCTGCGTGTCCATCCATGGATAAATGGGTAAAGAAGAGGGGGTACATAGATACAATGGAACATTGCTTAGCGGGAAGGGAATGCGTTCTTGCCCTTGCAGTGGCATGGATGGATCTAGAGGGTATTGTGTTGAGTGGAGTATGTCAGATAAAGACAGATGCAATGTGATTTCGCTTATATGTGGAATCTAAAGAACAAAATAAACAAACAAATAGAACAGAAACAAACTCATAAATACAGAGAACATTTTGATGGTTGCCAGATGGAAGGGGTGCTGGAGGGGTGGGTGAAAAAGGGGAAGAGATTAAACAGTACAAATTGGTTGTTACGAAGTAGTCATGGGGATATAGGGTATCGCACAAGGAATATAGTCAATAATATTGTAAAAACTATGTATGGTGTCAGATGGGTACTAGATTTATCAGGGTGAGAGGCAGAGTGGATAAAGAAGTACAAATTGTTAGTTACAAAATAGTCATGGGAAGTAAAGTAAAGCACAGGGAATAGTCAATAACATCATAATAACTACGTATAGTGCCAGGTGGGTACTAGACTAGTTACAGGGATCACTTCTTAAATGATATAAATGTCTAACCACTATGCTATACACCTGAAATTAATATAAAATAATATTGTAGGTCAACTGTAATTGAAAATTTTTAAAAGGAGAGGTGAAGGGGAATAAAAGTTCCTAATGCCAGTATAAAACACATAAGTCATGGGGATGTAATGTACAGCATAGGGAATATAGTCAATAATACTGTGATAACATAGTACTATGTCAGATGTTGCTGGAGTTACCATGGTGATCACTTCTTTAGGTATATAAATGTTGAATAACTACGATGTACACTTGAAACTAATACAATATTGTATGTTAGCTATATTTTTAATAAAAGTCTTAACTTTTTTAATAATAATATTTGTTGAATTAACAATTAAAAAGAAAAGAAAAACAAGGTAAAAAAAAAGAGGAAGAACAAGAAAAGAAGGAGGAGACAATGGAAATTATCCAGGATATGTGGGGTAACTGACTCCAAACATTTAAAGGGCCTTCATGTTGAAGAAAGGACAATACTTGGAGGCAGAATGACAGTCACAAATAGGAGCAATAAGACATAGAGATTATAAGTTACTGTAGAGTTAAACAGGCTGCGATTCAAATACCAGATCCTTACTAGCTATGTGACCTTGGGCAGTTACTTAACCTACCTCAGCCTCAGTTTCTTTATCTGAAAAATGAGAATAATAATAAAATCAACCTTACCATGTTACAGTGAGGATTAAACAATCTGTCTAAAACGGTTCTATGGTAGCTGTTATCATTAGTATTGTTACAAAGGTGTAGAATTTAGCCAGTATTAAATTTCTTCCCAACAGATCTGTTCAGCAAACACAGGACAGCCTCATAAATCAGTGATCCCCATCTCCCAGATTTATTTAAAAAGATGAGATGGCAGGGACTCTGTTTTAAGAAGAGACTGCAAATGTAGACAGGAACCTAGATGGAATACACTCAATGCCCAGATTGAGTGATCTTGCTACAATTATCCCCACCCTTTCTGATTCCTAAAACCTTTCTCTTTAGCATTTTCCCTTCTGATTTTCAACATTTCCATTCTGATTTTCATCTACCCTTAATACATCTTTTCTTCATTCTGCTGAACCCTCTAACATCACTGACATTCCTTTCTCTCTCTTTTCTCTTCTTCCTTTCACAGATTGAATGATTACATAATCACATTTTGCTTTGCTTTCTTCAGCACTCCCTCTACACTTCCTTCTGCCTATGCCTGCTCTCCAGAAGGCTCTAGGCCAAACACAATGGCCTTTCCCCTCCAGCTCTGGAACATCTGCCTCCCTTAACTTCCATGACACGACACGATGTAATGGCTTCTCTTCCTTCTTTCTGGTGATGTCTTGATTCCATTCCCCTGTCTAATTATAAACTTTGTAAATACAAGGTGTGACCTCATTCCTCTTTCTTCTTCTCAGGAAAATGCATCTACTCTCAAGAATTAAACCACCAGGTCCATATAAATAGCTCCCAACATCCATATCTTCTCTCTGGACCTCTCACCTGTTCCTGCTTCCATCTTGTATCTTCATGTGCCTACCAGATAACCTCATCTTCAGATGGATGCCCACGACAACTGGTACCATGTCAGCCACTCTCCCCTCAAAGCAGATCCTCTTCCCAACTATCTTCTTTATCAGTAATACCACCAGTCCACAGGGTTTTTGAGATCCGGAGGTATAGAATGAAACTACTCCAATCACACCTCTCCAAGCCTCCACCGAACCACTATAACTACTTGTATCCATGTATTTGCATGTGTGTGTGTGTGAGAGAGAGAGAGAGAGAGAGAGAGAGAGAGAGAGAGAGAGAGAGGGAGACGGAGACAGAGACACAGAGAGAGACAGAGAGACAGAGAGACAGAGAGACAGAGAGACAGAGAGAAACTGTGTGTTTTTCTTTAAGTCCTTCATCATATTTATAATAAAGCTATTTTAACGTTCTTTTCCAAAGCAGCCTAAAAACATAAACACAATGAGGAGAGAAACAAAATGGAAGTGTAAATTCTACAGGTGAAAAAATACAATACATAAACTAAAAAATGTATTAGATGGGATGTTTTATCAGTAGATTAGACACTGCAGAAGAAGAGAGAATGAACTTTAAGACAAGCAATAAAAACTACCCAGACTGAGGTACAAAGAGAAAGAGGGCTGAAAAACTTAACAGACCCTTAATAAAATGGGGAACACGTTAAATAGTATAATATAATTGTAATTCAATATCTAGAAAAGGAAAGCAGAAAAAATATGTGAAAATTTTAGTAATGTGATGAAAATTATAAACCCACAGGACAAAAAACCTCTCAACAAATGGGAAGCACACACACAACTACAAGGCACATCATCACTAAATTGCTGAAATCCCAGGATAAAGACAAAATCCTAATGCCGTCATGGGAGTCGGAGGGAGACATATGGGAAACGTAAATAAAGAAACATCCAACATCTGATCAGAAACAATGCAAACCCTGTAACAATATAACAACATCATTAAAGTGTTATCAATCAGAAAGTATATCCAGTGAAAACTGTCTTCAGAAATGAGAGCAAAATATAGACACTTTCAGCAAACAAGAGCTGAAAGAATTTAAATACAGAAGAATGGCACAACATTAAATATTAAAGACTGAAAGAAAAATACTGTTGATGGAAACTCTGATTCAAAAAAGGACCAAGGGACTTCCAGTGCAGCAAGATGGAGTAAACCCACTGAATCCTATTTATCCTGCTGCTTACAACCAAAAACTGGGGACAAAATACAAAAAAAGAAGAGGAAAAGAAACCCACTATGAAGGGACTCTGCAAAGTGAATAAAACTAGGGATACTGAGGAAGAGTCAAAACATGGAAAAGCAACCCACATGTAGGTGAGTTTTCCATTTTCACCGCTTTTCTCCTGCACAGCAAATGAGCCAAATGCAGGCACCCAGCAAAGCTGTGATGGTGGGGCCACAGAGAGACAGCTAAAATGCCCAGAAAAATCCTTTCTTTCCAGAGAAAAAGACCAGGAAAAGGAGCCTTGTTATCTACACAGTATGGAGGAAAATCTCCATTCCTTTGTTTTTTCTTCTCTTTTTTCTCTTATCTCATGATGGTGCGTCCTCAACAGAGTCAGCATAGCTGGCAATGTCAGCAGCCAAAATTCTTACAGAAACTCTGTTGGAAACCATACCTTTCAGGCCAAAGAACTGGAAAGAGGGGCCCCCGCAGGCCAAAGAGTATGAAGAGACTCCCTGTTTTGTTTGTCCTTATTCTGTCTCTGTTTTACTTGAGAACAACCCTGGCAGAAACTGTGCAAAAGATGTACAGGTAGTAAAACTGAGTTCAGGGAGAATTCCAAAGAAGAGAGAGAGCTATAGCAGGAAATATGCTAATTCTGTGAAAAAGCTAACCCAGGGTCCCAGCTCATCTCTGAGCAGCACATGCATGGACAGACTCAAAGCAGCAAACAAAGGCTTTAAGAAAAAACAAACAAACAAACAAACAAACAAACAAAAGTAAGGTTTAAACCACACCCAAGTCTGAGACCAAACAAAGTAACGTTTGAAAATTCCTGCATACAATCTGAAATTATTCAATATACAAAAAAGAAAGAAAGAAAAACAAACACACACATACACACACACACACACACACAAAATGTGACCAATTCTTAAGGGAAAGACAATCAACAAACGTCAATAACAAGCTGATTCATACGTTGGGATTGTCAGACAAAGACTGTAAGGAAGCTACCTATTATAACTGTGTTCCATGAGGTAAAAGTCAACATTCTGGAAAATAAAATGGAAAGGCACTTCTAAGGTAAATAGAAATTATTTTTGAAAACAGAAATTTTAAACTGAAAGATATATCAAAAATCAAAAATTATAGCAAACAGAAACAAAGGAATCAGTAAACATGAGGATAGATCATGGAAACTATCCAATCTGCAGAACAGAGAGAAAAAAAATTGAAAAAAATAAATTAGCAGACCCTCAAGAACTTGTGAGACAATATCAAAAAGGTCTAATAGTTGTATAATTGGAGTCCCAGAGGAGGGGAGAAGGACACTATGCAGGAAAGAAAAGAAAAGAATGCCTGAAAACTCCCCACATTTCATGAAAGACAAACTTACAGATTCAAGAATCTCAATAAACTGCAAACAGGATAAAGTCAAACAAAACCATGCTTGACTAGTCATAATCAAACTACTGAGAACCAAAGACAAAGAAATCTTGAAAACAACTACATATAGGAAAGAACAATTTAATGGCAGAATGCTCATCCAAAACTATGAAGGACAGAGGTAAAGCATTCTTAAAGTGTGAAGAGGAAGGGGAGGGGAGGGGAGGGGAGGGGAGGGGAGGGGAGGGGAGGGAAAAAGAAAAAAGAGAAAAGCAGAGAAAAGAAAAGGAAAGAAAATTCAACCCAGAATTCTGTGTCCAGCAAAAAATACACTTCAGAAATAAAGGTGAAATAAGGACGTTCTCATATAAAGAAAAACTAAGAGGATTTGTTGCCAGCAGACCTGCTCTAAAATAAATGCCCTTTTGCATTTATATAAAGAAAAATAAAAAATAAAAATAGGGAAAACTGAAACGTCAGGAAAGAAGGAAGAACAAGAAAAATGGTATGTATTTGGATAAATATAAAGGACTATTTTTCTCTTCTTAAATTATTTAAAATATGTGTAACTGCTGAAAGCAATACAGTTTTTAATTATGTAGCTATAACACATATGACAACTATAATATAAAGGGGAAGGGTAAAGGGACCTATATGGTTGTAAGGTTTCTATACTTTACTTGAAGTACTAAAATGTCAACTCAAAGTTGACAGTAAAACTGTGTTTGTGTGTAATCCCTAGAGCAACCACTACAATAGTTAAAATAATAATACAAAGAGATATAGCAAAAAAAAACCTCAATAGATATTAAAACTGAATAGTAAAAAAATATTCAAATAACCCAAAAGATGTCAGAAAAGAAGCAAGAAAAGAACAAAAACCAGGGAGACAAACAAAAGAAACAAATAATAAAATGGTAGACCAAAATCCAACACATTGATTATAACATTAAATACAAGTGGCCTAACAGATTAAGTAATTAAAGACAAAGATTATCAGATTGAATTTTTTTAAATCACACAAGATCCAATTATATGTTTTCTACAAGGAACTCACCTTAAATATAAAAACATAAATTAAAAGTAAAGGGATGGAACAAATATACCATGCAAGTACTAATCAAAAGAAACCTGAGTGGATATATTAATATCAATAAAAATAAACTTCAAAATATGAATAGCACCAGGGATAAAAAGATATTACTCAATAATAAGAGAGTCAAATCACCAAGAGAAGAGTCAATCCTAATGGGTAGGCACCTAATAATTCAAAATACATGAAGCAAAATGTGACAGAATTGAAAGGACAAATAGGCCAAACAAAAACGTGGAGACTTTAGCATTCCTCTATTGATAATACATGTAACAGACAGAAAATCAATAAGGATACAAAGGACCGGAACAACACTATTAACCAAATTGACCTAACTTAACACTGAATGAACACTCCACCCAACAACATCAGAAAAAATGCTCTTTTCATGAACATTTTTGGAGTGCATGAAATGTTCAGCAAGATAGACCACATTCTGAACCATAAAAAAAACCTTAAAATGTTTTAAATAACTGAAATCAAACCAAGTATGTTCTCAGGCGATATCAGAATTAAACTAGAAATCAATGAGAAAGATATTTGGAAAATGCCCAAATATCCAAAAATAAAACACACATAAATAACCAAGGGTCAAAGAGAAAGCCAAATGAAAAATTAGAAAACATTTCAGTTGAATGTAAATGAAATTCCATTAAAACATAATGAAATGTGTACAATGCAGCTAAAGCAGTTATTAAAGGAAATTTTTGCATTACATACTTGTATTAGAAAAGAAGAAAGATATCAAATCAATGATCTATGATTTCACCTTAAGAAACTAGAAACAAGAAGTGCAAATTAAACCCAAGGCAAACAAAATGAAGGAAAGGTAATAAAAAAAAATTTTAAAAAGAGCGGAAATCAATGAAATTGAAATTAGGGGAAAAAAGAAATTGATGCCACAGAAAGCTGTTTTTAAAAAAGAAAAAAATCCTAACTGACTCTGGGTGGTGAACACACAATGGGATTTATAGATGATGTAATACAGAATTGTACACCTGAAATCTATGTAACTTTACTAACAATTGTCAAGCCAATAAACTTTAATTTAAAAAAATCAATAAAATTGGTAAACCTCTAGGCAGAATGACCATAAAAAGAGATAGATGATGCAAATTAATGATGTCAAGTATGAAAGAGGAGACATCATTATGGACCCTACAGACATAAAAAAGTAATAAGAAGATATTACAAACAACTTTACCTGCTTTAATTCAATAACTTAAATGAAATTAACCAACTTCTTGAAGAGTACAAACTGCTACAGTTCACTAAAAAAAGAAACAGATAATCTGAATCATCCTATAATTATTATAAAATAAATCTAATTAGTAATTTAAAACTTTCCAACAAAGATTATACCAGGCCAAGTTGGCTTCAGTGGCAAATTCTACTAAACAAAAATTCAAGAAAAATTACAATTCTCTTCCATGAAAATGAGAAGACGGAGCACTTCCCAACTCATTTTATGAGCCCAGCATTACCCAGACCCTAAATCCTGACAAAGACAAGAAAACTACAGACCAATAATCCTTATGAATAAAAGATGCAGAAATCCTCAGTGAGATATTAGTGAGCTGATACAGCAATATGCAAAAAGGATAATACATCATGACCACGTGGCGCTTATCCTGGGAATGTAAAGCTAATTCAACATTGGAAATTCAAACACTGTCATTCATCATATTTACAAAAGGAAAGAAGGGAGAGAGGGAAGGAGAGAAGGAGGGAAAAAAGCAGAGAGAGAAAGAAAGAAAGATGAAAAGAAAGAAAGACAGAAGAAAAGAAAGATCATATAATCATCTCAATAGATGCTCACTCTAGAGGAAGCCAGACTCCATGACACAAGAATGTTCCATCAGCCCTGTGGAGAGGACCACCTGGAGAAGAACTGAGACCTCCCACAAATAGCCAGCATCAGCTTGCCAACCATGTGAGTAAGGCACCTTATAAGTAGACGCTGCAGCTCCAGTCAAGCTTTAAGATGACTGCAGTGATGGCTGACGTCTGACTGCAATCTCATGAGAGACCACGTAAAAAACACCCAGTAAAACTGTTCCTAAATTCGTAACTCACGGGAACTATAAAAGGTAATAAATTATTATCATCATTATTGTTGTTGTTGTTGTTATTTTGAGCCACTAACGTTTAAGCTGATTTCTTATGCAATATTAGATAACCAATATAAAGAAAGAAAAATTCAAAATACAATGAGATACCACCATATTTTGATAATACCAAGTATTCCCAAGGATATGGATTAAACAGAACTTTCATACATTACTGTTGGGAGGATGAAGTGGTATAAACTACTTGGAAAAACAGTTCATCAATTTCTTATAAAGTTAAGCACACATTTATCATACAATCCAGCAATTCCATAATGGATTTAAGAGAACTGACAACATATGTCCACAAAATGACTTGTACACAAAATGTTCAAAAAGCTTTATTCATGAAAGCCCCAAACTGGAAACCACCTAAATGTCCATGAACAGATGAATGGTTGGAAGAATAAAAAAGTGTGGTATAATCATACAATGAAATACTATTCAGCAATAAAAAGCAGCAAACTAATACACTCAACACAAATAAATCATAAGAGTTATTCTAAGTGAAAGAAGCCAGACACAAATGAGAATATACTGATTCCATTTACATGAACCTCCAGAACAGACAAAACTAATCTATTGTGATCAGAAATTGCCTAGAGCAGGATATACAGGAGGTTCATTTCAAAAGGTCAGGAAGGACCTCTGGGAGTTGATAAAAATGTTCTATACCCTAATTAGGGTGGTGGGTGCACAGGTTTGTATTTCTCAAACAAATCAAACTGTACACTTAAAATAGGTGCATTTATTGTATGTGAATTATATATCAATGAAATTGAAAAAACAACAATGTTGGTCATAGTTTCAGAGTGCAGACTTTGACACCAGGTCAGAACCCTTCCAGATCAAAATGTAATCAAGTGTTCTCCCCCATTCTCTTTCTGTCACTCTTTTGGTCTCTTTTTCTATATCTTTGCATCTCAGTGTCCAGGAGATAATTCCTGCCTTCTGTTTTCCTGGGTTGCCTCTTCTTACACATTCTTCTCTGTTTCTCCACTTATATCTCTGTCATTCTCAGTCATTTTTGTCTCTCTTAAATACAGTTGTATTTCTGTCCATCTTTTTCGGTCTCCTGTACACTTTTTTCTCTTTTCTTTAATTGATCTGAATGTAAGACCAAAGAGTTTTTTTAATTTTTCATTTATCTATTGAATAGCTTATTTTCTTTGTGAATTCTAAAACTTAGTGTAAGAAACATTTGTGTTTTATTAAAATTATTTTATTTATTTATAATTAAAAGTATTAATTAAAATTATTATTACTATATGTAATTTACATGGTCCTTGGCTATTACGTTTCCCTCTGTGAGTTAATGACCTTACTTGTAAAAATGTTCCCATTCCCTGCTTCAGGAAATTTTTGAAGGACCCATTCTAGCCACCAAGGAAAAGAAATATAATCAATAACTGAGGGAAAAAGTAACACTTGCTGAGTACCAAAAGTGTGTTCGGGCCTACTACCTGCCTTATCCCATTTAATTATCACAGTAACCCTGGGAGATGGGAATTATTTTTCTCACTTTACAAATAAGAAAACTGAAGTTCAAATACACAAAATAAATAGCCTTGGGCCAGTGAATGGTAGAGCAGGGCTTCAACCCCTTATCTAGGACTGATGCTTCCCATTACTTGGAATAGCCTCTTTTACTTTTGATTTCCCACAAATCCAACTCCTTGGAAGGAAAACAGATAAATAAATTGTGTCATATTCACATAAAGGAACACAACACAGCAATAAAAAAGAAAGAAAGAAAGAAAGAAAGAAAGAAAGAAAGAAAGAAAGAAAGAAAGAAAGAAAGAAAGAAAGAAAGAAAGAAAGAAAGAAAGGAAGGAAGGAAAGAATACTGGTACAGACAATGACGTTGATGACTCCCACAGAAATCATGTTTAATAAAAGAAGCCAGACACAAGAGTACACATGGCATGATTCCACCTACACAAAGTTCAAAAATAAGCAACACTAACTGATGACAAGGAAATCAAAAGGATGGTTGCCTTGGGTGGGTCGTGGATACAGACTGGAAAAGGACAGGAGGGAACTTTCTGGGATACTAGAAACGTTCTGTATTTTTATCTGGACGGTGATATATGGATGTTGTATGTGAGAATTATCATCAAACTGTAAACAAGGTTAATGCACTTTATTGCATTTGTCATCCCTCAATGTTTTTAAAAAAAATCATTTTCTGATGTTAAAATACAGGTTCCTACCGTGTTTCCCCAAAAATAAGACCTAGCCAGACCATTGGCTCTAATGCATCTTTCGGAGCAAAAATTAATATAAGACCCAGTCCTATTTTACTATAAGACCGGGTCTTATAATATAATAATATCATATCACATCATATCATATCATATCATATAATAATGGGTCTTATATTAATTTTTGCTCCAAAAGACACATTAGGGCTGATGGTCCGGCTAGGTCTTATTTTTGGGGAAGCACGGTATGTCCCACTACCAGAGATTCATTTCCATAAAAATTCTGAAATTAGGAAAACTGAGCCCAGTGAAAAAAACTCATTTTGAGAAACCTTGGGGAGGGGCCACATAACCCCTTTTCGGGGCTGCTGGGCTTGTAACTGAACCCAGGA
This sequence comes from Rhinolophus sinicus, assembly GCF_057876585.1. NCBI lineage: Eukaryota > Metazoa > Chordata > Mammalia > Chiroptera > Rhinolophidae > Rhinolophus > Rhinolophus sinicus. The sequence goes on along the minus strand of NC_142502.1, from coordinate 170,839,778 downwards.
CCTGCCTCAAAATCTGGGACCTTGTACTGCTGCTCCTAAAGCCACGGGTTGGTTGAAACCATGAGTGGATGAAGCAGAATCTCAGTACTTTTCATGACCTTGTATATTCATTCTTCTCCTGCTTTATTTATTCATTTCTGAATAATCCAGACTGGAGCCTTTCACACAGATCATCTCATCCAATGCTCTAGAGATGTCATGAAGTAGTAGTCAACACAAGTTCTATAATATATTATCTCCTTTAAGAACAAAGACCCAGAGGCTCAACAAGGTTAAGGGAGCTGCATAAGATTTCAAAGCTAATAAAAGGCAAATCAAATATAATGGAATCTAAGTCTTCTGGCTCCTAACCTAGTGTCCTTTCTGCCACAGAACACTTAACCGCAATTATCTGGGCTGAGAATGTGGAAAAGATACATAAAGGAGACCTGCCCATGCGCAGGCCCATGAGCCATATTCCAATGAAAACTGAATAAAAGGTAAATAAGAGAAAAACAAAAACACAGTCAATGGCTTCAATTTTCCTTTTGACTTCCTTTGCCTTTAAGCTTGCTTAGATTTCCTTTGTGGTTCATCCCTTCCCTTTAACCTTTTCCTTACTCCAGAGAATTCTGACTGCCTACCTTTCCATGCACCTGTTGTTACTTAGCCACAAAGGCAAGGGTCAAGGAAAAAGGACTCATCATTAAAGATATACCAACCACTAAAGAAGTGGTTGAGTATATCTGCCCCTCAGAACTCTCTCTCTCTGTCCAGTCTGGGGCCTCCCACTTTCTGGAATGCTTACATTATATCATCAAGTGATGCTGATAGAATTTTCCAGGGAAAGAACCCAAGCTCTAAATAGCCCAGTTGGAAAATTCATCACAAGATTCACTGAAGAAAAAAAAGTTCTTTTGAAGAATCTGAGTCACCAAAAAAGGAGCTGGGATACCCCTCACCTCCTCACTACCTCAGGCCAACACTCTTTTTTAACTGTTCCTTCCTCACACCTTGACCTGTGTGGAAGAGCCCGGTCACCACTAGGTTAAGAATCACTGACCGCATCCTAGACCAGAGGACAAAGCGGTGGCTCGAAAGAAGAAGGCACTCATAGGGCTGCTTGACAGCTTTATTCACAGCTCTGTCCATGTAACTCCTGGACACCTATAACCACCCTCACCAACAGGCCCTATTCTTTTTTGGGGTAATTATTAATTTTTATTAAATTTATTGGGGTGATATTAGTAAAATTATACAGGTTTCAAGTGTACATTTCTATAACATATCATCTACATATTGCATTGTGTGTATGGGATATAAAATTGAAAGCAACAAACAAACAAGACAAACAAACAAAGAAACAAAAACTTGTAGACAAAGACAACGGTTTGGTGGTTACCGAGGGTACAAGGGGGGAGGGGGGGTAGAAGGGGAGAAAGGTGGTCAAATACCGGGGGTGCCAAAAAATGTACACTTTTGAAGAGATGTTATTTATGTATTACTTTTCAAAGTTGGATTGAATTACGGTAGCAATGTGCAGTATGATGTGTGCTCAAAAGACGGCGTTAATCAAATGAATGCTAGCGTCATTCATTGTATTACAATTTTAATACAGCTTTTTTCCTTTCTTAAAATGTATATACATGTTTTTGGCGCCCTGTGTATATGGTGACAGAAGGAGAACGGACTCTGGGTGGTGAACATGCCCTGTTCTTCATCTACTCCCAAGCAGAGGTGATGACCATGTGCTTCTTTTGGCGGCAACGCTCAGCTATGGCTCATTAAAAACCACCACCTATAAAATGCTTAACAGCCTCTTCAGGATGAGGCACTTTCCTGAGACAGCCTCCCACTCAAGTCCCTGGGCTGTGTGTCTCCATGAAATCTCAAAGGTTTAACTGTTCTTAATTAGCTCGTGCCCATTAAAGAGTTGGTACCTCTCTCCTGACTTCCACTTGACAATGAATGGTGAGGCTAGAAATGTAAGGAAAGAGCACAGCTAATTACAGCAAAGGAGTTACCCGAAGCCTGTGGCCCAGCACCTCTCAGAGCTTGGAGGGGCCTGAACTGCACAGATCGCTCTCAGGAAAGATCCACTATCTGAAAACTATTCATCTGTAATGCCTCTATCTTGCTCTTCCTCAGCATTAGATTTCATACTTTCATAAAGTTAAGGCTTGGTTTCTTTCTATAGAAGAACAAAGAATTGGACCATGAAAATAGTCCCTGTCTTTGGATTGAATCCAAAGTCAAAAGACCTACCAGAAGATATAAGTTGATAGATATGAATTAAATGCCACACCTCAATCCTGCTTCTCCTCCACATTTCTTGGAAAGACAGACCTCCCGTGGCAAGAAAATACAAATTACCACCCTAGTCAATCTCTCCATTTCCACCGAATCCCACCTCTCATCTCTTAGAAATTAGAAGTTAATTGCAAGGGGAGCCCACAGTATCACAACTGCTGCTGCCAGGGTTGCCACATATGGGCACAAATAAGGACTGTGCAACTCCAGATGGCACCGTTCAAATAGACTAAAATGTATATGCATCGCTGGGTGTGGCTGCTGCTAGGAAAAACCATGTGGTTCATATTGATGGAGGACTTTATTATGTTTCAGGCTCTGGGCTAAGGATCTACACGTATCATGTGATTTAATCTCCATGACTACACCTTAAAATAGGAAATATTACTATCCCCATTTTTCCAATAATAAAAGTGGGCATCAAAGATTTTAAGAAACGCTTCTAAGTCATGGCTATTAAACCCCACATATTTGTTGCACGGCCTTCTAACAAAGATAATGTAAAGCTTTTCATCTATTCACATGTCTTAGTTGTAATTGGCACCTTGAGATGACCCCCTGATTTCAAGGAAAGGAGATATGTGGTCCTAGTCAGTACCTAGCCCAGTACCCAGCATCACATAACCTCTCAACACATAAATGCAAGTTTCCATGTCGACCGCTTTCTACCTGCATGACCTCGTAAAAGTAGTAGCAAACATCTAGACTTCAGTTACTCCATTTATAAAGTAAAACAAAAACAAATAGGATTGATAAAAATAATAAACGTGAACGGGCTTTCTAAATTGTTAAGTTCCATACAACTGTAGCAGGACATGAATAATGGTTATAAAGAGAGGCACAATGCCCTTTATGCTGGCAAATGCCTCTGAAGTGAGGTTATCAGGCAGGAATCCTGAGTGGCCAGGGATTGCAACTTCTGCTGACCCTTCTCTCCCTCTCCCCTTCTCCAACCTGCAGGCCAGTCCTTCCTGACCTTCAGCACACAAACGTCCTTAGAAAGACATTCATTTTTACTAATGATGACACTTTCTTCCCCACATAAAAACCCCGCATGCATTTTCCTTCTTTCTCTTTTGTAAATCTGTGAGAGGATCAATTGGGTTTAGATGAACTTCACCTTTCAAATAGCCATATGTATTCCCAGCATTTCAAAGTGTTTTCAGGCAGCTACCTTTTTTTCTCGCTCTCTTTTCTAGAATAACATCCCCCACCCCATTTCCAACACAACTTTGACTGTGTGTGACCAGTAGTAGTGAAAAGCAGGGTATTTCCGAGACAACCAAGGTCAAGGTCTAACTTCCTGAAACGTAGGCAGGACAATAGGGATATATGTCCACCACATCTGGACTTGGTCTCATCTTCTCAAGACCCAGGTACCTTCCGCCCGCCCAACGACGTGATGATGCACAGACCTATAGATGTGCCTTCGATGCATAATGCTCTGGGGAGTGTGCCTCCCCCCCCCCCCGGATATACAGACAACACCCCAGAGAAATACTCTGTGTTTAATTTGGGAGCAGAAAAGAATAAACCCAGTAATTTCAAAATAATTTTTTTATTAACAATCTTCTTATAAGTATGCCCCACCAACTTCAAAGCAATTCTTTTCTTTTTTCCCCCGGAAACATCAACACCCAAAGGCTCTCAAGAGCTGTATCCCATCGGGGTGATATCTTTGTAAATTATATAGATGTCTAATCACTATGTTGTACATCTGAAACTAGTATAATATTGTATATCGACTATAATTGAAACATAAAAAGATTTAAAAAAATAAATAAAACTGAAAGAAAAAGAGTTGTATCTCTAAATATCCTGATTCCTGCCACTGCCCCCCATCCCAGCTTTCCTGCCTTAACTGTGTCTTCTTAACATTTGAAAATACAGAACTGATTAATTATGAATGCTGTGGCTTATCTGACCCACATCTCACCTTACTCTTGATCCCTTAGAATTCCATTCCATAGTCCAGGAGTATCAGTTTCAGAAAATAAGGTTTCCTTGATATCCAACCTGAAGTTTCCTTCTGCAAGTTTCATCCTGTTACTTCTATGGACCACACTGAATAACTCGTCCTTTACTGCCCCTCTCCCTCTTCAGAGACCTGTGGATTGTTACCATAGCCTTCTCGGCATTGCCATTTACGCCAGCCATATATATATTTCATTCTTTTATCTTTCACCATAAATCAGTCCTTTCAACTCTTAAATCAGCTCTTCTCTGGACTTGTTCCAATTCTCCCAATTTACCTCCAATAACTGCTATCCCTTCTGGGAGCTCCAATTTCTTCTCTATCTTCCTTCACTCTCTTTCCCTCTCCAGCAATGAAGTGGGAAGGGACTGACAGGTATGTGAGGTCAAGTCTCCAGTGTACCGCATTGCATACATCTACTGTAAATTGCTCAGGCCTCTCCATAGCACCTGTAAAATCCCCAGTCATATATCCACTTCCCTAGAGTGGGAAGGGGTGGGGCGCTTGCAGGGAAACATGCCTTCCTATCCCACAAGTCATCATCCTCTAGGCCCCTTCCTGGGAGATGGCAGAGCAAGACGTTAAAACATCTATAAGCAGGCTGCCAAGTGGAGCTGTGAGCAATGTGGTGGCCTCCACGTAGACACCTCTTCTGACGTTTGGGCTGTCCCAGGATGGTGCACTACCATTTGCACAGTCCCAGCAATTGCTTCTTTACCTCGTATCCATGAATGGATGCCCTATAGAGCTGCCTCGGTCTCTGAAACGCTGATCCCATTGATGAGTGAAAGCAACCCACAAGGGAAAAACCATTAGCAAGTCATGCTTTCTCAGGCCTCTCAGACATCCTTTTGTCCTCTCAGACAAGCCAAACCACAAGCAATACAAAGGTATGACTTTGTCCTGAGTGGGGACTTTTCCATTTTTACCACGCCCCCAGTAATAGTTCTAGTCAGATTTAGGAAGTTATCTTCAGTGAGACAAATGGGCTGCTCTAGGCCCTTCACCAGATCACCCATCACCAGATCTCCTCCCCACACGTAGACCCATCAGCATGGGTGGGCCCCTCTAGACCAGGCAACCAGTCACTTGGGAAGAAGCAGGGAGAAATACACTGAGTCGTGCCTATTTGCCTTTTGTGTACTCGAAGATCCTATGCCACAGAAGAGTTAAATGCCTCTTTTATAAATCACCGCCTATATAAAAAAAGAATAAACCCATTTCTTCAAACACGATAAATAGCAAAATCAATCCAAGTGAGAAAACTTAAGCCTGAATTTTCATACAAGAAAATGAATGCAACCACAATGATATATGTTGCCCCAAACATGAAACATGATACAGCAGGGTATGTCTACTCCCTCCATGGGGAGGTCTGCAGTGGAGACTGTATCCGAATGAGGCTGGGGAGGCAGTGGGAAGGCCAGAGGCTAGTCATGCATGGCTAGCTGCCTCACTGAAGACAGTACATGGCTCAAAGCAGGAGAGCCCAGCCTGTTCCAAGTGTGATCACCACAAGCCCCGAAGTGCTTTTCAATAAGCTGTCTGTCTCTGCGGAGGTCATGGGGAGCTCATCCAGTAATACTTAGTGTCTTATTTGATCTCATCAATTATCATTTGATCCCCATTCTGCTGAAAAATGCTTGGCCAAATTTTCTAGCCTTTTAATGGCAGAATCCTGGCTCTTTCGGAAACCAGGATTGCTAGACGTGTCAAATGATGCATAAGGGCTTGGTCCAGCTGCCAAATGGACTGTGGGGCTGAGGGAGAACTTGGGATGCTGACAGTGCTTCCCTCAAAGCACACTCCTCGCTGCAGGAAACTCCCCCCCTTCTGCAGCTTCAACTCCTTATCTAAGGCTCGACTAGAGGATATTCTTCAAATGCATGAAACATGTGATTCTTACAAAGACACCCACTGATAGCTTCATGCAACCTGCCTGTTTATAGCAGGCAAGTTCAGGGCTGCAGAAAGGACCACTTTTGCCTTTTACCTGACAACCGCTGATCTAGATTGCTGGGGCCTATGGTCATTTAACAGGAGGTGATGGAAAAGCTCTAGAAATGCTCCTAGACATCAAAGTGGAAAAAATCTGCATTCCCAGAGAAGTCATTTTTATATCCATTACAAAAACATTAGGCACTAAAAGAGAATGTTGCATGTATAAACCACAGAAGCCAGGATGACATTAAAGCACAGCTGTTCTGTACAAAAGTATCTGTGGAGAGACAACACTATTGGTCTCCTATCTCAGTTCACAGAAGGCGCTATGAAAGTCATCAGACCCTGCCTCTTATTATGGATTAATACATAGTCCAACACTGAACACTGAACACAAAGGGGTCATTTTAGGTGCCAATGTCACCAATGGAATATGCATCCAGACTCTGTTTTCCTTGGGGACCACATACCAGTATGTTTACCATGCAATGCCTGGGGAACTGCAGCTTCTGAATATCTCTGCTGCATGACAGCACTGGTTATGTGGGGGAGATACTTGTGTCTCTACAGTGGGCTTTCCCCATGCTTTCCATCCAATTAATACTCAGCATTAGTAACCAGTGGAGCATAAGAATTTCATTTATTTCTGAAGATGAGAATGATATGACAGATACTGGGTTTGCTCAATGGAATTAGAGTAGGCTTTTAAAAGACATGGTTTCTTTTCTCTGCTTTCTCATTCATTTACATTGTATATTTTATTCACAAGTCTTTCCCCAGTGGTCTTACAAGAGAACCATCCATTCAAAACCACCTGGTTTTCCAGTCAAAGGATACTATGGGAAGAGTTAGTAGGAAGTGCCTCCACACACACACACACACACACACACACACACACACACACACACACACACAACTCAGTGAATATGAGAAGAAAATGAGAGAGTAAATGAAACAGAAACCTCATTTCAGGAGTCTCCAGCAGAGAGCTCTGCAGTGAAACAGGCCTGCCAGAGAGAGTTATCCAGAGCTGCTGCTGTAGACAGTCAAGCTAAGAATTGGAGGGAAGGCAGGGGGCAGAGGAAGCAAGGGAAACCAACTACTGTCTCTCTCTGACTTCACTGTGACTCCCCCAAAAAAAGACCATCTTGGCAACTTTGCTTCCTCTCTTCACATCTCTGTCCCTTAGTTCTTCTGGGACTCTCCCAATGACATCTGAGAGGAAGAACAAGAGTCTAAGACTGGACAGTAGATGGGTTGGGGGTAGGGAAAACAGGATGAATTAATGAAGAAGAGGCAATAACCCTAGGTAACCCAACATTTGAAGGAAACAGATGGGTGGAATTCAATAATATAGCGAGGAATTCTATATTCCATAAGAAAGTGTACCACATTTATCCAAATCTGTGATGGCCAGAAAGAGGAACAAGGGAAAGGGACGAAGGGCAATAGTTTTGAGATCTAGAACTAAACTTGGGATAGGCGCATTTCAGCTGCCCCAGGGACCCCCAAAGAAGGGTATCCAATTTTGGCTGGGACCCTGTGTTAGTCAGTACAAGGAAGCATTCTGCCAAGAGAAGGAAACTTTTCTCCCAACTTGGCTGCTGAAGAAGCAGGAAGACCCTTGGAGAATAACTGCATTCGTGGAGAAATTAAGAAATATGGTCTAACTGGGGGAGGTTTGTGGAAGGAGGAAAGAGGGCTAAGAACCAGAGGCTGAGGTTTTGGAACAGGACACAGTTGACATGGGTTGCAAATTGATGTGTCTAAAAAACCAAATCCCGACAAGCTCAGGCGGGAGCTGCTCACCAGTTCCGAAGATCTGGAAGAGAAGGCGGGGCTGGGAGGCACGGATCGCTGCAGACAGCTTTCCCTCTCTGCCCACTTCCGACGCCCTCTTCTCAGGCATCAGGCGGATCCTCAGCCGCCCTTCGCCTTGGCGAATCCACCAGCTGAACAGCTCGCTGAGGTTGAACTGGAGCAGTCCCGCAGACGCCTCCTCTGGGGGCCCCACGCAGCCCTCGAGGATTGCCTCCTCTCCCAGCTCCAGCACCAACTGTTTGGCGCGCCTGAGCTTGCGAACCGAGCCACCCTTCAGCACCCTGGACAGCGTCTGTGCCGGGGCTGGCGAGCTGGCTCTTGGTGTCCAGGACACCCCAGGTGGTGACCCAACCAGCCTAAGCAATGGGGCACAGTCTAGAGCCAGCGAGCCGCGTGCCTCCGACCCGCCAGCCCTCGCAGACGGCGACGGCAGCAGCAGCTCCCGGGCATAGACACGGAAGAGCGAGGGCACCACGAAATCCACCGCCAGGCTCTTCCTCTGCAGACGCGAGTAGCTCAGCGGCTCTCGGGGCTGCACCGCTGGTCCTCCGGCCAGTGAGCCCACGCGCTGGCCGGCCCCCGTCCGGGTCCCGGAGCCTGAGGCTGCCGCGGAAAGCAGGGGCAGCAGCAGCCAAAGCAGTCCCATGGTCCCCATCCCGCCAGAGAAATGTTGTTTGTACTAGTCTCCGGACTCTCCCAGATCCAGCCTCGCCCTTTGCTTCCCCCCAATGAGAAGGGGCTCCAAACAGTCCTTGGTCCTGAAACGCTCCTTCCACCTGATCTCTGGAGAACTGTGCATGCACTCGATTCTCTCGCTTTCCTCCAACTGCAAGGAGGAGAGCAGGAGTCTCAATAAATCGAGGCTCAGGGTTGTATCGAGACCCTGAAGCACATTGGGCTCAGCATATGGGACCCTGTGCTTCTTGCTGAGTGCTGCGCTCCCGTCTGTAGCTCGCTGCGCTCCGGAAAGAGAGAAACTACTATAGTTGAACAGAGATGGTAATTAGTAACCGTCCTCTCCTGCCCCCAGGCCTGAGCTGTGGTCTGCGTGCTCCGGAGCGGCCTCGAATCCTCTGCAACTTTCCAGCTGGGAACGTTGGTTCCGAGCTGTGGTCTGCTGTCCTGGCCGCCTGCTGCCCTCCTTTCAGCTCCTCTGAGCTCCTCTCGGCCCTCGTCTGGGGGGGCGGTGTAGGGTAACGGAGGGCGGGGACTGCCTTCTTACTCACCCTCCTACGACCCTCCGCTGCGGGAAGTCTTCCGATTGCACTACTCGCTAAACTTCTGGGCTTAAATTGGGCCTCTGCTCTATGAAACGGAGGCTCAGACAGCCGCGGTGCAAGTTTGCAGTGTCCTTGCTCTCCTCTTGCGCCTGTCTCCTCAGAGTTCTCAGGCACCAAAGCGGCCCCGGCGGCAGCTTTGGAGTGAAAGCATTCAGGGCAGAAAAGCCGGATATCTGGCTGCCCCCTCCTCACCCAGCAGCAGCCCCCGGGGCTTCGGGTGGCTGGTTGGAGGGCGCCCGGAAGGCGCCTCTGTGCCCCGCGACCCTCCCGACAGGGGCGGCGGGAGGTGCCAGCTGCTACCGCCCTTGCCAAACCGGGAGCCACTGGATCGCATCTGCCTGGGCGCCCGCCACTTGCAGCTGGCGGAGGCGCGAGCGCGCGCCAGGAGGGGGTGGGGACGCGGCGGGGGCGGGGCCCGAACGCCAACTCCCCGCGGCTGCCAGACCCACGCAGGCCCGCCCCGCCCCGCTTGCATCAGCCAACCAACTGCGTGGAGATGTCGGCTCCTATGCAAATCTGCAGAGGCCTCGGCATTCATTGATAAAAGCACAGAGCCAGCCCCGCCTTCCCTCCATCCCTCTCCTCTCTCCTGCCTTTCCCTCCCCCAGATTTCCTGCCCTATTTCTCTGCTGTGTGAACAGGAGTGTGTTTTAAATAAATGGGAGAACTGGAAGAGGCCTTTGCAATCAACCATTCTCCCTAATTATGCATTTAAGAGATTAAACTGCTCCGATTTCGGAAAATCCGGCTGTGGAATAAAACTGGAGGCGATGGTTAGGGAGGAGGGGCAGCACGACATTGCCAAATCCGAGGACAGCTTGGATTAGGGCCCTGAGACAGACTCTCCTCTGATCCTTCCATTATTTGCACGCATTCCTCGGAAGCTTGCGGTCCCACCATCTACACAGGGAAAGTTGGCTGGGTGGAAGGTGGGGAGTGGCAGTGATCTCACAGAGTCCTTCAGCTGCAACAAACACGTTTCAGAGCTGCTAGTCCCCCAGCGTTTTCTCAAAATAGTGCTTACATGTGTCACCTCTTTCAGTCTCCACAAGGTAAATATTTTAAATTCTAGATTTAGAGAGGAGGAAATTGGGTCGCAAAGATCTTAATTAATTTTCCTTGGGTCACACAATCATACGACGTGCCTGCCAAGCCCTTCCTCGTGCGCTCTTAAGCACCGCTCTGCCACTGGCTTCCAGGAGTAACAGGTCAAGAAGATCTAGGGGTGACTTAGCTGGAAGGAATAATGATCCATCACTCTTGCTCACAGCCTTGGAGTGAGAATTCCCAGCCACAGGCGTGTGTTTGTTTGTTTGTTGTTTGTTTTGTTTTGTTTTACCTGTGAAATAAGGACTGCACCTCTGGTCTCTCTTTCCCTTCTCTCTCCAAACTGTCAACACAGAACTCAGATAATGGCTGTGTTTATAACAAGTGGTTCACTAGAACTGCAGACAAAGCTACAATCTTTGGTTCATACAAATCCCTCTTGCTTCTGGCAAGTAGCAAAGGCGCTGCCTCAGAGTCAGAGGACAGAGTGGAGCTGAATCTCACTCCCTGAGCAGCAGAAGGTGGCTGTAAACACGTGCCTCGCCCCGCGGGACGTGGCGGCTAAGCAGGGCCCCTGCTCTTCCAGGCTGGGGTTTCTCAAGAATTGTCATATTGCCTTTGGCAACCGGAAGACCTAATCACAGACAAATATTGATTCTCGGAGTGGCTTGCTCTTGGCTTCATGTTTGGCAACTCTCTTAACTGGACAGGCAACCAGACTCTCCTTGGAACTCAAACTGGGTACATTGACTTTACGAGTTGAAGGACAAAGAATGATATGACTCAAGGAAAAAACATGATTCTCCAACCTAGGTCAAGGAAGTCATGGAGAGAGAGAGAGAGAAAGCGAAGAGGAAGGAAAGGATATAGAGGTTGATACTTCCCTAGTATGTGAGCATATATATTTGGATTTTCATCAGATTTCACTGGCGTGCACACTGATGGAAGAACAATTTTCTACTGAAATGGTTAAAAGACTAAAATGTAGGCCCTTTCAATCCCCACTCCATCCCTTATTCTCTGTATAATTCTTGTCCAACGTCAAATTGACTCCAGCAATTTGTCAGTAACTATGGATCTTCTGCTACAATCAGTGGCCACTAGAGGGCGGCAGAGACCTGAAACTTCAGATGAGCCAGGGTTTCACATGCTCCCAGATCACATCCTGGACCACGGCCTTTGCACCTAGTGGACACAGGGGTCTCCGTTAATTCTCATGCTTTGCTAAATTCTCTCAAATTTCCCCCAAGGAAGGACAAGTGCTTCTTACTGTAGATTAAATCTCACCGAATCTCAAAAATGTCCTCTGCTTATTAATTTTAAAAAGGAAGCAGGAATGAACTTTAATAGTGTATCGATCACTATACATATGCGAGCTACATATGTAGATCTTCTACATATCTGTAGAAGTGTGTGTGTGTGTGTGTGTGTGTGTGTGTGTGTGTGTGTGTATCACACCACACAGTAGCCTTTTGGGAGAAAATATGTTATTATTTCCATTACAGAGACAAAACAGTTAAGGGTCAAGGAGACAAAATAATTTGTCCAAGGTCAAACAGCAAGTAATCACAGAGTTGGAATTCTTTTCCTCCAAAATTTACACATCCCACTCGAACAAATGAGGCCTTTTCCTCGTGCAGATAGCTATAATTTTAACAATTCCATCCTGCATCATTGCCATCTAGAGGATGGGAGATGCGAAAGGACAGTCAAGAGCGAGTGAGTGAAATAGAGACAGAAAGCTTAAAGGTGTGAGCAGAAGTGATAGCTGACATGTCTTGTATACTTACTATGGGCCAGCATAGTTCAAAATAATTATCATGCATGTTCTCATTTAATAGTCACAGTAACACTATGAGGGGAAGTAATAATATCTCTATTTTGCCGATCACAAACAGAAGCTCACAGAGGGTAACTTCCTAACAAGACTACACAGGTAACAAGATGTGTTAAATTACTGGAACCTGGATATCTGACTAAGAATTTCATGCTTTCAAATTCTGGGCAAACTCACGAGAGATAATTGAGTGGGTGGAATAGATTGAGGTGGGCAAAGGTGAACAGAGGAAGAAACTCAAAGCCCAGCTCAAAAGGAAAGATATAGGGGCGGGGGTGGCAGGGAGGGCAGCACTGGAGACACAGTTAGTGAGTGGGCTGCTCTGGATCCCTTGCCGACGGCTTGGACAGTTAAGTTGGAAAGGGGGGAAGGGAGTAGACAATGTCCCAGGAGAGGAAAGGGCCAAGTTGGACACTGAGAGCACTAAGACACTCCTGAGGACGGCCCCAATTCCTGGAAGTGGACAGCTCAGTTAAGGAGGCATCGGAAGTCTCTATGAGGAAAGCAATAATAAAAACAGCACTTCAAATTCGGGCAGTGTGACATAAGGCAAAACACATCCCACAACTTCAAAATCTGACTGAGACCTACAGGGTTAATTAAGTGAGCCATTCTGATGATCACATAGAAGGAGGAGAAAGAGCTGGCGGAAAGGGAAAGAAAGAATTAGAGGAAGCAGAAGGAGAAAGAAAAAAAAAGGCCGGAGAAAAATCAGTAGGTTGAGCGGAAGCTAGACATTAGAAGATACTCACTGCTATGACATTTGGAAATCGACAACCTGAGTAGCTTACCCTGAGCCAAGAGCAGGAATTGGGACCCAGAAGACACATGCAAATGAACCGTGGCTTTGTGTTCAGGAAACTGGATTTTAATCACAAGCTTGCTTCTCAGAGGCTCTGTGAATTTGGGAAAACCCTTGATTTCTCTGGGCTCATGTATTAAATTAGAAGAAAGGCCAAGTATTGTCTTTCAGACACATGCCCACTCTGAAATTCTGTGAGAGACTCTCCAAGTGGCCAAAGGTCTCATCTAAGACTGGAGACTAGAGTCGACAGATACTAGAAGGAGAGAAGGAACTTCCATTGGAACCAGGAAAAGAGCATGGATCTAATGCTGGACAAAGGAAAAACACAACAAAGACTTCTTTAAAAAAAAATACGTCTCTGGCACTAAACAAACCTGAGCCTAGAATCTATAACCTGCAAATTGCCAACCAGTCATGCATAAGGTATCTTCTAATAACCATCATGCTAAGAACAAAGCAGTTAAAGTTATTAATTCAGCCATTATTTATTAGGTACCTACTACGTGCTTGGCTTTGCATAAGGTGCCAAGGAGAGATACTGTGGTGAATAAAACAGTCAAGGTTCCTACCATCATAAGGCCTTGATAAAATTAAATGAAATAACCCAGGATATAAAACGGAATTCCTGCCTATGCTACAACTAAGCAAAAATTACAAATATAAACACCTGGAGGAAAATATTGACAAACAGACTTATTGGGGTGGCAGAATTGTGGGTAATTTTTTTTATGAATGACTTCTAATGGTTTTGCATAATAAATAATAATAGAATTTGACTCCTCCAATAATAGAATTTGATAAAGAAAGTGTATCAGTCAGGATAGCCAGGTTATGTTGTAATAACAACAACAACACACACACACACACACACAAAAAACAAACAAATCTCAGTAGCTTAAAAACAATGAAATATATTCTTCTCACAGTCCATATCCATTTTCAGGTGAGCAGAGGACTCTAGTCACCAAAATCATTTAGAGATCCATGCTGCTGGAGCAACCACTATTGAGAACTTGGAGAGTCTTACACCAACAACTAAATACTCCAGCCTGGAAATGTCTTATTTCCACTCACAACTCTGCTTAGAAATATCCACATGGTCCTAACCTTTCATGAAAGGGCCCAAAAGGTAGACAGTCAGAAATATCTAGCAAATAGCCATGCTGACTCCCAAAGGAGAAGAAAACGTGCAAGCGTTGCAGTAGACAACTTAAAGCAGGAGAGGTCTAGAAGACTGGAGTTCCCCGAAGAAAATGTTAGTTCCCTGGGATCCACTGGGAAGCCCAGTGAGGAGCCCAGATACCATCAGCACGGTCTGTCAGTGCTGTATCATCACGATATCATCATGCAAACAACGAAAGAGCTCAGCCTACTTTCATTCCCCCAAGGCAAATGAGAAGCCACACAGCCACAGAAAAAGCCCTTTGAACACCAGACAGTGACAGCTCTCTCCCAGAAACTATAAACAATCTCATGTTTACTGAAGAGAAGAGAAACAACAAGAGAGATCAAAGCAAACAGTTCACTATGTATTTCACAGCAATCCCTGTGTTTGTTTGCGAAGCTCCGTGCGTTAGGGAAAAGGGCAGGGGCTATTACTGTAACTCCCATGTGTTGGTCTTATCACCCACTGCTATCCTAGTATTTCCTTGTCTTTTTAAATATTCTTTTCAGCTGAGGAAGATGGAAGTAAAACTTTGGGATGATTTGTTTATCAATATAATCTTATTGAAAGGCCTCCTAAAGAGCAACACACCAAAGCACAGTATCCATTTCATTCAGTTCTTTCTGACTTTCAGCCAACTCAGGTCAGTGCGCTGGCCTGTGGCATTGAGGAGAGCCTTGCCATGTCTACGTGATAGATCAGACAGCCAGTAGGCAAGTCAATCTCTAAGCAATGGATTACATCTAATTGACTTGCTCCAGTTGTCTTAATGATCAAAATGACACACAGTTCCCACTAGCCAGTCCTACTGATCCATCATTTCTCATCTGTGTCCTGCCTGGTCCTCAATCCCTGCCTTTCTCTTACCCAGACTCAGAGCTGACTCAGCCCTTGACTGAGCCCTACCCAGTTCCGAGACCAATCTTGGTTCTTGATTCTACTTGGGAACAATTAAGATCAGAAGGCTCAGTATCAGCTGACTCAGGCTAAACATCCTCTCACTTTGAGTCCTATTTCACACACCTGCCATTTTTGTCTTGCCCCTGTGACCAAGCCACACCTTACCCCTAATTTCTTAAAGGGCTGGGCTTAGCCATGTGCTTACAAGACACCCCCTCCAGGCAACACCCTTTCTCTGAAGTCTGCTTCCCACTGACTGGCTTCCCTGAGGCCAATCCCTTGTGGGCCTAGGTGTGTACATACTAGCTCCCAGTCTTCTTTCCCAGGGATGTGAACTAGGGATGCCCGTGTTTCTTCCTTTTCCCCTTCTGACTGGGCCCGCAGCCAAGAGGGAGCATCACTAATTACCATCAGACACAGGCCAGGGCCATGGCTGATTAGACCAGTGACGAACATTTGACTCTAGAGAAGCCAATCCCCAGGCTAGGTTGAGCTCATCAGCTTCCTTCTCCAAAATTTCAACTAGGAAGCAAAGAGCCTGTGGAACTGACATCTGTGTCATGGTAATAGTGGGGCACTAGAATGCCCCCTTTCCTGAGGACTGATGGTTTTCGTCAGATCTGTGGCCTTAAAACGAATACCTCAGTTGTTGGGCAAATTTGGGATGGACTTTGCTCCTGGAAAATCTAACTGAGACAAGCTGGGGACTTGCCCTTTCCCTCTCACTGGTCCTTCCTGGCATTGACTCCTTGAATAGACCCTACCTACATACTGTTCTCTAAGCTCAGGAGACTCTGACCCCAGAACTACTCACCCTGCTGTCCAGGACTGGCTTGTTTTATCCCATGAAGACCAAGTCTAGAGTCCTCTGCTTTCAATTGGATGAGTGTGAATGGAGCACCCAGGTGGAGTTGGCCAGCACTAGGGAAACCTAGGCTTACAAGAACGATATTCTCAAAGCCATAAATCTGGACGTGTAATCTGATATGATCTCTGTGTATAGTAGGTTTCCAAATAAGAAGCAAGTTGGATCTGCAACGTTCCTGTTTTGCAGCTATTTCAAGGATTCATGAGAAATAAAGTTACATCACGCTGATCCAAAGCAACCAAGATGCAAAGTTATAATACCAATGACCAATACTTGGGTCCTCAACACATGACAGCAGTCCTGCAAACAGGGAGAGTCATCTACTTTCAAGAGGGAAGAGCCTCATCTACACCGCCTTCTCCTTTCCAAGTCATAAACCATGCCTGATAGCTCCAGTGGCTTAGCAGGCCCAGTAAGGCCCAAATAGTCCCCACTCGGCAAAACGGACCCTCAAACCTACCACCAGTCCAGGATTCTTGGCCATTGGACACTAGCCAAGCTCTGGAGTCTTGCCCATTACTTTGACCAGTAAGTGTCCACAAGTGGTAACCAGCCTCAAAGATGGCCCCATCGCCTTACATTTGCACCCTTGTGACTTGCCCTCCCACACTGAATAGGACTGACTGGTATCACCAATAGGATATGTGGAAATGATACTGTATGACTTTTGAGTTTGGTCATAAAAGATGTTGTGGCTTTCTTGGATCATTTGCTCTGTGGGAAGCCAGCTGCCATGTTATAAGGATATTCAATAAGCCTCAGGGAGAAGTCCACATGGCAAGGAACAAAGGACTCCTACCAATAGCCAGCCCTAACTTTCTAGGCATGAGACTAAGTCACCTTGGAAGTGGATCCCCCAACCCCAATCAAGCCTTCAGATGCCTTCAGATGCCTGCAGCTCCAGCTGATACCTTGACTGTAATGTCATAAGAGACCCTGAGCCAAAAACACTCAGCTAAGTCAAATTCTTGACTCCAATAACCTGTGAGATGATAATGCTTATTGTTATTTCAGGTTGCTAAATTTGGGTTAATATTTTGTGTAGCAATAGATAATGAATACCCTACCCCTCCTTCCAATTCACCAGCTTCCTCTGCCTCCCCTTTAGCTGCTTGCCCAGCCAAGCCATACCATTGCAGGCCAATCCACCACAGCTGGCCCCACCAAGGCCCAAACAGCCCAGGGCAGGGTTCATCACTACAGACCAGGTCACTCAGTAGCCAGAGGCAGGGTACCCATCAAAAACATTTCACTGTTTTATCAGTACCTGCGACATAAGCTACACATCCCTCACAGGCCTGGGAATAAATCCTTTCCATTTTTTTCTTTTATAGCATTTTCTTTATGATTATAAAAGTGATACATATTAATTACAGGAAATTTGGAAAATTCAAAAATATATTTAAACAAAGTTTAAAAAACCCAGAATCTCACCACCCGAAAATAATGATCAAAATTTTGGTATATTTCCTTCCAGTATTGTTTTAAATTAGTACAATTCGCAGTTATATACTGCTATATTTTTTTAACTTAACATTAGATTGTGAGCATTTTCCCATATCACAGGACATTCTAGAGATTTATGATTTTTAATGGCTGCATAGAATTACAATGTATAGATGTACCATGATTTGTTTAACCAATATCTATTTTTGGATATGTGAGTTGTTTTCAAGTCTTTGAGGTTATAAATAATTCTGTGACAAATATTCATGTACATCAATCTTAGTCCATGACTCTGATTAATTCTATAGCTCGTAAATCTGTTTGCATTTCATTTCTTTAGATTCTTAAGTTTCTTTGTAAAAAAATGTATTAATAACTAGCAGATGCATAGAATTGAAAAATTACAAAAAGGTTACGCAGTTAAACTGTATCTTTCTCCCACTGGAGTTCCCTCCCAGTTTCTTTCTCCAGAGGCAATAATCACTACCATTCTGGGGTATTCATGCAGAATTCTTTTATGCATATATAATCACATATGTGTGGATCAGGGGTTCTCAAAGTGTGGTCCGCAGGCCCCTGGGAATCCTCAAGAGACTTTCAGGGAGTTCATAAGGTCAAAGTATTCTTATAATAATATTAGGTTGGTGCAAAAGTAATTGCAGTTTAAAAGGTTAAAAAATTTGCAAAAACCAGAATTACTTTTGCACCTACCTAATACCAAGGGCATTACTCACTTGTTTCACTTTTATTCTCTCACAAGTATACAATGGAATTTTCCAGAGGCTGCATGACATGATGATATCATCACTTTAACAGCTAATAGAACATGTGGTTGTATATTCTTGGGTTTTCTAGAATTTTCTAAGACAACCTTTGATTGCGGTCCTCAATAATTTTTAAGAGTGTAAAGGCTTCCTGAGACCAAACTGTTTGAGATCTGTTGGTACAGACCTTAAAACACACACACACCTGGTAGCATGAAATACTGTAGCTTTTTTTAATATGACAATATATCTTTGAGATTATTTTATCTCAGCAGCTATAAAACAGCATTGGTGTTTTTAAGTAACTGTATTTTAGTACTCAACCAATGAAATTTAGTTTTTTTTCCAATTTTTGCTTTCTTTAGTACTATTATATAACAATATTGCATGGGATAACCTTGCATGCTCTTTGTTGTATTCAAATGCAAGTAAAGTAGTCCCCCTTATCCTTGGGGAATATACTCCCAGACCCTCAGTGGATGCGTGAAATCACAGATAGTACTGAACTCTGTACATATATATTGTTTTTCCCTATACATACCTATAATAAAGTTTAACTTATAAATTAGGCACAGTAAGTTAACAATAATAACTAATAACAAAATAGAACAATTATAACCATATACCGTAATAAAAGTTATGTGATTGTGGTCTCTCCCTCTCTCCCTCTCTCTCTGCCTCTCTCTCTCTCTCCTAACCAATCTGATCACCAAGACAGCTGCTATGTGACTAATGGGTGGGGAGATTATACATCATGGATACACTAGACAAAGAGATGGTTCATGTCCCAAAACAGGACAGGACAGAGTGAGATTTCATCATTCTACTCAGAATGGCATGCAATTTAAAACTTATGAACTGTTTATTTCTTGAATTTTCCATTTAGTATTTTCAGACTGCAGTTGACCATGGGTAACTGAAACCGTGAAAAGTGAAACTGCAAATAAGGGAAGACTACTGTATATCTTTATAGTAAATACATAGTGGTGGAATTGCTGGCTAAAAGAGTGTACACATTTAAAATAGGTACTGCCCAATTGCCTTCCATGGAGAATATGACAATTTTTATACCCAAAATAGTTGAGAGTGATTGCTTCCTCGTATATTCACCATCACAGGATGCTATCAATCTTTGGATCATTAATATCTGATAGTTACAACTATGGTATCCTACTGTAGTTTTAAATTCCATTTCTTCCATTAAGAGTAGATCAAGCATATTTTCCTATTTTGAAAAGTCTATTGTATCTTTTCTGGAAAGCCTCTGCTTATGTGCTTTGCACACTTGTCTTTTGATTTGTTGGTGCGTCCTTATTGAGTAGCATTTCTTTACATACTAAGGAAATTAGCCCATTTCTGCCTTTTTCCCTTTGATTATTTTATCTTACCCTGCAAAATAATTTTGCAATTATCAAATTAATAATCTCTTTTATGGCTTCTGGGTTATAAGCTCCCCCACCAAGACCACCACGAACACACACACACACACACACACAATGTTTTAAAATTTATCCCCATATTTTCTTCTAGTAGTTTATGAGTTTTTAGGTTTTAATCTTTTTAATGTATTTGGATTTTTGGTAAAGAATTAGATTGGAATCCAACTTTATTTTTTTTATTTCCTTTCTATATGCAGATCACTGAATAAACTCAATATTTATTTCATTAAAATATCTCTTCCTCACCGATAAGAAATGCCACCCTTATTTTAAAATAACTTCTTGCCTGTATTTGGATCTCTTTCTGGTTCCCCCATTCTGTTCATGGCTCCATCTGTCTACCACCCCCCACCCCCCAGGAGTACAATAAGCAGAAAGCTGTCCCCTCTTTCCAATTACTCTTCCTTTACAGAATTGACCTGTCCTCACTCCCTTATTTTGCCATATGAATTTCAGAACTGACTCAACTCGTTTTAAAAAGTCCTGTTATTTTATTTATTGAGCTCACTTAAAATCAACAAATTAACATAGGAAGATCTGCATCTTTATTATGTTGTCTTTCTATCCAAGAACACAGAAGGTCTTTTTTCTTTTTAACCATGTTCTTAGCAACAGTTACCAATTTTTTCATATAGTTCTTGTATATTCCTTGTAATGTTTATTCCTATTGTTCCTTTTCCTGTTGTAAATGGGATATTTTTTTCACTCAAGTACAGCTTCTAACTGATTATTGGGGTTATTGTTTGGGATGCTATTGATTTTTCTGTATTCATTTTGTGCCCAGCCTTCTAAACCAGATACATTTGTTGCTCACAAACTTTTTCACTGGATTCTCTTGGATTTTCCAATACAACTACATCACTTGCAAACAATGATAATTTTGCTTCATTCCCTCTGCTTTTTATACCACCTTTCCTTCTCTTATCAAATTTTATTGGCTAGTTCCTCCAAACACCGAAGTAAATCACAGTGAGTGTAGCGTAGAGCTTTGTGTTCTTCCTGACTTTATGGGAATGATTCTAATATCTCACCATTAAACCTGATGCTGGGATTGGCCTTGAGAAATACATCATTTTTATTGAATTACAACTCTTACATTTCCAAACTCCATGCTCCTATCAAAATTTCAGGTCCCCCAATCAATCACCGTGGCCCCCTATCCTGCACTGCCAGACAATGTGTGCACATCTTAAACTGGAGAAAAGAGTTCCTTGTCTATAATCAGGTGAGGAACCCTGGCCTGAGGACGAGGATAAGACGTTTTTAAACATTTCACTCTAACAGGGATTACCAAAAAGGAGGCACTGCACAAATTTCAGGTGAGGGTGCTGAGTAAGAAGTTGCTATTGGGGCCTGACTAGTTTTCAAGGAACATTTAAGGAAAAGGTGCTGTTCCTGCAAAATCTTTAAACCCAGACCTATTATATACCATTGATCTATCTGAGCTCAGTCTCCCTCTCTCCCCTGTGCCCCCCCTAAGTCCTTGCCTGTCTGACTTACAACACATATCTCAGCCTTGGCCTAAAAGTCATTTCAGACACACTTTCTATCCTGACACCACAACAGCTAATCCCACCCCTATGTAGGCTGTAAAACCAAACTTCACAGCAGTATTTCCCAATGAACATAAGAGTAGCCTGGGACGCTTGCTTAAAACTTTCGAATCCTGGGCCATAGAGATCAGCAAACCAACCTCTGAGGAGAAGCACTGCCTTCTAGTCCCATCACTGTTACAAGAGCTGATGAAATTCCCCCCAGGGCCTAGAAGGTCCCACCCTTCTTCCTCAACTCTTCCAGGTCCAAGTTAAATCACCAGGCTGTCTCTAGAACTATTTAAGTGTGCTCTGACTAACCTAGAAGGAACAACACTATTTCTAAATTATTTTGACCCAGAGTCACCGAGGGTTCTCATGAATTTATGTGAAGATGGAGATGCCTGCAAACAAATCATCTCTGGATAGATCTACTGGACATTCTAAAGGAAGTGGTCAAGGCATGTCGGTTAAACTCAGAACTAGATGAAGTAACTTGGAAACTTCTTTAGGGAAATCAGCCTTACCTGCGATGGGCCGTGAAAGCCTATGACAAGCACATCTTTCCAGCCACAGAGAGCATGTGCCCAAGGCTGGCTCTGTAACCCCTCATCTACAGAGCAAGTCCGTCTCTATTCCCAGTGTCTCAGAACCCCAGGCCTATTCCGAACTGCCTCAGACACTAAGGCTAACAAGAGCCAAAATAGAATCTCCCCTGGTTGTCCCACCCCTGATATGCTGGCTCCCATTTTTGTGGGAGAAGGTTGGCTGTCCTGTACCCATCTCTGCCCTCCTCCTGCTTCCTCATTTCCCCACAAGCTGATGATGAAGTGGTCTCATCTGCAGCCTGCCTGAGTTACGGCCACAGATAAGGACAAGCATCCCTGGAGACGAACGGCCATATTTACAAGCTGTCTACTGCTCACATGCAAAGTCAGGGTCACTCGAGAAGTAGCCTTCAAACACTGAGGAGACCCACAGGCCGCCCCTGTGGTGAAGGCAGCGAGAAGCGGCAGAACTGCTGCACTGCTTTTAAATTGGTCTTTGAGCAAAGGAGTCAAGTAGCTCTGCCCATGAAGGAACACTCACTCAGAAGCTGTCCCACTGAGGCCTCCTGGGGCCTTCGAGGACTCGGTTAATGAATGCTCCGCACTGCAGCCAGTTACTTCCCGGCAAGTCACACCACATCAAGGCAAGTTTGCAGGGACACGAGCGTGTGCCTGGCCCATCAAGGGAGCTCATCTGGTGAGTATGGCTTCTCTCTCCAGCAGCAGGGCATAATGAAGGAGGCTCCTCTGGGGGGAGCAAAGCATTTTTCCAGCCAGTCTCTCCGCTTTCTTTACAGCAGTGATTTTCAAAGCCTGGTGAATGCAAGAGGTCTCCCTTTCTTCCAGGCAATGATGAGCTGTTCTGTAGATTTTAATCATGACATGGGCCTACGGGCTACTTGGTAACAACTTAAATTGAGTTATGGAAGTTATTAAATGTTGGCATTCATAAACTAAAAGCAGCTCATTATTAGAGTTTGCTGAGGAGCTTAATTCAGTATCCACTAAAAAGGAAGGATGCCTTGCAAAGCCTGGCCATGTTTCCCAGCTCCTGCTCACCGTGCGTGCAGTTCCTTACAGGTAGTTGTACTCTGACCCGCTGCAACAATTTTGGTTTTCTTAGCCACGGGCTTCCATGTTATTGTGAGTTGCACTCATAACGCAAATAATACTCCATATCATTTCTTACTAGCAACAAGATTAACACAACTCTTTTGAGCTGGTGAGGTTTTCAAGAGCTGCTACTTTGATTTTTTTTTTTTTAATATAAATTGCTGTTCATTTAGCCTCATTATCAATTTAGAGTATTATCAGTTATTTGGTTAAGCCTATAGTGTGTAGTGATATATAGTTGCATTAACAGTATTTCAGGACTATAGTTTTGCCAATAATTAAAGCTTAATATTAATCATCTATATCCCTGTACTAATTTGCTTTTATAAGGACACTTAAATTGTAATGTGCTGCCTGTGAATTTGTGCCATTGGGATAACCTGATCCTTCTGTCAAAGAAAGTGTAATAAAATCACTGGGTTGTTTTAAGACCACAGGGCAGTCTGTGTTTAAAGCAGTCTGTGTTCAAGATTCACAGACTTGTATATGGTCACTTTCTTCTTTCACAGTGTGAATAATATGGAATATGTATTTCTTACCAGCAACAAGTTTACCACAATTCGTTGACTTTGTTTTTCTCCAATTCTTATCCTCACCAACTCCTATCCATCACTGAAAGGGAATCGGTGAATCATGGAGTCTTTTGCCTCATGTAAGTGGACTATAATCAAAAACATTTAAGGACTATGGGGTCGGGATGGGCGCTGCAGGGGAGACCCATGGCTGAGGATCCAGGCTCCCCACACCACTTCATCCAAGCACAAAAGCTTGCCTCCAATCTAAGCACCGAGTTTCTATGTTTGCAGAAAGAATCCTGCTACCAAAAAATGTCTGAAATCTCTGCATTACACTTTTCTATTTATTCAAATACCACAGCCATTTAAAACAACGCTAGGAAAATCCGGAAAGAAAACACTACCTTGTTAGTTGTAGGAGTTGCTTCATTTTAAGAAAAGGAACATGGAAATGAAGTCAAAGCAATGAAAAAAACAAAGGCAGAACTAGGTATGGAGGTTTAATTCAGCTCAATTTAACCTAGCAAAGCACCTAGCTGGTTGTTGGGAGTGGACGGGGTGAGAAGGATACAGGAGATGAATGAGGTAAGATCCTAGGCTTTTTGTTCTACGGGAACAATGAGAGATGTTCAAAATTGACTGAGATACAGAAAAGAGATGCAAAGGGCATTGAGGGGGAGCAGGGGTTGTCCAAAGGGGAGGGGATCACTTCGATTGTGAGGGGCTAGGAAGGAAGTTTCTCCCCCAGCCTGCACTGGCACGATTCATTCAGTCCTTCAGCAGAAACTACCACCGACAAGGTGCTGGACAGGCCATGGGAAGAACATCAAGAGCAAGGGATTCCCTTGCTCATCTTGGCACCAAGGAAAGTGATTTAAGACAAATTTGAATCAAACTTGATTGTGCATACACATTTCCTGGGGTTTTGTTTTGTTTTGTTTCCTGAGAGCGGGCAGGGGAGAGAGTCTTGTTTAAAAGCAGATTCTGATTCAGTAGGTCTGGGTGGGCCCGTGGTCCTGCATTTCTAACAAGCACCCAGGTAATGCCGCTGCCAGTCAGATACTTTGAGTAGCGTGGATCTAATAAACCTGTGCCACACTTCGGTGTTGGTATAATAGGCCATTAAGTTCTGTGACAAATACTGCTGCTTGCCTGCCCAATATCCATTCTCCTTTTATTTTACAAGAGAGTCTCAGGTTTGCTTGGCAAGGTCATTTGCTTACTCTTCACTGTAGTGGGAGTAGGGCTGACGTAATTCTGACAAAAAGAGGTGTGGGCAAAACTTGCTGAAGAAGGCACCCCTTCCTGTTTAAAATGGCAAGACCTCTGGTGGAGGAGGTTTTGGCTGCTGTTGGCTTTTGATGTTTTCTCCTTTTTCCTGTCTAAAATACAGGTCTAATGCCTGGAGGGCAGCGCGTCTGTTGCTACCATGACACTGACAATCACGAACTCGAGTGGTAGACATGGAAGAAGTAGCCTGGGTCCTTATGCCCCGTGGATTGTGCCCAATTCCTGTTACCTGGTGTCTACGTTTGGGTTTCCCCAGAAGCAGCCCTGAGACAAGAATTCAACTGTAGTTTATTGGGGAAGTAATCCCAGGAATCATGAGAGATAGGAAGAGACACAGGGAAGGGAAGGAATCCAAGAACGGTGTGTCACCAAGCCATGTGGGACACACAGCGGGAAACTGGAGCTTAGTCCTTGAGGGAATGTCTGGGAGACGGTAGAACACACACCAGGCTTCCCCACTGTGGGGAGCCATGGTTACAGGAAACTCTGAGCTTTGCAGAATGGCTCGGTTTATGCTACCTGTTTCCTCCCCCTGAGGCAATTGTCTCTGCCTGCACCTGAGGGGAGCTTGAGCTTGTAAGCTGCTAAGGAATTTGGTGGGAGCGGCCAGTTCCCGGACACAGAAGGCTGATGCCTATCAGGGCAATTGATAAGATAATTACTTGTGAGTTTCGGTGAATTTTGTATCCTCTATGTGAAAGCTAAAGAATTTACATTTGTTATGTTAATACATACTTGCACGTGCTCAAACTGCTTATATGGGTGCAGTAAAATAAACTTAGTGTCTTCAGGATCACTGAAGTCCGCGATCGCCATCATCATATGTGAGAGTGTCTTTTATTCATTCCCACTCCCCCATTCGGGAACCCATCGACTCGTGACGGCTGGCCCGTCGCACTTGGCGCCCAACGTGGGGCTCGAATACGGGGGTAACAGTGAGGAACACCGCGTGGAAAGGGCCCCGGCTCATTAGAGCTGAATCAGTGGATGCACGGTGAGTGAGACACGATCCCCTCGGTCGAATGAATGTGTGAATGATTGATAGTTCCACGACTTTTTGTCACGGAGCTTGATTGGGCCCCAATCCAGAAGGGCACCTGATTGTTTCTTTGTTTGAAAGAAGGACCGAGTTAGGGAAAAGAATGGGTCACGCTAGCAGCAAGGACCTGTATGTTAGAGGACTTAAGAAATTGCTTGCCACCCATGGCTGTCGGGTGAGCAGAGAACAGTTAGATAAGTTTTTAGAATTTGTAAAAGAAGTTTGTCCGTGGTTTCCAGAAGAAGGAACGGTCAGTCTGGGAACCTGGCAGAAAGTGGGAAAACAGTTAAAGGATTTTTACACTGACCACGGGCCTCAGCAGGTTCCGATTGAAACATTTGGACTGTGGACTTTGATCCGAGACTGTTTGAACCTTAAACATGAGGAATGCAAATTAGAGAAAGTGAAACAAGCCGGTGATGAGGAGGGAGAGAGCGCAAAGTTGTTAGAGGGAGTTCTTAAGGTTAATAAAGAGCCTGTTTATCAGGAAACTCCGGTCGAGCACCGGGAAGATTTAAAACCTCAGGATCAGGAAAAATTAGAAGATGAGGGAGCCAAATATGATAGAGACAAAAACCCTCCTTTAGTGGCTGTGGCTCGGGAGGACCAGCAACTTGCAGATACTGCACTTTCTCTTGCAGATCAAATAAAAAAGATTCAGGGACAGTTGATAGAACTTAAAGTTGCTGTAGACGGAGGAAATTGTCCTCGGAGTAAAGATCCCCCCATAGTTGATCCCTCTGCACCACCTCCTGAGGAGTCCTGTAGGTGGAGACCTCCGCCGCAGTCCCCGGTTTGGGACATGCCTGCAGAGCCTTCGCCAAGTTATGTTAAGCCAGGATCGGACTCTGTTGTACTATCCCCTCTTCAAATAGCTTGTGAAGAGGCTCACAAACAAGGGGAATCTACAGAGCAGTTTGGCGTATATCCTATTTTTGAAAGATATGATCAGACAGGACGTAGGGTTAGGGATTGGAGGCCTTTCCAGTGGAAGCAGATAAAAGAATTGAAAGAGGCTTGTGTGCAGTATGGACCTATTGCCCCTTTTACCATGGCAATTTTGGATGTTCTGTCTACTAAAGCCACCCCTCCAGAGGATTGGAAGCTTATTGCTCATGCTTGCCTTTCCCCAAGGCATGGCAAACAGCCCCACTTTATGTCAAAAGTTTGTTAGTGAAGCAATTGATAACACCAGAAAACAGTTTCCTTCTGTGTATATCATTCATTATATGGATGACATCTTATTGGCTTGTAAGAAAGAAGGAATGTTGTTAGCTTGCTTTGCAGATATGAAAAAAAACCTTCTAGCCTCAGGTCTTATTATTGCACCTGAGAAAGTACAGAGAAGTGAGCCTTATTCTTACTTGGGATTTCAGTTATTTGCTCAGTATTTCACTCCACAAAAAATAGAGCTTAGGAAAGATCATCTTAAGTCTCTTAATGATTTTCAGAAACTGTTGGGAGGTATTAATTGGCTGCGCCCTTCTTTGGGACTAACTACTGGAGATCTTAAACCACTGTTTGAAATTTTAAAAGGAGATTCTGATCCGACCTCGCCCAGGTCTCTTACTGAGCCTGCACGGAAGGCTCTTTCTAAGGTTGAGGAAGCCATTCAGCAACAGCATGTTTCTTTTTTAGATTATTCTAAACCTCTATATGTGTATGTTTTAGACACCAAGCATACACCCACAGCAGTGTTGTGGCAAGAAGGGCCACTTAGATGGATACACCTCCATGTGGCTGCACAAAAAAATCTTACACCTTATTATGAATTTGTGGCCAGTTTAATTCAGGAGAGCCGCTTGGAAGCTCGAAAATATTATGGAAAGGAGCCACATTTCATGTTATTAGACATTGTCTTGCTGCATTTGCCATGATTAAAACTCCTAAAAAACTTAAAACAGATAATGGCTCAGGTTATACCAACAAAAAATTTGCTCTATTTTGCCAGCAATTTTCAATCAACCATGTTACTGGCATTCCTTACAATCCCCAAGGACAAGGGATTGTTGAGCGTACTCATGGTACATTAAAAGTTAATTTGCAAAAAATAAAAAAGGGGGAGTTATACCCCCTGACGCCTCATAATTATTTGTCTCATTCTCTCTTTATTCAAAATTTTTTGACCTTGGATGCCCATGGCAAAAGTGCTGCGGAGCGCTTTTGGCATCCTTCCACTGCTCCTCAGGCTTTGGTCAAAGGGAAAGATCCACTTACGGGCTCTTGGCAAGGCCCAGATCCAGTCCTCATATGGGGACGAGGACATGTATGTGTTTTTCCACAGGATGCAGAAGGCCCTTGGTGGCTGCCAGAAAGATTGGTGCGACATGTGGACCCTCAGCCCATTGATGATGCTACTGATGCTTTGCCAAGCGGAACCTGACCAGACGTATTGGGCCTATGTACCTGATCCACC
Organism: Rhinolophus sinicus; assembly: GCF_057876585.1. Classification (NCBI taxonomy): domain Eukaryota; kingdom Metazoa; phylum Chordata; class Mammalia; order Chiroptera; family Rhinolophidae; genus Rhinolophus; species Rhinolophus sinicus. Next base: position 170,811,748 of record NC_142502.1, on the reverse strand, counting down.
AATCCTCCACCTCGCTGTGTGGGACGGTCCTGAGATTCCAGTCTATGTTAATGATACTCAGGCGTTTAGGATTGCCCTCTGATGGACACATAAAACAACAACTAGAGAAGAATTTTACTTATAATGGTATAGGAACAGGTTTGCCTATTTGTATTGCAAATAATAGGTCAACATCTTGGTGCTTGCGTAGTTCTCCTGTCACTATGCACATTAATGACTCTTTAGTTGGATGGACTGTTCGTCTTAATATGCTAGGTGATTGGTCAGGAGGACGCAGAATAAATCTGCCCATCCCTCCATCACATCCATCTTGCAATAAAAGATTGAAATTAAATATTGAGACTGTCCCATGGAGAGACTGTCCTGGCAATGATCCTGTTCGTTATGACATTCCTGGAACAGGCAGATACATCATTAACTGGTCAAGAAGTAACCAGTCAGGATGGGACCGAGAACTGATTTCTAGATTTTGGACTTCTGATACACAATATCAGCAAAATTCATTATGGAGACTTATGGGAGTAATAGGTAAAGTTGTTCAAATAGTTGAGTTCTGTAAATCAGGCACTCCCTGCAGTCATGTGAGTGTCTTGAAAGATGGGACTAGAGGTTGGACGACTGTTGCTAAGACTGTTAATATATCTGCTTGTGTTCCTTCTCCTTATGCGCTGTTGATTGGAAATGTTAATGTACACTTTATAGGAAATCAATTTAGTGTATCCTGTAGTAATTGTTCTTCAGCAAATTGTATTTCTTGGGTACCATCAGGAACTCATGTTATGATGCTTAAACAACCATCTTTTGTTATGCTTCCTGTTAATATTTCTGGACCTTGGTATGCTAAAAAAGGTTTCCAGGTTTTTAAAGAAATTGAGTATGCTTTGAGTAGGCCAAAGCGGTTTATTGGGCTTCTGTGTCTGTTCGGTTCTGTGCCTACTCCCCATCCTCATTAGACATCCATCAGCTTGAGCTTAAGACAAGTCTTAAGACTCTCACCCCTGTGCATTTATGAGGGACGGGTTAGTCAAGGACGGGCAAATACTTGGGAGCCGCTTCAACACCTAAGACAGGGCTTGTATGATAAAATATGAGTACCAATGACGGGTAAGTTGAGGCAGGCGTCCTGGGATGCCTAAGACAGGCGCCGTCACCTCACCATCCTGACTGGATGGATTTTGTTCATATAAAATAAAAAAGGGGGAGATGTGGGGAGCCATGGTTACAGGAAACTCTGAGCTTTGCAGAATGGCTCGGTTTATGCTACCTGTTTCCTCCCCCTGAGGCAATTGTCTCTGCCTGCACCTGAGGGGAGCTTGAGCTTGTAAGCTGCTAAGGAATTTGGTGGGAGCGGCCAGTTCCCGGACACAGAAGGCTGATGCCTATCAGGGCAATTGATAAGATAATTACTTGTGAGTTTCGGTGAATTTTGTATCCTCTATGTGAAAGCTAAAGAATTTACATTTGTTATGTTAATACATACTTGCACGTGCTCAAACTGCTTATATGGGTGCAGTAAAATAAACTTAGTGTCTTCAGGATCACTGAAGTCCGCGATCGCCATCATCATATGTGAGAGTGTCTTTTATTCATTCCCACTCCCCCATTCGGGAACCCACCGACTCGTGACGGCTGGCCCGTCACACCCCACCAAGGGGAGAGGAGAGGCAGGGGTAGGCATCCATGAAATCCCACCCATCCTTGGGAGAGGGCTGCTTCTGCAGGGCATTAATTATCCAGCACACTGGCTTGCCCTCACATAGGCCACAGGTGCTCTGCAGCCTGAAAAAGCCCTAGGACCAAGTTGGGGACATTTGCAGTAGCAGTAAGAACCCGTAGACAGGCAGGGGTAGTGCACTAACAGCATCTGCTATACCTGGGGAAACCCAATCCGGACTCTGTTACCCCCAGCAAACACAATTCTAGCGGGAAACCAGCCTTAGGAATATTCTGACTTTAAGAGGTTCTCACCCTTATTCACACAAACGTTACAGGGTGATATTTAACACTACAAAAGCTTTGCATCTGCATGGCAAAATCCAAGGTAATACACCTAGAGGCAGGAAGCTTTTCCTAACAAAGTTTAAAACACATTATAGAGGAAAGAAAAGGGGAGCAGCCCACAGGCCTCTCCACAATGTGGGGATTTTGAAATAACACCCAGCGCTTATAAATATGTTATTCACACAGAATATTTTCCCACTTAGTCTAGATTTTATTTTCTTAGTTCTTGGGCAAATCAAAGAGACTCTCAATGAGTTCTGGAAAAAGCATTCTCCAGGTAGGGAACGCTTCCATCCTTCTAAATGATTAATATCCTTATGAATGACCTAGAAGATGAAATAAGAAAAGTTACTCGGAAGGGCACAGGTACAAAGCTGAGACAAGGCAGAAATGTGAAGAAAGATTTTAAAAATCAGTTCATAAAGTTCTTGAATGTAGAAGCGGGAAGTGAGTACACTAAGATCATCTTTTATTCCTGTCTGCGACCTCTGGCTGACCTTGGGGGAAATGAAAGCAGAGTGGAGAGCAGAAGCGCCAGTCCCAGATTCCACCATTCCACTGCCCATTACTCCATTGCACACAGCACCTGGGTTAATGGTTGGACAACAACTGAGGTAACACAAGCTGGAGAGGAAGCAAGCAGGCCTAGAATTTCAGAGGTCAGTGATTTCAAAGACAAACTCAGCAGAAAAAGCACCCGTTACTGAGGGATGAAGAGGAGCAATAGTTGCAATAATATAGTAAACCCCTCTCAGCTAACCCAAAGAATGAGCTTTGGGCAGGCGGGGTAGAGTCCCACCAGGACAGAAAAACAATAAACGAAAGGTCATGGAGAGGAAGGGGAACCACTTTCTTTATAAAGAATTTTGGGAACTTTTCAGTCTCAAATATTTCCAAATCAGGTTTCAACATAGATAAAGGGCATGCAATTAAGCAAATGCTTTTGCAATACAACAGTAAACACTTTGAGTTTTTTATTTATTAATATTTATTGTTTTTATTAAGTTTATTGGAGTGACATTGGTTTGTACAATTATATAGGTTTCAAGTGCACAATTCTATAATACGAGGTCAGACAATTAAGTTCACGAACTCATCCTAGAAAAAGTGCTACAAACCTCACTGCTGAATATCACTACGGTCACCTTCAAAATACTCCCCTTGAGAAGCTATGCACTGACACCAGCACCTAGTCCACCCTTCAAAGCATTGGAACTCTTTTTCTGGAATGGCCATCAGAGCTGTTGTTGTATTACCCTTGATGTCCTAAATTTCATCCAAATGTCTTCCTTTCAATATTTCCTTTACCTTCAGGTAAAGAAAGAAGTCACTGGGGGCCAGATCAGGTGAGTAGGGAGGGTATTGCAATAGTTATTTTTTTACTGGTTCCCTCACAGACAGTGCCATGTGAGCTGGTGCACGGTTGTGATGTAAGAGCCATGAATTATTGGCGAAAAGTTCAGGTCGTCTAACTTTTTCACGCAGCCTTTTCAGCACTTCCAAATAGTAAACTTGGTTAACTGTCCAGTTGGTACAAATTCCTAATGAATAATCCCTCTGATATCAAAAAAGGTTAGCAACATCGTTGCAAACAAGTTCACAAACTTACTATATATATTTCTTATTTATCCAATCATCTATCAAAGGACACTGGTTGTTTCCATGACCTGACTACCATGACTAATACTGCAATGAACATAGGGGTTCATATATCTTTACCGATAAATGTTTTCAGATTTTTTGAGCAGATCCCCTGAAGAGAAATTGCTGAGTCATATGGTAATTCTATTCTTAATTTTTTGAGGAACCTCCATATTGTTTTCCATAGTGGCTGTACCAATTTACATTCCCAGCAGCAGTATATGAGGGTTCCTTTTTCTCCACAGCCTCTCCAACACTCATTATTTATCTTGTGGATGATAACCATTCTAACAGGTATGAGATGGTAGGTATCTCATTGTGTTGTTTGTTTTGTTTTTTAAGATTTTATTGGGGAAAGGGAACAGGACTCTATTGGGGAACAGTGTGTACTTCCAGGCCTTTTTTCCAAGTCAAGTTGTTGTCTTTTCAATCTTAGTTGTGGAGGGCGCAGCTCAGCTCCAGGTCCAGTTGCCGTTGCTAGTTGCAGGGGGCGCAGCCCACCATCCCTTGTGGGAGTCAGAACCAGCAAACTTGTGGTTGAGAGCCCACTCGCCCATGTGGGAATCAAACTGGCAGCCTTCGGAGTTAGGAGCATGGAGCTCTAACCGCCTAAGCCACCAGCCCGGCCCTCATTGTGGTTTTGGTTTGCATTTCCCTAATAGCTAGTGAAGTTGAGAATCTTTTCACATATCTGTTCATCATTTGTATGTCTTCTTGGAAGACGTGTCTATTTGGGTCTTCTGCCCATTTTTTTAATGGGATTGTTTGTGTTTTTGTTGTTGAGTTGTATGAGTTCTTTATATATTTTGGACATTAGCCCCTTATCAAAGTTGTTGTTTGCAAGTATCTTCTCCCATTCAATAGGTTGCCTCTTTGTTTTGTTGATGGTTTCTTTTGCTGTGCAGAAGCTTTTTAGTTTGACATAGTCCCATTCATTTATTTTTGCTTTTACTTCCCTTGTCTTTGAGGTCAAATTCATAAAATCCTCTCTGAAACCCAAAGTCCATAAATTTAGTACCTTTGCTTTCTTCTATGCAATTTATTGTTTCAGGTCTTATGTTTAGGTCTTTGATTCATTTTGAGTTAATTTTGGTATATGGTGACAGCAGTTTAGTTTCATTCTTTTGCATGTGGATTTCCAATTTTCCCACCACCATTTATTAAAGAGGCTTTCTTTCCTCCATTGTATGTTTTTGGCTCCTTTGTCAAAAACTATTTGTCCATATATGTGTGGATTTATTTCTGGGTTCCCAATTCTGTTCCACTGGTCTATGTGTCTGTTTTTCTGCCAATACCGTGCTGTTTTAATTATTGTCATTTTGTAGTATAATTTGAAGTAAAGGAGTATGATATCTCTGGCCTTGTTCTTTTTTCTCAGGATTGCTTTGGCTATTTGGGTCTTTTGTGATTCCATGCAAATCTGATGATTTTTTTTCTATTTCTTAAAAAAACGCCATTGGGATTTTGATGGGGATTGCATTGAATCTGTATATTGCTTTGGGTAATACGGCCATTTTAACTACGTGTACAACACAAAGAAAACAAAGTTGTGCAAATCATGAGGAGACTGTCCTTCTAGAATCCCCAATGCGATCCCCCTGAAGTGCTCTTTTGTCACTTCTTTCTCGGGTGTGTGTTGGTCCATAACTTTATCCTTTTGAGTCACAATTCCCTTATCTATAACATGCGATACATCCACCCTTTCCATCTCTTGCCGAAGTCAAAACAGAAGAGGTATCACAGATGAGAAATGGCTTATAAATTAGAAATAACTGTAAAATGCTATTATCACTAACATTACTATTGTCCCCTAAGCAAGTCTGAGTTTGTTTTTTATACAGTATCATTGTTTATTCATTAGTGTGACCTTGGATAACACAATGCGGCTCAGAGGCTTAAATGAGATGGTATGTACACAGACTGAGCACAGGCCCAGCACACAATCTGTACACTCTGTATGTACCGGGTATTATCATCATCATTACCATCATCACCACTGTCACCACCATCTCATCATGACCATCACTCTCCTGACCATCACCAACACCATCCTCATCATCACTACCACCACCTTCCTCATTATCATCATGTGTTGTTCATTTTAAATTATAAATGCCCCAAATTTGTGAACATTCTCTTCCCTTGATTCATGGACATTTGACTGTGTTTCTTTTTGGAGCCAATCTCTGAACCACCAAGCAACATTAGAAAAGTGAATAGTAAGGCTCTCTCTGATACCCTGAGAGGTTTTTCTCCTCCAAAAGATGAATAATGAATAAATGTGAGATTACGTTGAAAATCAAATAATGTACCCTCCATATTGTTTTTGCTTCTGCCTAATTTTCATATTTGTCGACAGCACTCACACAGGTGGTGTCACCACCCAGCCTGGGGAGATGTATATCCATAGGCTGAATTTTTCAAGCAAACAATGACAGAGCCAATTTTTCATTAGCCTTGGAGTTAGTCAAAGGTAGTTTATCCACCTATGGACAAATAAGGTGCATCCTACCTATCTCCCTTCTGAGGACTCATAACATCATAGAATGTGAATCCTGGAAAGCCTTTAGCAATCTAGTCAACACTTTCACTTAACAGATGGAGAAACTGGAGCACAGAAAAATAAAGGACTTATATATACACCCAGATAACAAGGTGGCAACAGGACCAGAACCCATGTCTGCTTAACTCTCAACTCAGTATTCTTTCACTATCTAGCACCACCTTTTCTTAGAGTCAGATGGCACTATCAGATCCTTGGTAGGAAGGGTGGTAGAATGCAGTTTATGTAGGTGGGAGAAGCCAGGAGCAGCTGTAAGTTAGCTGGCTGGAATGAAGATGAATCAAACACAGAAACAAGCCCCAGGACCAGACAAATGCAGATAAATTACTAACATTACAATTGTCCCCTAAGGCACATCCAAAGGTTAGGCAGAACAGATGGGAGCCCAAACCCAACTAGCAGTGACATCTAGCCAAGCTGCTCGGAGGCAGTTACCTGGGATCCAGACTCATAGGGCTCCCTGAGTTACAGGTTCCACATCTTCATGAAGTCCAGCCCTGACCTGGAGTAACCGGGGTTGAGGGCTGGACTATCATTCTGAGACATAAAGGGTTGGCATTGATTTCTGATGATAGTTTGGTGATGCTCATTCCACCCTCACCATTCTGACAGGCCTCATGTGATAAAAGTTTGGATCCTGTTGGAAACCACAGGATGGGAGTGAGGGTTCCCCAAATCTCAAGTATAAAAGACTGGAAAAGTGGAGTGCGAATTTCCCCCCAAGCCCCAACACTGGCATCATTCACCAGGGACTGATGATTAGGAGAAACAGAAGAAACAGGTCCCTGACAAAAAGAAATTTCCATGTGTTTCTCCCATGATTTATGTATGCCCCAAAAATATATGTTAAAATGTCGTATGTGTACACAATGAAATGTTATTCTGCCATAAGAAAAGATGAAATAGTGCCATTTGCAACAGCGTGGATGGATCTTGAGATTACGCTAAGTGAAATAAGTCAAACAGAAAAAGTCTAGAACCACAGGATTTCACTGATATGTGGGATATAAAACTGAGTGCAACAAAGGAACAAGACAAACAAACAAAGAAATAAAAACTCAGAGACACAGACAATAGTTTAGAGGTTACCAGAGAGTGAGGGGGGATGGGGGTGGTAGATGAGGATAAACGGGATCAAATATATGGTGATGGAAGAACCGACTCTGGGTGGTGAACACGCAATGTGATATATAGATGATGTATTATAGAATTGTACACTAGAATTGTGTAGAAGATCAGGTTTCCTATGTATTGGTATCCCTTGAGAAGAATAATAGCTTACCTTTGTGAGGATAAAGAAGGGTTTTAGTCAGAAAACACAGTTTGTGCAATGGCACAGAGGCAAGAAACAGCATTCCCTGACCAGAGGACAACAAGGATAGCTGGAGAATGGGGTAATTGTAAGTGAGCAGCTAGAGAAAGGTCTAGAAGAGCAAGCAAAGGATAGATCTTGGAGGGCTTGGCACAGTAGCTGGAGTCCTTTGGACTTTATCACAATAGACTCTCAAGATGACTCTGAAATACAGTCGATCCTCCTTATTCACAGACTGGATATCTGTGAATCTTCCTACTCACTAAACCTTCTTTGTAACCCAAAATCGATTACTGCAGCACTTTCACTGTCATTCACACACATGCATAGAGCAGCGGAGATTCTTGTGCACGTTCCCAGCTGAGGTCAAACAGGGCGATGCCCTGCCTATTTGCTTCAGCTCTCATCCTGGAAACCAGTGCCCTTTTTGCCATCTATTTTACTGCCACGTTTTTTCTCATTTTTATGCTTTGTGTTGGTTATTTCACTGTTTACAATAGTCCCCAGGTGTAGTGCTGGAGTCCTAAACAGCAAGAAGGCTGTGAGGTGCCTTACAGAGAAAACTCATGTTAGGTTAGCTCCATTCCGGCATGGGTTCCTGTGCTGTTGGCCGTGAGTTCAATATTAATTAATCAACAATATATATTACATAAGATACCTCTAACCAGAAGCACACATAAAACAAGGTTATGTATTGATAGACTGATTAACCTGCTATGGCCAGAGGTTCATAGGAACCTAAATCTACATTTCCTCTAGGAACACTGTTTAGGATTCATAAATTCAGTACTCATGGTAACTTTATAGAAAATAACTACCTTCAACAAAGAAAATCCACTGTACTTGAAATGGTTTTGCTTTTTTCTTTACTTTCAAATTTCCATTTCTCAAATGGGGAACCTACGTCTCACAAGCCTGAGACTTGCCCAAGGCCCCCTATCTACTACGTGACTGAGTCAGGACTTGAACCCAAATGGTCTGACTTCTACTCCCATCATATTTCTACTGTGAAATGCTGCACATGCTAAAAGAGCAGAAATGCCAGTGTCTCACTGGCCAGGTCTTAGCAATCTGCAATCAGCCACCCCACGAGACTGAAAGAGAACGCGACGCAGGCCTGCAAGGATTCCCAGCTGGCTCTTGATCAGAGGGAATGGCCAGATAAAGACCTAGAATCCTACCTGGCTCCATCTGAGCTGGGCTTTACAAGCACTCGATTTATATTACAGGATCCACAGTGAGCTGTGGCAGCCCCTGCAAGAGCCCAGTGTCCTAACATTCCACGTGCAGCAGTGCTTGGCGCCTGCAGTCAGGTAACTGGCAGCCTGGTGTGTGTACTATTATCATTCCCTCCAGCGACCCCAAATCCCTCCTTCTGCTTCAAGTCCTGCTACATTTTTGAAGAAGACTGAACGGATTGTGAAGGAAAACCAAAAAGGGCATGATGTCTTGAAAGAGCAAACCTTGGAGAGAAGGCCGTGGGGATAAGACAGAGCGGCAGCCTTCTACTCAGACTGCACTTCTTTGGGGTGCCTAGTACCTGTTCTATATTCAGCTGGTCTGCATGAACATGTAAACATGGTGTGTGTGTGTGTGTGTGTGTGTGTGTGTGTGTGTGTGTATGTGTGTGTGTGTGTGTGTGTCTCGGGGAAATGGGGTGAGGGGGAACCAAAATATCAAAAGAAACAAGAAAGGAATTTTTTTCCCATCTGATATATTAGTAATTGACCATCTCCATGAGATCTCCTTCAAGTATGCCAAACTTGTAAGAAAAGAAAATCCTTCCAGGACAATGTTCCGCCAAAGAGAGAGGAATCAGAAGTGGAAAAGTGTCACAGTGGACTGCAGCAGCCCCAGGTTAATTGTGAAGTTTGTCTTATAAGCCCCAGTTTCTCCTTCCAAGGTCCTCTGCCCCCCTCACAGGCACTTAGGACCCCATGGTTTCTCCCTCCGTCCACCTTCTAAATATGATGGGATTTAGTGTTAAAAGAGACTCCACAGGCCTTCTAATCAGAACCCCTGCCCAACGCAGGTGTATACACCCCGGCACTACTAAGAGGATCTGTCACCCTCTTCTGGAACACTGTCCTCCAGGAGAGGGAACTAAGCACTTACTTCCAAAAGCCACCCAATCCCACAGGAGCTCCTCTAATGCAAGGCTCCACAAACGATGGCTCATGGGCCAAATCTGGCCTGCCACCTGCTTTTGTATATAATGCTTTACTGGCACACAGCCATGCTTATTATGTATTGGCTATGGCTACTTTCACACTACAATGGTAGAGTTCAGTAATTTTGACAAAAGACTGTATGGCCCATAAAGCCTAGAATTTCTACTATCTATCCCTCTACAGAAAAATTTCCCCACCCGTTTTTAAAGGAAGGGATGTGTTTTCTTACATTACGTTGCAATCGGAAATCTGCCCTGGTGGTCATCATTCTCCCCTGGAGTGCCCTGGAGGCCGTACCCTCCTCCATCAGATAACCCTTTGGTTATGTATAATCAATCCTTGTGGTTTGCTCTTGGTTCTGTCTTCTGAGATGGAAACTCCTGTCTTATTCAGTCACTGCTCGTATTTTACAGGGGGACGCATGCACACACGTGCCTGATCGTGCACTGCATTCTGAGGAAACTCTGTCTTTCTCATGCCCACCCCCACCCCTCCGCTACCTCTGCCCCAGAAATCTGCCCCAGTTCTTAAACTTAATAACTTAAACATGTAATGTTAGCTATAACTTGTATTTATTCCACCATCAATTCCCTTTGCAAAGATCCTGTCTGGTGAGGATTGCTTTGCCTATTCATCAGTTTATAGGCCCCAGCCAACTGGGTAGGGTAGCAAGTAAACAGAGACAAACAGGAAAAAAAGGTTTCAACTCAGTGTGGCTGGATATTAGAATCAATGATTCTTATAACCAAAAAAATGAGAGAGAGAAAGAGAGGGAGAGGAGAGAGAGAAAGAAGAGAGAGAGCTTCTAGACCAATTCCTTTATTTAACAGATGAGTGAGCGGAGATCCAGAGCTTATGGAACTTGCCCAAGGACGCAAAACTGAGCAGTGGTGGGATTCAGACCAGAACTCAGGAGTCCTGACTCCAAGATCATTCTTTCCACTATTGTTGCTGTTATTTTTCTCTCTCCATATAGCTAATTCCCTTAGATCCACAGTAAAAATGTCTTAATGAATATAAACTTGGAGAGGAGACCTTTTCTAGGCCGTATTAGCCTCTATCGAAGGATTTCCCTTCATCCCACTTTTGCCCCAACTCTCTGAGGCCCCAGAGTCAGGCCCAAGACATTGAGAAAAAATTATCAACATGTATATAATTAATATAATCTATCGAGCACTTACTATTTACCAAGCACTCTGACAAGTGCTTCTATGCTGACGATCTCATTTAATCCTTACAACAAGATAGATATTATCATTATCCACACTGTATAACTCAGAAAATACAGTTCTAAGAACCAGCTGAGTGGTCATTTGGTGGAAGCGGGATCCCAACCAGACAATCAGACTCCAGAGCTGGAGCACTTCGGCCCCACACTCTCCTCCTCCCATCGCTGAAACTTCACTGGAGCTTATCTACTACAAGGCACAGAAATAGATGGATGTAAGTCTATAAAGGCATTACTTGGTCGTCCTCTCCCTAACACTCTTTTCTTTCTCTCTCCCCCTTTCATGCTCATTCAAGCAACAATCATTTTGCTCAATCATTAAAGATCTGTAATAGACCAATTACAGATCTGCTTATCCTCTTCGTGTTTCTCTTATTTTTCTCTCCTCTCATTTTGTTCTCTTCCCTGTAATGGCTTCGATCTGCCAAAAGCCCCCACTACTGTTGCCAGCTCAAACAAAGCATGCAGAAATAAGGGTTTACTTCCCTGTGGATCTCTCCTGTTAAAGGCACAGTCAATGCTGTCACCCTAACTCTTTGAGCAGGCACCTTGCCCTGCACTGTAGAAAGGGACAAACTTGGACCCTGAATTCAGTTCTGTTCATATTGGGCCTTTCTCTGCCACAAACTATGAGTGACGCTGGGATACAAAGAGAAAAATGTAGTCCCTGCCCTCCAGAAGTGTACTACCTAGTGGGAGAAATGTAAACAGCTCATTCCAAAACAATGTGGTATATAAGGCAAACTATGAAGCCCAGAGGAGGGGCATTTGGCTCGGCCTACTACTGTGTTTCTCCGAAAATAAGACCTAGCCGGACAATCAGCTCTAATGCATATTTTGGAGCAAAAATTATTATAAGACCCGGTCTTATATAATATAAGACCAGGTATAATATAATAATATAATATAATATAATATAATATAATATAATATAATATAATATAATATAATATAATATAATATAATATAATATCCCGGTATAATATAGTATAATATAATACTGGGTCTTATATTAATTTTTGCTCCAAAAGACGCATTAGAGCTGATTGTCCGGCTAGGTCTTATTTTCAGGAAAACACGGTAGGGGTCAAGGAAAGTTCCAGAGAGAGAATCTCTTAAGTTGAATATTTTAGGATCATTAAGACCCATCCAAATCCAGGAAGGGGAAGAAAGTGTCTAATAGGCATGGACTGTCAGTCTGGGGCCCACTGAGGATGAAAGAATCCCTTGAGCCTATTCATGGGCAAGACCAAGAGTCCTTGCTCAAATAATAGCCACCATTCAGTGAGTACTTACGCATGTCTTGTGCCCTTTAAATGTTATCTAATTTACACTTCACAAGAAATGACTAGGTAGGCAGCATTAGCCCCATTGCATAGATAGATCACTGGGGCTCTGAGAAACCAAGTTCCTTGCCCAAGTTTGTACAGATAGGAAATGACAGAGATGGAGATGGAAAAGTGTGTGTTCTGATTTTCAAGCCCTTGCTCCTAACCTCTTCACACATTTCTGCCCTTCCTGGAGTAATATGAGCTTCTTTCTTCCAACCTGGGACACACTCACCCATTGCTCACTCAGAGTTTATGAGATAATAGGGTTGGGGATCGAATTTGATGGATTCAAGAAGGTTACATGGACATAAAGGCAAATTGTCAGGAAGAATATGGGCAGCTATGCCTTCCCAGAGGTGGTCTCTCTGCTCCGTGGTACAGCAAGAAAGGCACACAATGCTCAAGGGCAATATAATGTGTTTGTGCTCCCTACGCCACACTTTGCAAAAGCTGGCATTTTTGCAGGTTCCCTTAGACTGGCACTTGGGGCCTGTGTTTCCCTCCCCACCACTGCTAGACCCTTGCCTTATGCCCAGGTATTTGGATGCTCGTTAACCCGTAGCAACAGGTAGCACTGCAGTCCCTCAGGTCGCCCAGAGCTCCCTTCCTACTATATATCTGTCTCCATTTTCCTCTGTCCTGGAGCCAGACGGAGCTCCAGATTTGCTCCAGCACAACCTTGGCCTGGAAACTGCCAACTGCTTTTGGTAATGACATTGCCAATGACAAATAAATGTTTTTCTCCTTCTTCCCACCCCCTTGCTGAACTTAAGTATCCAGTACTATTTAAAAAAAAAAAAAAAAAAAAAAAAAAAAAAAACCTCAGCAGGTTTGCGATAATTATACAAAGCCCAGGTCCCAAGCAGCCGGTGAGCTGCAGGTTAGAGCCTGTGTATATACCTCCCTTTGGGCCCAGCACTTGGGGCCCTGCCTTATGGGTCTCTGGTCCAGGTGCGAGATGAGGAAACCAGGCCTCCTCAGAACAGAAGCCAGCTGCTGAGGCTAACAGAGACTTGGGAGGCCAATAAGCAATGGGTTTGTTTTCCCCAAAAGGCCCCAAGGGTATTAGTTACAGTCAGGACAATCTTAAATCAAACCTTATGTTTTCTGGCCTCTGATCTTATATCTGAGCAGGATTAAGCTCTGGGAGACAGTTACCTGTGGCAGGTACCCGACACTTGAGAGAGAATTTAAAATCAGAAGAGCGGGGGGGAAGAGATCCAAGATAGCAGAGTAGATAAACACTGTGACTGCTTCCTTCCATGAACACATTAAAATTACAACTAAATTATAAAACAATCAACCTGGAGAATCATCTGAAGTCTGGCTGAACACAAGTTTTATAACTAATGATATAAAGAAGAAGCCATGTCGAGACTGGTAGGAGGAGCATAGAGGCGAACGAAACAGGCTGGCCCCAAACCTCCATGTGGAGGTTCAGAATGAGGAGGGATATCTCGGCTGCAGAGGTACCCCACCCCCACACGGGCCTCCCCAGCTTGGAGTGCTGATACCAGGAAGAGGAACCCCACAACTTCTGCCTGTGAAAAACAGTGAAGATTCTGACCATCCAGGTGGGACAGAAGGTGGCGGGAAACCCACACATCTCTTAAAGGGACCACACACAGACTCACTCGCTCGCCGCAGGCACTCACCTTGGGCTCCAGCGGAGGGACAGTAACTCAGGGGGCCTTGGAGGCATAAGGGCGCTGGGGGAGGCAGATGGAGTTGTGCTGCTTTTAAGGCAAGGGCTGGAGAAGAGTCAGCATTTTCCCTTTGTGAGTCCTATTTCCCCGCAGCTGGCAGGTGGGCGCCATCTTTCCTGCATAGAGCCCGCTCCCCACACAGCTAGATGTGAATCTGATTGGTCTGGTGAGCTGCGCAGCTCCACCCTGCTGACTCACCCAACTGCCCCAATGCCAGAGTCACTTTCTCATTCCTCCCAAGACCTCTTAAAAGATCAAACAGAACAGGGAAGGGGCCACCAGCAGACCAGAGTACTCAACAAAGGGAAAAGGAAATCACTTGGTAAGTACTGACTGATAACAGGTGAAACCACGGCCTAAAATACTCTTAGAGTCGGCTACAAATTAGGAAGGAGTTAAAATTTCAGAAAAAACTCCCGAGGGGCAAGTACAGTGAAACCTGGAGTCAATTCAAAATGGAGCAAAGAGGAAAGGTGTTGTCGTGGGGGGCGACCGGCGGGGTCTCAGCTCCCGCTCCCCACATAAGAACTCAGGATATGGTGAGGCCAAAAAGGAACACCCACGGAGCCATAAGTAGGGGAGTCATATCACTATATTAACACTGGCGGCATCCGCCTCTCTGCAATCCGCTCTTGCTAGCTCAGCCACCATCTTCTTGCTAGCCCCCATTTGCTGCTAGCGTAACCACAGCAGTTATATTAGTGGCCAATGGCTCACTGGTTACCGCTGACAGCCAAGGAGCCACAGCTGATGGCCATCCAATCATAGTTGATGGCCATTTCCTACCTGAGCCAGCACCTTTCCACGTGAGGCCGAGAGCCTGGAAACGGCTTTCTGGGGCTCTGTCCCCACAGGTGTGTTGATGGAACAATATGTCTCCATTCTCATATGCAGAATACTGGGTGCTGCTAGGCCTTCGTCACATGCAAAGAATTAAAAAAGAAAGTTTCTTTTTCTAATGTATTAGAACAAACTACATGGGGAGGACTACAGCCTTTCTTGTAAAAGTTTGTGTCCCAAGCAAAGTGGGTATTTGGGTATTTGGGGAGCCCCCAGTATAAGGGCTTCCGAGACTCTGCACCCTAAGGAAAGCTGCCAGTCAAGAAGCCCAGACAAGTACAGAGAGCTCCCAATCTGCCTTCTCCCAGCCTCAACCAAAATGATTAGACAAGCAAAGCTTGCAGCATAATGAAGAAACATCAAGATAAGAAAATGTCCCCAGTGGAATTCAAGAAAATACTGCACTAATAAAACAAGATCAGAATGTCGTGTTTAAAATATCGAGAAATAAAGATCTCTTGTAAATCAAAAACATAATTTCCCCCCCAAAAAAATAAATAGAATCATTAGAAGATAAAGTCAAGGACTACTTTCAGAATGGAGAACAAAACACTAAACACATGTATGAAAGAAAAAAGAGGCATAGTAGTCATTTCAGATAATCTAGATTCAACAGACAGAGTTCCTAAAAGAGAAAACATAGTGTCAAGGAGGATGAAATAAACTGACCTACATTCAGACATATGACCACTAAGCCTAAATAGAAGCTAATAAAATTATTGTGTGGGGGGGGTTGGCGGGGGGAGTTTACCTACAAAAGAAAACAATTCAAATTGACACCATTATTTTCATCACGAACAATGGATTCTAGAATATAATGGAAGAATATCTTAAAGGCTGAGAAAAACATGTTTTTAAACTAGAATTTTGTAACTAGGAAATTGATTATTCAAGTATGAAAAAAGAATAAAAGTATTTTGACACATCCAAAACTTCAGAAAGGTAATATTCCATGTATCCTCTCTTAAAAGTTACTTCAGGAGGTACTTCAACAAATTAGGGATGGAAATAAAGAAAGAGGAAGCTGTAGGATCCAGATATAAATAATGGATACAACCCCAGATAACAATATAAAAACTCCTAGTGTGATAGCTGTGAAACAGCTCCAGCAACCAGTGAATGCATCAGCGAGACTGATACCTCTAAGAAGGAAGATTCTAAAGAAAAAAAAAGGAGTTGGAGGAGAGGTGGGAATGTAGACTCAAGAGAAAATTTTGAAAATACATTAGGAATGATAAAAGCATTTTTTTAAAAAAAAGCACACACACACACACACACACACACACACACACACACACGGCGAGTAAATAAAGGTAGGCACCTAGATACTCCAAGAAAAATGAAAAGCTCTCAAGAAAGTTATGGTCCAAATATGAAGCAGATGGTTTAACACAAAACAGGAGATAATTGTTCTTGAAGAAGTAGTTAAATGGATTCTCAACACTAGAAAGACTGAGTGATAAAGGAATAAAGTGAAAAGTCGTACATTTCTTCCCTTAACAAGAAAAATGTTAAAGCAATCTGTAGTATCAGGATGCGGGTGAGGAGGAGCAAATATTACACAATAAAGGCAAAGTCCAAATATGAAATCAGCTTATATAAGACGTGATTTTGAGCAACGGTGAAATGTAAGAAATAATCCATCTGAGGATTTTTCCTTTGAGTTGCAAAGAGTAAAGACATTGCAACCATAGAGAAAGAAATATAATCAGAGTACAGTACCTGGCTTCACAATAAATAGTCAGCACCTCTTCAGCCTCTTCGTAATAACCACAAAGGTTTACGTTGGTTTCCACTTCTGGAATCAACTTATATTCAAGACAAATACACTCTTAATTATAATTCCAAAATATAATGTATTAGGTTGGTGCAAAAGTAATTGCGGTTTTTGCAATTATTTTTAACCTTTTAAACCGCTGTTACTTTTGCACCAACCTAATAGATACTCTCAGCTGAAGCTAATATGTCAAGGTTCAGCTCACAGAAAGTGAGAGGTGAAGGAAGAGGAAGTAAAGGGAGGGGTGGGGACTTGATGTTTCATTTTACAAAACTAGAAGTTAAGAAGCATGGTCTTTCACTTGCTATCAGGAGACTCAGAGGTTTAAGTACAAAATTTAAAATTTCAAAGCCAAAGGAACTGACAGGAGAATGGCTGTTCCAGGGAGTGGGGGTGGGAAAATAGGGCGATGTTGGTCAAAGGGGACAAACTGACAGTTCGTTTATAAAATGAACAGGTTCTGGGAATCTAACGCATGGCTTGGTGTCCATAGTTAACAACACTGTGTTTCACACTTGAAAGTTGCTAAGACAGTAAATCTTAAATGTCCTCATCACACACACAGAAAGGTAATTATGAGAGGTGTGATGGTTGTGCTAACCAACCTTAGTGTGGTGATCATTTGCAATATAATAGATAGATCCCATAATATGTGTATAAAATCGTGTTGCACACCTTAAGTTTACACAATGTTGTATGTCAGTTATGTCAGTAAAGATGGGGCGTTAAAGCTAAAGGAATGGAAAGTAGTGACATCATTCTTCTAGAAGGACAGAAAGGGGAGGAGGAGAGAATAAAGAAGCTACATCTTCCTTCACCATAGGAGGAAGTCAACTGATAAGAGTGGTGTCAGTGAGCCGTATGTGTAGCACATGGTAGCAGCCAGACTAAATCAAGGAAAGGTTCAAAGGGATTGCTTCTGAGGAGCACAGCTGAGGTTGAGAATGGGAAGGGCAGGGAGTAGACCAGCGGGGTTGGCTTCATTACACACACACACACACACACACACACACACACACACACACACACACACAACTAGTTTTGCTATTTTTTTTAAAGGAAAGAAAGATTATTTTCAGAAATGTTATTATAGCCAATACCTCCTGCTGTACCTCGATCAATACTTCTTCCCAGGTACAACCAGAAATTAACAAACTCCTTCAACTTGCCAAATCCCTTCAGGGGCATTCCAGTTTTGCTACTAGTGTCCATGACTAGTGAGGATTGCAAAATGTTTTGACATTTTCAGTGGGCTCCCAAAAGGTCTCAGAGCGATTTTAAGGTGTGGGTTGCAAATTGTTTTGCTTAGTGTCATTGTACTTTGTTCAATATGTTTCGCTGCCGAGATATTGATGTTTTGCATAACCAAATGACTGAAACCTCTGAGAAGAACCTGAGTTATGGTTGCATGAAGGACAGAGATAATCCATCAAGCCACTGTATCCCCTCCGTGTTTGTAAGTCAGAGGTTAAAACATTTCCTCCTGATGCCAAATCTCTTTTGTCAATGATCCCTGATTTCTCTTAAGAACTAAATACCTGTCGGTCTTTAACCTTTAAAAAAAAAAGTGTTATTAAAAATCTTAAAAATCCAAAGTCCATGAAAAATGTGGTATATTCCTAATTTTTGACTAAAGGGCAATCTAATTCACACAAAACTCAGTGCAAACCTTAACAGAGCTTTAGATATTATTCTTAGCCACATTAATTTTGTTGTTAATTATATATTTTCAAATAATTTTGAACTTAAAGACGCACAAAAACTTCCAGAGATTTACCCATATTTTTTAACATGTTACCATATTTGTGTGTGTGTGTGTGTGTGTGTGTGTGTGTGAGAGAAAGAGACAGATTGAGAGAGAGTAAGAGAGAGAGAATAATTTTTTTCTGATCCATGTGAGCAGAGGTCATACATATCATATCCCTTCATCCTTAAGATTTCAATGTACCTTTCCTAAGAACAGAGATCTCCTCTTGTAAAACCATAGTACAGTTAACAAATTCAAGAAATTTAACATTAACATATTTTCCCTATAGATTGTTTTCTAATTTTATCAATTGTCCCAATAATATCCTTTACAGTAATTTTTCTTTTTCCAGGAAAGGACCCAGTCCAGGATCACATATTGCATTCAGCTCTCGTGTTTCTTTGGTCTCCTTTAACTTGAAATAGTTCCTTGGCCTTTGTCATTCATGACATTGATATTTTTTGAAGATTACAGGTCAGTTATTTTATAGAATTTCTCTCGATTTGGGTTTGTTTGATGTTTCCTTTCCTTGTGATGAGATCCGTGCTATGTATTTTTGGCTGAAGACTATATAAGTCACATGCCACTCTCAGGCATCACATCGGGCGCTATATGTCTATTTGCCCCTTATTCACAATGTCCATTTTGATCACTTATTTCAAGTGTTGTTCATTGTTGTTACTTTTGTTGTTCATTTTTCATTCATATTTTCTTTTAAATCAATATGTTGTTGTGGAGAAATATTCTGAGACTACATAAGTATCCTGTGCTCCATAAAACTTCCCCACCCCACCCTTGCCAGATTTAGAACAACTGACGATATCTGCTTGAATCAATTTATACTAGAATGGTTGCAAAATGCTGCTTTTCTAACACCATCATTTCTTCTATATTTAATAGTTGGCATTTTACTGTAAAAAGAGCTTTTCTTTCTCCCCCATTTATTTATTTACTTATATATTTATTATCATTATGGACTCATGGATACTTGCTTTATTCAATAGGCTAAAATCCATTCTGTCCTAATTTACTTGGATGCTCAACTTTCCCAGATTTGGCCAGTAAGAATCCCTTCAAGCTGCCCCTGACATCTCTTTTTTTAATATATAAATATAATAGCTTTGCTGAGATATAATTCACATACCATACAATTAACCCATTTATAGTATACAATTCAATAATTTTAATATATTTACAGAGTTGTGCAAACATCACCACAATCAATTGTAGAATATTTTCATGTGTCATAATTTTTGTTGAAAATGACATTTTAGATAATATTTTATAACAACTACAGATTCTGATTTTTCCTGAGGTGGTGTTTTTGTTTGTTTGTTTGTTTGTTTGTTTGTTTTTCTGGGGTTTTTCAGTGAGACAGTAACTTGCCTGGATGTAAGCTACAGAATCTCTCTCTGCCATGGTGAGCAAACATTGATATCTCTCATCAGTTTTCTTATTCTTACCTTCATTTTTTAACCTAGCTTTCTAGGGATTATGCAGTTTAGCGGATAATCAACAATTTGAGTAAAGACTGTTCTCAAACACCTTTATCTCTTCAGGCTTCCAGCCATCCTTCTACTGATCTATTTATCTATAGGCTAGAAAGCGTTCCAAGTTCAGCCAGCTCTCAAGTCGGCCTTGACTTCTGCTTTCCACTGGGCTCTCTTCAGTCTCTCCTCACCCTACACCTACTTTCGTGGTCAACAGCAGGTGGAGAGCTTATCCAGCCCTTCTAATTGTCATTTCCAGGGCTTCCTTCTTAAATATTTGATTGACCCACCACTTGCCTCAACTTGCTCTTGAACCACAATCTCAGGTTAGCAGAGCTATAGGTTTTCCCCAACTCATTTTATAGTGAGTTTTGTACTTTTACTGACAACACCCTAAATTTTTGTCCTCTGCCCCTTATCGACTCCAACCTGCTTGGCAGCAATGCTGCTTCTTTCCTGGCCAATTCTTTAACGACCAAACCACAGTTCTTGCCAAAAGATTCATGTGTGAAGGTGAGGATGGTGGTGTGAGGATGATACAGCCCCAGCAAGTGGGTTGCAGACTCTGATGTTCTCGTCCAAGGTTCTAATAGTTTTTCATGAATAAATGATCTCAATATTTGCCTGCCTTTGGTCAGTCTCTAGGTCCCTTAAGTAATTTTTTTCTTATGATTTTTTTTATTTTGAGGGGGAAGCATATGACAAATTCTTGATGCCACCATAGCCAGAAGTTCTGCTCTCCTCTGATCCGTCTGAAGCTTATTCCTACACACTGTATGGACCTAATTTTATCTTTTACTATATGGCTATCCAGGTGCTTTGCATTACTTATTAAAATATCTATCTTTTCCTCGGTGATTTTTAGATGCCATTTTTATCATAGACACTAAATTTCTGTATGTATTTGGTCTGTTTCTGGACTTTCTATTTATTCTATTGGTCCATCTCTTTACATTTCAATACGTTCTCTACATTATTTTAATTATAGAAACTTTGTAGTGTGTTTTAATACCTAGTAGGCCTGATCCCTTCTCTCCAACACCACCCCATCACCACAACACACACACACACACACACACACACACAGCTATTCTTTTATGTTTACTTTTTTACATAAACTTTTAGCTTGTCTAGCTGCAAACAACATGGTAACAATTTTATGGTGATCATGTCAAATTTATAAATTAACTTAAAGAGAACCCTCATGTTGATGATATTGAGATATCCTAGCCAAGAACAAGAGATGTGTTTCTACTTGTTCATGTCCACTTTTGTGTCTCTTAGGAGTGTTTTATGGTTTCCTTCCAATAAGATTTGCAAATTTCTTGTTAAGTTTATTTCAAAATACTTTATCTTTTTTGTTGCCCTAACCACATTTAAAAGTCTAGCAGCATTAAACTTTAGCCTCAAACCAAAACTCATCTATGGCAGGGTAAAAAAAAAAAAACATGGATCTTAGAATCAACAAAACCTGGATTCAAATACTGACTCTTTCTTTTCTTTACCACGTGACCTTAAATAAGTTATAACCTCTCTAAGCCTCAGATTATTCACCTATAAAATAAAGATGATGAAACCTACCTCTACAGGATATTGTGAGGATGAAACGACATAGCTATGAAATGGGCACAAAGTTGTCACTAGTACCTTCTTGTTATGCTGTGATCACTGGATTCTTGGACTCCGAGCTTTCATTTTTATGTACTTGCATGCCTTGTTTTATTGTGCTTCACTTTATTGTGCTTTGCAGATACTGTGTTTTTTACAAATTGAAGGCTTGTGGCAATCTGAGTCAAGCAAGTCTACCAGCACCATTTTTCCAACAGCATTTGCTCACTTCGTGTCTCTGGGTCACATTTTGGTAATTCTCGCAATATTTCAAACTTTTTCATTATTGGTGGTCTGTGATCAGCGCACTTGGATGCCACTATTATAATTGTTGCGGGGCACCACGAACCAACCCATATAACACAGAGAACTTAATCAATAAATGTTCTGTGTGTTCTGGCTGCTCCACTCACTGGCTGTTTCCTGTCTCTTTCCCTTTGTTCTGGCCTCGCTATTCCCTAAGATACAACGGCATTGAAATTATGCCAATTTATAACCCTACAATGGCCTCTAAGTGTTCAAGTGAAAGGAAGAGTCAATCGATGCAGCAAACTTCATTGTTGTCTTATTTTAAGAACTGCCACCGCCACCCCAAGCTTCAGCAACGACCACCCACATCAGTCAGCTGCCATCAACAGTGAGGCAAGACCTCCACCAGCAAAAGGATTGCGACTCGCTGAAGGCTGAGACGATGGTTAGCATTCTTTAGCAATACAGTGTTTTTAATTAAGGTATGTACATTTTTTAGACCCAATGCTATAGTACATTTAATAAACCTCAGTATAGCATAAACATAACTTTCGCATGTTGTGTATAGAAAACACACAACATTCGTGTGACTCGCTTTAGTGCGATACTCATTTTATTGCAGTGGTCTGGAACCAAACCTGCAATATCTCCCAGGTATGCCTGCATTTCAGACTCGTTGCTTAGCCTCACAGCTACAGAGGCTCAGTCTCTTGCTGATGTTTTATCAATAAATTCGTGGGGTGAGAATTGGTGTGTAAACAGTGAAGCAAAGTATATTTTTCATTATTTTCTATCAGGAACTATTCAAAGGGTGCGATGTGCTTGCTTTTCAAGTTTCTTAATAATCATCTAACCCTCACTTTAGGATTATTTCACTGGCACTGTTTTGAAGAAAGAGAAATGAAGTTCAGATCCAAAAGCACATAACCTCACCTTGCTTAGTTTCAAGCTCCACAAGTGGGGTGCGAGGTGAGAAATCCCATCAAATTTCCAACAGCTCTTCAAAGTCCCCTCCAGCCCCAGGATTTACTCACACGCCTCATCATCCCCTCACTATCTCATCCCGCAGGCTCTGTTCTTTCTTGTATCATATCTCTATTTTTTCTTTGTGAAGCTGAAGTAATCACCCTTAATGCCAGGTAAGGTGCTTTGAGATCCTAAGATGAAAGGATTTGGGCCCGTAAACATGGAGTTTGGAACTGCTGGATGTCACGTGTCTCTGAACCCTTCCTTCAGCCCTGCACATCTCTGTAATCTTGCTCCCTTTTAAAGTGAACACACCACACGGGGAGCTGGGGGGATGCTGCCTTTAAAGATACCAAGTGTCCTATTTTCTGAAGACAGCCTGTTTGTTTCTGAGGCAGCCCTTGGCTGCCACTCTGGATTCCTGAGCCAACAGAACCTCCCAGAGCAGCTGGGAGAGGCAGGTGCTTCCGGATTCCTCCAGATTCACACCTGACGTGAGAATATTCACAGTCCCATTCTTTGCAGGGCTCCCCCTCCTGCCCTCGGTTGGAAACCTGCCCTTCGTTTCCCTCCGTTGACCCCCCACAACCCCAGAGACAATCCAAAGGGCGTGGTTTCCTTTTGGTGGTGGTTTTCCTATTAATATATTGGCAATGGAATCCTCTTTTCAAATTCAAAATTTTTCTGAAATCCAAGCTAGATGACAAATAATATGGGAGCAGTTCTGGATAAAGGGGATGAAGGCCCCCACGGATTGATCACTATTCCCCACCCCCAGCCCTCTCTACCAACCACACAGTCACATACTGGGGTGAAGTTACATCACAGAACCCTGGGTCTCCATGCAACATAGTCTGAAACTCATGAGGGGTGGGGGATTAACAAAAACCATATTTAGCTCTACAAATGAGGTTTAAAAAGAAAAACAAACAGGAGATTATAGCACCAGGTGACATTCCTAACAAAAACTAATAGTGAAAAGCAATATGTAAACTTTAGAGACCCATGCACCAGCTGGGAAGTCAGGGTCCTCCGACGACACAATCGCCTCTGCTATCGATTGGCAGCGTGAGCTTGAGAACTTACCTAAGTTCTCCAGGCTTCCGGTCCTTCTTCAGGGAAGAGGTAACGATATGGACCCATCCCCTTACATCTTTCCTTACATCTTTCCAAGCGGTCATTAGCAAAGGTCATTCTTCCTCCAATAATGTTCCATGAGGAACAGTGGGAACTGATAACAAAATGTCTTTGCTGCATAAAACGCATGTTTTATAATATTTTATGTGAGCCAAAAGGGAATCCCAGTTATACCTATATTTCAAATAATTATTCATTCACATATCATCATTCTCCTTTATTGGAGTCTAAACTTGCAACTGATTAATGTTTCTATATTTTACAACTTTCTATATGATGCATTTATTCCCTCTGCTTTGTAATATGTCCCCACTAAAACTTGTTCAAAGTAAGTCTGACATTTTTAGGACATGATTTTTAAGTGGTACCTGTGTGCAAATTACATTACCACTTCCAAATTAAATTGCTTTTATTTTAATGCATAGTCAAACAAATACCTAATTTCTATTCTTGAGAGTAGAGAGAGTGGTTTTAAAAATACCAGTATAATAACATGCTTAAAATCTAAAGTTCAAGGAAAGCTAGGAATATACTCGTATATTGTGGTTTTGCCTCATGAAATAATTTTCATCTTAAAGCTGGTCTTGGGGTTTCTGGATCAAATGAAATATGTCAGCACCTTCCGCAAAGAAAGAGTGGATAGCCTTTGGATAAAAGATGGAAGGAGACAAGGAAAGGAAACCAGCCCTATTTTCATACTCTCCTTTCTTCTTAACTTGTTTCCTTTATAAGTTTCCCAGCCTGGTTCTTTGACTCTGTATTAATTATGCTGTTCATTTATATGATTGTTTATAATTTACAAAACACTTTCACACTCATCTCATTTCATTTTATTGTCAAAACAATGCCAGGCTATCCGGGGAACAGCTCTGTATGTATCCATTCTTCAGAGGACCTAAAAGAGTTTGTGGAGTAAATGACCACCCAGGCTGCCTGGCTGAGTGGGGAATCAGAGCTCGTTTTGCTCCCATCTGAGCCCGCCCAGCACTCATGTCAGGGATGCTAACGAACATCCTGGCCCAGCTGAATTTTAGAGCCTCTCTGAGGACCTTCCCCAGGAGCAGAGGACACCTCTGGTGGAGCTGTATGGGGCAGCCAGCTCTCTTAGGAAGAGCGCTGAAGACCTGAATTCCGGTTCTAGTCTTGGCCCTGCCTGACTCACTTAGCAACATCAGGCCCTTCACTCATCTTGTCTAGGCCTCGGGTCCCCATCCATAAGGGAATATATATGTGCCCCGCCTACTTCTCTGGCATACTATATACTCAACATGATTATATAAGGTATGAAAACGGTTTCCAAAGCAGTGGTTTCCTTTTATTGTGTTTCATAGGTCCCTGGAGATGCCCTCTTTCCAGGTTTATGTTGTGGGACCTCATCATTCTTCCGAGTCACCCCAAACTAGGAGCCAGCCAAGCACAGCATCTTGAGGAGACAAAGTACAGTGTTGGTGCCCTGACCTTCTCAGAAATTGGCCAAGGAGGCGGCTCCTGGAGGGGCCCTCCTGTCCTGTCAGCCCAGCCCTGCCGGTGGCCCCCCAATTATATCACGGATGTGGTCCTCCCCCTTGCCCCGGCTTCAGCAGGAGGGGATCGTGACTTGATGAGAGTTGCAGCCACAGCTCCGAGGTGCCAGAAGCCAGCCCGGGGCGCACCGTCATGGAGCCTGCTGGGGGAGCCAAGACTGGAAGAGGGGAGGGTGGGGAGCAGCAGCTGCTTCTCTAGCTCCAGGTCCCTGGGGCCTGCTCCCCCAACTCCTGACCTTCTCAAGACAGTCTGCTGAGCCTGGTGCTCATTAAGTGTTCATCTGGGTAAAAATTCAAACCCAAACCGTGGATCAGGCCGGTCCTGGCTGGGAAAATCTGTAGTGCTAATCATGGGCCTCCCAGCTGGTGGGGGAAGGTGGGAAGACAGAGTTGTAGCATTTCTGGGTGGGGGAGAGTCCAGAGTTGGGGAGGGGCAGGTAAGGGAACCCTGTGCTTACATTTGGTTTAACCACATGTTACTGTTACATACAGTTTTCAGACACGCTTCTGAGCGCTTTACAGATCTGGGGCTCATGGTGTCTAGAGAGGGAGAAGCAGCCGCCAGGAGGCCTCCTTCCTTTTTGTAATGGCTACAGGATCAAGCCCAAAGGCAGGAGGTGTATGCGGGGCTCGGCCAGGCCTGGAGAGAGAGCTAATCCAAGGAGCAGTTGCTGATCTGCCACAGGGAGACCCAGCCTTTGGAAGACTCTTACCGTCCGTCATCTGTCTATAGTGTTTCACTGGGGTGAAACTGCTGCCAGTAGTGGCTGGCATTGATTGGTACTAAGCAGTACACTGCTAAATCATTTTCACGCAGTATTTCATTTAATCTTCACAATGGTTCTATGAAGGAGGGACAATGAGGAAATTAAAGCTCACCTATGCAAGTTGACAAAGCCTGTAAGAGACAGCAAAGCTTTGAACGAGGGCTGGGTCTGACGTCAGAGCCTGCACTCCTAAGTAGCTGCTGTTCTAAACTCCCTCTCTGGCGTGAACACACTACTAAGTGATATCTGCGGGCTCTTCTCAGGAGAAAGGCAGAAAACGTGTCTATTGAGCACCTACTTTGTGTTAGGCATTTTGCATTCATTATCTCTGGTATTCCTCTAACAGTCCTCTGAGGTAAATACTCCGGTTTACAGATCAGAAAACTGAGACTCAAAGATGGCAAATGATTCACTCAGGTTATAAGCCTGGGTCTAAACCCAGGTCTATCTGACTCGTGTCCATCCTCCTTCTACGAGGCTGACTGGAAGTGTTTACTGCTGATTCTCTCTCAACTCCATGGGCTCCTAGAGTAACTTAGCAAAACCATTAAGAGGAGAAGAAGCCCCTGGGGACTCCGTTGGATTAAGTGGAAAAGGGTTATGAGTTTAGGTTGGGCAGTGACACCCCAGAGAAATTTCTACAAATTCCCAAATCCTGGGAGTTACTGACCCACATTTAGAGAATCTTGGGTTTCACAGCCATGAACCCAGAGTGCCCAGAGATATGTAAAGTCACACGTTTTTGAAAAGTCCTGCAAGGGAAAACATCATACTAAGAGTTAGGATAAGTTTGGCCTAGGTTCTCCCCCAAATTCTCTGGTTGACTCCCGGTAAGTCAATTATCCTTTCTGGGCCTCAGTTTCCTCATAAGACCTCTTAAGGACCCTTCTGTCTCTATTCCCTAAGCCTGTAGTCAAATCTTAGCCTATGAAAGTGGCTCCCAGTAGAGATGTCCCGACATGTTGTGAGACATATTACAAATAGTTTGTGACTAACATTAGGTGTGACAAATTAGAGACCATTCAAATAAAATCACTCTCACTCATAATGAATGAGCAGGAGAAAAAGGATTGAATTCCCCCCAACAGTAGGAATGACACAGGTACAAATTATTGGTGCTCCAAGGGAGATACAGGTAAAGAGTCAGACTGCAGAGCTGAGGCATCAGGAAAGTGACACAGAGGAAGTGCCATTGGCACTGGGTCTTGAAGAACAAGGAGTTTTCCAGGGAAGAAGGGCCTGTCAGTCAGAGGACACATTAGAATGGAATGGGCTCAATGGGAACAGGGCAGACAGCCTCCTGACACAGCAGGGGACCTCCATCTATGCAACTCATCAGAGAGGATGAATTGTGGGGTTGCAGTTTCTAGGGACTGCTGGGAGCAGCAGCTCCTTTCAGAGCCCAAGGCCCTGTCCTACTATGCTTTCTCCCTGCACAGACCTGTCCATCTGTCCAGCCCTGCCCCGCCCTGCTTTACTCTGCCTGCTCCACCCAGCCCTAGCAGCCCTGCCCAGCTCTGCCCTGAGCTGCCCAGCACATCACAGCCATGCTTCTCTCTGCCCCGTCTGCCCAGTCCTGCCCTACCCAGCTAAGCTCTGCTCAATCCAGTCCTGTTCTGCCCAGCCAGCCCTGCCCACCCAGTTATACCCGGGATCCCACCCTCCTGGGACATAATGCCCTGCCCTGCCCTGCCCTGACCAGCCTAGCGCAGGACTACCCCATCCCACCAGGCTCAGAGGAGGTCCCTTTTCTCCAAGACACCCTATTCCCTCTAAGGCTATATTTGGGGACATTATAAGAAACAGCCCTAAGAAACCCACTACTGTTGATTTAATCAACATTCTATTGTAAGGATGTTGTTGAGGACATTGTATACTATAGGGATTCTCTTTATGAAAATCCTTGGGAGAAATTTCTCTTTGGGATCAGTAAGAGGAATTTTGCTTCTTTCAACTGACTGCATTGTTTTAACGTCAAGGCTCTATGACTATGACAGTTCCAACTGCAGGGTCTTGCAAGAAATCCAGGAGCAAATAAACGACCCATTTTACAAGTGTATAGGTTTTCATGGTGTGCGTGTTTTCACCAACCTTTTATCACCTTACACAGTTGAAATTTTTTTCTCTTTGCCGCTTTTTTTTTTATGGTTAATTTATTTTTCTTTGTAAACTACCCTATATTCTTCTTAGAAAGAAGTTGGGCACAAATAAGCAACATTTGTTACATTTCCACTCTGTGAAGTGTTGCATAGATGGAGGTCCCCCTGCTGTTTCACACACCAGGAGGAGGCACGCGGAAAAGTCACCCTGATGCAAGCACTGTTCCATTCCACACACAGTCCCTCCAGGAAGAAGGAAAAATGTACTCAGCAGGGAGTGACTGTTCCCATGCGGGGAAAACAACCTTATAAATGCTTACAAACTAGTTGCCCTTGCTTTAGGGACTTAAAGAGAATCAGGTTTGAAAAAAAGATCTGCAAAAGACAAGTGATTGACAGCTTTAGGTTTCTAGAAGGAGTGCTCACAAAGTGAGTAATCATTGTCAGATAATTAATTATCTTAAGGCAGAGGGAAGGAGGAGCTGTGTGGGCACAGGAAGGGAAAAAATCCAAGTGAACGTCAATTTGCATGCAGTGGGCAAAATGTACATTTTAATGTCATCTTCCCCATCATCAAAAAAGTCCAGAACTCATGGATGTCCCACTATGGGGAGAGTCTGAAGATAGAGGGAAGAAGAGGTGATTTTTACCCGCAGAGACCTAACATTCTGGTTGGGGAAAGAAGTCAGAGAGGTGAAAATTGCATAGTACAAAGTTGTCTTTGTGAGTGTCCACTTGGCATTGGGGGACCCTATGAAAGGCTTTAAATCAAGGAACTTTTAGGAGCTTCCACTGACTCTGGTGCCAAAAATGGATGGAAGCACGCAAAGACCAGAACAGGAGGCCAGCTATCGAGAACTCTAATAGCAGTCCCGGAGCCAGAGCAGGGTGGTGAATAAGGTGGCAGAAAATGATGCCAATAAGACCAGGGACAAAACAGAAGGGAGTCTCATGGTACCTGCATTTTCTATATACAGATTCAAGTATGGAGCATGTGTGCACGTGTGAGAGAAAAGGAAGAACGAGCTACAATGTGCAGGCTCCTCTGCCTGCAGTCCTCTCAGTGCTAATGTTTCAGAGAGCGAGCACGAACCTATGCATCTGATTCCTTCACCTGGTCTCAGCTCCCACCTGCCTCTCATAGTCTAGCATCTCCCAGCAGGGCTGATATTTAAAGGTCCTTCCTTACATGCAACGTGGATCTCCAAACCAAGTCATCATGTCATCGTAAAACCATATATATTGGACTTTATGGGTGATCTAAGGCATTTTCAGAGGTGACTGTGGCTCCATGTAATTTTCTACCTTCTCCACTTCAGATTTTTAAGCCCCGCCATCCTGAGTAAGAGGCAACTCTCTAAAAATATCTAGTAGGTGCTTGATGTAAATGTAATGAGACTAAAAGAATGCATGGATGAATGGCTAAAGAGAAGAAGGCAGAGATGAGACTAAGCCTCAGGTCATGGTGTTTACTCAGGACTGCTTGGATTAAATCTTGATGCCTGAGTAAACGCCCTTTCAATAAGGCCGTGTGAGGGAAAGGGAGGTAAGCCTAACGCACGCGTGCCACCTATCCAAACACAGGAGTTGTCATGAGGAAAAGCGCGGCGTGACGGAGATGCAAGCTGTGCTAGATACGTCTTCCGTAGAACATCGTGATACTTGAAAGGACTAACAAACTATGATTACTCAGACTCGTGTACTTCGCAGACACTTTGTCAAAAGCAAACAAAGTAAGACTGTCACTTCATGGAAAACACCTGACGATACTTGTGAATGATACAGTTTGAGCTGTCAAGCCAAAATGAGAATTTTGTAAAACATTTTGTGTCTGTAATACAAAGTCTGACTCCATTTTTTATACTAGGTTGGTGCAAAAGTAATTGCGGTTTAAAAGGTTAAAAATCATTGTGAAAACCGCAATAACTTTTGCACCAACCTAATATCTGATGGCCCTGCCCTCTCTCTCTTTCCCTGTTGTCCCAATTTGGGGAAGGTGAGAAGAAAGCCCTGGTGCTCTCTCCCTGAGGGTCAACAAAGAAGCTCCAACCACACAATCCCTGACGGAGCACAGGAGTACTCAGCCTGCTCCCACCTCGTACCCCATAAAAACCAAAGCCACTCTCCCCTCGTTTCATCACGTCATTTCGGCCCAGCTTGGGTGCACGCCCTGCTCTTTCCAGAAGGCCTCATGAGTAATGCATTTCTCCATACCCTCTTGGTGCCTATGGAACATCATCACTCTCGACATCCTAGCCACTTTGGGGGAGGGGCTGACCCCACGCTCCACGGCAACCACGAGACAGCAGGCACTGAGAGCAGGACGGGCTGAGCAATGGCCACCACCCCCGAGGGTCTTTCTTCTCTTGTTCTTGGCTTGCTAACCACTTCTGCTGCCTGCTGGGCACTGTGCTCCTTGAGCTGTGCTGCTGCCTGCTGACGAGCTTGCCGTCTGAATGTGCTAGTTCGTACTGCACACGCCGAGTGCTACTGAGACTCTGTTATACATTCAGCTGACCTAAATCAGCTTTGATAATTGGCATTAGGAACAGGTGTCCCTAAGTGGGATTGGTGCCCTCTTTAAAGTCTCCCTGGGTAGTGTGCCATGGCCCAGATCAATCTATGTGTCTCAGATTAAATCGCGTGTCTTGATTTCACCATAAACTGAGACTGAAGGACGGTGTGGGGACAGAGCCCCAGAAAGTAGTTTCCAGGCTCTCGGCCTCACATAGACAGGTGCTTGCTCAGGTAGTTAATGGCCATCAACTGTGATTGGATGGCCATCAGCTGTGGCTTGTTGGCTGTCAGCTGTAACCAGTGAGCCATTGGCCACTAATATAACTGCTATGGCTACGCTAGCAAAAAAATGGGGGTTAGCAAGAAGATGGTGGCTGGGCCTGCAAGCAGCGCAGTGAGGGTTGAGAATTGTGTGTCTCCTGTTTCTTGTTTCTCCAACCCAGCCACCAGCGAGAATATAGTGATATGATTCCCCTACTTATGGCTCTGTGGGTGTTCCTTTTTGGCCTCACCATGTCCTGCGTTCTTACGTGGGGAGCGGGAGCAGAGACCCCGCCGGATGCCCCACAGGACAGATGGACTCCAGGCTCAGCAAGGGACTTGTGGCCCGTGACTTGTTTGTGTGGGGCACCCAGGTGTGGACCCCTGTCTGACAGCACTCAAGGACAAACTGTTACACCTGTGCCATCAGATGGTCACTCAGGTGAGGAAAAACAACTAGTATGTGGTACATTGAGCTACAAGTTCCAGGGGGCACTTGGCTCCTCAGGCATCTGTGAGGTTGAAAATGCCTGTGCTATTGTTGCTTCTTTGCACCTGTCACAAGAAAGATCCTGAGCCTCAGTGTTAGAGAGGGGAACTCCCTGATGCCCCAAGGCACAGACCCTAATGAAAATGGCCCAGAATGTTTCACCCTAGCTTACCCAAAGGGCCCAGAGGAAACTATAAATGTATTGGAAAATTGAAAAATACTGAAAAAATTGAAAGTCTGGGTGCCACCACCCAGTCTGGGATGCTAAGTGGCCATTCCCACTCCACCATGGCTACAAAACAGGTTATGGGATGAGGTGATGCGAGGGACAGAATTCCTGACCCTGAGGACATTAACTGGGATTTTCTGGATGGAGAAGCTTAAAGGCAGCAAAGGGCAAGACCTGCCCTGAAGTGTTCCTCATAACTACTCAAAAAAGTTTTCAAGTGGAGGAAACAGAAACTGACACAAAGGTCTATGATTTGACCTAATCGGAAATCGAAAATGAACTAAAAGAATTTATCCATTGGGAAGATGACAAGGGAACCAATTGGTTCTTACACCTCTATAACACTAGTTCAGAGTTAACTTTAACATTTGTTGAGATGTGCCAATTGGCAGGCGTATCTCATGATCCCTTGTAAAAGGTAATCTTTTATTAAGAAACCCACTTAAATCTATTGAAATGATTCATAATCTGTAACTCTGCAGCATTCTAGAGCCATCTCCCTGTCTCTCTTGTCCACTGGGTATTCATGGCATGGAAAATAGCCCATCCCACTGCCATCATCGTAAATGCTCATGCTTACCTTGGAGGAAGGACAACAGCTGCTAGGGGAAATTGACATGGTCCAATAGGTTTATTATTATTTTGTCGAACATCCCAATGGACCAGAGGCTCTTACTAGCCCCAAGCAGGGGCTTTCGGTGCTGATACAGGCAATTTTTTTAAAGAAGGACACCCCCAAATGAAGAGCATCCTCACCACCCTTCCCACATTAGCCAGGCTGCCTCTATTAAGAAAGCATTAGATGGCCTAGAGTTATTAGTTGCCTCCGAAGAACAAGATAAAACACAAATAAATGTTTGCCTATCAAGGAAATAATCAAAAGAATAAGAATTATAAAGGAGGCAATGGTCCTCACAAGGGACCTCCAGGCAATCAGCCTTCCCAAGACCAAGATCCTCATCAAAAGGCCTGATACTGGAGACTCCAAAATCTGGGTTTCCCAAATCATTTCATCTTAAACACAAGCCCTGAAGAGTTACAGGCTTTATTACAGCAGACTATGGGGAAGCAACAAGTCCCCCCAAATGCCAGTCGACAATAGATATATAGCAAGTTGCTTCTAGACCTCTGTGACTCCCATGGCCTTGCCACCCAAGGGCCCACCACCCAACATCCTAATCTTAGGCAGTGGTAACCACCACAAGCCTGTTAGAGACTCAGCATCTCCCCTGGGTACCAGCCACCACCTGGGAACAATGACCCTATCTCTCTCTAGTGGTTCACTGGTCTCCCCACAACTGGCAAATCTTCATGGCCTTTAACAATATTGGGCTCACATTGCAGTTATATCTGGGATCCCACAAAATTTAAACAAGATACCCCCTATGCTCTTAGGAGAATGAGAAGACATAAAATATAGGGCAACTAGGTATGCCTCACCTTAACCATCAGCACTATTATCTTAACTAAATTCCCCATGGTAAGAGCATTCATTGCCCTAAAATATCCCCTTGGTTGGGTGCATGGACACCCTGACTGAACGAGTGAAAAATCTGAATAAAATTAAGTCTTCAGCACTTAGTTAGGTTTTGCCAAATGGGATTCCACAGACAGTCTTCACGCCCTCCTTCCACCAGGTTAAAATAGTTAATATAGCCCAATCTGTTCTGAAACAAGAACCTGCGGGAATTAAGAGCCCGTATACAAGACTTATGGAAGGAAGAGGCCATTGCTCCTACTGTCTCCCTCTTTAATGACCCAAGTTGGCCAGTGTTTAAACCTGAAGAAAATAAGTGATACCTAACAGTGGTTTACTGTAACTCTAATACCATGATATCCTCATTACCGATTCTATTCAATCAGCAATCGGAAAGTGTTTTGATGTTATAGATTTGGCTAATATAGTCTTTTCAGTGCCTACTTTGACAGAATCTCAGTTGAAATTTGCCCTCCCTCACCTTTCAATGAACATGATATTTGCTTCCCATGGGCTATTTCAGCAGCCCTGCCATCACACTCAGTCTTTTCAGGCAAGATCTTAACTGCATTCAATTTTCTCCAGAAACACAAGTATGACATCACACTGATGACACCCTTCTCTGAGGAGATTCAAAGGATACAGTCACACAGAATATATAAACATTTGTCATAGAATGTTTCCAGTTAGGGCTGAGCCATTGTTCCCCATAAGATTCAAGGCTCTACCACTTCAATAACATTTCTGGGCATTATTTGATGAAGACATCACCATCTCACCTTACCCCGTTTGTGGTTAAAAATTTTTTTTAAAAAACCCAGGAAATTTCTTGCCTCTCAGTTATTTAAAATATAAATCAAAGTCACACATATCTCTGCACATACTAAAGCCACAATACAAGTCCTGGCCAAAACATTCCTCATCACCTTCAAAGTTCCAGACATTATTGACAGTTACCAAGGCACTCATTTCACTTTCAAAATACATAATGGAGAGCTTTTGAGGGTTTTAAGCAGGAAGTATATGATTGAATTTGTCTTAAAAGATTGCTACACAAGAATAAGGCAGACATGGCCTTTGCCTGCCATGAGCTCATAATTCCAAAGGGAAATGGTGAAGTCAATAGTAAATGAATGTACTGATAAAAATGAGCACAGAGTGCTGAGGGAACCCAGAGGGAAACACCTACACTGAAAACTGGAATGAATAAAAGTTAGTCATGTTTAGGAGGGAAAAGATAAAACGGTTTCAGACATGCAAAAGAGAACATGACTTATTCCAAGAACAGAAAAATGTTCACCGTGGATGAGAACAGAATGCTAGAAAGATGTAAGTCATGAAAACAGATATCTCTCAAGGTATTTCAAATAGATGAAATTTAATAGAGGGAATTTTTTATAACTGTAATGGAAGAGTTGGGAAGATAAACAAAGGATAGAGAAGCACCTCAGAGATCAGTGACAGCAGGAAGTCAGAGGAGTGGGGGGACTGTAGCCCAGAGCTGTAGCCACAAGGAGACAGAGGACATGTAGCCACTTCTGGAGATACCACCTGAGACAGAGTGGTGGGGGAGTAGAAATACCCACCCACCCTTCATCTCCCACCAGTGTCTTCAGTGGGCCAATCGTAGGTGTAATCCAGCCAATATACAGGAACCCCGGAACGCATTCTTTCAGTCCCACTGCCACACAAACCAGAGGAGGGGGAAGGAATGGATCAGTGGGCAAACAGGAAAATGACTAATACAGGGAAGGATGCTTGGGAAAGATAACACAGAAAGAAGGCTGTCTTAGGATCACTTAGGGTCTTTTCAGCGCTTTATCTTCAATACAATGGGGAGCTTTTGAAGGGTTTTAAGCAGGAAGTGTATGAGTGAGTTTATCTGAAAAGATTACGAAATCTTTTAATAATTTTTTTTAACTTTAGTACCAAGCATAAAAAAAATTGAGGTTTCATTATGGCAGATATGGTCATAAAATGTCTGAAATTATCATTTCCCCACTTAAAAGCGACACTGATAACTTGTAGTGTATCTAGGGACTGGAAATAAGAATAATGAGGCATCTGGGAACCTTGTCATCAAAAGAACCAGTCTGAGGGGATTGTCATATTTCTCCTGGAGAAAGAGATCTGAGGAAAGACATGACAGCTGTCATATTACATGAAGAGCACTCATGCAGAAGGAGGTGTAGGTTTCTCCCTCGACATTTCGGAAGGAAGTGTGAGGAGTAGAGTAAGAGGGAATTATGGGAAAGCTGATTTTATTTCAATTTTGAAGAAAGAACTTTCCAACAATTAGAACTTTCTAACAATGAGATGGACCCCTTCTGAAATGTCAAATTCCCTCACAAGATAGCAAACTTCCAGTGAGGAAAAGTGATCAGATGGAATCTTGTATTCGTTGGGGCCAGGTTATGGGGTACTAGTTCTAACACCACAAAATTCAGTAGCTTCATATGGCAAACGTTTTGCTTCTCACACTACCCATCCCGTGTGGGGCAGGAGGGATCTCTGCTCACTGTGGTTACTCAGCGAGCCGGTGATGGGCACATAAACATCCATGGGGAGGGAAAAGTCCTCTTAGAGCCTCTGTTCATAGATGACATGATCCTACCTCCTCCTCTGTCATTAGCCAGAGCATGTCACACCAGCACAACTGCATAAAAGAAAGCAGAAATACTTAGAGAAATGCACTGATGACAATCATAAACCTCAATGTCTTGATTATACTTGTCCTGCCTACTCTGCAGGCTGGTTGAAAGGATAAAAGCTGTGCGTGTAAGTTCTTCATGGTGATAACATGCTATGGAAATGAGTGGCATGCTGGTGAGGTTCTGCAGCTTGCTCGCTTGCCCCCCCTCCCCCCAGGACCTCCCCCCATGCCTGGTGCAGAGCCGAGGATCACCAAAGGTTTGCTGAAAGACTGTATGGATTAACGGACACCTTGAGTTGACTTCTTCCTGGGGAAATGAAACTTGAGTCTAGATGCACTTAGGAAAAGGTGACGAGTCCACTACCATGTACTGGGATATTGAAAAACAGACGCCTGTGTGTAGATGGAAGATGAATTAAATGGCTTCAAAAATTCTTTTTAATGACAACAACAAAAATGCTAACTGC
Source organism: Rhinolophus sinicus (assembly GCF_057876585.1). NCBI lineage: Eukaryota > Metazoa > Chordata > Mammalia > Chiroptera > Rhinolophidae > Rhinolophus > Rhinolophus sinicus. Next base: position 170,775,498 of record NC_142502.1, on the reverse strand, counting down.
ACAGCTACCCCTGGAGACAGAAAAAAATCCATGGTTATCCCAAAATGAGGTCCTGGTTTTCGTGCCTTGTGAAAGAGATTTTATTCAGAACGCTCAGAAAGAGATTTTCTGAACCCCTCCTCCACCTTCTCTAAACGTTGTGGCTTTGCTTTATTACCATGATGGCATGAAGCACTATCTAAGCTTTATTTATTGTGTCCCCATTAGTGTAATAACAACATGAAGCAAGCACATTGCTTAGTCCTTGCTGGAAACCCCCGTTCAACAGAGCGCTGGCCATATGTAGACATCTAGTATCTGCTGACTGATGTGAGGCCCAATAAGAAATGATGCTTAGAAAAGCAAATCAAAAGCCAGGGCTTCCGACTTAGGGCAACATACAGCATAGACGCTTCTCGAGCCTCTTTGACTGTGAAACAGAGCCTCCAACCTCGGGACACCAAAAAGTGTCGTGGGCAAGGAAGCTTCACTCTCAAGTCCAGCCATTTCACCTGCCAAAGTGAAAGAGGAACCTCACTGGTAAACATAACCTCTTTGAGGAAAGAACCTTGTTCCTCACAATAGCAGTTTTCTGCCGAGGTGGCATTTTTCCCGACACATTATGCAAAAGCCAGTTGGAGAAGATGCTGAGGACTGTTATTTCCTAATTTGATTCTGCCATTTCCAGTAATGGAAAGCTGCACTCCAGCCATCCATCTTAGTAAGTGACAGATACATTTCATTAAAACTTCCTTAAATAATTTTTTGTGGTTTTAGAAGGAGGGAAAAACAAGAAAGAGTGCTGTTTTGTGCTCTCATGCATGTCAACATTTTGAGAGCCATTAGAATGAAGCCAGATCTCATCTTAGGTTGAGAATTAAGTGGTCAACTGATGCCTGCATTTCTCACATGCAGTTGCCCATTGGACAAAAGGCAGGAAAGGCTGTTAAACTGGGTTATCGAATGAGTAATAACAGTAATTAGACATGATTTGACAATTCATATTGCACTGTCTGTCCCTAAACACATTGCAGAATAGAGATAGGTAATTCTGTAAATTGACTCTTCTCAACTTTGCAGCTCTCTCCAGGTAAACACGTATATAAAAAATCCAGAATAGTGAAAATAGTATTACATTTGATTCAAGGTATTTCAATTCTAGTCTTGTTTCTACTGCTTCAGAGTTCCATGACCTTGACCAAGTCAACAAATTAATTTCTCTGTGTCTCTATTTCCTCCTTTGTATGGTGAAGATATAATACTTGTTGAAACAGCCTCACAAGATTATTATGAGATTTAAATGAAACAATATAGAAAAATAAACTTGTTAACCCATGAAGAAACTTTCACCAAAAAAAACCTTCATGAAAATAGGGCTCTCTCTCTCTCTCTCTCTCTCTCTCTCTCTCTCTCTCTCTCTCTCTCTCTCTCCCACTCCCTTATCCCCAGTGCTTAGAACAATACCTGGCACACAGGAGGTAGTCAATAAATATTATTGGATTAACGAGTGTGACAGTTAATTGTGTCACCTTGACTATGCCACTGGGAGCCCAGATATTAGGTTCAACATTATTCTGGGTGTATCTGTGAGGGTGTTTTTGGGTGAGATTAACACTGAAATGATAGACTGAGTAAAACATTGCCCTCCCCAATGTAGGTGGGCCTCATCCAATCAGTTGAAGACCTGAATAGACCAAAAAGATTGAATATGAGGGAACTTCGCCTGCCTGATGGCTTGAGTGGAGACATTGCTTTTCTCCTGCCCTCAGACTGGAACTCATACCATCAGCTCTCCTGGTTGTCAGGTCTTCAGACTTGGACTGGAACTTATACCACTGTCTGTCATGGGTCTTTAGTTTGCTGAATGCAGACCCTGGGAATTCTCAGCCTCAACAACTGTGTTAGCCAATTCCTTCTAATAAATGTATTGAGCTAGATATAGATATATAGATACAGATACAGATATCTAACTATAGATAGCTCTATCTCCATTTCTATCTCTATATACATCCTATTGGTTCTGTTTCTCTGGAGAAATACAATTAGTATTTCTCACTAAAATACAATTAGTAAAGCACAATAAAATGGACAGTGTTATTAATAATGAGCCCCTAAGGAAGAGGAATGTGACAAGAAAGTTCAATTATAAGTCAAGACATATCATTTGATATGTGAAGTCCCAGGCAGGACCCTTCGAGGTTGTGTAGTTATGTGAGTACTACCGTGCTCCTCTCTTCTGAGGTCCCATTATACACTTAGCAGTGAACACACATTATCTCATGTAACCCTCACAAGGCTATTATTCCTACCTGCATAGGAGGCTCAGGAAGCGCAAGTAACTTGCCCAGTGTCAGCGCTGGTGATGGAGTAGTGGGACCAGACCTGAATTCCTAACCACGTGCCCCTGCCTCTCAGCTTCCAACTCTGATGGCAACATTACTGCTGCATCACTTAGCATTCATTGTTATGAATATGTATAAACTCCAACTCAAACTGACTTAAACATGAAGGGCATGTACTGATTCGTACAGAAAAGCATACTGTAGCGCTGTCTTCAGTGCCGTTTGATTCGGCCTTTTGTTCCGTTTCCCTGGTTCTGCCCTTAGCCTTGTACTTGCTTCATCTCTGACTGAAGCAAAGTGGTTCCAGGGATGCCAACCCAGCATTCATGCTCGACATCACCCAGAGAAAAGAGAGAGACATGAACCTCCTCTTCTCCAGCACTTGGAACAGACTAATAAGCTTTTCTCTGATTTGGACCAACCTGAAAAAACCAGAGTGGCCAAGGTACGTCCAAATGCTGACTAGCTTAGGCTGGGTGATCACCTGGCCCTAGAACAATACGAAAGAACAAGAGATTACACTGATTGGCCGAGGGTGGGGTAATCCTGACCTCGGCCACAGAAAGGAAACTGTGCACTATTAGAAAGAGGACAGGGCAGGAGCGGATGCGAGGTGAGCAACCAGCAGACGGCCACTGAAACATCCAAACCACTCTCCCCCACCCCCTCCATGTGTCAAGACACTTTTTTGAGTAGTAAAAACTAGTCTGTACTTTCTCATTCCTCTGAGCCAGCTGTGGCCTGGACAGTCCCCATCCTTCCTCCCTTCTAGTCACTTAATAGTCCAGCAAACATGCAGTAAGCACCTTACTCTGTACAAGCACCAGTGGATTGCAAGACAAATAAGATATGATTCGCATTTTTCCGACTTGGGCCTGGCAGAATGGGGGGCAAGAAGTAGAAGGGCTACTGTGCCACCAACAAGGCAGTGACCAGAGAACACACCGTCACCCTTCACAAGCACATCCATGGAGTGGGTTTCAAGAAGCGTGCCCCAAATAGATGCGGAAATGTGCCATGAAGGACATGGGAACTCCCCATGTACATGCTGACACCAGACTCAACAAAGCTTCTGGGCCAAAGGAAGAGGCACGTAGCATATGGCATCTGGCTGCGGTTGTCCAGAGAACGTCGTGAAGGTAAAGATGCACCAAACAAGCTCCACACAGTGGTTACCTACATACCTGTCACCACTTTCCAAAATCTACAAACAGTTAATGTGGATGAGAACTAACTGCTGATTGTCGAGTAAAGTTATAAAAACAAGATAGGATTCTTGTCCTCAGAGGACTTGCACTCTGGTACAACTGGAAACTGACCAGGAAGAGTCCAGAGGGGAAGAGGAGGAAATAGCTGAGAGGAGATGGATGGGATGGATGAGTGTGCAATGGACAGTTGGAGTGTTACAAACCTCAACCCCTTCTTCTGTAGTAGAATCAACCTGAAGAGTTAACTTTCCTTCAGAGCTCATTTGATCATTTTCACTGCTTTCTTTTGGGTCAGTTCCTCATCTCTTTTCTCAGACTTTGAGCCCCAGGGCCTAAGTAGTGCCTCCAAATCTGGGAGTCTTCTAATTCACATCCCACCCCCTTCTCCCCTTAGCACTGTTTGGATTGTTTTTCAATCTCCTTAATTGCAGACCTTGGGGAGGGGATGCCTTTAAATACTCTTATTGGTAGCCCGACCCGAGCATGACCATTGTTCAATACATGGGCATTAACAATAGTAACTATGCTGATAAAGGATTTCAATCCCTGAAGCTATTCATCAAACGCTTTTTGACCAATTCTAGATTCATTTCATCCTGAAATATTTACAGTTTTCAATTGTTGGCAAGTTGTTCTGTTTCCTTATTTTCTACTCACTGGTACAATGATATTAGAGGCTGAGCCTCTTCTTTTTCCTTAAGGAAGAACGGGGCCATGAGCCAAGGAACGTGGGCAGCCTTGAGAAGCTAGAGAAAGACAAGCAAATAGAGTCTCGAGTTTCCCCTGGTGCCTCCAGAAGGAACGCAGCCCTGCGGACACCTTGATTATAGCCTGAGACCCATTTTGGATTTCTGACTTCCGGAACTCAAGATAATAAATCACTGTTGTTTTGAGACACTAAGTTTTTGACAATTTGTTACAGCAGCCATAGGGAACTAATACAGGAATTCAATTCATTTGTTTTTTGTAATTTAGAAAACCAGTCTTTCTGACTATCTTGCACTTCTTTGCAAGTCAGCCTCTTTTCTTTTATAAATGTTTTTGTCTCTGAGTCTTCCTTGACAGCCACCATGTAAAAATTAATGTTCTACCATTGAAATGGTAGCCATAATAGATATGTATTCCAGTTATCTACTGCTATTAAGCTCTATAGTCCAGTTATTTATTAGAAATTATCCTGCCATTTATTGGTAGAAAACAAGCCTTTTTTATGCTCGTGGAGTCAGGGGGTCAGGGGTTCAGACAGGGCACAGTGGGGAGGTTTGTCTCTGCTCGTATCTGGTGCCGGGAAGACTAGAAGACTGACGGTGTCCTGACAGCTGAGGAGGAGAATTATCTGAAGGTCATATACTCACATATCTAGTAGCTGATGCTGTCATCTGGGACGTTAGCTGCCACTGTTCACTGAAACGTCATCATGATACATCCCTGTAGCTGGGACTTCCTTACAGCATGGTCAATTTTCCAGAATGTCATACAGCTGGAATCACACAATGCATAGCCTTTTCAGACTGGCTTCTTTAAATATGCATTTGGAATCATACAATGCATGACCTTTCAGACTGGCTTCTTTAGCTAAGCAATATGCATTTAAGTTTCTTCCATGTCTTTTCATGGCTTGATAGCTCATTTCTTTTTATCACCAAATAATATTCCATTGTCTGGATGTACCACAATTTGTTTATCCATTGACTTTTTAAGGACATCTTCAGTGTTTCCAGTTTGGGGAAGTTATGAATAACATTCATGTACAGGTTTTCATGTGGACCTAAGATTCAAATCATTTGGGTAAATACCTCAGAGCACAATTACTGCCTCGTATGGCAAGACTATGTTTAGCTTTGTAAGAAACTAATAAATTGTCTTCCAACGTGACTGTGACATTCTGCATTCCCACCAGCAATAAATCAGTTCCTGTTACCCCACATCCTCACCAGCATTTGGTGTTGTCAGTGTTTTTTAGATTTTAGCCATTCTAATAGGTTTATACTCATAGCTCATTGTTGTTTTAATTTGTAATCCCCTAAACACATAACGTCGAGTGTCTTTTTGTATATTTACTTGCCATATGTATACATTCTTTTGTGAAGTGTTTGTTCAAATGTTTTGCCCATTTTTTAATTGGTTGTTTGTTTTCTTATTGCTGAGTTTAAAGAGTTCTTTGTATATTTTGGATACAGATCCGTTATAAGATAGGTGTTTTACTAGTCTAGCTTGTCTTTTTATTCTCTTAACAGTGTCTTTCACAAGGCAGAAGTTTTACATTTTAGTGAGGTTCGATTTACCCATTTTTTTCTTTCATGGATTGTACTTTTAGTGTTGTGTCTAAAAACTCATCACCAAACTCAAGGTCACCTAGATTTTCTCCTATGTTAACTTCTAGAAGTTTTATAGTTCTTGCATTTTATATTTAGGTCTATGATCCATTTTGAATGAATTTTTCTGTAAGGTGTAAGATCAGTTCTAGATTCAATTTTTTTTTTTTTTTTTTTTTTTTTTGCATGTGGATGTCCTGTTGTTCCAACATCATTTGTTGAAAAGACAATTCTTTCTCTGTAGAACTGCCTTTGCTCTTTTGTCCAAGATCAGTTGACTGTATTTGTGTGGGTCTACTTCTGGACTCTATTCTATTTCATCAACACCACAGTCTTGATTACTTTACCTAAAACTGGTAGTACTAGTTTTCTGACTTTGATCTTCTTCAGTATTGTTTTGCCTATTCTGAGTCTTTTGCGTCTCCATATAAACTTTAGAATCAGTTTGTCAACATCCGTAAAATAACTTACTGGGAGTTTTATTTGGACTGCATTGAGCCGACAGATCAAGTTGGGGAGAACTGATTTCTTAACAATATTGAGTCCTTTTTAGAAAACACAATCTGCTACACTTCATGAGGCTAGAGATGTTTGCCTATTTTGTGTACTGTTGTATCCCCAGAACCTAGAAGAGCATTTAGCACTCAACAGGTGCTCAAAAAATATTTTTATTGCATAAATAAATGAGTCTTCCCAATCAAGTGTTCAACCACGCACCCTACATCTTCTAAGTCATTACTCGGCCCCAGGCTCCAGGCCAAACTTCTGCGTGTAGGGTTGGGGGTGGGGAGGCATTCGTATATTAATTTAGACTTCTCTGGGACCCTTTGGTGGAACCTGGAGCCTGAGGCTAAAACCAACTCCTTCCATTAAGGAGCAAAGCACGAGGTAGCTGTCATATGTATTCATACCCAGCCAGCATCTCCTTAATGGCCTCATCAGATGGGTGCAGGTCTCTTCCTCTCCCTGCCATTACATCTTCTATTTTAAGATCCCGTGTGCCCAGAGCTGGAAAGACTGCCACTAAAATCATCCATGGATGTCTGTTCTCCACCCAAAATGACCCTTGGGAAACAAAGAGTTCTCTTACTAGAGACTCTGATAATATCAGTCTCTGATATTTCTCTATCCTGGAAAGAGGTTAAATTTTGATTGTTTTTAAAAATAATATCAGAGATAGGGCCTTAAATTTCTCCTTCTGTGAGTCTAAAATGTCTTTTGATTCTCTTGGGAATCTCAGAGAAATTAATATTGTCAATATAATCTAACAAAGCTACACTTGGGTTTTCTTCCTTCTAAACATTATATAAGCTACTTTGTACCAACCCAGATGTTTAAAACCTTCTATAATATAATACTCTTCAAACTCAGTTTTATCAGTTGTACATGGTAGTCCCCAAATCAGCTGTGCCTTCTGCAAGTTCACACTCATCTCTGCCCACCAGTTTTCCAATAGGGAAACAGCCATTTTCTCAAGACCAATTGGTCCCACTGCTAGGGTGGTCATCAGTCTGTGGACAGATATGTTCTGCGCTGAGATTCTTAACAGTCCTAGATGAGGTCCCCATGTGCAGCATGTATAACTTTTATTCTACAACACGGAACATAAGACATTTCACATTATTTTTATCTCTTGAAATAAAATGTATTCTTTCCTGAGTCCCCATTCCACTGAGATGGTGACAAAGAGAATTTCAGTCACTCTTGGAGGGGACTTTCCTCACTCAGGGTTGGCAAAGTTCCCAGGGCCCCGCAATAGAGTATGCCATTCAGGAATGGCTCTCTGGTCCATGGCCGGTCCCTAATATGGTCATTGTACAAGCCCAAAAATCCAACAAAGGGGAGCATCTCCTCTGTCCTGGGCTCATAGCCAAGACTGAATGTCCAAGATGCCAAGTCTAGTCTCCTTGGGGCACCCAAAGAGTCATTCTCTCCTGAGATCCTTCCACTCCCTGCAGTACCTGCAGGGAACAGACATTGGTGCCTACTACCCTATGAACCTGAAGACTTTTCTTTCTGCCCAGGTCTTAGGGAATGTTCTAAAATCTTCTTTTTCTTATGGCAGCCTCAACTTCTTGAGCCTCTCAGATGCCACACACTTGCCTCTACCTTCTTCCCTTCTCTTGCATATTCCCCTTTGGAGCATAGACTCTGGCAAACAATAGCCAGGAGAGCCATTGTTTCCTGGGGTAGCTGGGAACTTCTGCTTCCTGCAGAAGCTCCTGGGGTGAGGAAACAGAGGCCTTGGTGGGTGTGGAAAATGCCACTTCCATAGCATTCACAAAGCCCAGGTGCTATTTCAGTAAATCATGCTGCCACTGTTAAATTAGCATAATTATAGGAAAGAATCTCTTCTCTAAATGTTTTTATCACCTGTACACTCCAAAGTACATTTGGAAAAGCCCTCTGAATCATTAATTTCTTCATTGTTGCAGGTATTGGATGAAAGGGATTCTAAGGTCCTTCCATGATTCTAAAAATGTACAATTCACAGGGTCTTCTACCTCTGAGAAGCTTACCTTGTGTCACCTGGTATGAATGAGATGCCCCTTCTCTGTGCAGCTCTGGCACCCTGCTGTGTCCTTCCTGACAGCACTTAGCTCATTGAATCCAATTGCCTACATTCTAGGCTAGTCAAGGAGGTGGGGGGGGGGGGGACAGGCTCCATGCTTGTCTTGTTTCCTTCTGTATCCCCAGCACCTGGTACATCTCATGGCAGGTGGTTAATAAATATTAGCTGAATTCATAAATTTATATAATCTAGGTGGCCAGAGGCCTCTGTCGCACAATCAGCCACCCCTCCCTGTGTGGTACCGTGTTTCCCTGAAAATAAGACCTAGCCATACAAACAGCTCTAATGCATCTTTTGGAGCAAAAAATAATATAAGACCTGGTATTATATTATATTATATTATATTATATTATATTATATTATATTATATTATATTATATTATATATTATGCCATATCATATTATAGACCCAGTCTTATATTATAATAAGACTGGATCTTATATTAATTTTTTCTCCAAAAGGCACATTAGAGCTGATTGTCCGGCTCAGTCTTATTTTCGGGGAAACACGGGAGAAGAAGAAAAGCATCACAGTGGTCAATCCAGCCGCATCTCTCACATCACATACCCCAATGAATATGGGAAATAAACCAAATGCAAGACAGCAAGCCTGGATTTTGTATCTATTTCTGAAAATAAAAGTATCTTCCTACATTGTTTTGCAGATAAATTTGCTAATGCTAGGGAAATAGCCAGCCATCTTTAGGGGAGAGGCAACCACCTTTACCATTGATTCATACATATTTATGGGCATCTGGGTTGGGGCTATTGCTGTGTGTGTGCTCAGATTGTCAGTGAGGCTTTTAGCCATTTGGAAAGCACAATAAACTCCTCTCCTTTCCCATCTGCACAAGCCCATGCTGCAGTCATTCCCCTCTGTAAGCCCTACCTGCTGTCATGAGCTTTCTCCTCCTGGGGATTGGAGGAAATGAGCAAATCAACCCTGAGCACCCTTCAGGTGGCTCTGTGACCTTGCATTCTTCCCAGTGACCTTTCTCATGTTGCTCTTTGCATGGGCAATTTCAGCCATTACATTAGCAACACACAATTACACCTTCAAGGTAGATTCAAGTTCAGGCTCTGCCAGGATATAAATACCTTAATGAGGTGACAGCCATGCAAAACTTCTGAGCAGTGTAAATCAGGGCTCTGATAGATTGCAAAGACATGTTGGCAGGTTCGTGCCCCAGCACAAAGAAAGGAAAAAGAAAGCAAGGAGGCAAGAGGGAAAAAGGAAAGGGACCTTTCTATGATATTGCTGGTGGCAGTATGCAGCACAGTGTTGTTAAAAATGATTTCTAATGTTTGCATCCAATACTTGTACCCTCATCCCTACTGCTTTGATTCCTCTGCTGGTTAAAATTCCTGCTGGCACACCCAGGGCTCGGCACGTGTGTTCGGCAAGCACTCCCGGGTGACAGAGCATGCTTCGGCTCTAGGTTTTCCTTGCCTCTGTCAGTAACCTCTAGATACCCCTGGGCCCATGGAGTGGAGAGTAGCATAGGTTTTCTACTGCACAGACTCCTAACTTCTGTCAGGAGTCCAAGAGAATGTAAATCTCTCATCCAGAGGCAGAGTAGTTGGAGGCTACTAACCAGCCTCCAACACCAAGGACAGGGGTCTCCAGTGCTGGTGCTTTGGCTACGAGGTGATAGGTGGACCCTCTCATCCCTGAACCTACTCACACAAACTCAGTTCTAGGCTGATTGCAGAACAAAAGGGCTGTTACTCAAAATGGCCCTGGCCACTCCCTCAACCCCAAATATATGCCAGATCCTGAGAGAGCAGTGAGAGGTAGACTACAAGTTCAGAGGTCAAAGTGAAAGGAAATACCAAGTCCTGGATCAGTGGAGAGGCAGTCATCCTGTCGTTGTCCCCTTAGAGTGCCATTTCCTTCCTTTGAGGGCTCAGTGGCCACTCTGAGAGCAGATATTTGCCTGTTTCACAGGCACAACTGTCTAAAGTGATACCAACATTGATGGGCCTGGTTACTCCTCTCACAACAATCCCATCTTTTCCCATGAGCTTCACCGTGCTTGTTCCCATGATCTAGAATGAGCGTCATCTTTTCCCAATTTACCCCGGGAACGGGAGGAGTTCAGTGCAATGCTGTCCCGTGGAAATATAATGTGACCTACATACACAATTTTAAATGTTCTAGTAGCTGCATTTTAGAAAACGTAAACACCGGCAAATTAATTTTAATACTTTATTTAAGCCAACATATTCAAAATATCATTTCAACATGTAAGTTATATAAAAAATGATTGAGGTCTTTTATATTGTTTTTTTCATAGCAAGGGCTTTGCAATCCTGTATATATTTTACATTTACAGCACCTCTCAATTCGGACTAGCCACATTGCGGTTGTTCAATAGACACATGCGCCTAGTAGCTATACTACCACTATATTGCATAGCATAGTCTTGGTGGGATTACCAAAGAGTCACACTCTTTTGTGTCCCCCAGTCATTCTAGAGATGCCTGCTTCAAGGTCACAAGCGACTAGCAAAGAAAGGGCTCTGGGGAAACCAGAGGCATAAAGCACAGCAAACCACAAAAGCCAAGAAGAGCAAGTAAGGGCGAGTCAGTCAGACCCCAGGCAGGAGGGAAAACTCGCACTCCAGCAGAGGTGCGCTTCTGCTCCCTAAGGGAAAAAGGTATCCTGGACTCCTGTGTGCTTTGAAAGCTGGTCCCCAAGGCCAAAAATGGTTGGGTCCTGGTTGCAAAACGATTTGATGAGAGTTATTTGCAGATTTATTATTTGGCCTAAAGATCAATAACCCACCTAGTCTTAAAAAAAAAAAAATGCCCACATATAAAACTTGAGCGATTTCATTTTAAAAATCTAGTTTTCCAGCTTCTTTTGAAAAATCAGGAGATTTGGAGAAACTGAACCCTCAATACTGTATGTCAACAAGCTGCCTGAGCCAATACTGCCAACCTTAGGTGGGGCTCCTGTCCTCCCATCACTGCAGCTCCAGTAGGCCCTTTTGCCACCTTAGTCCCTCTGTTATTTCTGAAAATCTGAAAGCCTCTCTCTCTCTCTCTCTCTCTCAATGCACCAGCCATTCCAGCAACGAAACTGCAGTGCTCTGTGTCAAGCCCCCATCACACAGACAGAAAAAATTGAGCCCAAGATACTTTTCCCTTTTTCCAAATGAAAAAGAAGAAAGGAGCCTGTGACCCTCACAGAGGGGACAGAAGAGTATTATATCAAAACCACATGGCCACAATGACCACTAGGTCCCTCCGGCATCCCATTTACCTACCGTGTTTCCCCGAAAATAAGACCTAGCCAGACAATCAGCTCTAATGCATCTTTTGGAGCAAAACTTAATATAAGACCTGGTCTTATTTTACTATTATATAAAGCCAGGTCTTTAAAATAAACATAATAATATAATATAATACCAGGTCTTATATTAATTTTTGCTCCAAAAGATGCATTAGAGCTGATTGTCCGGCTAGGTCTTATTTTTGGGGAAACAGGGTAGCAAAACCCAGACGCTATTGACAGCACCTGAGAACAGAGTGAATGAATTTCCCCCCTTCATAAGCCCCCACCTCATCTTTGCTTCTGTACCCCAAGGGTCCCCGTATAGGCATCTAGGCCTGCACTGTACTACTCTGTCTCACTTATTTGCATATCTCTTTCCCTCTACTAATGTGTTAGCTCCTTGAGACCAGGGCTTATTTATCTCATTTATCTTTGCATCCTTTGCATCTCTGACACCTGAAATAGAGTTGCTCTTTGAAGACAGAGAGTAATAGAAAGAAATAAGCGTTAGGTAACAAATACAACAAACTTCAAGTTGGTCAGTCCTAGAATTGCAACCTGGCTGCCTTTTGTTTTTATTAGCTCTATGACCTTGGACAAATAAAAATTTTTCTAAGCTTCAGTTTCCCTGCACCTGAGGAAGCTCAGACTTGTGCTTACTAGACAAAAGCTACTAGACAATATGCTACTTTAAATATGTTCAAAAAATTAAAAGACTGTGTCTAAAGAACTAATAAGAGTATGAGAATGAAGTGATACAAAAAATAAATACATACATACATACGTACATACACATCATTTTTTTAAAGGACCAAATAGACTTTCTGGAGACAAAAAGTACAATATTTTAAATGAAAATATTCACTGGAGGGGCCCAACAGCAGATTTGAGCAGGCAGAGGAAAAATTCGTGAATGTGAAAATAGTTCTGAATTTCACTGAAGAATTAGTGAACAAAACAGAGAATTTGTTGCTAGCCAACCTGCCTGAAATACTAATGGGAGCCCTTCAAGCTGAAATGGAAAGACAGTAGAGTGTAACTCAAATACACAAGAGGAAATGAAGAACATTGGTAAAAGAAACTACATAGGTAAATATGACAGAAAACCTAAATGTGTTTTGTTTGTAATTCTTGTTTTCTCATATCTGATTTAACAGACAATTACATAAAACAATACCTATACATCTGTGTTGCTGGGCATGCAATATACAAAGATTCAGTTTGTATGACAATATAGCACAAAGGAGGGAGATGGGAACGGAGATAAACAGGAGCAAAGATTTCATATATAATTGAAATGAAGTTGGCATTAATCTAAAATAGATTGTTATAAATTAATATGCCAATAATAATCCCCAGGGTGTCCACTAAGAAAATAACTAGAAAAAGAAAAGAAAAGAAATGATAAAGAAATTAAAATGGTGTATTAGAAAATTGTTATTTAACAAAGAAGTAGTAATGGAAGAATAGAGGAACAAAAATGACATAGACATTTAGAAAATAAATAGCAAAATGGGCACTGTGAATTCTACCTTATCAGTAATTATATTAAATATAAAAGGAATAAATGCCTCAGTTAAAGGGAAGACTTTGACAGAATGGATAAAAAAACATGATCCAAGGATATACTGTCTACAAGTAACACACTTTAGATTGAGAGAAACATCTCAGTTGAAAGGAAGAAAAAATGTGCACCATGTAAACAATAACCAATATAGAACTCTAGTGGTTATGCTAACATCAGATAAATAGACAATAAGACAAAAATTGTTACGAAAGACAAAGAATGACATTTTATAACAATAAAAGGGTCAATTCATCAAGAGGATATAACAATAATACATTTGCATCTAACAACAGAGACTCAAAATAAAAGAAGCAAAAACTGACAGAATTGAAAGGAGAAAATAATATGCAAAAATAACAGTCAGTATCCCACTTTCAATAGTGGACAGAGCAACTAAACAGAAGATCAAGGAAATAGAAGATTTAAAGAATATTATAAACCAACTAAACAAAGACATTTATAGAACACTTCACCCAACAACAGCAGAATTCACATTCCTTTCAAATGCACAAGAATACGAGGTATGACAATTAAGTTCACAAACTTGCTACCATGTGCTTACATTGGCAGCACTGTACAAACAGCTTGGTAAGGTTTCATAACGTTGGTATATCAGTTTCTCACTGTGTTTGTGTCGACGTGTGGCGATGTCTTGCTGAGTGTTGTTCATTATTGTTGTTGCATGTTTTTGTGTGGCATCATGAGAATGTCTGAGCCTGAATTAGAGCAATGAACAGACATTAAATTTCTTGTTAAACTTGGCAAGAGTGGAAGTGAAATCAGAGACATGTTAGTCCAAGTTTCTGGGGATAATGCGATGAAGAAAATGGCAGTGTACAAATGGATTAAATGTTTTTCTGAGGGGAGAAAACATGTCACTGATGAAGAGATGTCAGGGCAGCCAATAACGAGCAGAACTGACAAAACCATTGCAAAAATTGGTCGAATTGAGCATCAAAATTGCCGGCTGACTATGAGAAGCATAGCAGATCAAGTAACATTGATAGACAAACAGGAAAATCTTAACTGAAAATCTTGGCATGAAAAAGGTGTGTGCAAAAAATGGTCCCGAAGGAGCTCACCAATGAACAAAAGCAAAGGACAGTCGAAGTTTGCCAAGACCTTTTGGAGAGGCAAGACGATGTTTTGGGCCGTGTTATCACTGGTGATGAAACATGGGTGTACCAATACGACCCTGAAACAAAGCATCAAAGTGCACAATGGAAGTTAGCCAATTCTCCACGACCAAAAAAGTTCTGTCAGTCCAAATCAAGAGTCAAAATGATGTTGCTAACTTTTCTGGTATCAGAGGGATTATTCATTATGAATTTGTACCAACTGGACAAACAGTTAACCAAGCTTACTATTTGGAAGTGCTGAAAAGGCTGCATGAAAAAGTTAAATGACCTGAACTTTTCGCCAACAATTCATGGCTCTTGCATCATGACAATGTACCAGCTCACACGGCAATGTCTGTGAGGGAGTTTTTAGCCAGTAAACATATCTGTATTGGAGCACCCTCCCTATTCACCTGATCTGGCCCCCAGTGACTTCTTTCTTTACCTGAAGATACAGGAAATATTGAAAGAAAGACATTTGGATAACATTCAGGACATCAACATTGATGACAGCTCTGATGGCCATTCCAGAAAAAGAGTTGCAAAATTGCTTTGAAGGGTGGACTAGGCACTGGTGTCAGTGCATAGCTTCCCAAGGGGAGTACTTCGAAGGTAGTGATATTCAGCAATGAGGTATGTAGCACTTTTTCTAGGATGAGTTCGTGAACTTAATTGGCAGACCTCGTATTCTCCAGAATAGACCATATATTAGAACACAAAACAGGCCTAAATAAATTTCAAATGATTCAAATCATACAAAGAATATTCTTTGATGACATGGAATGAAATCAGAAAATAATTATAGAAATCCATTTGGAAAATTCATAAATAGGTGGAAATTGAATAATACTTTCCTAAGTAACCAATGGATCAAAGAAGAAACCACAAGAGAAACAGGAAAATAATTTGAGATAAATAAAAATGAAACTACAATATACCAAATTTATGAGGTACAGCTAAAGCCATGTTTAGAGAGAAATTTATAGCTTTAAACACCTTTACTAAAAAAGAAAGATCTCAAATCAGTAACCTAATTTCCACCTTAAGAAATTGAAAAACTAAGTGCAAATTAAACTCAAGGCAAGCAGAAGAAAGAAAGTAATAAAGATTAAAGCAGAAATAAACGAAATAGAAAAACAATAGAGACAATAAAAAAACTAAGATGGTTCTTTGCAAAGAGCAACAAAATTGACAAGCCTTTACCTAGACTGACAAAGAAAAATAGAAGACTTAAATTACTAAAAGCACGAATGAGAAAGGGAATATTACCAACCATATAAAAATAAAAGAATTATAAGGAAATATTGTATGCCAACAAATTATATAAGCTTGATGAAATGGGAAAATTGCTAGAAATATATAATCTACTGAAACTAACTCAAAACAAAACAAAAAATCTAAATAGATCTATAACAAATTAAGAAATTTAATTAGTAATAAAAAAATCTTCCCACAGAGAAAACCTAGAACCAGATGGTTTCACCAGTGAATTCTACCAATCATGTAGAGATGAATTAGTACCAATGCTTCACAAACTCTTCCAAAAAGTAGAATAAAAGGGAATACTTCTCAATTTCTATAAGGCCAATATTACCCTGATACCAGAACCAGACAAAGATATCACAAGGAAAGAAAACTATAGACCAATATTGCTTATGAATATAGACATAAAAATCCTCAACAAAATACTAGAAAGTCAAATCCAACATTTTAAAATCCAGCTAACAAGTACAATTTATCCCAGTATGCAAGGTTATTCAGATCGATTGATAATGCAAATCAATCAATGTAATATATCATATTAATAGAGTAAAGGACAACAACTGCACAATTATGTCAGTAGATACAGAAAAAAGTATTTGACAAAATCTAATCCTTTCATGATAAAAATCACTCAACAAACAAGAAATAGAAAGGAATCTCCTCAACCTAACAAAGGACATCTATGAAAAACCCACAGCTAACATCATACTTAATGGTGAAAGAATAACTTTACTCCTAATATCAGTCAAGGATGAAATAAGTCAAGGATGTTTATCTCTGCCACTGACATTGTACTAAACATTCTAGCCAGGGCAATTAGGCAAAAAATAAATAAAATGCATCCAGATTAGAAGGAAGAAGTATAACCATCTCCATCTATAGATGACATAATCATGTATATAAAAACATGCTAAGGAATACACACACACACACTATTAGAACTAATAAACAGGGTGCATGCAGCAAGGTTGCAGGATACAAGATCGATATGTAAATATCAATTGTATTTCTGTATATTAGCAAAAAACAACCTGAAATTGAAATTGAGAAAATAATTTCATTTACAATATTACCAAAAAGAGTAGAATACTTAAGAATAAATTTAACAAAAAGAGTGAAGACTTGTACACTGAAAACTACAAAATACTGCAAGAAAGTTTTAAAAACCTAAATCAATAGAAGAATATCCTGTGTTCATGAACTGGAGACTTATTATTACTAAGATAGCAACAATTCCCAAAGCGATCCACAGATTTAACACAATCCTTATCAAAATCCCAGCTGACTTTTTACATAAATTGAAAAGCTGATCTTAAAATAGCCCAAATAATCTTGATAAAGATCAAAGCTGGAAGACTCACTTCCCAATTTCAAAACTTAATAAAAGCTACAGCAATCAAGATTACACTACTGGCATAAGAACAAACGGATTAATGGAACAGAATTGAGAATCCAGAAATAAACCATTTATGGTTCATTCATTTTTTTATAAGGGGCCAAGACAATTCAATGCAGGAAAGTCTTCTCAATTGTGCTAGTACCATTTGTCTTCTCAACAGATGGTGCTGGGGCAATTGGATATCAACATGCAAAAAATGCAGTTGCACCTCTCTCCCACACTATATACAAAAGTTAACTTAAAATGAATTTAAAAA
Source organism: Rhinolophus sinicus (assembly GCF_057876585.1). Classification (NCBI taxonomy): domain Eukaryota; kingdom Metazoa; phylum Chordata; class Mammalia; order Chiroptera; family Rhinolophidae; genus Rhinolophus; species Rhinolophus sinicus. The sequence continues at coordinate 170,758,199 of NC_142502.1, read as the reverse complement.
TCCAAATGTAATAACCCAAATTATAAAACTGCTACAAGAAAACATGGGTGTAAATCTTCATGACCTTGGATTAGGCAATGGTTTCTTAGATATGATACCAAACATAAGCAACCAAAGAAAAGATAGAAAAATTGGACCGCATTAAAATAAATAACTTTGGTGCTTCTAAGGATGATATCAATAAAATGAAAAGACAACAATCCACAGAACTGGAGAAAATATTTCCAAATTATATATGATAAGGATCTAGTATCCAGACTATATAAAGAACTCTTAAACTCAACAATATAAAGACAAATAACCTATTTTAAAAAAAAAAGGAAAAGGATTTGCATAGATATTTCTATTAAAAAGATATGTAAAAGCCAATAGGCACATGAAAAAATGTTCAACATCATGAGACTTCAAGGAAATACAAATATAAATCACAATGAGCTACCACTTCATACCCACTAAGATAATTATTTTTTAAAGTAATAGCAATATTGGTGAAAATATGGAGAAATTGGAACCCTATATTGTTGGGAGGAAAATAAGATGGTATAGCTGCTTTGGAAAACACTTTGGCAGCTCCTCAAAAAGTTAAACATCAACATCATACGACAAAGCAATTCCACTCCTAGGTATATCCCCAAGAAAACTGAAAATGTGTCCACATAGAAACTTACACATGACTATTCATAGAAGCACTATTCATAATAGCCCTAAAGTGAAACCAATCATGTCCATCACTGATGAATGGATAAACAAAACGGGGACTATCCATTTAATGGGCTTTTTATTCAGCTACAACATGGATGAACCTTGAAAACATTATGCTAAGTGAATGAAGTCAGCAACCAAGAAGACCACATATTGTATGATTCCATTCATATGAAATGTCCGGAATAGGCAAATCTATAGAGATAGAAGATTGATTACCAGTGGCCAGCGGCTGGGGATGAAGGGGATAGGTAGTGACTGAAAATGGGTATGGAGTTTATCTGGGGGATCATTAAAATGATCTGGAATTAGATAGTTGGTGATAGATGCATAACTGTGATTATACTAAAAACCACTTTTTAAAGGTGAATTTTATGGTATGTGAATTGTATCTCACTAAAAGAAAGGCCTTTGAGTCATGTGCCGTTCAGTTACTTAGTCTTTTTGTCATTGTCCACTCCTGGCCAAAGAGACTAAACTGGCCACATTAAAGAGAAAAAAAGTTATCTGGTATTACTCCCTTAACTTTCCAAACTTGTCCCTCCTTACTTCCTACTTCTGTGAGCCATAATGTGTGTTCTTCCTAAAGATTCCCCCACCCAATTATTAAAACCCATACTCATCCTAAAAAAAATTCCGAGACACCCTCCTACTTTCCAAGGCCAATATGTCCATATGCCCCACACTCTCTCCAGGCTCTTGCTACATGTCCAAACCTTCTAATTTTATATTTTGAACTTTCCCCTTTCTGGTAGATCTCTCTTTCCTGCTATCTTGGAAATATGTTCACGCAGTTCCTTTCCTCAGTACGGGGTCCACTTCTATTTACTATCTCATCTTTTTCCTGTCTTTCCTGGTAAACTTCTGACAAAGTGGTCAGTTATTCTGTCGACTTCAGCTCACTCTGCTTTGGCTCCCACTCCCATCCGTCCTCTACTGAACCCACTCCACAACCACTACATGACTTACGGACTCTTAAATGCCATAGGTAGTGTTGGGTACCATATGTTTATCTATACTCTACTTCATGTGGTACTGACGATCGCTCCCTCTGTCTTAAAGCTCTATTTCCTTGACTTCTAGGAAACCACACAGCCCTGGTTCTTCTGCTGTCTTTCCAACAATTCTTTCAGGGCCTCTTTTGAGGTATCTTTTTACCCCGGCACAATGCTTCAGTATTGGCATACCCAGGGTTCTTCCAAACTGCTCTGCTTTGTATACCCCACTTTTCTCCTTAGATATCATGATTTTAAACTATCCGTCGATAATTCCTAAATGTTTCTCTCCAACGTAGACCTCTGTAATAAACCAGATTCACATATCCAACTTCCTCCTGGGTTTGTCTATCTAGTCTTCCCTCACGTACCCTAACTTCAGCATGTCCAAAACAAAACTAATCATCTCAGTTGGCCACATACCTTCACTAGTCACACAAGCCAAGAAAAAAAAAAAAAAGACTCTGCTCTTTCTCAACCCTGCATCCAGACACCAATACTACAAATTTTACCTGTGAAATATTTCTTTAATCTGTATTAGTGTTTTCACACTTGATTAGGCTTCTCATTGAGGTTAGGGCAAGAGTCTATTCACTGGTTTCCTTCCCTCCAAGAGTCTTTCTTAAATCCATTCTCCATATAGCTTCTGATATGATCTTTCAAAACATTTTCCTGCTTAATGCATTTCCAGGCTGACCTACAGGATGAAGTCAAAACTCAAGAAAAGCCCATGGCTGAAAGAACTCCTCTCATCATTCTGGTTCCTTCCATTATCCCATCATTTTTACTATTCCTTCACTTTCACTATTCTGCCAGTGAGATTTTACATTTTCATTCCAAAAATTTGGATCTGCTTATAATTCCTGTTTCATCCCCAACCCTTAACACACACACACACACACACACACACACACACACACACACACATTCTGTGTCTCAGAGGTAAGAACAAGCATGTATTTTGTTTCCACTCCATCACTTCCACGATAATTCCTATTCAAGCCTTAAGTAGCTTCTCAAGGTTTACTTTCTCAAGGTACCATGTTTCCCCAAAAATAAGACCTAACCAGAAAATAAGCTCTAGCATGATTTTTCAGGATGACGTCCCCTGAACATAAGCCCTAACGCGTCTTTTGGAGCAAAAGTTAATGTAAGACCCAGTCTTATTTTGGGGGAAACACAGTAGAATACCTTCCCAGATCCTCCACACTTGACCTCTACTTTATGCTCTTTAATGCCTCATACATATGTCCTTCACTATATTTACTATATTGTATTTTAATAATCTGCGTCTACCATACTAGTTTTCAAGCTCCATAAGGAGAAAGCCCATCTTGGTCTCAAAACTCCCTGCACCGGGCCTGACACAAGGCTGTAGCCAACAAGTCCCATACAGACGGGAGGGCTGAACACAGCCATGATGCACAATCCTGACTACATCAAACAAACGAATAAGAAAATAAAAGGAATTCATTGGTTGAGGTAAGCTCCAAAGTCCAGGGTAAGCTTCCAAGTCTAACACAAGCTTCAGGCCCAGCTAGAGTCAGGTGCTCAAAAGGGTCACCAAGAAGCTATTGACGGTTATCTTGAGGCTCAGGAAAGACTTTTTCCTCCACATTTGAGCAAGAGCTGCCCTTCAACAGGCCAAATGGACTTGACCTTCCCACAACCAATCATCAGGGCTCCCTCCAGTTAGAAGGCCTGGGTTGTGTGCCCCCTTCTAGAGCAGGGGCCTAAGGGCAGCCTCTCCCAAATACCACACCAGCAAGGGTGGGGGGAAGGGTGGTTAACAAAAGGAAAACTGAGGTTTTCTTACCGGAAGATGGTACATAAAGGCTGGATGGGCAGAAACAACAATCATCCATGACAGAAACTCTTAGCTCTTGAGGACACCATTTGTCCTTGCCCTGTGGTGGCCCATGGATGCTGCAAGCTGCTCCACACACGGTGGCCTCCTACGCCAGGCTGCTGACGGACTGATGGGCAGGGCCTTACAGACAGCACCAGCAGCGAAGGAGTCTGTCAACACATGCACAAGGTATGTGCCACAGGGCAGCTGGAGGCTCTGACTGGGCGATAGTTTGCTTTGCAGCATGCTGAGTATTTATTCGGATTCATGGTTTTCAAGGTTGCCAGATTTGAAATGTAAATCAAATCTTTACTGGTGATAGGTGGCAAGGAGAAAAAGTATACTTTGGGGGTACTCATTCATGTATTCCCACTTATCTGTCATTGATGCAGCTGAATTTCCATCCCATAAAATGGGGACCCACGCGATAATAATCATGTGTGTACTTCCTCACACTTACGCGTATATAGTACTTTAGCATTTGGAAAGTCTCCCCATATGTTACTCATTTGGGCTTTAAGCCACACACCTGTGCCAGTGGGATTTGTTATCCCCATTTTATGGATGAGGCATAGGAGACTCCAGGTGTTAAGTGGTTTATCCATGAGTGACAGAGCAAGGACTAGAACGCAGGCCGCCTGATGACAAAGCCCCAGCTCTCACCAACACCACACTGCCGCCTCGCCCCCTCCTTGTGAGTCCCCCTAAAACACAGCAATAACATTAGGTAAGGGCTTTTCAAGTTGCCGTTCCCTTTCATACAAATCATTTCATTTTATTTTGACAGCAATCTGTGAGACGAGTATTATCCCTGTTTTTTGTTTTTATTTTTTTTTCGGGGGGTTGATGAGTACTTTTTGGGGGAGAGGGGTTCGATGAGTACTTCCAGATCAAGGGCTGGGACTATGAAGCACACTAGAAAGGGGAGCCAGGGATAGAAGGTACTGCTTGACCAGTTACTGTTTTCCTAAAAATTCCTTTACTGTGTCCAGCTTCCCTTGAGACATCCAGACGAATGCCAAGTCCTGGCTGTTTCTGATCATTAATGAAATGCGTAGCACGAGCCTCACCGAAACTTTCCTCCTCGAGTGTTCTCTCAGAATGAATCTGTTCTTTCATCTCAGTTTAGGTACTCAACCATCATTCTCACAGATAATTGTCTATTTGTACAAACCAAATTTCTGACCTTTTAAAATTGTCATCAGTCTCACAGATGATGGTCCCCCTCTTCACACGTGTATCTGACCTTCGTGGATACTTCAGTATCAGCTCACAGCTCTTCTTCTTGACCCATTTAAGCTTCCTTTTATACGTCCATTGTCTCATTTCAATATTTGTTTAATCGCACAGAGAATTTGACATGAGTCCTTGGCTCTTGAAAATGGCCAATCATCTTCCACCAGCATGAAATCCAAAGCACTGACCTTCACTGTAGTGCAGGTGCAGAACCAGGCTCCCCTGATGCCCTTGAATGCACGACAGCTATAAGATCAGCTGTGCTGCTGTGACTCCACTGACCATCGCTGAGTCAACACATGACAATGGAGTCATTCTCCTTACTTCATATTATGTGTTAATAGGAGTTTTTTATATCCCAGAATGCTGGGGTTGGAAAGGGCAGATCACAATGCAATCTTTCCTATCTTTAGATGAAGAAACTAAGGTCTCCTTGAAGTATCTGACAGAAAATGTGGCTGAAGGGTAAAACCAAGGCCTCCTGTGACAAGATTACAGATAGGATCCTCTCCCTTAGGTTCTCTAGGAAAATAAAATGTAGTGATATCTTGATCTGTTTTGAGGCCTAGTTCCCCGTGTCTTTTGCACACTCTCACACTAATTTCTTCTTTACTGGTGTAATAATCTGTTTTAACAAGATGTACATTCAGTAATATTCTCTTCCATTTTAATGTGGTAGAAAGTGCTCTAGGCCTGGACTTACCAAATCTGGGCTCTGATTCCAGCTCAGCCACACCTGACCTTGGGAGAACCAGAAAAGCCTCCACATCCTGATCTCTAAAATGGGATAATATACCAGCATCACGAGACTGTTTTGACATCAGATGAATTCACGTGTGCAAGTGGAAAACCTCACTGCTGCCACCACCACCACCATTTCTGGAGGATTGCTGTAGACTAGGGAAGGATGATGCTGTGCCTGAGAATTTATTTGAGCCAAAGGTAAAGAAAAGTGATTATTTTAAAAAAAAGAAAAATGTACAGTGTCAGATAGTTGCTAAACTTCTGGTGATCAGTTCTTTAGGTATGTAAATGTTGAACAATTCTGGTGTACACCTGAAACTGATATAACGTATGTTAGCTATATTTTTTAATAAAAATATTTTTTAAAAAATGTCCAGGGTCCTTGACAGTCTTTCTCTCTAGAGCAATGGGTCTGTGACATATGTCAGGATGAACGAAAAGCAACTCACAAGGCCCTCTCTCTGCTCCTGGCAGCACAATGTATGCAGATGATATTACACAGGAAAATATGTTTCTTTTTCCTTTATACCACTTTCTTAGAGAAATACTGTGTGTCTTTGTGAGATGTGTGTGTGTGTATGTGTGCGTGTGTGCGTTCATATGTGCACACGCACACAAAGGTTTGAGGATAGAAATAAAGAAGGACCAACCTTCACATTGAGAGAGGGATCGCCAGAGAGCATCTGACCTTGGAGCGCCAAAGCCCAGACTGGACTACCCCATGCAAGTACCCCCTCCAATTCAAGTCCCTGATTTGAGGTATAGTGAGAAGAATAGATTCTGGGATGAGATCAACTTCTGTGATCGAGGGAGTGAGTTTTAATTTTTAAAAAGGTGGAGGTTTTGCATGTTGGATATTTGAAGACTCACAGGGAGCGAGGCTAGATATCAGGGTGTAGCCAATGAAGTCTGTGAAGGGCTTAATTATTTGGTTGAGTGTTTTTCCCCTTGACTATGAAAAAAGTCAAAGAAAACATTGGTTCACTGTTTTTCCTCCAGCTCTAGAATTCCTGCAGTTATTGCCACCAGCCATTCAGCCTGACACACAGGGCAGGGCAGCATAGAGATACGTGGCCTTCCCCAAGCCGCCCCTCTGCTGAGGCCTCCAGGGCTGTCCCATCATCACTGTGTATGAGATGGCAGTCCCTGAGTTCTAGGTAATGACAGCAGTGACGCGAGGGGACTCGTGATGGAGCTGGGAGGGGAGCACTCACATCGCAGAGAAGTGGATGCCAGTGGGCACTGAAATCCGGTAGCAGCTGTTAGTCACACTCCCTCTTTCTCCATAGAAACCGGCAAAGTGAGCCTTGAAGGGGTAGAGGCTGACACAGGGGACAGGCATGTGACAGTGTTCTCTGTGAATGTCGTGCGGAGGGGCCTGTGGGGTCTCTGCTCCCGCTCCCCACATAAGAATGCAGGAGATGGTGAGGCCAAAAAGGAACACCCACGGAGCCATAGGTAGGGGAGTCACACCACTATGGTCTCACTGGAGGCTGGAGTCACACGATGTGCGACCTGCTGTCCACTTTCTGCCAACCGACCGACTCCCCTCGACTCGACTCCCGAACATAGCCGCGGCAGTTATATTAGTGGCCAATGGCTCAATGGTTAGAGCTGACAGCCAACTCGCCACAGCTGACGGCCATCTACTACCCGAGCCAGCACCTTTCCACATGAGGCCGAGAGCCTGGAAACTGCTCTCTGGGGCTCTGTCCCCACAGTGAACTACTAAACTCACCCGTTAAGAAAGATGATCAGAGTTGCAAGTTGTCCTCTCTGTGACTCACTCCTCCCCAGCCTGCTGTGGTGCATCTAATTGTCAGAGAACAGCCATCTGCTTACAGCCCCATCCACAGCCTCTGCCCCAAAGCTTCCCAATGACGTTCTCCGGGTCACCAGCAGATGGAGGAAACTTAGCCCACTGTGATGATGTAGGTCACGTACCATGTTTTTCCATGCCAGTCACTGGGCAGGGCCAAAGGACTTCTGGGCGCTCAGCTGTTCCTATCTCAGGTGACCTTGCTATTTCCCACTGCCGAGAACAACAGCAGACCATCAATTACAGTCAAAGAGCTCCTATTCCTGACTCCCCAATGCCGCTGATCCTCTTGGGAACCATAAACTGTGTGCTGATCTGAGACAATCACTGCACTCCCTCTGGATTAACTTCTTTAGAAACCAAGACATGGTTCCCCAGAGTAGAAAGCCGTACTTGGAGGGCAGTCATGAGCTGTCTCCACTGCCTCCTGTGCTGCCACCTTCAGCTTGACAAACATGAATGAGGCGCCCACAGCACCCGAGCAGCCATCCTGGGGCAATTTCACACCTTGCAGAGGCACCACCTCTGGGATTTAGCTGAGCTCACAGAGCTGGGGCCAGGGCTCTCAGCCCTGGACCATCATACTGAGCGATAGCCTCATCTTTCAAAGCAGGGCGCAATGGATGATGTGTGGGGCTAGTAAATCAAGTACCCATAATATACACACTATTCAGAATGTGTATGGAAATACCCTCCACAGAACTAAAACCACACACAGTCATGAGTGGGCATCTTCAGGGAGTAATATTTGAGAGGAGAAGATGTGGAAAGCAGGACACTGGTTTTCATTTTGAACACTTGTGTATTATTCACTTTTTGACCATGTGTATTAATTTAATGCTTGACTGATTAAAACATAAAGAAAGTAAATAAAGGGGGATACAAACAAGTCAAAATACAATGAAAGAAAATGATGAAAATATGAGCATGTGTGAATTATAGAGTCAGAGAATCCACAGAGCTAGAAAAGAAAGAAACCTACCCTCTTCCAGTTCCCCCTGAGCCCTCTACTTATTTACAGGTGGGAAAAGCGAGCTCAGAGGAGAGGTTATTTGCCTAAGGTCTCACGGGGAATTGATACCTACAATAATCTTACTTCAACAACACAGTCCTGGAGCAGTGGTTGAAGCAGGGAGGTGGAGTAGGGAAGACAAGGTCCAAAATCCATTCTGTCATTGTGCCCGTAGGGTCACTGGGCTGTATTAGTAGAACAAACTGCAGCTCTTGTAATTCCAGCCTGTACGATTGCAGGCTTTAACGTGAGTGGTGGGATGCTGGGGGGTCAGGGCTATAGAGCTGGGCCCACGGCTGATAAGGCGCAGGATAGCACAAGGGCAAGGTTTACAACTGATTTCAAAGACCTTGGTGCAGCAATACTCGGTTCTGTGATCTTGGGGAAGCCACTTAGTAATATCTCTGTGCCTCATTCTCCTAATGTTTAAAATGGGAACGCAGAATAGCCTCATAGGAATGTTGTAAGTAATACGTAAGTTCATCTATGTTAAACACTTAAAATAGTGCATAGCATATGTTAAGAGTCATATAAGTGGTAACTCTCCCATCCTACCACTCCAAACTCCTAAAACTTTATTTTAATAAGTACATATAAATAGAGGAAATGTTGGTGTGTTTGAAGTTGTGACACATACCGGAAAAAAAGAAGTAGATGGTAAGGCTTGTTACCAGCTAAGATTCCACAGTATATCCTGACACTGCCTGGGAAGAAAACGCAAGACCTGCATGGTAAACAGATGGGTCACCATAGGGGAGGACAGGGGTTGTCTCACCTACCATGCCAAAAAACTGATGACACTAGCTGAGAGGACATCCCAGCTATCAGAAAAGAAATCAGGATGACCCAGGATCGCAGGGGAGAATGCTGTCACTGAAAATGAATTCAGAATCAAGAATTACTAAGTGTCAGATTAAGGGGAACATTACAGGTAAGTCTTCAACAAAGCAAAGAACCTCCATGTGGGGGAAATAGTAATAGAAAAGAATGTAAAGGGCTTTTCAAAAGTACCGTTAAAATCCTCATAGAAATGAAATACAAAATTTTATCAATAAAATAAAAATAAGAGATTTTTTTAAATGAGCAACTCCTTCATAGAACCAATTAGAAAGTTTGAAATTAAAAATATAATTGAAGTGTATAGTAGCAGAGTAGATATAACTGAAGAGAAAATTAGAGAACTAGAAGATAAATCTGTAACAATTATCTAGAATTCAGAAAAATAAGAGTATGGTAGAATAAAAGTTTTGATGAGAAACAGGTGAGTATCTCCCCACAAGATTATTAATTACAGATTAATAAATAAGTTAATTCTTATTAATTATAAAGGAGAAATGGGGATTTTACTTTGGATAAACCTGACAAGCCACATCCTGATCATGGTCAAAGTAAAGCATTACCAATAGTCAGACATATCAACACAACGCACCCCAGATATGATGCATAAGAAGGGCACATCACCTCTGTGGTATTCTTGACAAAGATGCTTAATTTCAATCTACTCAAAAGAAAATATCAGACAAGCCCTAAATTGAGAGACTCTTACAAAATAATTGGCATGGATTCCTCCAATCCAAAATGTTAAGGTCATGAAAGGCAAACCAAGTCTAAGGAACTGAGACTGAAGGAGTCAGGGAGACATTCCAACTCAATCTGGAATTCAATTAGAGCCTGGACCAGAAAACGGACATTAGTGGGAAAACTGATGAAACTCAAATGAGGTCTGTAGATTAGTTTGCTTCAGTGTCAGTTTCCTGGTTTTGAGAACTGTGCCATGGCTGTGTAAGATGTTAACACAGAGAAAACAGGATGAAGCACATATTAAAATTCTCTGTAGTATTTTTTGCAACTTTTCTGTATATCTAAAATTATATAAAAATAACAAGTTTTTAAGAAGTCACTTAGGACGTGGTCTAATACAGAGTAAACACTAAATATATGTTTTTTGCTGTTATGGTTATTTTTGGAAGTCACGTTGAAGAACATTCCCTATATTCATGGTTCCTAACTTGTGGGCTAATTATCTGAAAATCCGCCTGCACACCAAATATTGTCTTTAAATAGACTGTATCTTCTATATTTATTTACTAATATTTTTCTAAAGTATATAAAATGCACTTGTGGACTAATAAAATGCACACATTAAAAAAATACAGCCATAATATTTCTCCCATCAAAAGGTGGAATCTTTTTCTCAACCCCTTGTATCTGGGTGGGCCCCATTACTTGCTTTGACCAATAGATGTATCATAATGAAATGGAAACTCCCAAAGGTAAAGAGATCTTAAAAGCTGCAGAGAGACAAACAAATTGGTGGGAAAAGAATGGTAATTAGTCTGACAGCTCACTTCCAAATAGCAATGATGGGAACCTGAAAACAGCGAATAAATATCTTCAACAGACTAAAGGAAAATACCCGTTAATTTAGAAAACAACTTGGATAACATCTTTCAAAAACAGGGCAAAACAGACATTTTAAGACAAACAAAAGATGAGAGTTTGATACAATGGACCATTGCTAAGTGGAATTAGAAAAGGTATACTTCAGATAAAAGAGATCTGAGATGTAAGAAGGAACAAAGAGCACAGACATGGTAAACATAGAGGTAAATTTGAAGAAATACGGTCAGCATGACACAATAATAACATCTTGTGATATTAACAATAAAGAACAATGACCAAAATTCACAACAAAAACAGAAATAAGTCAGGGAAGAGGTGAGCAGAGTTAAACTGTTCTAAGGTCCTTTTATTGTTCTAAATGAGATTTTAAAATACTGACAAGTTTTAGATTTGATAAGTTTGGTATACATGTTAACATTTCTAGGGAAACTACTGAAAATAGAAAATAGAAGCAAAAGTGGAATGAGAAATTACATTCTATCAAAAGAAATGTAAAAAGAGAAAAAAATAGCAAAGTCAAGACAAATAAGATGATAGCAATAAATGAGATGGTAGAAGTATATCCAAATAAATTGGTGTTTACAGTAAATGAAATGGACCAAAATATTACAGCAAAAGACAAAAACTATCAAGATAAGTAATTGATTTATAAAACTGCACATCAGTAGAAAAAGGTTGAACTTTTCAATAAAGACTGCTGAGACAATTGGTCATCTATATGGGAAAAATTTAGTTGAACTGCAAACCTCTCACCATATAAAATTCTTCTAGATGGATTAAAGACATAATAATGAAAAACAAACTTTTCGAAGGCAATATAAGAGGATATTTGTATGTTCTCAGGGTGAGGGAAAGATTCTTAAAAATGACACAAAAAGCAAAATCATAGGACAAAATTAATAAATCAACTACATAAAGTTGAATAACTTTTGATTATCAAAACACTATAAAGGAAGTGACAAGATAAGGCTCAAATGTATAATACATATAACTGACAAGAGATTAGAATTCCATATACATTTCTTAAAACTTCTAAACAGCAGTAAGGAAAAAGAAGAGTAGAAAACTGGGGAAGGTAGCAAATAGGCACTGCATAGAAGAAAGCAGATCACAATGGCCAACAAATAAAAAGATGGTCAAATACAATACTAATCAGAGAAAGGAAAAATAAACCACAAAAAGATGCCATTTCATAGACACCATGTTGACAAGCATTTAAAAATCTTTTAATTCGAAGTGTAATGAAGATATGAATCAAACAGAATACTTGTGAGCGCTAGCTGAGGTGTAAATTATTATAACCACTACAGAAAACAATTTGGCATTGTACAGTTAACGATGCTTATGCCCTATGATTTATGCATGTGGTCCATGGAGCATGGGCATGGATATTCATAGAACCACTGTTTGAAACAGTAAAAAATGTTCATAATGGATAAATACTCGTAAATTATGGTATATTTATATAACAATAATAACTAATATTTATATAGTATATCAGGTACTACTGTAAACACTACTACATTTTTAGCTCATTCCTAACAGCCCCATAAGCTAGGTATTATTATGCTCATGTTACAGATAAGGAAACTGAGGCAAAAGAGTTCAAATAATTTGCTCACTGCCACACACTGGATAAATGGTAGATCCAGGATTCAAATAAAGATAGTTGGACTCTAGGGTTTGTATGTTCTTTCCCTTACACTGGATCTTGGGTACTTATGTGCTCATTGTATTTTTATTTTCTATCTTATACATATTTTATAAATATGATTTTGTACCATGTTTCCCCGAAAATAAGATCTAGCTGGACAATCAGCTCTAATGCATCTTTTGGAGCAAAAATTAATATAAGACCCGGTATTATATTATTATATTATATTATATTATATTATATTATATTATATTATATTATATTATATTATATTATATTATATTATACTATATTATATTATGACCCGGTCTTATATTATAGTGCAATAAGACCGGGTCTTATATTAATTTTTGCTCCAAAAGACACATTAGAGCTGATTGTCCAGCTAGGTCTTATTTTCGGGGAAACATGGTATATACTCTATATTTAATAAAACAATTTCAAATGATGTTTATAAAGAAGAAATAGGAAGGAAAGAATTTAGAAAAGCTTATTGTTAAATCTAAGTAACTATTGATTGTAAAAGAAAAAAATTTTAATAAAAATCTGAACCCATAATTCTAGTCAATAGCAACATGGGGTTTAGATAATGGAGAGGCAAAAAAAAGGATTTTTTTTGTCATATTCAGAGAAAGAATATAAATACTAATTAATTCTATACTTCATTAGAAAAATATACATTTATATAGCATGCCAGAATGGAAGAAAGACCTGGAAAACTCAAGATAAAGTGTATAACTTCCTATTCAGTGGAGGAAATTTTTCAAAAGTAAAAAGTAGCAGCATAAGCACATAATTAAACACTATGGCGGCAAATACCCAGAAGAAACAGCCGAAAAAATCAGCAAATGGTTGTTTCTGGGAAATGGGAAGCAGGAAGGATAAAGTTAGGAAAAGTTATTTTTTTATTAGAAGCTTTACAGACTGTTTTCCTTTTTAACATGTATACACGTATAAATTCAATAAGAATTAAAATAAAAAATATGATAATCACCAACACTGCTGAAAAGGCATTTGATACAATTCAACACGTGTTTATTATTCTTAAAACATTCAGTAAATGATCAATAAATGTTAAAGTCCTTAATTTGGTGAATACACCTTTCAGTATCATTCAAAAAAGAATGTCCATTGTCACTAACATTATTCAACATAGTACCAAAAAAAAAAAAAAAATACAAGAGAAAGAAATAAAAGTTATTAAAAATTTAAAAGAAAATAAAACTGTCGTTATCCACATAGATTAACCATCTTATCCATATAGATAAGATTTTATACCTAGAAAATTGAAGAAAATCAACAGAAGAATGTTTGAAACTCATTAGAGAGTTCAGAAAGAATCCAGATGCAAAATCACTACACAAAAATTGGCTTTACTATAAACTAGCATTTATCAATTAAGAATATTTTAGAAAAGAAATCCTATTCATGATAGAAACGAAAGCTATAAGCTACCTATAAATAAATTTAATAAAAATATGCAAAATCATATTTGATAAAAAAACATAAAACTTATTTAAAGACTCTTTTTAAAGATGGGAATAGAGAGACCATCATGTTTATGGATGGAGAGATTTAATACTTTATTTTATTTCTCCCCAAAACAATCAATTCAATCTCAATGTAACTGCATCAGAATCTCAATGTAACTGTATCATTCAGAGTCCCAGCAGAAAACTAACAGCACACTCAGATTAGGATGATTCCAGAAGATTTTAATAAATGGGCTATTTGCACACAGATTTTAATAAATGGGCTATGGTAATATAGATACAGTCTAGGGAAATCACAAGGAAAATTGCCATACCGCAGAGCAAGCAACAGTGAGGCTATTACCAACACAGGCCTGAAGAAGCCAAAAGAGAGCGCAATTACTAGAATCCAGAAGCTGGGAGAAGAAAGAGAATCTAGAATCCAAAATCCAGAAAGGAGTTGGGAGAAGATGGCTATCTTGAGAAGATGTGAGACCTTCTATAGTGGGACACAGGCAGCCCAAAGCAACCCTGCAGGAAGAGAGCCAGGGGAATAAATATACCAACCTCATCTTCCTCATTTTCTCCCTCTTCTATTGGAGATCCCTCACTGGCCCAACACAGTTGGAAGCCCAAATGCAGAAGTGCCCCTTGATGCAGACCATCTATTCGTTATAGCTTCCCAGGGCAGTGAGAAGGGTGAAAAAGGATAAAGAATGGATCTGGAGAAGTAAATAGAACCTATCTGTCATTGTAAGCAATAGATCAATGGAACACATAGTCAGAAACAGACCTTTGTATATATGGGAATTTGATAAATGATAGATGTAGCATTTCTAATAAGAAATGGAAAGATGAATTACTCAAAAAATGGTTTTAGCGAAGCAGGCTCTCTCTTTGGGGAGGAAGAATAGTTAGATACCTGTGTCATGCTGTAAGAAAAATAACTTCTAGATAGAATAAATACCTAAACGTAAAACAGAAAGCTACAAAAGAAGTCAAAGAAAATATAATATTTTGACATCCTTGGTGGTAAGAATGCTAAAAGTAAAAATCATAAAGATAGATACATGTGACATTTCCAGATATTAAATACTAAAATATAGCATTAAACAATTTTAAGAAACTGAGATAAAATATTTGCAAATATTAACCAAGAACTAGTATCCAGAATATACAAAGAATTCCTGGGAGTCAATAAGAAAAGAATAAATAATGTAATAGAAAAGTATCTGGAAATATGAACAAATAGTTCATAGAATATTTATAAATGAATAAATAAATAGAAAATGCTCAAACTTGCTAATAGATAGGAAAATATAAACTCAAATAATACTATTTTTCACTCATCAGGTGATCCAAAAGTTAAGTACTATAATATCAGGTGGTGGCAAGAATATGGGGGAAAAATGTACTTTCTTGCACTGCTGGTGGGAGTAAACAATCAATATAAGCACATTAGAGCCCAATTGGCAGTATCTGTTAAAAGTAAAAACATGCCTATGTGCTGACCCTTCTTATTCCATTATTTGTCCTAGACGTTATTTGTGAGATGTATATTTATAAGAAACTCCAAACACTTGCAAAAAGAAGAAGAAAGAGAAGGAGAAAGTACAAATAAGTTCCTCATAGCATTGTACCAAAAACCTGGAAAGAAACAAATCAAACTGTATATACATCTATCGGTGGGAGAATGATCAGACAACCAGTAATACATTCACAGTGGAATACTACGCAGCAGTTAAAAGAAATGGTCGAGGTCTGTATGTGACAACATAGATTATAAGATATTTTATTGAGTTTTAAAAACAGCAAGTTACAGAATAATACCGTGTTTCCCCAAAAATAAGACCTAGCTGGACCATCAGCTCTAATGCATCTTTTGGAGCAAAAATTAATATAAGACCCAGTCTTATACTATATTATATTATATTATATTATACTGCATCTTATATTAAATTAAAATAAAACTGGGTCTTATATTAATTCTTGCTCCAAAAGATGCATTAGAGCTGATGGTATATGGTTAGGTCTTATTTTCAGGGAACCACGGTACAAGTAATATACCATTTGTATTAAAAATACGCTATTGTAAAATATGCAAACAAGGGAAATGTTTGTGGGGAATACAAACCAAACTTAAAACATTTGACACTGTCCTGGCTAATGAGAGACAAGTTGAAGTCTATTAGGGAACTCACGAAGTTTTTATTTTCATGTCATTGGCACCATCACCTCCTCCTGACTTCTCCATTCCTTAGCTGCAAGGGAAGCTGGACAATGTAGTTTTTAGCTGGGCACATTGCTGTTGTTCGGAGGAATGTCACAGGGTTCCTCAGGCACCTGCAACCCCAAATGGCCAAAATATACTCGTCATCTTCCTCCCTTACACTGCTCCTTTCCTGTGCTCTCCATCAACACCATCCACCTAATTCCCAAGCCTGGGCCTCATCATTGACTCCTCAACTCTCACAAAGGAATTTGCCATGTTGTTCCAAACACACATCACACTTGTCCACTTCCCTCTGCACTCCCCGGCCCAGCATCCTTTACTTGGACTTCTGCCAGACTTCTCTATAGTCTCGTTGCCCCTTTGTAATCAGCCAGAGTGATCTTTCTAAAAGACAAAACAGATCATGAAATGGTCTTCCATTGTCTTTAGGATAAAGTGCCAATTTCCTATCATGGCTTACAAGGCCCTTCATGACGTGGTCCTCACTCTTTCTCCAGTTGCACTTATTACCACTCTCCCTTTTTCATTCTTCAGTTATTGTAAACTTCTTTTTTACAGTATTGTAATAAGCAACATTTTCTCCTGAATTCAAGAATTTTTAGTTTTTTCCCCTCAACCTAGAATGTTCTCCATCCACATCCACTGTACCTAAGTAGTATTTAGCTCATCTTCAGGGATTAACCTGAAAATACTTTCCTCCAAAGAATCTTCCTTAATTCTCCTCTCCTATGAGAGGATAATAATGTTATTAGTTAGCTTTGTTGCAATAACAACTGCAAAATCTCAGTGGCTTACAGCACTTAATATACATGCCAGTAGCTACAGATCAGCTCTGCTACTTGGGTCTTCTCATTTTAGGACCCAGGCTGATGGAACAATCCTAATCTCTGACACGACATTCTTGGGGTGGAAACTTGGTATGCCTCTAAAAACTACTCAGACATCGTACACATCACATCCTCTCACATTCTGCTGACCAAAGCGTATCACATGGCCAAGTTAACCATCATTGGACTGGGGTTATATGCTCTTCCCACAGGGAAACACTGCTTTTAAATCACATGGAAACGGGAAAGGATGTTTAATCCCTTACTGAAAAAGGAGGAGAAACTAATTGAGGCTAATTATACAATCCACTACAATAAAAATGATGATAGTGATAATATTTATCACTTATTTACTGTTTACTATATGCTGGCTTCATGTTAAATGCATCAATATGAATTTTTCATTGTATCTTCACAACAATAGCAAGTAGTATCATTGCCCCCATTGTACAGATAAAAACCCAAGATGAAGGGAGTTTGGGCAACCTGCTCATGGTCACAGTGAGCGGAGAAAGCCTGGATGTAAAACCAATTCCAGTTCTGTCTGATCAGAATCCAGGCTTTAAATCACTGTTCTAGGCTCCTCCCATAGCTCCCTGTTTACCCCCAAGCTTAGCACTTCCCACACAATTGTAATTTCCTGGGTAGCCTCCAAAAGAAGAGGATAAATGAGTAACACAATACCTACCACAGAGTAGGGCTCAATCAATGTTTGTAGAATGAATAAATTATTTCTGCACCTTACTTGCCTTATTCTTCATTTAGGTAACTTCTGCTCAAAGTTTCAGTTTCAGTTTAGGTGTTAATTCCTTCCAGAAGCTTTCTCTGACCCCTCAGGCTGGGTTAGGACCCCTCTTCTGTGCTCCCATAGGGATCTGTGCATAGAGCTATTCTTATTCTTATCATAATGAACGGTAAGAATCTTTGTGATTCTTGAGAGCAGGGACTATATGCCATTCATCTTTGTCTCCATAAGGTGTATAAAAGCACCAATTGCCAAGTACTCGATAAATGTTTGCTGCATGAATGAATACATGAATGAATAAATGATGAGAAGACACCAAGACCACCTTGTGGTCCTCATACCCAGGACCACGCCTAGCTAAGAGGCTGACATGTCATCCTCAAAGACAAAACTCTCTGTATCTACTACCCTCTTTTACTGCTCACACATAGAACCGCTTCCTGTAGTTCTCAAATATACAACACTGCCTTCCACATCTGCTGCCCTCTCTAGTTGCTGGGACATGGGGCTTTTTCTTGGGTGGGTATTCCAGGCATAAGAGACGCAAACTAATGGATAAGTGATGGGAACTTCTCAGTGGTTGCCTACTCTACATAAGCATATCTCCCCACAAGTAAGGTCCTCCTTCCCCAAAACCCATTCTGAAAGGCACAGATCTGAGCAGGAACTAAATTCATGCAGGACGCCAAGAGAGGCCATTGAGATGCTCAGGGGCGAGTAAGACCCACAGGAAGACGGTCTGTGAAATGTTCCAGGCAGGCTCACGACTGGACCTTGTTGGGAAATGTCCAGAAAATCTGGGAAACCACAAGCCGAGCCAATCTACATCATAATTGTGAGGCCACATTATTTGTTGCCGATGTGCATGATTCCCACATCTGAAATCTTCTTTCCCTTCCTCTGTTTATCGCCTTCCTTCTAGCCCATGGTTGGTGCCCTTAGGAGGATTGTTATATCTCTAGATAGTATCTGATATATTCACTCACTCTCTTAAGGGCCTACTCTGTGCACCAGGCATGAAGTCAGCTTCTTCTCCATCATCAACCCCTTCACAGAGCCCACAACCCAGTGAGGGAGCAAGACAAGACACAAGTAATCAAACTGGAAGCATAAAATACGTGTAGATTGTAAGGTCAAAGACAAATATAAACAGGATGCTGAAATAGAAAACGGTAAGTCATGGGGCACCTACTATAAAGGGACGGTCAGAGAAGGATGTTTTCAGATCATGATATTTAAGCTGAAATCTAAAGGATGAAAAAGAGCCAACTAGACCAAGACAAGGAAAGAACATACATTCCAAGCAGAGGGAACAGCACATACAAAGATGTGACAAAGTCTACTGTGCTCCAGAAACCAAAACAAAGTGTGTGGGCTACTAGGAAACACGATGTGAGATGAGACTAGAAGGGTAGGCAGAGCTAGATCCCGCCGGGTCTTGTGGGCCATGGTGAGATGTGTGGATGGGGAGTCTCTAAAAAGTTTACAGCATGGACAAACTGGCTGCTTTTTATTTTAAGAACGTCGTCTGGCCACTGTAGAATAAAAACAGGAGATCATTGAATTGTCCGGAAGACAGATGACGCTGGTGGCCTCGACTAGGGAAGAGGCGTGGAGGTGGAGAAATGGATGGACTTCATAGAGAATATGGCTTTAAACATGTTTCAGCGGGGTGTCTGCAGACAGCCAAGTGAAGCCATCAGGCAGGCAGCTAGAACTGAGAGGAGAGGTTCACACTGAAGGTATAATTTGGGAGTCATCAGCATATTAATGGAGTTTTAAGTTAAGGAGACAGATGATGTCTCCCAGGGAGAGAGTCCCCAGGACCAAGCCCTGGAGACACCAATATTAAGAAATCAGGAAGAGCAGAAGCCAGTGAAGGGGGTTGAGAAGAATGGCCAAGGAGGTATGAAGGAAATCAGAAGACTCTCATACCACAGACACCAAGATTAAGAGATTTGTAAGTACAAATGGCTTGTAAGTCTTAACATTTCTGCTCTTGTAATAACTGGAACAAAAGAGATCCTAAATAAATGTTAGTTTTCTTTCTTCCCCTACCCTTAGAAATTTATATGTTAATGAAGTTAAACCTTTAACATCAAAACAATTACTCTCTCTTTATGGGATTTTAAGAATTCGCCTCCACACAGGGTCACTTAGGGTAAGGGGGAGAGTGATACTGAAAGTACATCATATGTAAAGCCCTATCTACTTTGTTTGTAAGTAAAACTTCTATTGCTAGGAGAGCCCTTAGCAATCTAGTGCCCTGCCTTATACAGTCAGGCCAGCCGGGGGACATCAACAATGAGTGTCACATGACAAAGTCACTCGGGAGCTCATAATGGAGCAGTCTAAGGTTACTCTGGGGATAGGGCCAGCCATCTGAGCTTTAGCCAGCTCTCCCGGTGAGTCTACTGCAGGTCTCAGTTTGAAAACCACTGTATTACCAGAGCTTTCCGGCCTGTTACTCCCTTCCTAGCTAATTGGTAAATGCAATAAACACCCTGGAATAAATAAATCAAACCTGATGTAGATAATCAGGCATAGCATGGCAAGTCGTGGCCTCCAACGGTGAGAGAACAGAGGGAGCCAAGCTAGAATTTATCCAGGGCCTCTGGGGGAAGTCTGGAGGCAGCAGAGCAGCCAAGGATTCTGACTTGGTTGAACCATAGTCCCTAGGTTGTGATGCCTTCTCGAGGAGACTCCATCTCAGCAACGCTGCTATCCCAGGGACTACGGCCAAATGGAAATGCACTGCATTGTAAACCACCTTCCCCACCTGGGCTAAGAGAGGTCCTGGAAGAATTCATTAAAGTCTGATGGCACTTGCACCTGTCATTGTCGCACACCTCATTCAGCGAGGCCACAGAATACAGATTATTCACCCTGAATGCGGCCACTCCGTAATGAGCTCCTCCAGGGTTAGCTCCTAGTGGGGAGGAGGAAAGAAGGAGGCAGCTGCTTCCAGCAAGATGTTCCCAAGAGTAGCAAGGACGCTGGGCTGAAGTCTGTCCCATCCCTGCCACTCACTCACTGCGTGTCCATGGGCAAACGGCTTGATTCATTTCCTCAACTGGGAAATGAATTGTTTCCAGTGCCTCTCAAACGTCAGCAGGCAGAAAAGTCACCTCGAAAGGAAACCAACAATCCAGGTATTCTCAGGACGTAGGGAGGCCCTAGAATATCGAGTTTTAGTGTGAAAAGCAGGGAAGTCTCAGGCAAACCAGGATGAGTTGGCCACCCCTACACCGGGAGACTTGTTAAAATAGAGTGCTGCCCTCGACCCCAGAGATTTGTACTTCTAATAAGCTCCCTTACTGTACTTTTATAGACTAGACTGTGGCTCCTAAATGCCTCTCTGCAGACCAGCTACATTAGACATACCTAAGAAGCTTGTCGGAATACAGATTCCTAGGTTCCGGCCCCAGAGGTTCTTATTCAGTGGGACTGGAGCTGGGCCCAGGAGTATGTATTTTTAACAAGCTTCCTGGATGCTGCCCTGCAAGGTTTGAGAACCACTGAATTAGATTATCTCACAGGTTCCTTGCAATTCAGACACCCTATTGTATTCCAAGTGTCTATGTCCGGCCCCATTTAGCAAAAGCTCCTCACAAGTTGATGGACAGCCCCCAAATCAATTTCTCTGGGCTCAGATCAGTCACGCCTGGCATCAGGCATTTCCATTTTTGCCGTGAGCAAAGGCAGCTGTTAGAACCAGCACAGGGGTCCCTGAGAGACAGGAGTGGGCGAACACAGGCGCTTACTCACAGACGCATCTCTCACTTGCCCTGGGGGAGACCCAAGCCTGCGTCAAGGAGCTCCAGCGAGCTGCCCGGATATGAGCTGGTCACTGGGGCCTCATTGGGAATGAGTGTACCCTGGTCTGCATGTGTCACACCAGGTGAAGTCAGACTTCGGGCAGAGAGGAAACAGTAAGTGCTTCCTGTGCCAGGGCTTGGCAGTCCTGCGGCAGTCACGACCCAGCAGATTACAAACAACCTGCAGTGGGACGTAACTAAAGAGTCCCAATTAGAGAGCAGCATGATGTCCACCCCAGTCCCTCAGCAGTGGCAGCCCAGAGGCTGCAGCTGAGGCTGTGGGCTCTGAACAGGGCAGGTGCCGCTCCCCCGGGCCCTGGCCCTGGCTCGGGCTAAGCCACAGCAGTCTTTTCAGAGGGACCTGGAATCTCCAATCAGGCATTCTGGAGTATTTGATCTTGAAAAGACCCCAGAGATCATCCAACGCCTTCCCCCACTGTGCAGAAGAGGAAACTGAGCCCCTAGATGCTGGCAGATTCCAGTGTGTGGCAGAGCCAGAGACAAGTCCACCCTGCTGCTCTCTCCTTAGAGCCTTGCTGATTTCCTGCTTCTGTAAACCAAACCACTATGTCCACTAATCCTGGCCACACAGGGAGCTGGGGTTTATAGAGGGATCTTAGCAAGAAGAGAGGCTTGGCTGCTCTTCAGTGCTGTGCTCACGCGCCTCCTCCATGCTTTACCCTCCACTGGAGACAAGCAAACACATTGGCCAGGAAAGAGCAATTGTTGCTTCCCAGGGGGGGACAAGGGAACACTTCATGAATGCATATTTTCAAATAGAAATCTCCAAAGTAAATAAGCATCATATGGAAAAAAGTCCCATTTCCCTGATACCAGGTCATACTGAGTTTACAGTTTCTCTGTTGTTCTTCTTTAAAAGTTGTTTGGGACCATGGAAATCTCCTCTGTAGCAGGAATCAGCCCCTGGAGAGATAGGGTCTGACCAGCAGACCTGTTTAAAGAGCAAGGCTTGGGGACAGGTGAAATGAAAAAGAGGAAAAGGACAGAGTAGAGAGAAGAGGGAAAGCAAAAGGGGGAACTAGAGAAGGAAGGAAAAGATGGATAGATGCAACCATTAGGTGTCAACCTGGGCCAAAGAGTGCTACCCCTTGCCTCGGTAAACCTCGTATTCATTCATCTGTCAAACATTTCTGATTGCCTACTCTGCCCAAGGCATCTAGCCTGATCCCAGAGTGGACACAAGAAATCACTTAACCTTGCTTTCCAAGAACATATAGGGTAAGGCATGCAGAAAAAAAAAAAGAAAAGAAACACATCAAGTAACTATAATACAAAGTAGAAGGTGATGGGTGTTGTGGTAAGAAAGACACAGTACTGTGGGAGCCCAGAGGAGAAAGAAGGGGTGTCTAGTGGGGGGAGAGGTATCAAAGAAGGAGGTGTCATTTCACCAGGGCTCTAAAATCATGGGAAGAATGGTGGCATGCAAAGATGGAATTTAGGGCTTTTCGGGAAGGAAAGAAAGGAAAGGCATGAACTGAAAAAGGAGGGAAAGCAGGTGTGGGGAACACAGTGGTTCCATCTGGCTGAAATGTAGGGTCCAAGAAGGGAAGCAAGTGTGATAGGTGGAAAGACCAGAAGTGGACAAGTCAAGGAGAGGATGGTAAAGCAAACTTGAATGTGAGTTAATTCTACTCTGTAGAGAAGAGGGAGCCCCTGCTGATTCCTAAACGAGAGGGACACACAGTCAGAACTGTACCTGTGGAAAGTTCATTTGGAAGCGGGGTGAAAGAGCACTCTGCTGTTAACACCGCAGTGCAAGGAAGGGGAGGGCAAGAGTTCATAGAAACGGGGGTCCCCTGTCCTCTGGGATTTCATTTTGCAATTCAACTGAAAGTACTGCACAATATGTCCCAGTGTTCATATTGCCAGGATTATATCCGCCAGTTACTGCTTCCTGTGCGCTCATTGCCAGGTTTTCTCCTCCATGAACTGCCCTAGAGAACAATAATAATATCCTCTGCTTCCTACTTTCCTGCATTCTGTTCTACTGTCTGAACGATGCATTCATGTTTGTTCCTGGTTAAATAAGGGTCATGTTCCTGACTGATACCACCAAAATCAAAAGCAACTGGGCTGGAGCATTGGCAGGGAGGGTGGTCTAATGGTCCCTTCTAAGGAAGAAACCCAGGGCTCCCTTGCTCAGATGAAAAGCTTTGTTCAAACCCATACGCTGAGGATGTTGGACTTCTCTGACTCCATCCCTTCCCCTGCCCTTGTGAAACAGTGACATCGAATAATCAGAGCAATTAACAAGCACCTCAGAATGTACAGAGAGAAGATAAAGGAAGCCTCACCATTGCTACTGGTGGGGGCTCCTCCCAGAATAATTGATTCATCAAACAAACTCTAAAGCCAAATATCTAAACTTCAATTTTAAATGACTACATCCCCTTCTTCACAGCAAGATAATCAAATCCAGTATATTGGAAACATGTTTCAGTCCTTTCCGGGCTGTTTTTGTTTTGTTTTTTTAATTTTAAATAAATATGAGTACTTTCCAAGGCAGTTTTTTATTTCCTCTGCTTCCTAGCCTGATCAATGATAGGCTCAGCTCCACAAAAGACCAAGGGAAGGGAAGAAAACAAATGGGAAGGCCCCGCCATTCAGGTCTCTTCTGATCTGCCCAGAGAGGTTCAGCGTTCTCCATTGCTCCTGGAGATGACAGACTTAGACCTGAGCTGGGCTGAGGGGTGGGGGGAGCAGGGGCAGGATAAACTGGCACCTGTGACTGAGATCATTATCCTTTCCAGTCTAGGCTAAAACCCCAACTTGAAAAACCAAGTGGAAATTGCCAGGATTCTATAAACCTCAGACCCTTCACTTGTGTTTCCACCATTTGGAGGCAGAAGCCTGGGTTTGAGACTCAGGTCTACTCTTTACCAGTGGTGGGACTTCAGCCAAGTCACTTCTGTCTCTGAACTGCAGCTTCCTCTTTTTTAAAATAGGGTTACTCACAGGTGAGGGGTTACTCACAGGGGTTATTGTCAAACTTTAACAAAATAAAATGGGCAAAAACACTATGCAACAACATGGTATGAAGGCTGAGAAAGTGTTCCCTCTTCCCACTGACCACAGGAGAGAGACCACGTAGATAAAGGGCTCTGAAATCCTTGTAAGGGGCCCTTAAAAGTGCATGGAGTAGTAGAAACGGCACGAGATTTGGAGTCAAGCAAACTCTTTCAGGATCCTGGCCTGTTGTGTGAAGCAACTCATTCCAAGCCTCAGTCTCCTCCAGTGTAAAATGGGGCTAAATGATACTCACTTGAAAGGGTCTAAACAGCACTGGCACTAAATGTCTTAGAGAGGACTCCTTGTAGGAAAACTTCCCTGAGAAGCTCTTCCAAATTATGTACTACCTGTAGGGCATGGATATTACTGGTACCAGGGGCTCAGGGAAGGGGGTGAAACTTCTCTGCATGAGACAAGAAGAAAGATTTCTAAAACAAAAGGCAAAGAAGAGCATGAGAGAGGCTGTGACAGAATACAATGGCCCCGCCCCCAATGCCCCCTCCCCACTATTCCTCCTATCTGCAGCAAAACTACTAAGAAAACACCTCCATCTAAGCAGAGTGTGGAGTGTGTGATGAGGCCACACTTCACATCTGACTATTCCAGGGCAGCTGAGGGCCATGACAGTGGGCCCCCCTGGGGATCTGCAGACACCATGACTACAGGCTTGGCCTTCCCCAGGCTACAAAGGCCCCAGCTGGCGTCACTGTTGTGTGATTATTGCTGCAATGAGAAATGAGTATCGCAAATTCATTCAAATAGTTAAACTTCCAAAGAATGGATTTAAACTGGGCAAAGTGTTGGTATGTCGCCATTCCATGCTGCAGCGTGTCCTGGTGAGCACAGAATGGCTGGAACCCCTGACCTGGACAGGGAAGAATCAGGAGCCCCCTTTCCATCTTCAGCCTACAGCCTACTGTTAAAATCTGGGTGGGGGGAAGATGGGAGGATCTATTTCTGGGTCTTAAATGACAAAGGAGTCAGAGCTTCTACAGTGGGGGCAGGGGATGGGCAGAAATTAAACTCATTTCAAGAGGAAGTATAACTAAATTTCCCTGGCAGGTTAGTTTTATGTCGCACCTGTTCTACAGGCTTTCTTATTTCTGCCTCAGTGACGTTTTGCATATTTCACTCATGGTGCAGTGCCATAGTTTAGCTTTCAATAGGTTGCTTCTTGGCATTTCTCCTAACCTAATTAGGTATCTGCCTAAGCCAAGGGAGCGCTACTTCTTCTGGCTGAAGTTGCCTTTCCGGGACCATGAGCATGCCCAGCACACTCAAGTCCAGAACTCACGGTTGACATCACTTATGCAGCTCGACCAGGAAGGCCCCAATCTTTCACCTTTGCTTGATGTCTACAGTCTACTCGACTTCAATGAGAGTACATTCTCCATGGTATGGCCAGGCAAATTATTTATCCATTGGATCATTGTAGTAAAGTTGTAAGCAGATGCAGTTTTCGATTTTCTATCCTGTCTCAAAGAAAAATGAACAAGGAGCATAAGACACCTAACATCCCTCATCCATCACCACCTGCTGGCAGGTGATCTGCTTCAGCTGTTTGTACTGGACACATCTCCTGCATGTCTCGCATCTATTCTGCCACAAGAGTGAGACGTGACTCAACAGCTCCTCTGATGTCAGCAATCCCCAGATGTTGGACCCACTTCTCTTCCTGTGTATGTCACGTGTTCTGGCCGCTCCTGGTTTCCTTTACAGAGCTTCAGGATTAACATTTATTTATAAACCCTCGCTCTGGTCTCCATTCGCTTTGCACCTCACATCGCCAATCCTGGCCTTACCTCCCAAGCTTCTTTGTACTCCGTTCTGACAAAGCAAAATTCCCTTATTTCCATCAGTGTCTGTCTATACTGGGTCACTAATTAACTTCTGGCTCTCTAAGTTACAGAGCCCCTTTGCTGACTCACAAGAGACAAGCAAAAGGAAGCCCTTCATTAGCATTCCTGAGCTGCTCATTAGCCACTGGGAGAATCTCAGGAAGAAAAAATAACTGTTTGGATTATTGGCACTTCACCTCCATAAGAATTCACTGAGCATGTCCTCCGGGCTCAGCACTTGAGGGGTTGGGAGTGTCCAACCCCTGGCCTCAAGGGGATGGGGACAACATCCACAAGCATGAAACAACTAAAATATAATCCACAAGAAGAATATATGATGTTAAGATCAGGTTAGTTTTATTCCAGAAAGGAAGGTTGGTTTAACATTTAGAAAAACCTACCAATGTCATCTTCTAATTTAATAGAAAATAATGAAAACGTATAATCAGTTTAATAAATGAGGAAAAACCATCTGAGGAACATCAATTCATGATTTAAAAGAAAAAAACTAACTTATTAGCTAACAGCAGAAGGGAACTTTCTTTATCTGATAAAGGATGGCTACCAAAAATCCTACAACCAACACTGCATTTAATTGTGAATTGTTCAGTTTTTCCTCAGAGACACAGAGAAAAATTAGGATGGTTACTACCATCACTTTACCATTACTGGGTAAATTGGATATTCCCATGGGGAAAAAAAATTGACCCCTATCTCACACCACACATAGAAATCAATTCCAGGTGGATGATAGATTTAAATACAAAACGCAAAACAGTAAAGCTTCTAGACTGTAACATAGGCGCATTAACCTCAGTGGTAGGTAAAGATTTCTTAAACAAGACACAAATTGCACTAACTATAATGAAAAAAATGATATATTGTTCTACATTAAAATTAGAAACTGCTGTGCTTCAAAGCACAACACTGAATAATAGAGGAAAAGGCATTATATATAACTTGGAAAAAATGAGCTCCTTCAAACTATATAAACAACTTTTGCAAACCAATTACACAGACAACTCAGAAAATGGAGCAAAGGACGTGAGTAGGCACTTCACAAAGGCCAATATCCAAATGGCCACTAAACATATAAAAGTTTCTTAAACTCATTAGAGATCAAAGAAATGAGCATTAAAACTACAATATGCTATCACTATACTTCTCAAATGGTTACAACTTGAGGAGTTCACCACACAAAGTGCTGGTGAGCATGTAAAGTTCCTGAACCTCTTATATATTGCTGGTGGGGGTGTATATTGGCATAACCATTTTAAGAAAGTGACAATGTCTTCTAAAGTTGAACATACACATACTCTATGACTGAGCACTTCCACTTCTAGGTATATGCCCAACAGAAATGCCTACACATATGCACCATAAGACTCATAAAAAAACATTCCCAGCAGACTCATCCCCAACACAGAATCAACCCTAATCTTAACAAATCAAAGAACAGAGAAGTACATTTTGGTGTATTCATACAATGAAATAGTACACAACAGAAATCTGAACAAACTACTGCTATATATAATATGGATGAATTTCACAAACATGGTGGACAAAAGAAGTCAGACTCGAAAGTCTATGTACTATATGATTCCATTTACATAAGATGAAAACACATGTACAATGACTGGTTTTACAGCTGAGTCTTCCAGGGTGCGGGGCCACTTCTAGATATGGGTAGTGGTTCGTGGATGTGTTCACTGGGTGATGTTTATCAAGCTGAAGAGGGACACCAAAGTAGGGGGCCATGGGAGTGGTCTGCCCCAGCCAGGATGTCTATTTTATCATTGGCATTGTTTAGAATATCCAATGCATAATGATAATTAAAAGCAGGCTGACTGCAATTCTCTAGTTTTTAAATTATCTACAGACAGGAAACCCCCCTTTTGCCTGAAGCCCCGTAGGCTGCGCCCACCGCCACCCTCACACACTACTATTGGTCAAGCTGTAACTTGGCATTTGAGCAACTTCTGGGTGTATGCTACACGTCAACAAAACCTTTTATTTTAAATTGTTCATGGCAACAATCAAACAAACACAAATGCGATCTATCACTTCTAAATCAGAGCATTACAGGAATATCAAAGATAAACCCAAATTCCTTCCATGACAGTGGCTGACTTTAAGAAAAGGGGAAAATGGAACTTGTCCTCTCCCCACACGGTGTGTATGATGAAAACGTCCGTCCCAAGGGCCATCTATATGAGTCATTTCTTTGGGAGGTGTAAGTGTGGGCAGACACTGAAAACCGTGCAGTACAGCACAAAGGGGAAGTTTCAGCCACAAAAGTACAAGAAAAAAGGGTCAGTGAAAAATGCCCCTGGTGCCCCAGTCTCTCATCGTCCCTTAGAAACTCGAGGGCCGAGGCGTGTGTGTGCACAGGAGTTGCTCAGGCAAAGGCATGTGGTGGCGAGGACAGTGGCACCTGCTACTTCTGTCTAGCAGGGTCTCAGCTCATGCAGACGGCAAAAAGACCTTGGAGCCTGGACCTGTGGAAGGTGCTTCTGGAAATCCCTTAGGACGTTAGTGGAATAACTGGTGCAGAAATCAGGACAGACCATGGGAAAGGGTCAGCCTGAGGGGTGAGTAGTAAGTACTGCTGCAGAAATGAAAGAGTGCCAGGGTCTCTGCCAACCTCCAGCACTGTCTCCTTGAGCTTTGGGGACCCAAGAACAAAAGGCCTGGCAAAAAGGGCCAGCTCTGGACAAGCAAAAGGAAACCCACTGAAGCACAGTGGTTCACACCCACAGGGTAAATTCCTCACAATAATTCTAAACCTCATGGCACATTGCAGTTTCCAAAGTCCATTTGAATATAACATTTGTTTTACTTCTCGAGCCACTTTGTAGAGTTGTCGGAGCGTATGTTGTTCCTTTTTCCTCATACTAAAAATAATTATCACTTATTTATTAAATTTGGAAAATAAAGGAAGGGAAAAAAACTACCTGTACAGTTTCATGCTTAAGATTTTTAAATGGGATTTAACGTTTTATGAATTAGTTTTGTTAGGTTTTCCTCTTTATTATATTGCAATCATACCAAATATACAAATTTACATAGTAGGGATTATTATACTCTTTTAATGATGAATAATCTGAGGTTCAAAGAAGTTAAATGATTTGTCTAAAAACACAGGGCTACTGAGTGAAAAGGCTGAGTCTAGAACCGAAAAATTCTGACACCATTTCTCAGTTTTTTTATGAATTTGAGAAACAACTAGAATCTCTCACTTCTTTGTCAACCTACCACTCAGGCAAGTCATTTCCTCTTTTATCTGCTCTTCCTGTCAGTAAAAGAGAAAAAACCAAAGTCTCAACCAAACCAGAGTTCTGAAGCTGCTGCTGGAGAGCTGGGCTCACAGGCAGTTACGGATGGGGAATGAAAGAGGTCGCAGTTGGCTCCCACTTTGTGTTTCTTCCTTTGAACAATGCATGAGTCAGGGGCCTGGCAGAAAACAGATGGCCCCTTCTAAAGAGGGTAAGAAAAGCAAGCTTAATGAAGGCACACTGTTTACAAAAGTATGAAAAGAGCTAAGAGAATGTGCCAAAAAATGAGAAAGTGTCCTGGGTCTACAAACAGTGGGGCTGGAAGCTGCAAAGAGCTGGGGCTGTTGGAAAGGAACTCCATCTCCCCAAACCACCGCCAGCAGAGAGGGAGTGGGAATAAGCACCCCAACTCTCCTCCCATGCTCTGAATTCCTGCCATCGTCTCTAAGGCACTGAAATCAACCAGAAGCCAGAAGGCAAAGGGACTGGATAAAGCCATCCGGTGTCAGCTTCCTAGGACCAGACAGTATGGACAAAGGACACTGCATCTGGTGGGCAAAGGAAGGCTATGCAGGTGGGACTTGCCTGTTTCCTCAGCATAGGGGGCCAAACCAGGGCTGCCCCTGACATAAAGATTTATAGGAATGACAAATCAGAAATCAGAGCTACTAAATGGGTCTATGGCAGAGACAGGCAAACCATAGCCTGCAGACCAAATCTCGCACAAGGTCTGTTTTTTTGTAAATGAAATTTTATAGGAACACAGCCGCACCTATTCGTTTATGTATTATCTACGGGGCTGCTTTCATATTACACGACCGAGTTGAGTTGTTACAACAGAGACTGTCTGGCCTACAAAGCTTAAAATATTTACTATCCGGCTCTTTATAAAAAAATGTCTACTGACTTTTCTTTTACTCCTCCACAAGAATCACATTCATTTAACATTCACTTTACAAGTTTTTATGGAATGTTTATTATACTCATATATGCCAGATACTGTTTGAGGCACTAGGGACATAGCAGTAAACAAAGTGAACAACAAACTCTCCCTGTGGTACTTTGGAAGGAGACAGCTATGAAACAAAAGAAAGAAACATATCAAATCTAAAAACTAACAAATGCTATGAAAAAAATAGAGGTGAGTCATGGGGACAGGAGGTGCTAGTAAGTCAGGGGGAGGCTGCCATATAATGCATGTTATGTTTTATCTAAATCACCTCATTGAACCCCAACATAATGGAATAAGGTAATACTCTCCCTACTTCTCAGATGAAAAGCAAAATGAAACTTACAAACTGGCCCAAGACCAATGGCTAATCAGGGCTTTTGTTGGGATTTGAATCCACATTTGTCTGCTCAAAAGCCACTGTATGTGTAACAACTATGCCAACTCCTGAAAATGAGGGCACTGACTCATAAAAGTAAAGTGGCTTCTGCTAAGTCTTCTCTTTTGATGCCAAGTGAGAGGCAGGGCTACGTTGCCTTCCTCCTCCTCAGGGTGACTTGCCCAAGCGCATACTGGCTCACCAGCCAAGCCAGGCTTAGAACCCAGATCTTCTGAAGCCAAACCCAGACATTTCATCTACAGTAATCAAACTGAATTCTTCGCAGGAAATGTTTTGAGGAGTTGATGGAATTGAGAAAAGTTAAAGACAAATGTGAAACAAAGAAAGCAAAGGAACATTTTGACACAGTAAAAAGGGTTGCTTAGGGATACAGTTAAGCAAACGAACACAGAATAGCAATACTTATGTCCCTAAAGACCGATGAGGAGTCTAACAGCATCACAGCTATTAGCTTACCAAAGTCAGACTTTCCCAAATCGCTGTCATTAATTGTTCTCCCATCTTCCAAAGGCCAGATTGCAATCACCTTGACGTAAAGGATATAGGTCTCTGTTGTAGAGCAGAGGAATACATATCTGGAATGCATAATAACAGAAAGCAATTTTTATGTCCATTCCAAGATGGCAGAGGCGATTGATCCTGGATGGTATGGCCTAGGGAGGAGCACTAGGCAGGAAGCCCTGGGTCAAAACGAGCCCGTCACTGATTCTCCCTCCAGTTCATAAAGTGCCTAGGCTGGGAAAGCATTTTAATTTCAGGGTCAAGTATCAGTACCTTACCCTGACTGTAGTTATTCAATAGCCCCCAGTGAGAGTGAATGGCAGGAAGAGTTAGAGGGCTGAATGTGGCCCTGGAGCTCAGGCGGTCGTCACGTTCATGGCCATCACCTGGCATTTACATCCGCCAAGCAGTTGGGCCCTTGGAACAAATATCACTAGCATCGTCCCATCTGGTCACCATTGTTCCAGCCACAGCTGTTTGACCCTTGCCCTGGAAGCCAGGACACACCAAGGTTGGGGCTGCTCTTTGGATACATGAAGAAAGGGAAGGTTCCAGGGACCATTTAGAGCCATGAAATAAATGTATGTCCCTGAAGGCCCTCCGGATATTCTAATCCAAGAAAGAAAGACAAAGGCATCAATGACAAAGAGCTGAAGGGTGAAGGCTGAATTATAGATTAAGTGACAAAAGAAATGACATAAACGGTCTTTGGATAACAGGGTTTATAGAGAACAAGAGGGAACAAAATGGGATCTTTATAATGATGGTGTATCTTACCAGGGCAGAGGCAGTTTCTTAAAAGAGCTGCACCAAGCCAGCCAACAGCCACACTCACTAGGCACTTGCAATAGTAATCTCCATAACTTCTTAAAGAGTTGCACCACCCACAGGCCAGGAGTAGACACCTGGTTCCAGGTGCCTCAATCCCACCCCCACCCCCAATGACCAGCAATGCCAAATAAGGACAATCAGAGACTGAGCCAGTCAGCTCTGAGGAACTCGGCTGGGTGTTGTTTAGGTTAAGAGGCTGCACATCATGAAGGCCAGGATGGACTCTGGGTGAATAGATATAGGAACAGATGTTCAAAAGGACAGAGAAAGTGGCCCCTGCAGCCCTGGGAACAGAGAATAGAATGGGCCGACAGCATTAGGTTCCTCTGAGCCCAGTGAGAAGCCAAGCTCCATTATTAGGAGCTCCCCTAGGATCTGAGCTTGTTTGAATAAGTTTCTCTTCCTTGAAATGGAACAATTCTGGACTAAAGGTTTTTGTTCTGTAGCCAGATTAGGCCCAAAATGGAGTTGCTCATGCTAAGCCCCAAGTCAGCAAACCAGAACTTAACTAAGTTTCTATGCTCGGACCTCCCAGAAAAGGCAGTCCTAGGTCCACCCATCAGTGCTTGCCTGCTCAGCACAAGTTATCTGACCGGCTCTAAGCCTTCCCCTGCCCCACAGAAGGAAAGTCACCCTGCTGTAACCACTCAGCAAATGACCAGACCAGGGGAACTTTCTTGTTCCTGCTCACTTGGGACTATGAAAACCTCTCACCTTGTAGGGCTCTTCAGAGCTCCTCTCTGTCCGCTACATTGGATGCTGACCATTCATTGAATTGCTGAATAAAAGCCTACTAGATCAGGAAATTGTCTGTGGAAATTTTCTTTTAACAGTCTTCTGCTGTCCTTTGTAGAGTTTTACAGATGAGGGGGAGAGATTGGCCTTCTTTTTTTTTTTTTTTTTTTGAGGCGGGGTGCAGGGGAGAAGTGTAGCAGAAGAAATTCTGCCCTGGAGTCAGTGGGTCTAAGTTCATAAACCGGTTCTGAACTACTGCACATTGTGACTTTGGGCAAATCATAACCCCTTTCCTGGAGTTGGTTTCCTCATCAATAAAAAGAGCAACAGTCCCCAGCCTAAAGTCCATGAACTCACCCCCAGAAGTCTTCACAGGTGATAGCAGCATTTCACACTGTCACGTATCACCAAGATCCTAACAGAAAGCGTACACGTTTCCACGAAAAGGAAGCAGAGGCCCCCCAATCTCTGCGCACAGCTCTGTACAGCACTGCACACATGCTGGCTCTGTGTACCTGGCTGTTGCCCTCATCAGACTCCTGAATCTCTGAAGGGAGCGGCTGTGTCCAATGCACACCGTCTGAGTAATGAAAACACTCTGCTCCTTAAGTTCCCAGGAGAAGGAGAAGGGAATGTTAAAACAATTGCATCTTAAAGTTGGAAATGGCCTCCAGAAGTAGCTTCAGAGACCCTCTAAGACACTCGCATTAGCCAAACCACAGGCTTCACTTCCTACGTTTGTCAAGTGACAGGCATGGTCGCGTTCTAGCTCCGTGTTTTTGTTTTCTATCGCTGTGTTAACAAATTGCCAAACTTAGCATCTTTAAAACAAGGTCCACAGTTCTGCAGGTCAGAAGTCCAGGCCAGCATGGCTGGGTTCCCTGCTCAGGATATCGCAGGCTGAAATCAAGGTGTCCGGGCAAAGAAAACTCTGCTTTTAAAAGAGCTCATGTGATTAGGCGAGGCCCACCCTGGAAATCTCCTTACCTTAAGGTAAACTGACTAGCAATGTTAATTATAGCTGCAAAATCCCTTTGGCCATGTAAGATACACAATCGCAACAGTAAGATGAGGGGTGAAGGTTGTGGGGCCCACCTAAGAATTCTGGCTGCCACATTATATTATAGTTATTCTTTCAATATTTGTTTCTCCTTCTTTCACCATTTTCTCATCTATTACATGTGAGTGAAGATACCAGCCTCTCGCACTTCATTCGGCCTTATCATCATTATGGGGCAACGTCAGTGTGTCTTAAGCATCAGTGAAGTTAGTTGGTAAATGAGTATAAAGTGTCATCACTTGAAAATAAAGGAGAGAAGAAATAAATATCTCTGAATTTTATGAAAAATAGATTTCTACCCTAATGAGCTCCTGCAACAATAACAATGAGAAACCCTCTCACTCTAATGATTTTGGAATTACATTTGTCAAAGTATTTTCTGCAGAACATGAATCCTGCCAGAATCTCCTTAATAAAGATGCTCCACTCCATTGTCAAGCCGATTTTTAAAATGCTGCATCGCATATCCTCAACCTCTGCCCACCCTACCCTCTCCACCCCTGTAGTAATTGATAATAATGTTCAATAATACATCTAAGCATGTGAGAAATTGTTGTTAATAAATATATCTGGTCACAAATCCCTGCTATCTCTTATTTAATTTGTTCATACCTTTTACAACTAGATCATAAGCCCCATGAGAGCACAGGTTTTGCGTGGTTCCCTGCTGTCATCCCAGCGCCTGTATTAGAGCTGGGTATACAGTCATGGTTTAATAAATGGTCACTGAGAAAATGAATGAGCTAGTGTTCCAGGGGACACATTTAGGAACTGTTCATCTAGAATCGTATATAGGAACTAGTCAGTCTAGACGACTAAGGCTAGTTTGGTTCAAAGATGGGAGAGAATAGTGGCTTGAACTCCATCCACGTTGTTTCCACTGAGATTGACTTCTGAAGCAGCTAATCAAGCAGTGCAAAGTTATTCATGAGACCAAGGGCACACGTGACTTAGCGTGGCTCTCCATGGGTACCCAAAGTTAGGTCATGTGTGCGCCGTCACAGAGTCAAGGTTAAAGCAAGCCTTCTCAAACTTAAATGTGCCCAGGAACGAGCTCTTGTGAAAATGCAGATTCTGATTCAGTACATCTGGGGACTGAGATCATTCTTGTCTAACGAGACTCAGGAGACAGGAAACTATTGGTCCATGGACTGCACTTTAAGAAGCAAGTGATACTTGGCATTGGGGTTGCCAGCACTCATGGGTCAATGCTAAAATTATGTGAGGCAATTCCTGTTGCATGTCGTCTTCTGTTTCTTAGAGGGTTATTGGTCCCATAGTAGACCTGGCCAGGACCAACCACAGTCACAGAAACAAACTCGATGCTATACTTAGCAGAATAGCATTTACCCAGGTAGTGTAAATATTCTTCTACTGCATGGTCTCGTTTTGTTTTTTTTAGTTTCAGGTGCACAAAACAAAGTAATACTTAGACGTTTATCATTTATATCCCTCACACTGTGTCAACTCCCCTCCCCCCATCCACTACCCCTCTGACATCGCACACAGCCATTACATTTCCACTGTCTCTATACAGCATGGTTTTTAATGGTTGCATGCTATTCCATTAACTTACAGTAGTTTATTGAATAAAATCCCTATGTGACATTTAGATTGTTTACAGTTTTTCACTATTACATACAAAAGTGAGATAGAAAAACTTACAGCTTAACCTGTGTTCATGTACTTAATTTTTTCTCAGAATAAAATCCTGGAAGTGGAAATACTTAAAGTTATGCTTTAGGTTTTTTTTAACTTCTTTTTGTTCTCTTCATTTCTGGCTCCAATTGTTTTGAAAGTGTGTGTGTGTGTGTGTGTGTGTGTGTGTGTGTGTGTGTGTGTGAAAGATAAGGAGTAAGGCAGGAAGTGAGAGAAAGAAAAAGACTGAAAGAAATCAAGACAAAAATTATCATTTCTCATAAGCATTAATCCAACTCTTGTTTTATTCCAACTCTTCTTTGCCTAAGACACAAAAAGACTATTTCTTCTCACTGTTGAGCCCTGGACTCTAGGAGATTCTCTAAAAATAATCATTAACCACAGAGTAGCCAAAATATCAGCATTCAATAAAGAAAATTTACATTCTCATCATTTGTTCTCCAGAAGCTTAAGATGTGGCCATTTGTGGAGACAGATGGGAATCATTCTCTTCACCAGCACATTAAACAAGGGCATCGGAAGAGGAGGGCACTGTAGAATCTACAAAGATTCAGATAAACAAGCATGTACATTTTTGCTGGAAAGAACTCTAGCCAAAACTTTCAGGCAATTTTTTTTCTGACATAAACTAGTGTATTTTTTAATGTTTCTTAAAATAATCAAGTCTGGATTTAAGTTTTTACCTCACTTTACCCCAATACCACCAGGACAGGTTTGCTCAACGCCACCTAAGAGTTCACATGCACAAGTTATCAAAAGTCCTGTAAATGAGCCACGAGAATTCATGCCACCACATACTGCCACCATGAAGGAAGGAAAGCAATTAGAGCTAAAACACTTTCAAAAAATGTTTTTTTATACACTTGACATTCAGTATTATACTAGTTTCGGGTGTACAGCATAGTGATTAGACACTTATATATAACTTACAATGTGCTCTCCCTGATAAGTCTAGTACCCCACTTGACACCATACCTAAAACACTTTTAACAGTCCTGAAAAAAAAGAAAAAGAAAACAGCCATTGTGTAAGTGGCTTTCTGCAGTATTTTTTTTAATGTTTTATTGAATTCACCCACTTAGTCTGTAGTTTTGAAAGTTCCCTTGTACCTATTTGTAGTCTATCCCTGGCACTGGGGTACTAGGCAACCACTGACCTTCTTTCTGCAACCACAGTTTTGCATTTTCCGGAATTCCATCTTAATGGAATCATACAATATGGAGTCTTGTGTGTCTGGCATCTTTAATTTACCGTGATGGTTTTAAGACTTATCTATGTTGCTGTGTGCGTTAATAGTCCTTTCATTTTTATTGCTGAGTTGTATTCCATTGCATGGATGGTCCATATTTTGTTTATCCATTAATCAGTTACAATAGTTGGCCTTAGGTTATTTCTAATTATAGGCTTTTAGAAACAATGCCTCCATGTGTGGCCATTTTTTTTCCCTTGGATAGACAGGAAGCAGAACTGTTGGGTCATATGGTAAGTGTGTATTTAAAATTTATTTATTTAAAAAAAGAACTGCCAGGCTGTTTTGAAGAAAGCTATGTCATTTTTCATTTCCACTAGCAATATAAGAATTTCAGTTGTTACATATTATTTTCAACACTTTATTATTGACAATCTTTTTAGCTGCTCTTAGGAGTCTGAGTGGTATCTCATAGTGGTTTCATTTGCATTTCAGTAATAATTAATGACGTTGAGCATCTTTTCATGCACTTGCTGGCCATTTCTATGTGTTCTTTTGTGAAATGTCTGAATCTCTTGCCCATTTTTAACATTGTTTGTCTTCTCTTATTGAGTTGTAAGCATTCTTTGCACTTTGGTATGTAAGTCCTGTATCAGATATATATTTTGCAAATATTTTTTCCCAATCTATAGCTTTTCATTCATTTTCTTAATTGCCTTTATAAGAGCAGAAGTTTTTAATTTTGACAAAATCCAACTTATACTTTCTTACTTTTATGGTTTATGCTTTTTTGTCCTAAGAAATCTTTGCCTAACTCAAATCTGAAAGATTTATATTTGCATATAAGTATACTATGATTTTAACAATTAATTCATTTTTAATTAAGTTCTGTGTAAGGCTTGAAGTAAGGGTCAAAGTTCATTTTTTCCATATAAATAACAAACTTCCAGCATCACGTATTGAAAAGACTACCCTTTCATCATTGAATTGCCTTGACACTTTTATTGAAAATCAATTGACCACATAAGAGTGACCTGTTCCAGGACTCTCAGTTCTGCGCCGAAGAGCGACAAGTCCATCCTTTGCCGATAACATAGTGACTTGATCACTGTAACTTTAGATAATTCTTGAAATCGGAAAATGTAAGTCCTTCAATTTATTTTTAATTGTTTTGGTTTTTCTGGATCCTTCGTATTTCCATAAAAATTTTAGAATCAGCTCATTAATTATTTCTAATTTTAAAAATGTTTGTTGGGATTTTGAATGGGATTACATTGAAATTACACAACAAGTTTGGGAGAACAGTCATTTTAACAATATTGGGTATTCCAGTCAAAGAACCTGGAACGCTCTCCTTTTATTTAGGTATTCTCTAATGTCTATCAGCAATGTTTTATATTTTTCAGTGTAGACATCTTGCAAATCTTTTGTTAAATTTATTTCTGAGTAGTTTGTGCTATTGTGAATGGAACATGTCAAATTTTACTTCTGGTTTGCTATTTGCTAGTATATAGAAATATGCATACAGCTAATTTTGGTTCATTAATCTTGCATCATACAATCTTACTATAGTCACTTATCAGTTTTAGTAACTTTTTAAAATATTCCTTAGAACATTCTGTAAACATAATAATGATGTTTTCACATAAAGTTTTATTTCTTCCTTTCAAATCTCTATGCCTTTTATTTAATTTTCTTGCCTTACTGAACTGGCAAAGACCTCCATTACAATGCTGAATAGAAGTCGTAACAGCAGGTTCTTTCCCTTATCCCTGATCTTTGGTGGAACACACTCATCATTAAGTGTCACGTTAACTGTAGGTTTTTCATAGATGCCCTTTCTCAAATTGAGGAGATTCCATTCTCTTCCTAGTTTGCTGAGAGTTTTGGTCATAAATGTGTTGAATTTTCTCAAAGGCATTTTCTGTATCTATTTAGATAATTAAATGAGTTTTACCCTTTATTTTAGAACATGGTGTATACATTGACTGATTTGATAATGTTAAATCAACCTTGTATTCCTAGGATAACCTCTACCTGGTCATGATATACTACCATTTTTACATACTGCTGATTTAGTTTGTTAATACTTTAAGATTTTTACATCTATGTTCATAAGGGATATTAATCTGTGATTTTCTGTTCTTGTGATGTCTTTTCTGGGTTTGGTATCAAGGTAATATTGGCCTCATCAAATGAGTTGGGTAGTGGTCCTTCCTCTTCAATTTTCTGAGTTTGTATAGGATTAGTATTATTTATTCATTAAATGCCTGACAAAATTAACTAATAAAACTATCTGGGCTTGAAGGTTTTGTGGTTTTTAATTATAAATTCAATGTATTCAATAGATATGGAACAATTCAGTTTATTTCTTCATGAACAAGCTTTGGTAATTTATGTCTTCTAAGAAATGTATCCATTTTATCGAAATTGTTAAGTTTGCTGCCATAAAATTTTTCATACTATTATTTCATTATCCTTTCAGTGTTTGTAAAATCTATAGTGATGTCCCTGTTTTATTTCTGATACTGCTAATTTAACTCTCTCTCTCTCTCTCTCTCTCTCTCTCTCTCTCTCTCTCTCTCTCTCTCTTTCTCTCTCCTTCTCCATCTCCCCCTCTCTCTTTCTCTCTCAATCTAAGTATTATTGATTTTACTGATCTTTTCACAGAATGAGATTTTGATTTCAACTATTTTCACTATTACTTATCTGTTTTATGTTTCATTGATTTCTCTGACCCTAATTCTTCCTTCTTTTCTTTGGGTTTAATTTGCCTGTTATTTCTTAAGGTGGAAGCTTAGATCATTGATTTTAAACCTTTCCATTCCTCTAATGGAAGCATTTGAAGCTATTAATTTCCTTCTAATCACTGCTTTAGCGAAATTTTACAAATTTTGATACATTGCATTTTCATTTTTCATTCAGTTCAAAATACATTCTAATTTCCTATGTGGTTTCTTCTTTAATCCTCAGATTATTTAGAAATGTGTTACTTATATTTTCACATACTTGGAAGTTTTTCAAATTAAATTAAATGTAATTTAATTCCATTGTGGTCCAGTAATTTTAAGTTTCTAAGTAGAGTCATTTCTCCTATGGATATCCAGAATAGCATTATCATATACTAGTGAAAAAAAGGAAGAGTGTCCGCAAGAATAACCAATTGTTCCAGCACCACCTATGAAAGGCTGTCCTTTCACCACTGAATTACCTTGACACCTTTCTTGAAAATCAATTGACTATATAAGGAGACTCTTTCAGGACTCACAATTCTGTGCCAATTAGCTACAAGTCTATCTTAGTCCAATACCATGCTCACTTGGTCACTATAACTTTGTAGTCCAGTGATTTTAAGTTTCTAAGTAGAGTCATTCCTTGCATGGAAATCAAGAATATCTTTATGCATAATGAGGAACAGGAAGAGTGCCAGCAAGTCCTTTACCTCCTACAAATGCATTCCTTCTAAAATGCACAGAGGCCTGTGAATAATCGTAAGTAAACCCTGTCTCTGAGAGCAGTAAACTGCTACTCAGTCTAGATGTCCCTTTTTTTTTTTTTAATTTTATTTTATTAAATTTATTGGGGTGACAATGTTGATAAAGCTTTTCACACACATCCCAGGCTGAATGAAATCCTCTGATCACTCAGAATTGTTCCAAGGTACTTGGTTCCTGTGTTTAGTGTGGTGGCTAAAACCAAGATGGACCTACAGGGGTCGAAATCGTGGCTTTGACTCTCACCTTCTGTGGGTTTTTTAGTGAGTTACGGCAGCTGATATTACTGCCTTTATGCCTTTCACTCTGGACTCAGGACATTTACAGCAGAAAAACTGCTTCTCATGCCTTACTCAAAGCTTTAATTTTACTGTCTTCAGTACATTTGGAATATCTGTTCAATCATTCTGTAGTTAGAATGTAGTTAGAGTCCAGAAGACATCATCATACAAAATATTGTTTTTCATTTCAGAAGCCTAATCAATTTTTGTTCAAATTGAGTAAAAATCTTTTTTAACGTCCCAAAAGCCATTTTAAGCTGGCATAAAAATAACCTAAAAAAAAATTCTTTCTCAGAACTTTGAAGAAATCAAATGGGAATTAAATAATGGAAATTTCAATCCTAACCACAATCTTGTCACCCGGTATAAATATAATTTTTGAGCAACTACTGAAAATGATTAAATTATTTGAAGTGTCCTTGTTTTTATCATGAATGGTTTGATTTAAATATATCTATGTGTGTATATATTAAAAAGTATGTAGCATGAGAAGTAAAATCCACTCCCCTCACTCTGACTGAATTCCCATTTCCCAAAGGAAACCACTGATTAAAATTTCACTGCTAGGTTATTCTTTCAAATTGTTATTTAGTAGCCTCTCAAAGGCTATTGACGAGTCATGGATGAGATTTTGCAGGTAGATGGAATCCTGGCATTTATGTCTGATTCCAACTCAAACCTCACTAACATGGCAGTAAAAGAATAAAAAGGATATAGGTTCACAAAGAAAACTGTATCAACAAAGTTTTTTGAAGATGAAAAGTAAGTCAGCAACTGCCTTTCAATCCTAACCTGGTTTTCGGATTTATTTACTTCCGCTTCTTGGGAAATCCAATCCACTCTCTAGGGCCTCACTCAATATAAATGATTGGCCAAGAAGCATCAGACATTTGAGGAAATGAATGTCAATAAATAATACATAAATTGAAAACTCACTGAGAACAATATACTGTATGTCACTAGATGTAGGAGATATATAGAAAAACTAAAAGTAAAGAGTTCAAAGTCTTTGCCTATGGTAAAGTAAGTGGGTGAACAGAGACCTACAGTTTTTCAACATAAACTTTGTGGTATTAGTTGACTTTTTAAATTATACATATGTACTAATTTGACAAAAATTAAAATTACGTTTCTAAGAAGCCACTAAGTTATTGGTTTGTTCAACAGAACTTTTTATTACTTTTTCACTCTTGATGGTGTTTTCACTCTGACTTTGGGAAGACAGCTTCAAGTGATTGACCAGTAGTTCTACATGTTTGTAACATTCTCTGTGCGTCTATTACGTAATTTGGAGCGTTCCCAACTACACGTCATAAAGAAACACATTCAAACCAGGAGCTGAACACCCTGCGGCAGGCATACATGAATATTTATCTGTTATAACCTCTCATCTGGCTATAGACATGACAGTACTTATTTTATCAGTTGGCAAAGCAAATGCTCTAGCCTCACTCTCTTCAGATCTTCAGTAGGACTCGATTCACATTTGTCAAGTGCTTACAATGCACCACGCCCTGTGCCAAAGATGTTTCCATGCATTATTACACTTAGTCCTCATAACAACTCTGAGGTAGAAACTGTTACTATCCTCCATTTTACAGCTAAGGAGACTACAACATAAGAAATTAAGTACCTCACCCCAAATCATCTGATTAGTAAGTGACAGCCAATTTTGTCAGGCTTCAAAATCTGTGCCGCTATCCATTACACTCTTCTACTTCTTGTGTGGTTTATAGCAAAACTGTTCCGCAGTGAATCTGGTCCCTGTTTCGGTGGCTGTTGTACGACCCTGGTTGAGGTGTTGTCACCAAGGCAATGATTCCTTTCGCCCACACACTGTCCATCTATCTGTACATGCTGGGAGATAAAAGCATCATTGTTTCTCCTTTGCTCCATTTCCCATTCCATAAGACCAAAGCAATTCACTTGAAAAGAGCCTGGGGGAAAATGAGATGGTTTTCATAATTCAAACATTCCCTCTAAGGATGCTTTCCAGGCTATTCACGAGGGCATCCAAAAATAGACAGCTCTTGGGAGAGCATGACCAAGGTGGGTAATGACACCCAGGGGTCATCCTATCTACAAATGATGAAAGGCAGGGGTGTAGGGATTTGGTGTCCTGAAATGTTTGATTTCTTGAGGATTTCAAGGTGACAATGCTGGGGTTATCACAGAATATCACAGAAGAACATCCAGGTGGAAAACATGGGTAGAGTACCTGGCACACTCATCACCATGGCCCTTTCATTCACAGCCAAGCACAGCCACAAGACAATCCTCACATACGGCTACATACTCTGTTCTGCTCGTAGCCTTTGTAAAGCAACATTTCCTTGACAGCATTTGCAAATCATGTTTTGTTTTTCTGCTCCAGAATAATTTGCACTGCAAAAATTCTTCCATATGTCAAAGTTGGTCTCATCATTTTGCTTGGAGGAGGGAGGCATGGAAAAAGACTATAGTTAAGGAGCCAGTTTAAAGCAGAACATGTATAAATATTGTAAGGGCATCCACTTGGCACAGTGCTCAAGAACTTTCTGTTCCTGCAGACTTCACCTCATTTCTAAAGGGTAGGTGATTCTGCATTAGACATCAGATTCTGACATGAAAAATATGGCAATGCTGCTGAAGTATAGCTTAATATCCTGACTTTTGATAATACTAACACCTTAACTGTTATTGCACCTTATACTTATGTTAGCTAACTAATTCTCATAACATGGTGAGGATGTATTACCACGAGGAAGCATTACCTTACTGGACAAACTTGCATTGTCCTATAGATGGTTGTATACATTCTCCCTCCACTTCATTTCACTGTGGGTTCCTTGAGGGGAAGGGCTGGAGTCCCTTAAGGGACACTGAGCTATAGTGATGTGGTGATGGGAGATGGGACCATGTCATGAAATGACAATGTGGCCTGCCTTATGCTCTCTGGGCCTCTCCGACCTGGAATTTTCCAAGCACAGCCAGTGCTTCAATGGCCAGTCTCCATTCATACACAGATGGAGCCCAAGCCACATCTCTGCACTCTGTTTCAGCTCCTTCATCTGTGACTGCTTGAACAAGTCAAGATTCCATAAGACACAACAAGGTCTAGGTTCAGAGATAGAAGCTTTTTTTCCTCCTGTTTTCCCTCTAGGAGTCTTCCAAAAGTCTGCCTTCTCCTAGCCTGTAATTCTGGGCTAATTACAATGCATTGTTATTCTTGTTGGGGGGTGGGGGAGGGCAGCACAGAGGTTGCACATAAATAAATTACGAAGAATATGCAAAGGAGCATTTTGAATAATACCACATCCTCTACAATGTGCTCAATTTGCTATCATTGTATAAACTTGCACATGCAGTTTTAAATGTTCCTAAGAGATGCTTTCCTAAAGCAGTTAAAAGCAAAAGACAGTGATTCCAGTAGGACAGAAGCCTTCGTGCCTGTCTGACCTGCCTGGAAAGCCACCAGGCCTGTATTTCTGATCTTCCCAGCTCCATCTCCGTTGCTCTGGGCCTGGGGCTGCTGCCACTACCTTCCATCTCCAAGGCCTGTGACCTTGCTCAGTGAGACTGCCATAATGCCAACAGCTGCTACACCCTTATGTGCCAGCACCCCTTCACCCTCAAACCTTCACACAATCATACCACCAATGCTACCCATCACCTGGCTGCGACTACAGCCACCTGACTCCATTCCCTGCACAGTCTCAGCCAGTTATTGCCCCCGAGTTCAAGCCGCTTCAATCGTTTTAACCTCTTTCTCAACCTGTCCCTTACGTTGCTGCCACAAAGCTACCATTATGGGTCACCTGACTGCTACTACCAACACCTCCTCTCAGCTGGGCAATGAAATTGCACACTAATGCTTAAGCTCACACATATATGAGACTTTCCTTAGGGCAGTTTATTAGCACAGTGTCACAGCTGACTTAGCTTCCGTGCAGTGGTTCTCAGCCTTGGATACATTAGAATCACCTGGAGAGTTTTGAAAACATACCGATGCTTGGACCTCACGCCCAGAGATGCTGATTTAACTGGTCTGAGGTAGGGCCC
This sequence comes from Rhinolophus sinicus, assembly GCF_057876585.1. Lineage (NCBI taxonomy): Eukaryota > Metazoa > Chordata > Mammalia > Chiroptera > Rhinolophidae > Rhinolophus > Rhinolophus sinicus. Next base: position 170,713,407 of record NC_142502.1, on the reverse strand, counting down.
AGGCACTGCTACGCTTTACAAGTGATTCTGATGTGCATCCAGGGTTGAGAACGACTGCTTTATTATCTTTATGTCTCTACCTATAAATGACGTATAGGTGGTGCTTATCAACTTAACAGGCCGCATCAAACACATGCACGTTAATGGGATACTGATTCAACTTAATGGAGTACATCTGTAACATCTGAACATTTTCATAGCATTGAAGAGATGCGCTTGTGGGGCTCATCATGGTCTGAGCACCCAGGGAACGGAAAGCAGAGCACTTCTTTCAACACTAGTTCCAGGGTCTCTACCACTTCGAGACTCTGAGGTCTAAGCAAGAGGTAATCCACAAGTCCGCCGTGATAATGAACGGTCTTCCTTCTGTCAGGATGATGCAGTGCTCTTTGTAGGCCAGTGTGCATCCTTCTCTTACATCTAAAGAGTTGGCTTCTACCGTGTTTCCCCGAAAATAAGACCTAGCCGGACCATCAGCTCTCATGTGTCTTTTGGAGCAAAAATTAATATATGACCTGGTCTTATATTATATTATGTTATATAAGACCTGGTTTTATATTACAGTAAAAGAAGACCGGGTCTTATCATGATTTTTGCTCCAAAAGATGCGTTAGGGCTGATGGTCCAGCTAGGTCTCATTTTCGGGGAAACACGGTACCACCTGTTCCCCGTGAATGGGGTGTGCCACACGGGGTAGTATAAATAGTTAGAAGTGAACTTCGGTGGGGCTGTAGCATAAAGCCAGGCCCCCACAGCAGGCTCACTAACGAGGTCTGTCCTCACCCTCAGGGAGCTGGGAGGTGGGACAGCGTCATGGTGAAGGGCGTGGACCGTGACGTGCTGGGCGTATGTCTCTGTGAATTCCAGCTTCCACACTTCCCAGTGGTGTCAATTAGAGGCAATCATGCTCACCTCAGTTACAGAGTTCTCTTGTGGATTAAATGAAGTAATGCATGAAAGGTACTTAGCACAGTGCTATGCTAAGTAATTACTGTTTGCTTATAGTGCACAGAAAGTTTGCGCTTTGCATAACTTTAGGAATCATTTAGGGGAATGAAAAATTAGAGAGGGCCATGTAAAGATATGCTTAACATGATTTTCACTGTTAATTTTTTTTATTTTATTTTATTAGTTTCAGGTGCACGAGACATAGTAATACTTAGACGTTTATCATTTATATCCCTCACACTGTGTGAGCCCCGTTACCTCCATCCACTATCCCTCTGACATCGCACAGAGCCATTACATTTCCACTGTCTCTATTCCTAACGCTGTACTCCGCTTCTTGTAAGTATATACATACATATATATACATATATATATACATATATATATATAAAATTATAGTTGGCATTCATTATTGTTCAGCTTCAGGTGTACAGTGCAGAGATCAGGCATCTACATCATCCCTGAGGTGGTCTCCCAAATGGGACACGTGTCCATCGGATACCCTACAAAATCTTTTCATTATTGATTACGTTCCCCAAATTAATTTTCAAAACCCCATGGCCATCTTGTGGTTACCGTCTATTTTCTAAACCCCTCACCTTCCCCCTTATCCCCACACCCCAGCCCGTCTGGCAACCCTCAGTTTTTTCTCCATGTTTCCAAAACTGTTTCTGATTAGTTCATTCACTTATTCTTTTCTTTAGATTCCGCATATAAGTGAGATCCTATGGTATTTGTCTTTCTCTGTCTGACTTAGTTCACTTAACATAATGTTCTCTAGGTCCATCCATGTTGTTGTAAATGGTAAGATTTCTTTATTCTTTATGGCTGTGTAATACTCCATTGTATAAATGTACCCCCGTTTTTTAATCTAGTCATCTACCGATGGGCATTTCTGTTGTTTCCATGTCTTGGCTATTGTGTATAGTGCTGCAATAAACATAGGGGTGCATAAAGATTTTTGAACTGGAGTTCACTGTTAATTTTTTTAAAAATTTAGAGGAAATGGCCAGAGTCCCTGAGGAAGACAAAATTGAGGGGGGAAAAATGTTTTTCTGTTCCTCACCGAACACTGAGGAAAGCTCTTCTGGATTCAACAGAAATCCACTCTTCTCATTCTCCCTCCTGATGAAAGACTGGGGGCCAGGGAGGAGCGAATGAGTCCGAACCAGACAAATCCAAAGGCCCTGAGCCAGAGAGCCACCTGTGCCATCCCACATGCAGAACCTGAGGGTGCTAGTGAGGCTTTGGGGCTATGTGGGGTGCCCGTTAATGACACAGGCGGTTCAGAGCTCCCAGAGATCACTGCAGCTGGGCCAGAAAGAACAGGTGACTTTGCCCTTTAGACAGTTTGAGTGAAGTCGCTGTAACGCCCCACGAGGCAGTTTCCCAAGTACTTATGTGCCAGGGCAGCAAAGTCAGGATGCGATGGTTCCAAATCAACTCTCCCAAACCTCCTAATGTTCCTCGCTGTTCTCATATCTAAACAACACTTCTCAGGAAAGAGAAGTTCACTCACACCTTTGGTAAAGAAAAAAGAAAAAATATCAATAAAATAATTTCCAATCTGTTCCTTACAACTCGATGCCCCACTGATCAGAAGGAGTCAGGAACAAACATATTACGCTCTGAAAGAAAATAGCTTTCAGAAATAAGATTTGATCTAGTTGGCTGAGCAGTCATTATGCTTGAAATTCTCTGTGCCATATTTGCCAGTCAATAAAGCACACGGGGACACGGACCACAGGGACAGCTCTTTTCATCTGGCACCAGCTTCCAGATCACATCTATAATTGTTCCGGAGATCTTCAAACCGTTCAGCAACTTTAGAAAAAAAGCTGACTTCTCAACAAAATGAAGCAACAACTAGTTTGTAACAAACTAATACAGTTCCCCTGGGAACCCAAGCCTTCACCTGAGCTTCTTAAATTGGAAATATTGTCTCTTACTAAAGATGTGTTTCACAGCTTAGTTCCTATCAGCCCTGCCTCATCAAGCCCTGCTGAACACAGCCTTGGAGGCCCAGCCCCACACAATCCTCAGGCCAGTCCTGACCAAGACAAGGGCACCCCAAAAAATTTAATCTCAACTGAAGCATGTCCTTCCTTTTTTTCCCCTGCCACGTCCTGCTTCCCTCAAGAGCACTCTTTCAATAAATCACTCACACCAGCATCCCTAAAAGCCCAGATAGGCTCTGCTTCTAGGGAACCCAACAGAAAGCAACTATGCTCCCTATGGAAATGGACTGAGGCTGGTGCAGAATGACAGCAGGGAAACAAGTTAGGAGGCTGCGGCAATAATCCAGTTAAGAAATGTTAGTTCTTTTCTGTCCTACTCTGAAACTCCATGACTCTGGATAGGATCCTTCTAGTAGTCATGACAAGCTCATTAACTCTGCTCCACATGTTAGAACAGACATAGGTCAAACTGGCACCGTGAGGTTGTTTGGTGGTAAGAGAAATAACAAACAAAGCAAAAACTAAAGCATTTGGTTTACCAGGCAACCAGACTGGAAAAATTGATCACCTCCCAGTTCTTCAATGGGAATCTAAAATAAAAATTCCACTGGGGATCCAACGACAGGTCTCTTGACTTAATATGCTATTAACTGCCCACAGATTATCCAGGAACAATTTGCAACCCTAAGCCATACACCCTCTACCCCCAGCACAGCTTCCCCTGTAGTCAACAGGTGTTACAAGTACGTAACTTAAACATAACTGGAAGGTAGACCTACTTTGAAGGTATCAAGATGCATCCAAAAGCAGACTGGTCATGGGTTTATCTATAATTCCAATCAACATGGGAGTTCATGCCTTTCCTTCGACAAAGTACATCAGTGTTTCTCCAACTGAGGTCTGTAGTAATACCCTCAGGAACTTGAAAGTTCTCTGTAAGAATTTTTTTCTATTTTCATTTTTTTGTGAAAACCTTTAAAAAATTAATCTAAGTTATTCTGTATCTCACGGATGGTCACTGATAACTGAATACCACCACAAGAATCAATGTTATTGTTGTAACTGGGCATTGATCATATTGACACCAAGTTATTACCCAGAACTACAAGCACTTAACTTTTAATGAAAAATCTCTCAAGCTGGAAATATGCAGCTGTATTCTCAGAAGCCTATAAATTTTCAAGTTAGAGAAACACTGAACAGTAAATGGATATCTAAAGGTGAAAAATACCTACAAATGTCCATTGCCAACATGATACTACATAGTCAAAGCAAGGAGCTGGTGTTCTGGTTGCCCTGTTCGCCATCGCGGAACAGAGAAGGCCAATCCAGGCAGCAAGGTGAAGGCACACCTGGTGAAGTCACATGACAATGGATAGTTGCATCCCAGAGGGCTTGGGGGTCATTGTTGCTGTTATTGGTCTTCATTTCTAATTAAAACTCATACAAATTATTAAAGCAGAGCCCGTCAGGTTGTTCCAACTTGAAGACAGGCCTATTTTTATACCTAGCTCTTCAGAACCCAGAAGTTGGGCTCTTGAGAAATGCTCACCAAACATCTTTTAAAAGAATAATTATGCATTAAGCCACAGAGGTGGTCCCTCAAGAAATTTACAAGCTAATAAAAAAATGCCCAGATTATAAATGACTATTTGATTGATCAAAAAACAAGTCTGCATTAATAGGTGCTACAACTAGAAAGGAAAGCAATGAATTAATTACTGTACAAGTCAAGACAGTGATTACTTCTGGAGGAAGGAAGGGGAACAGGGGGACCTTCTGGGATTGCTAATTATGTTTCTATTGCTTAACCTAGGTGACAATTACACGGGTGTTCATTTTAAAACTATTCAGCATATTATGAACTTGTTTCTGCAACAAGAAAAGTCAGTGAAGCATTGTGCTCTCCATAGTCCTAGTTTGAATCCCAGGTTTGCAACTTATTAACTGAAAAACGTGTTTGTAAATCCAATAACCTCTCTGAGCCTCAGTTTTCCTATCTGTAAAATGGGGATATCACCAACTTCACAAGATATTGTGATTCTTAAATGAGATAATACATGTGAAAGTATTTTATTTCTTTACAGAGTGGAAAGCATTATAAAAATGTAAACTTGAGTGATATTATTTGATATTGATAATGCAATGGATACATTGTATCTAAGAAAATGAGAATCTGGGGCCCATCTGCTACTGAAATGAGTTCATTCGTTTTGTGCCTCATGAAGTGCATCTTCTGCATTCTTGCTGATCCTGAGCCTGCACCCTCTCTGGTCTCCACTTTCTGACACAGACCCTGAGCTCCTACCATTCTGTGCCCTTACACTTCCCCCAACCTGTCATGGACTCTCTGAATCCTGTGCTTTCCCATGTACTGTTTCTTCTGTCCGGAATTCTTTACTCTCCTAGGCCACCCTTCCAGGTAATCAATCATTTATTCATTCAACAAATATTTATAGAGCACCTACATGTGGCAGGTACTGTTCTAGGTACTGGGAATAAGTTCCCAACCTCACAGTGCTTACATTCAGGCGATAGCTAACTCATACTCTCCCACTATAGCTCAACTCAAGAATCACTACCTGCTCTAGGATAATTTCCCAATGTCCCCTCCACACTCCCCTCCCACAACCACCAGTCACCAGTCCGCCATGAGTTAGTGACTGTCCCTCCTTGCCTCACAGCATCCTATGCACTCAAATACTCGTCCATCTTGCCTATTCATGTAGATGGTGAGCTCGAGTGTAATGACGTCTTTCAATTTCATTTGCCAAGAAGAACTCATCATAGTAACAGCTAATATGCATCAAGTGCTTACTATGTGCCTGGCACAGTTCTAAGTACTTTTACATACGAATATGTTTAATTCTCACAATAACCATATGAGGTGGGCATTATTATTGACAGTTTGAAGATGAGGAAACTGAGGCACGGTGAGGTAAATTAACTTGCCCAAAGTCACAGAGCTGGTAAGGGGTGGAAGCATAATTGGAATGCAGACATTCATTCTCACACTCACTCACTGTACTCCACAACCTCACAGTTAGGAGACACTACACTTGTTTGGGGGCAGAAGAAAGGCCAGGAGACGGTAAGGGGGAGAGCTGTTCCCTCAGCAAGTAACAGGATAAGACCTTTCTTATCAGGTGCTTGGAGTAGGGATGAGCCTGAGAGAAGAGAGTTTTCTAACTAGGTTTCTACATCTCTTCCGGTTTCCTTTATCCCTTTGCTCCCTAAACTTAAGCTACCTAGGGATTATCCAATCAATTAGAATATGCTTTAATTAATGACATTATTCAAGCTGGTCTGTGTTCTTTCAGGCCCCAAAAGACAACCTCATGAATAGAGTGGGGAATAGGGGACTCGGGGATCGCAGTCCCCTTCCTGTCAGTCAGCTCCGGATCCTCATGGCTAAGAGCACCCTCTGGGACACGATGTCAGGACAGGCTTTCAAGGCTGGATTGAGCCCCAGAGATCACCTCTTCCGGCAGCAACAAACTCAAGTCAATGCCTGAGAGGGAGCAGCTCCGTGAACTGTGGTAGGTGTTCACTGGCTCGTATAGGACTCAAGCATAACAAACACTGCTTAGCAATTTTGCTTTATTTAACTTGGCATGGAACTTCCGGTTAAACATGGCAGAGTAAACCCACACATTCCTTCAACGCTAGTAAAATAAGAGTAAAAGAGGTGTGTTTTCAGTGTGAGTCCATAAGGACAAAAAAGAGAGAGAGGATGGCAGCTGACAAAGATATCAACAAGACTTTGGAAAATGGAAGTGATAGCCAACTTAATACAGAGAAAGCTGGAACTAAGCAAAGCTGAAAACTAAGCACGAAGAGAGAGAAGTCACCAAGAAGCAAACCAATTTGCACCTGGAACCACAGAAAAGCTCTGAATTGGGAAAAATCAGAAAAGTCAAATGTCTGGGGCAAAGGATGGGGGTTACAAGGAGAGGATTGAAAGCCATTAAGAGCGCCCCTTCAAGTAACCAAGTGACGACACCTCACTACTTTGAGAGAAAAACAGAGGTTTGCCACTAATATAACAACCAGAGAGGCTTTCCTGAGCACACCAGACTTGGGAGAAAACAAGAGTCAGGTACCTCAGTAAAAACAGTGTTAACAAATGAAATTCTACACACTGAAGAGGGAGACCTGACAGAGATTTTCCATATCTTTCTTTAAACTTATTCTTAATACATATTTGATGTTTTGGACACTATTGCAAATAGTATGTTAATTTCCATTTTCTAATTGTTTTTTGCTATTGACCACTGAACTCACTGACCTTGTGTCCAGTGACCTGATCAATTTCACCTAATAATTCAAATCCCACATCTGTGGAATCTTCTGAACTTTCTGCAAACACAGTTGTGTCATCTGCAAATAATGAGTGTTCTATTTCTTCCTTTCTGTTCGTCTTTTTTTCTTGACTTATTTCCCAGCTGCAACATCCACGTCCAATGTTGGAGAGAAATGGTGTTGGGAGTATTTTTGTCTCCTTCTTCATTTTATCAGGAAAACTTTCAAAAATTCACCATTCAATATGTTTACTGTAGATTTATATTACTTTTTGTAAATTCTTTTATCTGAATAAGTAGCTATGAGGTTTTTTGTTTTTTTAAAACCATGAATGGGTATAGAACTTTATCAAATGTTGTACTTCTTCTATTGAATTGGTCATATGACTGTTTTCCATTATTGTTTTAATTTGGTAAATTACATTGGCTAATTTCTGAACGTTAAACCAACCTGGATTTCCTATATAAATCCAACTTGGTCATGATATATTATCTTTTCTGTATATTGTTGGACCAGTTTGCTATTATTTTGTTGGGCTTTTTACATCATTATCAAGGAGAGATTTTCCTGTAATTTCTTGTGTTGGTCCATAATTGGTTTGGGTACATTACTCAACATCTATGAGCTTCTATTTCCATTTTTTATAAAATGGAGATAATTTACCATAATGTATAGGGTTGTTGTGAGGATTAAACAAGAAAATATGTGTGAAATCATTTAGCCCATTTCCTGGCACATAGTAGGTACTCAATGAATATTTATGGAAAGACTAGAATGGACTCCAGCTCTAATCAGTTAAAACTTGATAATAAAGTGTATACAAAACAATCCCAAGAAGAAATCAAGGAAAATGTAAAAAGCTTCATTTCTAAAATCAATGAGTAGGATCTGACACACAACAATCTACTTTATAGAGCCTCAGCTGATGTTCAAACACTTACTTAAGATCTGGAGCCCAGTGAAGACAAACTCCAGACCAGCGAGTATGAGAGGGGCTAAGATCCCAACCACACCCATTTTTTCACTCACCAGCAACAATTCCCAATCCTGCCATCTCTGTAAAAAGCCTGAGCTGGTATCCAGGACACTAACCTTTGTTAGTGCTATGACCTTTCACAAATCACCTAATCGTTCTGGGCTGCAGTTTCCTTCTCTGTCAAAAGAGCAACAGTAATCCCCATCCTGCCTATTTCAGAGGGCTGTTATAAGAATGAAATGGAGGGGCTTTTAAAAAGTTAAAACCAGCTACATGCAAATATAAGCTACATGCAAAAAAGTTAAAAAGTGAAAACCAGTTACATGCAAATATAAGCCAATATTACTATCTCGTATTATCAATAATATGCTAAGTTCTTTCTATTGATATCAGTTAATACTTAAGTAAGCCCACGAGGTAGGAACAGACCTAAGTCACTGAATGAGTAAGCAAATTGCCAGAGGTCCTAGCTCTTAAGTGGTACAGCCAAGATTTGAATTCAGACCCTGTGAGACCAGAGGCTGTGCTCTTCAGCTCTGGGTTCTACAGACTAAGAATAATGCTGATCTTACACTCAAAACAAAAACTTTCATGTTGTGATAGTTTGATAATAGAGTATTAAGATTCAACACCATTTAACACAAAAACATCTATTAAAGAGGGGAAAGAAAAATACTTCCTTTTATAACTAGCCCTTTTCTCTTTTGAGAATCATTTCTTTTCCCTTTCATTTTAAAGAAGAAAAAGAAAACAGCACTGTCACAGGAAATGTTTCATCCCATAAAGCTCCAGCTAATCAAAAGTTTCCTTGGCCAATTGCCCCAGCTGTGCAACTGGAAGACATTAAGACTTTGGGGAATTCACAGTTCTCCTGTTAATCTAATATTAAAGTGTTCTAACATTTCATTGACTCAGAGATTGCTCTCCAACCTACAGTAGCTTCCGCCAGAGGATGTTCTTTGTCAGGTCTCTCTTGTCTCATTATAGTCTGCAAATAGCCACAGGTCTTCTCAGGCACATCATCTCTAAACACACCTGATACTGGCAACTCAGCCCAGGGTCTCACCGTAGAGACAGAAGCTGTAACAGGAAGAGTTCCAGGTCTGTGGCATGAGTAAGTCAGCCAGACTGCCTGGGCCTCCCATTCCTCTTTGGCTCAGCAGGACTCATCATAGCAGCTACACCTTCTTCCTGGGTCTGGTGTGCAGATGCAATGAGACAACACTGGGGAAAGTAAGTACTGTGAAAACAGCGACACACTGCTCACAGTAAGAAACGACATTGGTGACCCATGCAGTTGTGTGAGGTGGTCAAAAGAACGCTGTCTGGGACTTGGTACTGTTGCTCTCTCACGCAGGAATTGAAGAATGTTTACGTCTCTCATTTTTGTTGCTTTTGTCATAGCTTAGGGTCTCTTTCCCTCTTGACTTTTCCTCACTTAAAATCTTTTAAAGCTTTTTGGTTAAAAAATGAAAAAGTGGTCCCTTGTCCTCAGTCAGACACTTTCACCGCTAGAACCTGAGATCCAGACGTGTGAACGTCCTTCCCAAACTCATTCCCCTTCATCGATTCTCCCCCACGATTCCCACCCTTACTCTTCTCCTCTCGCAACAGGCAGGTTTACCTATGACTGAGACCAGACAAAACGGGGCATTTGTTTTCCCAGGTCTTCCTGATCCTCACCGCTGCGTCCTCATGAAGTTCTAGATCTCTCCCTCCATTCTCCCTTAATCATTCAGAAGACATTCATTAGATGCCACCCATGTGCCTGGCCCTTTTCTAGTAACAGCGGCTACAAAGTCAAATAGAACACAAACTCTTCAAAAAAACTAGTCCAGTGGGAGAGGTAGATTACTAACTCAACAAATGGATTGACACAATCCGGTATGACTCATGATAAATGTGGTGATGGAGAAAACTCTTTGGAGGATCACCTAACACAGTCTGGGGCTGGGGCCAGGAAGGCACTGCAGAGGAGGAGTCGTAGGGGTTGTGTCTTAAAGAATGATTTCGAGTCAGCTAGATGAAAGGGAAGAAAGGGGCATCCACATTAGACGACGGCATGTGCAAAGCAGGGAGGCGTGAGCACGCATGGCCCTTGCAAGAAAATCACAAGTAATAGTTGAGCATAGGCTGCATTTGTAGAAGTTCTGGAAAATAAGATGTAGAGATTTAGGTAGAAATAAATGAAATCAGGGAGGGTGGCATTTGCTAAGCTAAGAAGCCATGGGAAGCCATTGAAGGAAGGGAGTGGTAGGATAAGATTTGTGTTTTGGAGTTCACACTGGAAGTTGTGAGATGAGCAGATTGGAAAGGTCCTGTCTGGAGGCATGAAGACTAGTTAGGAGAGGCAAGAAGTAAATGGTACCTCAATTAAGTCAGTGACTTTCAGAATGAAGAGAAGGGTAGACTCAGAGATAGAGAAGAGAAAAAAGCTCCAGGACTTCCTGATTAATTGCACATGGCAGGGGGCTGGGGGGTGGTGAAGGAGAAGAGGCCCCAGTAGCATGACACCCAGGTTTCTGGCTTTGATATCAAGGCAAATAGAATCGCCATCACAAGAGAAACTTGGAGCAAGAGATGAGCTTGTTTCTTGCACTTGTCAAATGCGATGACTAGATTAAGCAAAAGAAGTCAAATACAAAAGACTATGTACCATTTGGTTCTATTTTCATAACTTCTAGAGAAGGCAAACCCACATCGTGACAGAAAGCAGATCAATGGTAGCCAGGAGATTAAGGGTCAGGGCAGGGGACCAACTGCAAAGGGTCAAAAGGAAACTTTTTAGGGTTAGAGGACACTGAAAACCAAAGCTAAGATGTGAGAAAGAAATTTTACAGAGTGAAAGAGAGTCCATTTTTCTAAGACCCATATCTTCATGCAAGTGGCAGTCACCGAAATTCACGAAATTATACATCTAAAATGAATGAATTTTATTGCATGAAAATATCCCAGTAAACCTACTTTTTAAAGCAATGTCCTTGGGGACACCTACATGGAGATGGCAATAGTCAGAGGTGTGGATATACAGTATGGATTTGGAACCAATGGGTTAGGAGATTGTATAAAGGAGAAAAACAGAAGCCAAACACAGCGCCCCCAGGAAACAGTGAGAGATCTTGGGTGCAGAGGAGCCCAGAAAGACAGCTGAGAAGAAACAACTGGAGAACTAGAAAGTACACCAGGAGAAAACTGTGAACAAAAGTTGAGGGAGAGTTTTTAAAAGGGAAGAGTAATCACCAGAGTAAACACCTTCAGAGACCTCCACAAAGATAAAAGCTAAACTGAAGCATCCATTAGCTTTGTCCATCTGGAAAATCTTGGCAGAAGTAAAGTCAGAGATTTCTCTTCCTTGTCTTTCTTTTAGCATTCCTAGGTCCCATTGAGGCGGCATTTTTTTAAACAATGTTTTAACAGCAAAAACTTAAGGAAGAAGGTCGGGTAGGAGACTTGCAATGACCAATCCCAAATGTGCTGGCTTACAAAAATTTATTAATTTTTGGTCCTGAAATCTAATTTCTGAACATTTTAGCCATGGGTATACCTTTCTGATCATGCGATGGTTAGGTAAAAATTAAAAATAAATTGGAATTGCACAAGCACCCTTTACCTGAAAGCACAGGCCTAAGTGTACTTGTGATGGCTCCAAGTGTCGATGACAGGAATTTAAGAACTATAAGAGACACATACTGGAAATATAGGAGACATCTGAGCCCCTGCTCAATGCCCAGAAGCAAAGGTGACAAGAAGAGGAAAATTAACAGGACATGTGTGTAGTGGTGCGGGGGTAATACATTATTTTAAGACCAAGAGTGACACCTACTGGTCATAGAGATCACTCCAGATTCAACAACTTCTCTTTTCGGTGCAGGACCCAGAAGAAAGGCTGACATTCCCAGGAAACACCCAGCCAGGGCTGCCCTTTGGCTTCCCAGGTCAAGAAAGCAAGTCAGGCTGAAGGGGTAGTTAGAATTAAGTGGCAGCGTGTGAATTAACTAAACCCTGAGAAACACATAGTGACCAGTTCTTCCTTTTCCACGATGAGACCTGTAAAGAGAGAGCGTGACAGTCTCTAAAGCACTTCCATATTTATTTCTTCATTTGACCCTCACTCAACTTTATGAAGTAGGCACAGGAAGTTGTCATAACCCCATTTTATGAAAAGAAGACTAAACCACAGAGAAGTTAACAAGTTTCTACAAATGTAGCTCTCCCGGTCCTAAGACAAGTGCTCATTCCTTAACATCACATCATCAGAACTTAGCCACAGATGCCTTAGGAAAGGGGGTGGGTATCTAGAATCCCACATTTGGAGCCCCAAATGCTGTGACACAGCCTCCAAGCAACCCTGAAGTCATTCAGTAAACAAATACTTCTGGAGCACCAACTCTGTGCCAGGCAGTACATGTATAAGAACAAACTCCAGTCCCTGCCCTGAAGAAATGTTTAATCCAGCCAGGGAAGCAGACAAGCATGAAGAGATGGGATGGGATGGGTCTGCGACAGGCAGGCCCAGGGGGCCTGGGGAGCACAGCTTTCCCGAGTAGGATTGAGGACCCAAGGGCACACCTGGTCCAGACGTGGGCACCAGGCCTCGGCCACGGGCAGCTCCATGAGTGCTCTCCCTGTGCACTGGACACCTCCACACACCACTCTCCTTTCCAAAAGGAATGGAAACTGGAAAAGAAAATTTACTTCCTGTGAAACGAGGAAACAGCTAAAACCCCAAAGCCCATGGATGGGGAGTAACTTGCCTTTGGGCCAAGTCAAGGGCAGAGGCAGACAATGACCTTCAGAGGTACACAGTTCTAGAGAAGTCTGCACACATCAAAAATGGTCAAACCAGCAACCATGAACTTAAGTAAAGAAGGGGTGACATCTCAGAACTCACTAGGCACCATCAACGGACAGGGGAAGCAGGGAGCCAGCCCAAAGAGAAATATGTACACACAACTAGCCATCAGTGAGGCCAGTAGTAAACAGCTGCCTTCTGATCCAACATAGTCAAAAAGAATGCTAAAATGCTATCCAAAAAGTTTGAGCACAAGCCAAGAATGTTGTATCCTCGTACAGATCAACCAATGGCATCTGAAAAAGGAGTGGATACTTTTGGAGAGAACTTGCCTAGAAAATGCTTGCAATGTCTAATCTTACTATTAGGTTGGTGCAAAAGTAATTGTGGTTTTTGCAATTGTTTTTAACCTTTTAAACCACAATTACTTTTGCATCAACCTAATACAATGACAATTAACTTAGCATAAGACTTTGTGTTTGTGCCATGTCTCCATGTCTGTCATTTGTATAAAGTTCTAAATTTGCTGAATCCCCCTTAACTTTCTCATGCATGGATTCTCCCTTGAGTCTTTCCTATTTGGCTTGTTACATAAAACTTGCTTTTATTTAATATTAATGTCAGTATTTCAACTGCTGCAGAATCACACTTTTTATACAATAAACAGTCTATGTGATTTTCTTTGCTCTCTGATTGGTCCAGTTATTAAGCTAAACCTTCTATACTTTGTGATGCTATGGCTGAGACCCGGTAAACCACGTTTCTGTCTTACCAGATGGCTCCTAGTTCAGCTCTGCCAACAGGTGGTGCCAGAGGCAGAGTACAAGGATGGAGGAGGAAGAAGACTCTCCTGTTGACTTCCAATCTGCTCCCTATTCCCGTGAGCCTCTTCTTCACCGACGCAGGAGTGCTTTCCCACTGCAGCAGATGAATTCAGTCTGCGGTTTTACAGCTCTAGCAGAACAAGCCTCATTACATACCCTCAGAGACACCAGTACCAGCCAGCTTGGCCCCTCCTCAGAGGGCCGGATCCCAGACCCGTAAAGCCCTTCCTCTGAGCTCACTGACACCGGCACAAGATCAGCAGTACCCACTACCCAAAAGTCTACATTTCGGCTTCATGGGGCCCCCCCTCCAAGCTTGTAAGTTTCAGTCAGTCTAACCTCTGACCTTTGCTCCCCCAGCTTTAGGAATGGTATCTGCACTTGCTGCCTCTCTAACACTTAAGAGCCCTTTTGTTTTGGTTCGTGTTCAGAAATCAACAAATTCCTACCTCATTAACAATTCTTTGTATTAAATTATCTCTGTTAAAATAACTGGTATATATTTCCAATCAATTATGTCTTCCTTGATTTCTTTCTTCTTTGTTTTCTATTTTACAGTATACAACTCTTGCACATATTTTGATACATTTAGATCTAATTATTTCATTTTTTGGTGCTATTTTAAATGGTACTTTTCAAATGAGGTAAAGGATTAAAGGACTCATTTTGTTAAAAAGTCAATTCTCCCAAAATTCATCTGTAGATTGAATACAATCCAAACAAAATCCCAGTAGGTTTTTTTCCCAGATATTGATAAGCTGATCCTAAAATTTATATAGAAAGGCAAAAGGAATCAAATTAACCAAAACAATTTTGTAAAGGAAGAACAAAGTTGGAGGACCCATACTACCTGATTTCAAAACTTGATATAAAGTTATAGTAACCAAGATAGTTGGGTATTAGTGAAAGGATGACATACAGATGAGTGGAACAAAACAGACAAACATAACAGACTTTCACATATACGATTAATTGATTTTCAACAAAGATGTCATGGCAATCCAATGGAGAAAAGATAACCTTTTCAACAAATGGTACTGGAGCAATTAAACATCCATACACAAAAACAAACATACAAAAAAAAAAATCCAACCCATGTCTCACACCATATACACTTTCAGATAAATAAATACTAAGAGTTTTTATCATCGACTATCTTTACTAAAGAAACCTCTAAAAATACTTCAGGAAGAAAACATCTTCCTGTGTTGCAAAAAGAAAAAAGGAAAAAAATTGATAAACATGTGGGTAAATCTACACAAATATTACTTATGTAAAATAACAGTAATAATATCTAATTTGTAGAATTTTAAAATGATTAAAAATATAGTACATAAAACATCTAATATAGGAAAGGACAATTGGATTTGCGATGAAATAATATCTTTGCATTTCTCAGGAAAATTCTAAAAATGCTTAATAATTTTAATTTTAAGTTCAACATGTATATTAAAATGTGAAGAGTAACTACAGAAAAATCAAATCATTAAAAATTAAAAAAAACAAAGCATACAATTTCTGAAACAGTACAGACAAAAGGGAATTAAACAAAAAATAAATGAATCCTAAGATCACTAAGAAAGGAGGAGGGAAAAGCATTGAAAATGTGGGCAAATAGAAAGTCCAAAGATGACACATAAGTATAATATATAATAATGATTATAAAAAAGAAAAATTGGTTATACTCAGCTGTTAAAATAAAGACAATGTTATTTTGGATGACAAACAAAATCCAACTAAATGCTATTTATAAGAGATACACCTAAAATATAACATAGACTATTTGAAAGTGAAAGATTGGGAAAAGATATATCAGGCCTACATTAACTGGTAGAACTGAGAGCTCTACTGTAGTATCATACAAAATACAATTTAACAGAAAACATTATTAGAGATAAAGAAGGTCACTGTCTAGTGATAAAAGTTTCAATTCTCAGGAAGATATAATAATTCTACACTTGTATGCAACTAATAGCCTATCTTCAAAGTATGCCAATCAAAAATTGACTGAATTAATAAATTTAACATCATAGTGAAATCTTTTAATCTACCTTTCACAGTTATTGAAAGAAACAAACTCTCAAATATTAATAAAGCTGCAGAACACTTGAACAATACATTAACAAGCTTACTGTAATGGACAGCTATAAAACCCTTCTATCAACAATTAGAGTATGCATTCTTCTCAATCTCATGTTGAACTATTACAAAAATTGACCACATATTAGGAAGGCCATACAGCAAGTCTCTATAAAGTTCAAAGACTATGCATGAAATAGTCCACGTTTTCTGATCACAATATAATTAATTCAAAAACACACAAAGGAAACAAACAAAACCACTTTTAAAATGCACACTATCAAACAGAGTAGCCAATATCCTCAGAGGAGCTTGAGCTCAGAGGCAAAAATAACTAGACACCTGAGAGTTAAAATAACCTCAAAAGAAAGTCAACAAACTAAAGAAACATATACCTATCCGAAATAGAAATATTAGAACAGATGAACCAAGGGTTTCTTTTTTAAATAAGCATTAAAACAAGTAAAGATGTTAGCAATACAAAACAGATTTTGAAAATGATTCTTAAAAAACCCAAGTAGAAGTACTAGATTTGATTATTACAATAGTTGATATAAAAATCACAATAGATGGAATAAACTGAAAGATTAATACAATTCAAAAAAAATGAATTGGTGAGTTTTAAAATCAGATTGATAAATTGTCTCAAAATCAAGCAGGGAAAAATAAAGAGATTAAAGAGATAAAGAATTTTTTTTTTTTTTAACTATCTACTAAGTAGATAGTAGTAGAAGGCCAACATCTGGAAAATAGTAGCCCCAGAAAAAGAGAAAAAAAGATGAGGAAATATTTGAAGAAATAACGGAGATAAGTTTCCTATAATGAAAGAAAAATAAAACAAGTTTAAAAGGGCTCAAGGATCACCAAACACTATAGTGAAATATAAGAATATCAAAATATAGAGAATTAACATTTGTCATTGCAGATTTTAAATATCCCTCTCAAAAGCTGATAAATCAAGAAGACAGATATAAGAAAAGATATCCAACATTAGAACAATACAATTAATAAACTTGAACAATCAGCAAAATGACTCTATCCTCTGATTTGCCCCAAATAGTACTAATTAATGCCTGTTGCTGGGACTAATTATAAATAGTACCCCTTTCCACTCTCAAAGTGTGTCTTATATTGAACAATAAATTATGTGCTCATGCTGGCAATTTGATGCATTTATAAATTTATACTCAACTATAGCGAATATAATTTTTGTAGCACACAGGTAACATTTACAAAAACAGACCTTGTATCAGACCATAAAGGAAACCTCAATAAATAAATTCATTTAGTCATTCTTTCATTCAACAAGCATTTGTTGAGCACCTACCATGTGTGAGTTGGCATTTTTCTAGCCCTGGGAATAGAACCAAGGTGCCAAGTGGCACAAGTTCGAGGACAACCAATCACATTGTGTTCTAACAGGAACATAGGCAGTAATGCCACATAGCAATGCCACAAGGCTTGGTGGTCTAGCAGCACAGCTCCCCGGCAGTTTTGCAATGCACAGCCCGCATGCCTTGGGCACAACAGTTAAACAAAAATCCTGCCCTTCTAGAGCTTATATTCTAATAGAGACAGAAAATGAACAAAATAAATAAGGAATGTGTTTAGTATTTTAGAAGGTGGTAATGATATGAACAAGAATAAAGTAGACAATGGAGACAGAAGTACCAGAAACCAAGTTTGAAGAAAGAGTGGTCATTTTGGGTCAGGATAGGCCTGCTGAGAAGGTGACATTTGAACAAAGATTTAAATGAGGAAAGGAAGTGAGATACCTGGATATCTGAGGAAAAGCACACGAAGCAGAGGGAACAACCATTGCAAAGACTCAGATGTGGGAGCTTATCTGGCATATTTTAGTAAAAGCAAAGAAGCCAGTGTAGCTGAGTTCAGGGAAAAAACAGTAGGTGATGAGACCAGAAAGGTAAATTGGGCTGATGGTGTTGACCCTCAGCAGCCATTGTGTACATGGGCTCTTACCCTGAGGAGACTGGGGGGGCGTCTAAAAATCATTGAAGAGGAATGACATCATCTGACTCATGTTTTGAAGGATCATTTAAGCTGCTGTGTTGAGAAACGACTGTTGCTATTTCGAAGGTAGAAGAGCCAATATAACTTCCTGACATTGAATGTGGAATGTGTGAGACAGAAAGAAATCAAAAGTGACCCCCAAGGATTTTTATCTGGGAACTGAAAGATTGAAGTTGTCATTAATTAAGATGCAGAAGACTGAAAGTAAAGCAGGTTTTAGGGCAGGAGAATTATTTGGGGCATGTTAAATTTAAAATGTCTATTAGACATCCAAGCAGAGATATTTTTGTTCACATTTGGATATATAAATATGTAGTTCAGGAGAGCGGTCTAGGCTGGAGATAAAAATTTGTAAGACATACTATAGATAGTATTTAAATACTACACAGAACTGGAAAATCATGAAAAAAGTGTATATGGAAAGATGAGAGGTCCAATGACTGAGGCCTGGGATGTTCCAACCTTAAGAGGTTGATGGGAGAAGACACTGAGGAACAGAACGTAAAGCTGGAGGCAAATCAGAGATGGGGTTCTGGAAACCAAGGGGGGGGAAAAAAGCTTTTCAAGGCAGATGCTGATAATAGATTAAGTAAGATAAGCATGAAAATCGACCATAGGATTCAGAAAATAGCACTTCCTTATTCTGCCTTCTTGGTAATTGGTTTAGGAAAGAATGGGAAGAAAGAAATGGACAAAGTGAGGTATTTCTTTAATAGAGAAATTCCTTCAAAGAGTTTCGTTGTTAAGGGAATCAGAGAAATGGGGCAGAATCTGAAGGGAGAATTGAGATCAAAAGCAGGTTTTAAAAAAAAAAAAAACAGTAAGAGGGAGAAAACCAGCATGCTTATATGCTAATGAGAATGATCCAGTGAAGAGAAAAATGAAGGAAGTGGAATAGAAACGAAGGAGAGTTACAGAAGGAGCTCCCCTGAGCAGACATGAGGGGATAGGCTAGAACGTCAAAGATGGCCAAATTTAGGGCCCTGAGAATGAAAGACTAACAGGAGGGATGAGGGAGCATAAGGGGAGGTGGTGGATATTGGTGGGTATTCTGGTAGCGTCAATTGTCTCACAGATATAGGAAGCGAGATCTCCAACTGTGTGAGAAAGTGATGTTGCAGGTCATAGTAGAGAGCTAACAACAACAGAAAAGGTGACCTGGCTAAGCAGAGGCATAGCCACCACCACCTGCGCCACCGGGGCCAGGCCCAGGCCCAGCGCAAGCCAAGCCCCAGCTAGAGCTGTGGGAAAGTGACATCACTCAACAAGGACATGAAAAGAAAAGGGCAGAGCTGCTTGCAGGCTACATGCCACTTATTCAAGGAGTAGATCCATCCCTATAAGCAGAGAACAGGATCCCCCGGCCTCCCAAACCAGGGCCCCAGCCCCCAAACTGAAGGATGAGCGCTTTTGGTCAGACGTTCACCCTGAAGCCACGCACACAGCTTTGGTCAATAAAGAGAGTAAGTAGTTGGTGCCTTGGAAAAGTTCTCTGGTTACATTCCTCTAAGGAAACCTGCGCCCCTCCAGGCGCATCCTGTACGTTAGACATTGAGGGCTCTTTCCGCGACCCCGAGCAACTCACCTCTGCTGGGCTCCAATGTCGACAGGTCGGTCACTCAGGGCTGGTCTGCCTCATCCTTGGAGTCCCACCACCTCAGCTCACCGGAGGGAGACGCAGGCTCGCAGGGGAAATGCGCACCCGCCCCTCCCCTCCGACGTGCCCACGGGCCTGTGGGCATGCGCACCGTGTGCACCCACAGCTCCTCGATAAGAGGAGTTCCGGGGCTCCAGAGGAAGTGTCCTGGACACGCTAGGTAGCCAGCATCCTGGCCATGGTAGGTAGCAACTGTCTAGTCTCTCTGTCTCCTTTTCAAACACAGGTCCTCTCCTCAGATATTGAGAGCATCGCTTTAGTGTATTGTTAGCAAACCTGAGCCAGTCATCAGTTACAATCCTTCAATGCCTATAAACTAAGACCAATGTGGGCAGTGAACATCATTACAGAAAGCATCACGCGGAGAAATAAATCTATGGCATTGGTCAAATGGGGAACAAGAAAAGGCCGGAGGAGAAAACCTCCAAATTTAAACTGCATGCCAAAGGAGTTTGGATCCACAATATGGTAGGAAAATGAGAAGCTGTGGGAAATTTCTTTATATGGACTCATTGTGGCCTAATGGAGCAGGTTTTACTGTGAGTGCACCCAGCCCTCCACCCCTCTACCCCGCCCCCCTCCTTGCCTGTGACACAATAGTCCCCAGCACTCTCCGTCCTCAGCAGGCTGTGAAATGGGTACACTAGCAATCATGGATTTTATGTGCAGGCCCAGAAATATTAGCATAATTTTCATAGTGCCCTCGTTTATACCATTTCCTTTTGAAACAGTTTTTAGTGTCTTTTATCAAAATCATGTGAAGTTTTCTTTCCAATGTACCAGATTTAAATTGCAGAAAAATTCCAAGGATCTCAGACCTAAGACTTGAACGTGTATTTTGATATTCCTAAGCAGTAGGTCCGATTTTGTGGAGGTCTTTTAGTAATTTGTCCAGAGTCAAAAGGAAAATTCTGAGTCAACATGAATGAAGGTTTTTACATTGGTTAGACAGATTTTTTTAATTTGATTTATTATTCTTTATTTTTGAAAAAAATTTAAGAGCTTAGTTGAGGTATAACTGACATGTAATCAATCAACTGTACTTATTTCAAGTGTACAATTTTATAAGTTTTAAGATATGTATACACCCATGAAACCATCCCTACTATCAAGATAGTGAATATACCCAGCACTCCCCAAAATTTCCTGTGTCCCTTTATCATACTTCCCTTCTGCCCTCTTTGGCTTCCCCCACCCCTCAGGCTGCCCTCTTTGGCTTCCCCCACCCCTCAGGCAACCACTAACACTACAGATTAGTTTATATTTTCTAGAACGTTATATAAATAGAATCATACAGTATTTACTCTTTATTGCCTGGCTTCTGCCACTCTGCATAATTATTTTGAGGTGCATTCATGTTTATGCATATATCAATAGTTCATTCCTTTTAATGATGAGCAGTATTTCATTAAATAGATGTGCTAGTTTGTTTATGTATTTACCTATTGATGGATGTTCTGGTTGTTTCCAGTTTGGGGCAATTACAAAGAGAGCTGCTATGAATACTCTTTTAAAATAATAATGATAATAGAAAATATGGACAAGATATCACCAATGAAAGTGGGAGACAGCAAGTGGACTATAAAAAATATAATAGGACTGCTGAGCAGGAGCAGCAGTCTGTTGAAATTTGTAGTAATGAATTTAGAGTAAGACAAATCAGCATAGTTTTGTGTATTTTTCCAGCTATCTTCAGCTACATGAGTACAGGCACAGAGAAGACAGAGAATTACATTTAACCAAGGTTAGAGTTTTGCTCTGAGAATACTACGAAGCAAAAGAGGGGGCGAGATGGCCGGCCCGGTGGCTCAGGCGGTTAGAGCTCCATGCTCCTAACTCTGAAGGCTGCCGGTTCGATTCCCACATGGGCCAGTGGGCTCTCAACCACAAGGTTGCCAGTTCAATTCTTCAAGTCCCGCAAGGGATGGTGGGCAGCGCCCCCTGCAACTAAGATTGAACATGGCACCTTGAGCTGAGCTGCCGCTGAGCTGCTGCTGAGCTGCCGCTGAGCTCCCGGATGGCCCAGTTGGTTGGAGCACCTCCTCTCAACCACAAGGTTGCTGGTTCGACTCCCACAAGGGATGGTGGGCTGCGCCCCCTGCAACTAGCAACAGCAACTGGACCTGGAGCTGAGCTGCGCCCTCCACAACTAAGACTGAAAGGACAATAACTTGAAGCTGAACGGCACCCTCCACAACTAAAACTGAAAAGACAACCACTTGACTTGGAAAAAACTCCTGGAAGTACACTGTCCCCCCAATAAAGTCCTGTACCCCTTCTCCAATAAAAAAAAAAGTAAAATTAAATAAAATTAATTAAAAAGGGGGTGGCAAGATATCTGAGAGTGCATGCAGCAGAGTAAGGATGCTGCTGGCTGGCCATGAAGTTTGGAGAAGGACCTGAGGAAGGTAAGTCAGCGAAGGTTGACTGTGTGTCTGAGTGTATATATAAATATGTAGGTGATTTTGTAATTATAATCTCAATAAATATAGTTAATGAATTGGTTGTTTTTCTCTTATGATTTCAATCCTTTTCTATACCAAACTGCAAGCTTAAGATACTCCCAGCTCATGCCAAAAGAAAGAAATGAAAAAGAGAAAATGGGTGGTTTATTTGCAGGACTCTGGTGCATTCCAGAAAGGCTAGTTAAACATAGTTGAAGAGAATTCAGCAAATAAATAAAAGGAACTCACTCAACTAGGTTGTGAGGGGATGGATTTGTGTTTGCCTTTGCAGTGTTAATACACACACCGCAGAGGACTCCTTTGTAGTTGTTTGAGCTAAGTCTATTTCCACAATGAAAATTCACAGCAGACCCAAATGCAGATAGCATTTACATGGTGTACTAGAAGGGTCACCAGTCCCCTGAGAAAGTAAACCTAAGTTCAGGTCCCAACTTGCCATAGACTAGTGCGCAAGTCTCCTAACCTTGCAGAGCCTTTGTTTTCCCATCTGGAAAATGGGCTCATACTTGATCTGCCCATTTCAGACTTGTAATGATGACCGTAAGCTCTAGGAGAGCAGAAGATATGTCTACCTCATTCCTTATTTGAACCCCTGTGTCTTGCATAATGCTGGGCTGATAGTAAACTCAACCCACATTGTGGTTAAATAATAGCTCAAATGATGTGAAAGAACTTTTTTAAACTAACGAGTACTACACAAATGTTAAAGACAATCTGTGTTCCTTTGCTGACTCATGCTCCCTCCTTTCCCCACAATGTTACTGCTCCAGCAGTGCCTGCAACCTAAAAGCTTCCCCAGGCCTCCTCTGACAGTGTGATGTCCCCGAATATATGTCTACCAACCCATACTCCCACCATCCCCCAGCACAGCTGAGATCTCCACCTAAGTCACAGTACTCCCAAAATCTTTAGTCTGCCAGGATTTCCTAGAACCACCCCTAGCACAGAATCCTCTTCTCTGCAGATCTCCAGGAATATCTAACAAGCCTGATCCCAAAAAAGCTCTCCCCAGTCAGACAAGTTTCACGCAGATAAGTTTCACGTTCTCCGACTTTTCCAGCTCAACCCATCTCCTCAGCGCCTTTCTTTCCCACTTCAGCCCCCAACTCGAATTTCTTTAGACAGCCCCTCCTTCCCCTCCTAGCAGAGGGTGGAGGAAGAAGTGAAACTGGTGGGCATCAGCCAAACGATGAGCCCCTCCACCTTGACCTTTTATCAGGCTCTAAACCCGATATTATGGGGTAACCTAGGAGTAAACCAGAATTCAAAAGAATACTATCCTTGCCAACACTCATTAGATGAATGTGACAAAGGGGGAGAAAAAGGCAGGTGAATTCAAAACCTGACTCCACAATTACTCTGCTTATTAGCCATGTGATATGGCTTAATGTCTTCAAGCTTCTGTTTTAGCACCTATAAAGTAAGAGTTGTTCAAGGACTAAAGGAAATCATTTAAGTACCGCACACTTTATAACTCGGTAAATGTCAGTTCCCCTCCTCCTTTCACTCAGTGCATCCAGTTTCAGCCATGATGCCCAGACCCAGGCAGAATGCTTTCTCTTAACGATTCCCATACGGACTCTCCTTCCTTCGTCACTGCAGGAAGAAAATGAACAATGCCAGGCCACTTTCTCTTTACCCGCCCTTCTTAGAATCACCCTGTGATTACCCTTTTCACAGAGGCTCAGCAATGTCAGGGGACTTTCTCCTGATCACATAGCTCCTACAAGGCTTAGCTGAGATTCAGCCCTAGTTCTCTGGAACTCCAAAGTCTACTTTTTAAGCTTCCCACTGCACTCTCCTTCAAAAGGATGAATGTGAGTCAGAATCACAAACTGGTTAAAATGAGTATACAACATCAAAAAAAGAAAGTTATCATCCAGGAAAGACAGTTTATTCAGGGTATATCTTTATCATACTGTTGAATATCCTTCTGTCCTTGAGTCTCCTCTCATCTGAGTTTCTCTCTCACTCCACAAGGTGGCAATATTCAACAAAGTTAGGTGCAAGCACCTCATACATATTTAGCCGGGATCCCTGAAGGTATTAATCCCTCAACCTTATTTAAGAACAGACACTCACTAATATGTACCCTGAATATGCTGGGCAGAACAAACATGAGCATCACCACAGAAAAGAGTCCTTCAACTCTCCTTACTCCGGGAAAGAACAAGGTAAGCTCTCAGGAATTGGTCTGACACATTACAAGTAAAGTCAGAAAAACAAGAAAAAAAGAATGAAAATAGGTTAAGAAAAGGAAAGAAAGACAAAAAAAGAAGGGCAAATATAATAATAAGGAATGGGGCCAGGATTAATGATAAGAAAAGCAAAAAGAATGTTCTGAATTTGAAGACCCTACGTTTCTAGAACCCAGGTCAAATCAGGATCAGAGAGTTACTTGACCAGGGTCACAAAGCAGCGGGGCAGAGTCATCTTTTGGGCTGAACTACCTTTCAGCCATGAGGCACCACTGGGGCACTGAATCCGTAACTAATTCCACAGGCTCCAGGATCAAAGACTCATAGATCGCTAGAGTTAAAACTGACCCTAGGACTACCACTTCCAGAAAGATGGAATAGATATAATTTTCCCTATTTTTCCTGCTAAGTATGGATAAAAACCCTAGATATAAAATAACATAAGACTCTAAAAGTTAGAGAAAGAAGAAGGCGGATAGACTAGGGACCTCAGGACCCAAGAAACTACACAACGGTGAGTTCACTGAGTTTTCTTTTTTGCCTCAAGGTTGGATACTAGAGAAACTGGCAAGCTGGAAACACAATTAAGCACGGAAAGAGAGAGAGTGAGGAGAGAGAGAGAGAGAGAGAGAGAGAGAGAGAGAGAGAGAGAGAGAGAAAGAGAGAGAGACAGAGAGACAGAGAGAGACAGAGAGAGACAGAGACAGAGAGACAGACAGAGAGAACTTTTAGACAAACTACTCAATTCTAGCCAAATACCACAGAAAAAGCTGCAGTCCCTCCCCCACTCTCACCAGTAAAGGCCGAATGGAGAACCTGGATTTCCGGTTCTGCCAGACACCCCCAGCTCCCTTGCTTCGCCCTAACCCCAACTGGTGTGTATCAGAGAAGACCAAGTGGGCAGCTGGGATTTTCATTCTTGCTGAGCAGTAACAAGCATCTCTGACCAGGTGGGAGGGTCAGTGGAGACCACATGGGGATCCCGGCCTTCTGTCTCCACAAGGTAGCACCCCTCCCTTTCCATGCTGGGTGGTGTTAGAGAAGCAGAGAAGGCCTCATGGAGCTTGGGACTTACACCGCCACTCAGTCATAATGAGGCCAACCCACGCCCACTCCGCAGCCCCCTGGCCTCAGTGGAGCCTTAACTCCCACCACTGCCCAGCAGTAACAAGGAATCTGTCTCCCCCACAGGTTTCCACTGAGGCAGGAGGAGAAGCTGGACATCCGTCCCCACCAGCAGTAGTAACAAGGCAGCTTCCCCTTTTTCTCCACCAAAGCAGAGTCAAAGATCTGCTAAAACAGAAGATTTCAATAAGATCCAGTCTCATAACATAAGACTCAAAATGTCCTACTTTCAATCCAAAAATTACTCAACATACCAAGATCTCAACTTGATTGAGAAAAGACAATAGATACCACCACGAAGATGACACAGATGTCTAATAAGGATTTTTAAGCAACCATTATAAAAACTCAGTTAGTGTTGAGCTGAATTAGAACCGATGTCTGCTGCCTTTGCCTGAATAGAGGACCAAAACCAAGAAAAGCCTTTCACACTGGGGAAAGAACTGACAGGAAAAAGGGTATGGCTCTATTCCTTTGCACTGCTTTTATGATAATAGGTGGTTGAGAAGGAAGTAGCGCTTTTCATTCACAAGCGAAGTTTACAAATATCTGTGTGAGCTAAATTGACACCCAGAGCAATAAACTGCCTTACTCTGAAGGATTTTGGATTAACTTGAGGTTAAAAAATAAAACAGACAACCTACATTGAAATGTTTCCCTTCTGGGGAAAAAAAATATATTTCCCTTCTGGGGAAAAAAATATATATTAAGTATCTTTGGCCTAATCCAATCAAAACTTTCTCCTGAATCATTAGCCTGCGAATGAGCTAGGATGAAAATATTAAGTGTTTTTTTAATCTGCTTCACCACCTGAAGAACAGTCCCTTTTTCTTCAAAGAAAATACTGTGTTTCCCTGAAAATAAGACCTAGCCGAACAATCGACTCTAATGCGTCTTTTGGAGCAAAAATTAAGACCCAGTCTTATTTTACTATAATATGAGACCGGGTCTTATCTAACATAATATAAGACCAGGTCTTATATTAATTTTTGCTCCAAAAGACACATTAGAGCTGAATGTCCGGCCAGGTCTTATTTTTGGGGAAACACGGTAGTCCCACCTGGCTGTGCTCTCCCTGGGTGCAGAGGCCTGTCCGGCCCTGGATTATTGGCTTCTTTCTTACAACCTCCTAGTGAACTCCTTTTGCGGCTCTTGCTACCCAGACCTGACCTTCCCTGCAATCCCCGTCTGGCCCTGCCTTCTGCTTGGGGCATCCCTGCTAAGAAGTCTGTGCTTCCTGTCTGCCTCTACGTTGGAGTGGGCAGGGTATATACATCACCTCGAAATTCTGTGTATCTTCTTTTTGTATCCGTTATAAACATCAATGTATTTTTTACCAATATTTCTAGTTCTCCTGCCTGGCACACAGTAGGATTATACCTCTCTGCCACCTCATCTGACTCATTTTGGTCAGTAAAATGTGAATAAAAAGGATGTGTGTCACCTCTAAGTGTCAGCATTTACCAGTTGGTGCACAATGCTCCATGTTCCTACCTCCCTGGATGCTGCAACCGCGGATGCTCTGGAAGGTCAAGCCGGCATCCACCTTGGCCCTGAGTGAGGTGACATGGAACAGAAGCCCCACCAACCTCAATGAACAAGTAGCAAAAGTAAGACATAAACCTTTGTTTTAAATCACTGAGTTCTTTTTCTTTCTTAACCACAGCACAACCCAGCCTATCCTACCTGGTACTTAACATGGCTGGCTGAGCGCATTCCTATCTTATTAGCAGTTTAGGGTTTGATGCTTTCTGGTTACATTTGGTGTTCAAGATTAGGTGACGGTGCTTTCATGGGATGCTCTATACCGGAGCAGTGTGATGGCACCTCTGGGAAAGTGATACCCCTCTGGCAATAGTGAAGCTTCTCAGAACTCGGATAGGGTGGTAAGCTTCCCCTCTGAAAGTTCAAGTATAAACCAACACATAATAAATAGGAGCAGAGATAAGCAGTCACCGTAAAAGGCAGAATGGCTCCTGAAATAGAAAAATTAGCATTACCATTTGTTTTATTCCATTAAGGAAAGAACGTAAATTGAGAAGGAAGTGTTCAGAAAGAGGAGCGTAGACAGGAGCGTCAGAAAGCTAAACTCATTCAGCAAATGTTCATTAAACACTTAGGCACTTGGCCCAGCACTAGATGCTAAGGATAGAGCAGTGAGGTTGACATTCAGGACCCCTGCCTCCAGGGGCCTTACAGCCAAAAGGGAAGACAGTGCTTTCGGTTCACTTCTAAGCAAACCAATATGATGAACTAGCACGTTGGCCATAGTACAGAAGTACTTCGTGCTCCGGAAGCTAGAAAGGGATTAGAGTTTAACAGGATGGGTGGAGTAGGTTCAGGGGTTATAAAGTTTCAGTTCTGCAAGATGAATAAATTCTAGATATCTGCTGTACAACATTGAGACTAGAGTTCATAACACCGTATTGTATACGTAAAACTCTGTTAAGAGGGTAGATCTCGTATTATCAATAAGTGTTCTTACCACAATACAATTTAAAACTAGAAATATATATAAAAGAAAGGTGTTCTAAGCAGGAAGACCAGTGTGTGCAAACTTTCTGATACTAAACACAACAGATTCAAAAATGGCAAGAAGGGAATTTAGCATGACCGCCGCCTATACTGAGGGGAAAGTGGTCCAAGGAGATGCAAGAGGTACAAGCAAGGGCCGGATCTTGCATGGCGTGGAAAGCCAGGTTACGAAGCTTGAACTTCGGAGTCACACAGTCAGATTCACTTTTCAGAACAGTCACTCTGACCACTGGAAGGAGAATTGACCAGAGGTGACCAGGTAGGAAACATAAAAACCATTTAGGAGACAGATAACTGTAGCCTGAACTCAGGGAGTAACCACTGGAAGAAAGGAAGTGAGAAGTGGGCAGGAGAGATGGTGGGCCTTGGTGACTGACTGGCTACAGGGGTGGGTGAGGAGGACCGACACACCGTTCCCAGGTAGATAGATGGTGATGCCAATTGCTGAGTTGGAGAACCAGGAGGAGGAGGAGGTTGGCGGTATAGACGATGAGTTCTGATTCAGGCGCGAGGGCTTTGAGGTTCTTGCGAGATATCCAAGTGGCTCACTGGGTCTGGAGCTCAAGAAGGATCTGGGCCCATTTAAGCACTGCCCAAAGGAGGATATGCCCACCTTAGGCAGAAACAAAATCCGGTCTGCAGGTATTATAACTGTGCTTGTCTTAGTGGGCTCGGGCTGCCATAACAAAATGCCATAGGCTGGGTGGCTTAAACAACGGACTTTTTTTTTCTCACGGTTCTGAAGGCTGGAAATCTAAGAGCATCGTCAGGGTCTGGTGAAAGTTCTCTTCTTGGCTTATAGGTGGCCACCTTCTTTCTGTGTCTTCACATGCCAGGGGAAGAGTGGGAAGCAGAGGGAGAGGAAAAGGGGGAAAAGGGAGGGGGGGAAGAAGAGGAGGAGAAAGAGGAGGAGAAGCAAGAAGGAGGAGAAGAAAGGAGACAGAGATCTTTCTCTTTTTTAAGGGCCACAGTCCTATGGGTTTAGGGCCCCATCCACCCTTATGACCATGACCTCAGTTATCCTTAATTACCTCCTGAAGACCCTGTCTCCAGACACAGTCCCACTGGGGTTAGGACTTCAGCATATGAAGTCAGTCCATAGCAGTGGTGGAATGGGTGCATTGGGTTATCTCAGCCTAACATCATCGAGCATTCAAATGATACAATTAGTTCTCTGTGTCTGCAGTCCCTGCTCTCCAAGCCACCCTCTGATAATCTTGTTTCCTATGGTCCCTAAGGAAAGAATGCATTGATCTGGCCAACATGAAAGCTTTGTATACTTGGTGTACATTAAGTGTTGTGGCTTAACCAGGGTGGGTCAGAATGCTGGAGACTGAAGATTCTGGCCCAGTGAAAGATCAGTTTTGGACCTACAAAACTGAGAGCCAGATTCTGGACCTTGGTGAACTCACTACAATACATAAAACTGCATGAGGTCTAATGTCCGACTAGCTTCTTCTGAGAAATATTCCTCTGCACCAACAGCTTCTTTATTACCTAGCTCATTTAGAAAAAGGAAACAATAGCTTCCCCTATGTAGGCAAAATAACAGAGTATAAAGAGAAAGAACTTTGATGAAGGTTATTGGAGTCCCCTTGAATGAGAGCTCCTGGAGATGTGCAGTGCCCAACCTGCGCTGCTGTACACAGAGACCCAGCTTGCAGTCATCAAAATTCAAGCGCCTCTACTTAACAACTGTGGGGCCCTAGGTAAGTCACTAACTTCTCTGTTAATATCTACCTCAGAAAGAGTATACTGAGGGAAAACAGAACAACACAAAGCAAACCAAAACCCCACCTCAGAAGAGTGAATTGAGTAGAAAATGGTACATAGAGCATTTAGCCCAGGAGCTTGCTTTTGGTAGGCAATCAAAAATGATGGGTATTTTTATTTTTAGTGGGGAAGAAGAATACAGATAAATAAAAAGCATAGGTGAGGCATTGTGCATTTTGTATCGATGTATAATTGTCACTATTGCTAACCTCATACCAAATGGTTATTCAGACCACTTCCTAAATTCTGCGGGGGCCGTAGGAGGTAAAGGAGAGAGAGTGAAAGATGGAATGTCTCATGAAATGGCATGGAGTCTATGTTTCTAACCAAAGGGTATCCATTTTGTATTCTGATCACCTCTTCCCTGTCAGGAAGATACTCTTCCTGCAAAATGTAGCTAAAAATGCCCCCTAATTGGAATGAGGAAACTTCCAGGGGTAATGTATATGTTCATTGTCTTGATTGTGGTGATGATTTTACATATATGTGTGTGTGTGTATAATTGTACACTTTAAATAATGTGCAATCTTTTGTACATCAATTATACCTCAATAAAGTTTTTTGTAATGTGCTCCAAAATTGCCACAGTTTGCCAAACACTAATCCAAGAAGAGAATGCCACACATAGAGGGGGGAAAATCCTAAGGTGCAGGATAAAATGTGCACAGGTTAGAGATTGTCAGCATTTTGAATTGAAGCACAGGTTGAAAGGAACAAACCACTTGGGAAAGACAGCAGGTAACATAAACCTGGAACTATTTTTTTATGGGATTAAAGGCCCTGAAAAGCAAAGTGCCATCCCCCCAACAGAATGAGACACAAATGACATGGGACACAGCAAAGCCTTAAGAGTTATTTCACTATCTCTCCTAACTCATCCTTGGTGCCTCTGTACGAATAATCTTTCTTTGGGATCATTTTCATCACGAGCCCCTACTCTCCCATTTCCTGTCGTCCCACATCTGTTTCATGGACAAATACAGTACCCATCTTCTTTCTCTCCAGCTGTTCTCCTCTACAATCCAGTCTAACAGGCCCACTGGCTGTTCTCCCCGCACTTCCCCAGCTCTCTTCAGGTTACAAGGTTCATTTCCACCCTAGGTTGCCCTTCCCCCATCCCCTAGAATCCAAGCGCTGCCCATCCTTTTAGACCCAGCTTAATTTTACATCCTCTGTAAATCCTCTCTTGGCTTCAACACCAGACAACAATTTATCTTTCCTTTCATTAAAAACCTACCTATAGAGGCTATATTTCTAAACACAAAATTGGGACATGTGGATCTAGAGTTTTATGCTTTTGACAGATGTGAAAGGCAGTCTGGGAAATGTTGCTTGAATTCTCAAAAATTGGATTTTGGAGGACATCTTGATAGTGTACAGGGCCAGGGAATAAAACAGTTGATATGGTGCTTATAGAGGCTACCCACGATGCACGGCCCTATCTTGGCATGAACTACATACAGTGCATAATTAAATTATTTCCTTCAGCTCATGTTCCTAAAACTAAACTTTCACTGCGTGGGCATGGAAGCTGTGTCAATACCTAGATAGACTCGTCAGGACCCAGC
This sequence comes from Rhinolophus sinicus, assembly GCF_057876585.1. Lineage (NCBI taxonomy): Eukaryota > Metazoa > Chordata > Mammalia > Chiroptera > Rhinolophidae > Rhinolophus > Rhinolophus sinicus. The sequence goes on along the minus strand of NC_142502.1, from coordinate 170,682,176 downwards.
CCACACTACAGGATAAGTGGTGATTAGAAGGTGATGCAAATGACAGCAGACTCTAAAGTTCAACTTCTGACTCTGCTTCACTCAGCACCTTTGGATGTCATTTGCATCATCCTCTAACCAATACTTTCATGAGGGTAAGAAAAGTAGGGCCCTGCTATAATGTAGAGTGAGTTTCCCAAACTGAAACATGCGCAAGAATCCCCTGGAGAGCCTGTTCAAATATGATTGCAGGTCCCTCCCCCACAGGCCCAGTAAGTAAGTCTGGGCCGGTGCCTGGAAATTTGCATTCCCATAACCTCACGTGTCAGGCTGCTGCTGATCTCAGCACCACACCTTGAATAAAAATGACGTTCAACACATGCTGAAGAAGACAAGCGTTATAAAGGCCTCTTTGTAAAAGTGGTGGTAGAAACCCACATCATCTTAAGTAAGAAATCAAATCACCGTAAGTAAGAAAATGGATTTGTTGGAAGGAAACTAGAGTATGTAGCTCACAGTGTGAGTGGAAAAGTTACCGAAGCAGGTAAAGAGCAGAGGACCTCAGGGACTGAATGTAGAGATTCAATCATCATTGGAGCTCTGTCTCTCTCTTTTCACTTTTATCTTGGCTTGGCATTGTTTTCCCCTCCTACAAATAAATTTTCTTCATATACTAGACATGGTTGCTGAAAATTCCAAATTCTTATTATCAAGTTCCATGTCTCAGTTATTTATTGCTATATTACAAGCCATAATAAACTTGGTGGCTTAATACAACAATAATTTCTTTTGCTCACAAATATATAATAATTATTATTATTGTAATCTATTTTGAGGGCAGGGCTCTCATCTGCTGGGACTCAAAGACGAGGGGTGACTTGACAGCTGGAACCTGGCATCATCTGTGGGGTTCCTCATCCACTTGTCTGGTGATGATGCTAGCTGTTGACTGGACCCCAGCTGGGATGACCAGCCAGAACACCTATGCATGGCCTCTCCATGTGGCTGCTCAGGCCACCAGCATGGTGGCTCAGTTCCAAGGATAAGTATCCAAAAAGAATGAGGTGAAAAGTGCATTGCTCTTTCTTACATAGCCTCGGATATCACAAAGCATTATTTCCATAGTCCCAAACTTACCCAGATTCAAGGAGAGAAAACATAAACCCCACTTCTCAATAGGAGGAGTGGAAAAGTCACATCATAAAAAGCGCTGTAGTCAGGGAGACATCGTGAGGGTCTTTGAAAAATATCTACCTCACTCATAATCTGAGATACCAGATTTTCTCAATTACTGTATGAAACATCCCAGGGAAGAACTCTGCCCGCCTAGCCTTACTCAATGCTCCTTCCATTGACCAATTATCGTGGCCAAGGAGGTAAAGTGTAATAATGGGTCTAGCCTGGCACAAGGCTCATTCTGCGGGTGCCCAGAGAGAACAGCCAACATGATGTCCATTCACTATAAAATAGAACTTCCCAGGTTTTGGTCACCAATTCTGGACACCAATCTTAACTATAATAATACTCAAGAAGTGTTCACAGAGTTCAGAAAGACAGATGATAGATAGATAGATAGATAGATAGATAGATAGATAGATAGATAGATAGAAATATATCTATCTTTATATATATATATATATATATATATATATATATATATATATATATATATATATATACAAAAACATCTGGAAAGGGACTGTTCTCAGAAATGTATAGGTTTAATGGACTGAATGATTGTGTCCCCCCAAATTCATATGTTGAAATCTAATCCCCAATGTGATGGTATTAGGAGGTGAAGCCTTTGGAGAGTAATTAGATTATTAGGGTGGAACCTTCATGAATGAGATTTGTGCCCTTATAAGAAGAGACCAGAGAGTTAGCTAGCTTTCTCTTTCCGCCATGCAAGGATACAATAAATTGGTGACTGCAGTCCAGAAGAGGGCTCACACCAGGACTCGACCCTGCTCTCAGACTTCTAGCCTCCAGGACTGTGAGAAATAAAAGTTTGTTGTAAACCACCCCGTCTATGGCCCTTTGTTACAGCAGCCAGAACTGACTGAGACAATCGCAACAAAAGTGACCAGTGAAGGAGAAAGAACTATGATTAGGTGTTGGGTTAGTGAGAAGAGTTCTGGCGGACCTAGTCTTCAAACCTCTATTTTTAATAAGGGATTGTTTTGGTTTTTTTTCAAACCAATTTTCCCCCGGAGCCTACAATAAAAGAAATAAAAGTGGTAACAGTTTCTTTAGACATTTTAAAATTATTCTATGGGCATCATCAAATGCATCACTGTTTAAGGAAACCCCGGAGTAACTCTGGATAGTTAGTACTCTCCAACAGTTTGAAGAACCCCTGGGCCACTGGGCCACTGAGGGCCTACCCAGCTCCATCGTTCCTGGATTGGTGAGTGTCGTTTATAAGGGGTAGTATATTAATCCTTAACTCAAATAAGGTTTTGAAATGGGAAGGGGGTGTCAGTAGCATAATTTGGGGGCCTTGTCCATTCAATGTTAATATACAGAGGGTGCCAAAAAATGTATACTTTAAGAAAGGAAAACTGTATTAAAATTATAATATTCAATATAGACCGATAACAAAAGATGAATACAAGTCATACGTTTGACTTCTGCAATTACCAGAGGTGCTCAAAGTGGTTACCATCAGCGTCCAGACACTTCTAATTATGGTGAACTACTGCTTGAGCAATATTGACCAACGTGTCCACTTGTACGCACTTTTTTGGCACCCCCGGTATCCTGAGTTTTAAGGAGGCAGATGCTTAAAGAGTAAACTAGAGTTGCTCGTACACTACTTTCTCCATGAAAAATCCCTTGGGCTGACTCACAAAGCTCTTATAGTGTGAATCCATTTCAAAGCAACTGGGACCCACCCCAAGATGATGCCAGGGTCCTTTCGCTTGTCCTCCCTGCTCCCTCCTGCCAGCTGCAACACCAGTGTTCTTTTCTCAGAATATAAATTTAGCTCCTAGAGGAGGATGAGCCAGGCTCATGGCCACTGTGCTCTTTCCAGGTGGTATGAGTCATTCAGCCTCCAGAGGGGACCTCCTCCCAATGTCCCAGCCTGTCTTCAGCCAGCCAGTGGGGCCGGGGTAAACATATTTGAAGAGATGTCTCCTGTATTATGTTGTTCACTCTCCCAGAGAACCAAAGCGGTGATTAAATCGACCCAGAAGATGTTCTGTTCTCTGTGTTTGGCTTCTCTAACTCCAGTTAGCTTTTTTTCCTCCTTTATACAATTTATTCGCAATGGCTGTGTTATTTGGATCAGCTGGTGAAAATAGACCCACTCTGCAGGGAAATAACACGCGTCTTCCCACCCTAAATTCTAACTGCTTTTTTAAGCTGAATCTGATTATTTTTGCTTTTTACCATTTGCTGTTTCACACTAATGTGCTTATTCCAGTCTGTCCCATAAACATATATATTTCACTTCTCTCTTGTAATCCTCTGGCTCTTGGTTTTCCCAGAGGGCTAGCACTTTCCAAAAGGCCTGTTAAGTGATAGTTGGTCTTTCTACAGATAAGGGGGCAGAGGCTGCCATCTAGTGTGCAAAAGGGGGAATGCGGGCATGAAAGAAGTCAACTATGTCTGCAAAAGCACATTGCTCCAAACCAATTAAAAAACGGGCAGAGGACATGAACAGACATGTCTCCCAAGAAGAAATACAAACGACCAACAGATATATCAAAAGATGCTCAACTTCACTAGCTATTAGGGAAATGCAAAACAAAACCACAATGAGCTATCACCTCACACCTGTTAGAATGGTTATTGCCAAATAAGACAAGTAATAAGTGTTGGAGAGGTTGGAGAGAAAAAGCGATCCTCAAACACTGCTGGTGGGACTGTAAATTGGTACAGGTACTGTGGAAAATAGTATGGAGGTTCCTCAAAAAATTAAGAATAGAGTTACCATATGACCCAGCCATCCCTGTACTGGGTATCTATCCGAAAAATTTGAAAACATTTATTCATAAAGATATGTGTACCCCTATGTTCATTGCAGCAGTATTCATGGTGGCCAAGAAATGGAAACAACCAAAATGTCCTTCAATAGATGATGGGATCAAGAAGATAAGGTACCTATACACAATGGAATGCTACTCAGCTATCAGAAAAGATGAAATACTGCGATTTGCAACAACATGGATGGATCTAGAGAATATCACACTAAGCGAAATAAGTCAGATGGAAAAACTCAAGAACCACATGATTTCACTCATATGTGGGGTATAAAACTGAAAGCAATGAAGGAACAAGACAAACAAACTCATAGACACAGACAACAGTGTGGTGGTTACTAGAGGGAAGGAGGGTTAGGGAGGTAAAAAACAAAGGGTAAAGGGGGGTCAACATATGGTAATGAAAGGATATTTGACTTTGGGTACAGATGATGTATTATGAAATTGTACCCTTGAAACCAATATTAACCAATGTCACCCCAATAAAGTTAACAATTTTTTTAAAAAGCACATTGCTCCTATCCTGTCAGTTTCTGGGACTGATGATGAAAGCTTGTCCCACAATCACACAGTCTATATACATTAAGAGCTAAAGAAATGGTGTGTAGATGAGAAAAAACATTCCTCTCCCTTTTCCTGGTGTAGTGACCACTCATCCCAGTTTACCTGGGACTGAATGGGAACCTAGGACAGAGAACTTTCAATGCTAAAACCAGGAAGGACCTGGACTAACAGGGATGACTTGGTCACCCTATGTGGAGAGATGAAAGCAGAAACTAAGAAAGAAAAGACCACAGGCATCTGGCTGGGGGCAGAAGACTTGGCTTAAGAAAGAGAACTTTTGCTTTTATAGAAGAGACTGGGCTTTGTGGATATCAGAGGGAGGAGGCTCAACCAGGGAGCAGAGTAATTACTTGGAGCAATAGCCAAAAATATCTTGGATCAACAGTCCAGGCTACACTCGGGATTCTCTGGGGCCTCCAGACGGAAGGATCTCAGTTAAAATCATCTGTCTCCTACTAGGACAAAAGTGCATTCTGCATCTACCCTTACAGACTTGGTCTTGCTGACCTAGGCAGTATGTTTTTCATATAAATCCCTCATATAGCCTCAGTGCTTCCAGTAAATGCATTCAACTATGCTGAAAAAGTGAACCGGAACTCGGTGCTTCCTTGACCATCTAGGATGCCCCAGTGAGCAAGCGGATTTTAGGGTTGTTAGGGACCAAATGCTTGTGTTCCCTTCAAGATTCATATGTGGAAGCCCTAATCCCCAATAGGATAATATTTGGAGGTAAAGCCTCTGGGAGGTGATTAGGTCTGGATGAGATCATGAGGGTGAAGCCCCCTTGATGGGATTAGTGCCCTTATAAGAAGAGAAAGAGACCAGCTCTCTCTCTCTCTCTCTCTCTCTCTCTCTCTCTCTCTCTCTCTCTCTCTCTCTCCCCCCCCCCCCCCCCATGTGAAGACGCAGCAAGAAGAAAGCAGCTAAGCTGTCTACAAGCCAGGAAAAGGGCTCTCACCAGAACCTGGTCATGCTGGCACCCTGAGCTCAAGCTTCTCAGCCTCCAGTACCATGAGAAATAAATGTCTTGTTTAAGCCACCCAGCCTACAGCATATTATTATAGCAACCTGAGCTGACTAACATGGAGGTTAATTTGGGCTCAAGTTTGCAGCTGTGCCACTAACCAGCTGTGTGACATTGAGCAGGTGACTTAATGCATTTTTCTGAACGCATTTTTCTCCATGGGCTGTTGTGCAGTTTGGATGAAGCATGCACATCAAGCACTCTTAGCCCACTGCCTAGCCTTTGGCTAGCACCAGGTAAACCCTGTCTATTGTTGACCAAGGAACCCAGAATCACTTCCCAGCTCCTTCCGTTTCTTCAAACAGATCCAAGATTGAGCCTGGTTTTCTTTCTTTTTAAAGTTTCCAGCACCTGCTTTACTTCCTGGTTTTCATTCCACCCTTCAGGACTGGCTGCAGAGTGGAGATAATAACAGCAATTTGGGAGATTAAACGAGATAATTCATGTAAAGAGACAAGAGTAGAGTCTAATATAAGGCAAAAGCTTAAAAATGTTGTCATTGTTACTGTTGTCTCGCCATCCCCTTTTCAGCCATAAGCCCTGTTCATTTTAACAACTGCCAGAGTCAAAGAAACAAAAGTTTAGGAGATCCCCAAAATTACACCTTAAAATCTAAGCAATGCTGAAAAGCATCAAAGGCCTTCCTGGTTCGCTTGTTCAGCCATTGAGCAAAAATTTGTCGTCTCTATGCCAGACCTGAACAAGGCAGGAAGAAAGGCCACCAAGTGAACAGAACAAACACAGCCTCTGCCCTCAAAGAGTTTGGGCATCAAAGGCAAATTGTGACAAGAAGCCAGCATCGGGAGACTTGGAGGGCTGTGGGAACATGGCACAGAAGAACCTGTGTCTCAGGTAGGACCTCTGAAAGGCAGTCATTTTCAAACTGACACATGAAGGATGAGGACAGAACAACTTCACCTGCCAAAGAGAGGGGCAAAGGAGAAAGGTGGAGGGAATGCCCAGTCATGGGACAGAGGTCAGGATGGCCAATATGAGGGACTAAGGGAAAGGCGGGAAGATAAAACAAGAGAGCAGAATGGTGCAGGGTGACACTCAGGGGGGAGGCGGAAGCTAGAACTGCAGAACCTTAAAGGTCTTTATAAGGATATTGGAGAGTAATGGAAGCCCCGGGAGAGCTGAGAGTGAATGATCAGATTTGAATTTGAAAAGCTCTCCCTTTGATTCCCAAGCAGGAAGCTGAACCAATAGTATCTACTCCCTTTTTTCACTAAATTCTTCAGTGAAAGTGTAGTTACGATGGAGCCATAGGCATGAAAAATGGGTTTTCAAGTAGGTAAATCTTATTTCCAAAAGACTTCCAGACCAGGAGGCCCAACTTTTAAATAGCCTATCAGACAAGAAAGCACATTTCTTTCCAGCAAATCACCTGAGCCAGGGAGAGGATTGGAGAATGGGGCTGTTCCCACCAGCCCCAGCTGGTCAGGGCTGGCTGGGAGCTAGCAGCAAGCTGGCTGCAGTGTGCCTACACACGGCTCCTCCTCGTGCTCCTCCTCATCCTTCCCCCTCCTCCTCTTCCTCCTTCTTTATTTTTTTATGAAGGCCTTACACAATTATTAGTGAACCAAACTACTAATCAGAAACATATTCACAAGGAGAAAAATCATTTTTCCAATCACTTCCCGATAAAACTCACCCAACTGTCCAGGTAGAAGCAATCTTTTCGATATGATAGTAAGATCCAAACAAACTGGATACAGCACAAATATGTGGCCATCTCATGTGCGATTCCTTATGGGCCCAGCTTGGTTCTTCTCCCACTTACAGGAAGCTGTAAGTTCCAAAGGCAGTCTGACCTCAATTTAGCTGCTCTCATTTACCACAGACGTTGCCTTTTTAAATACCATAAAATCCTTGAAAGACAAAGGGTCCCATTTTTCCTTCCTTTAATGAGTTTGGAGCTTTTTCCTTTTTCTTTTTATAGCTAAATTTACTGCTAGTTTTTACAATTGGATGTGGGGGTTCAGAGTGAGCCACCCCAAGATGTGCCTCTGTGGCATGTGGATTGTTTTGAGCTAAAGGCAACTTTAGCAGGAGGCTCAAGGGAAATTTCTGCCCCTCCCTTTAACTACCTAGAAGAATTTGAATTAAGGGCCTTGCCCATAAAAGATAATCAGAGATATCTTCTTTCGACCTATCCATAGGGCAGGGCAAACTTCTTATTAAATGTCTGTTCTTCTTAACCTGCAATGACCTGTTGAAGCCCCCAAGGTGCATTATTTCATCCCTAGCTCAGAACGTCCTATATACCTCAATCCCTTTTTCTATCTCTGAACCTCTTGTGCATGTAGGGTCTCTGACGCTCTCATGTATGTGGGGTTCCCATACACATGCATTAAATGTGGTTGTTTTCTCTTGCTAATGGGTCTCATGTCTATTTGATTATTAGACCAGCCAGAAGAACCTTGAGGGTAGAGGAAAGTTTGTTTCTCTCCCACATGGTCAACAAATCCAGTTTATTCTAGCCTGTGTTTTTCTTAAATCCCTATTTTCTGTATCAGTTGATTTGTCATGATTTAACAAAAATGGACTCAATGCTTTTGAGTGTGGGTAGATGGATGGGTTGAGGGTATGGAGAAATTAGATATAAAACAGAGACCTCATTCCTGTCTTGCCAGAGCTTATAATCTTGTGAGGAAGGGGATCTTAAAAAAAATGAATTCTGTAGAAGAGAAGGACAATGACAACGTCTGTCCTTCATGGATGCGGGAACTGAGGCTGGGAATGGAGGGAGCTATTTACCCAAGACTGGATGGAGTCTGTGCCAGGCCAAGGCTGGAACCCACCAGACCACACCAGCGGTTGCTCACACAAAAGCCTCTGAGAAAAGCCTGGGACCCCTCCCTGCTCTGTGGGAAGCCAAAAGTAAGTTAGGAGCCAAATTCTTAGCCACCACTGGGCCTACAAGAGCCATTGCCCCCCACCCCCCACCCCACCTCACTCCAGTCATACAGACCTTCCTTTGGTTCCTCAAACAAACCAAGACCATTCCCTCCATTTCAGGATATTTGCTGTTATGTTTCCCTCTTACTAGAATGCTCTAACCCATCAATCATTACTGGCTTCCTCCTCCAGGTACAGTGCAAATACCACCCCCTCAGAAAGAGCCCCCAAAGACCCTGAAGCGAACCCGTCTACAAACACACACCAGAAAGTCTCTCTGCTCTAGCATCATGCTTGACATCTTTATTGTATTTAACTACCACTCGACAAGATCCTGTTCGGTTAGTTCTCTCCTAGGCCCCCAACCCCTGGCCCGCAGACACTAAACTCCAAGAGACTAGGATCTTGTCAATTTAGTTCACTGCTGAATCGCTAGGCAAGAGAGGAGGCCTGGCACATAGGCACATAATAGCTTTAGAGTGACTTAAGGAAAGAAATGCTTTATAAACAAACTCTCTTCAAACAGACCTGGAAATTAGTTTTAAGTAAGTAGATTCAAAGCTGGGAGAAGACCAGGTTGAGCAGTCACAAGACATGAATTTAAGTCCTAGATGGATTTTTTTTTCCCTAGCTGTTGACAGTCAACGTACTGAAAATTTCTGACCCTCACGCTGGTTCAGTACCTGTAAAAAGAAAGAAAGCAATGCCTCGCACATTGATGCTGGGAGAGTCAAACTAAAGAGTATATTGAAATGCTTTGTAAGTGTAAAGTGCAAACAAATGTGTTATTATAACTTTACACAGGGAATTACTACAATACTTATTTATATAAGTACTTTTCCTAGCCTATTGAAAATAATCTTCAACTTAGGAAAATCAGCATTTAAGAATACATAATCTAATACATAAATGGAATTATTTCTGCAAATGTGGATACAGTACATAATTGATGTCTATTCTTGGACTCTGTTGTGTTTTTTTGTGTGTTTTTTTCACACTTTGCCCACTGACAGCTGACTTCACTTTGGAACAATCTTTTGTGTCTGTTTATTTTCTCTTTTTAACAGTTTTTTCTTTTCTATTTAATACTGTGATATATGTTCTTGTAAAATGTTGGCAAATGCAGAAAAGTATAGAAGAAAACAAAATTACCTATAACTCTAACAATCTAGAAATAACCCAAGGAGCTATTTTGAAATATTTTCTTCCAAATTCTTTACTAAAACAGAAATTGCGTGTGACAGTCTCATTTTGTATAGAGCATAGAGTGAGTGTGTGACATAATAATGACTCTGTTAAGCTGTGAGACCCCACTGAGTGGGAGGCAGATGGTCCAGTCCAGCACAGTGGCAAAAGCACAAGAGTTTGATTCTGACTCTGCTTCTCGGTAGCTTGTAGATTTGGGGCAAGTTATTTAATCTCTCTGAGCCTCAGTTTGCTCATCTGCAAAATGAGGAATAATAATTCTTACCACACAGAATGGTTATGAGCACTCAGTAAAACATGTAAATTGACGGAAACATAGTGACGCACAGTAAATAGTAGTCATATTATTAGTACTATTCACAATAATGCCTTTCAGTCTTGAAGAAGGAGTTTAAATGGAAGCAAAGTTGGCTGGATCCAGACACAATGGTACAGGACAGGATAAGAATTCTCTCTCTGCTGGAATCTAGCCTTCTGTAGCCAGAGAATACATCCCATATCCCAGGCTTACCCCTTCCTTGAATAGCCCATAGTAAATCCTGTGTAAGTACCAGCTATTCTTACTGTTATTATTGTTGTGATTTATTTGGGAGCATATAAAGCATTACTGAAGAACAGAGCTAACGAAATACTTCTTGATACTGTTTTTGGTTTACAAAAGAGTCCTCACGTCTTCATAAATTATAAACATCTGTCTCTCACCATTTCCTTCCCCTTTACCTGAGCGTTCTCATGCCTTAGTAATTTGTAATCCTTTTCAACTTGTTCACATGTCAGACAGAATACTACTTTATATTCTACATGTCACTCAAAAACTGGATAAAAAAAGAAAACCCTGATATTTCTTAATGATTTCTAGGAAATAAACACAATAACATAATGCTGCTCTGAGAAAATTAAAAAAAAAAAAAAGGTTGCCACTGTATTGTACTGGCATCACCAAAAGGCACTGGTTATTATTCACAGTGTGTCCATCTTGAAATTCAGATGGCACATCCATGAAAGACAAAGCTCGGCCCTGCTTGGAATCTTGCTGCAGAATTCTGACTGAGCGAAGCCACACTAGGCGAAACAGAGCTGTTACCGTGGGTACCTTAAACCTCTTTGCCTGGTACATGTTAAGAGATGTGAGGTTTCCCAGGAACACCATGGCTGTGGCACTGGGGAAAAAGAAGGCTATTTATACTTGATAAACAAGCAGTGATTTCACTTTCTATCTAATATGTGGTTGTTATCTTTGTATCTTTGAAATTCTCTCTCTCTCTCTCTCTCTCTCTCTCCCCCCCCCCCCCGCCCCCCCAGAAGTGATCAGTTTGCTCATTCTCCGAGGTCCATTTTGGAGCCAGAGAACACAACTGCAGAGGTGAAAAAACAAAACAAAATGCTAGCCATGAACTACCTCCCAAATTACTGATATAGCTTTTGTCAAAACAAAGGGCTTTCTATGAACTACAAAGGATGAATTTTTTCAGATCAAAGCTTAGCCAGCTAGCACCAGTTAAAATTCAGAATTACAGTAAGAATGTAAATGTATCATGATAGTTAATTTTATGTGTCAACTTAACTGGATCGTGAGATGCCCAGATATCTGGTTAAACATTATTTCTGGGTGTGCCTGTGAGGGTGTTTCTGGAAAAGATTAGACGAAATTGGTAGACTTAGTAAAGCGAATTGCCCTCTCCATTGTGGGCAGGCATCATACAATTCACTGAGGGCCTGAATAGAACAAAAAAGCAGTGGAAGGTTGAAATTAACCTCTCTCTGCTTTACTGTTTGAGCTGAGGCAGCAATCCTTTTCTGTCCTTGGCACTCCCAGTTCTCAGGCCATCAGACCTGGACTAAAATCTACACTGTCATCTATCTCTCTTGCTCTCAGCTCTTTGAACTACACCACCTGCCTTTCTGGGTGTCCAGCTTACAGATGATAAATGTGGGACGTCTCAGCCTCCATAGTCATGAGCAATAGTTTATAATGAATCTGTTTTTAGAGATTGATAAATGTGTATACACACACACACACACACACACACACACACACACAAACATACACATACACATTTATATATGGTTCATTAGAACCTGACCCTGCTGGCACCCAAGTCTTGGACTTCCAGCCTCCAGATCTGTGAGAAACAAATTTCTATTGTTTATAATCCACTTAGTCTATGGGACTTTGTTATAGTAGCCCACACTGACTAAGCCAGCCATTTCCCCAACTCCAACCTTATGCAACTGGTGAGGTCTGGGGGCTGCCTTGCATGAGACCACACATCTGGCTCAGGTGACTGGTCCCTGATCCATCCAGGGCAATCAGAATCCTTCTCTGGGACTTTCCTAACTGGAGATCACAGGGGAAAGACTTTCCTTGCTGCTCAGGAAGCCATAATGATGTAAGTAAGCATGGAGCTACTTGAGGCCACGGCAAGGAAGTGCAGAGTCAGCTTGCAAAGAGAAACAGAAATGGAAACAAAATCAGCCAGTCTTGGCTGCTTCCAAGTTCCCTAAGGCCATATCAAATCGCTCTTCTTGTTCTTTGGTGGTGTGGGCCAATAATTTCCTTCTTATGCTTTAGCTGCTTCAAGCTGGATTTCCGTTACTTACAACTTACCATGTTGACTGATACTATAATAGTAGTTTTGCAGAAGATGCAAATTCTTCACATGATCATTTTTTGCATCAGCTCTCAATAAAAGGTGAAGGCAAACTAAACTTTAAAATGACTGTGGCACTAAAAGGTATCAGTTTTCTTATTGCTCAAGTTAAACGTATGCATTTTAAAATATGTTTATGAAAACTAGGACAGTGTAGAAAATGAAAGTTTCAGATTTTTGTCTGTATGTGTATGAATACATATAATGACCTTGTCATTTACAAAAATTAGGTCAGACTATGCATAGAATCCTACAGCTTGCATTTTCCACTTAATGTATTTTGGATATCATGATGTATCAGTTCATATAGATCTGCTTGGTGCTTGGTGGTGTTTTAAATGTTTATTTTATATCCAAAGTGTGTCCTCCTAAATGACTATCATTAGTAATGGTGGAAATGACTAGAGTATTATCTCATTGATGGAATTCTAGCTAAGAACCTGGAGACCTTTGTTATCGACTTTTAGTGTGCAGACAGATTTTGAAAGTAGCCGGATGGCTCATTTTTCACCTCCGTGATATAAATCATGTCAGAGGACTGGCAGTATTTGAAGTACTCTCTGCATTCAGGGCTGAACTACACAGGAGTGCTATCAGGCATCTGCCTGGCCGTCTGTGAGCTTAACATTCTGTAATGTGGACAGTACATGAGAAACAGCAAAACCTGCTCTTTGGACTCAGCTTCACAGACTCATGGAAATAATAACAAGAAGTAACACAATAGCAACTTTTATTAAGCTCTGAATAGGTATCAGGGACACTTGATATCAGTTATTAGGTTGGTGCAAAAGTAATTGTGGTTTAAAGGGTTAAATAATTCCAAAAACCGCAATTACTTTTGCACCAACCTAATATATTATTTAATGCTCACTATAACTCTAAGATTATCACTATCTTTAGTAATTAAATGGAAGCTCTCACCCATGGTCAGATGTCTAGGAAGTGGCAGTCCTGGAGTTTGGCCTCAGATTAAAAAACTCTAAAGTTCACGTTCCTCACCAGTTTATTCTGCTCTCCAACTCTCCCCACCTAACTTGGGACATTTATCTATCCCTTCCCCTGGAACTCAGATTATGAGATGTAAAAGTTCTTATTGTTGGGAAAATTCGTGGAAATTTTACTAAAGCTTTTGTTGTTGGTTTTAAAATAAATTTAGGGGAGGATATTATAGGATCCTCTTAATTGGTGCCACCTGGTGCAAGGGTTAGGGGCTTGTGGGCTGAGGTTCTGTTCCCTGACCACTTTAACATTTGCGGAGTCAGACTTGTAGATACAATAAACATTAGCAAGAATATAGTTATGTGTTGTAACAAAATTAAAACTCTAATAATCATAAATAGCACCAGGTAATAAGAAAATCAACATAAAATACGAATTTAGAAAAATGAGGTGATGTATTAATTTCCTTATTGCTGCTGTAACAAATTACCACAAACTTGGTGGGTTAAAAAAACACAGATTTGTTACCTCACAGTTCTGGAGGTCACAAGTCCAAAATGGGTCTTAACCAGGCTAAAACTGAGGTGTTGGCAAGGTTGTGTTCCCCCTGGAGGCTCTAAGGGAGAATCTCTTTCCTTGCCTTTTGTAGCTTCTGAAGGCTGCCTGCATTCCTGGCTCGTGGCCATGTACCACCCCAATCTCTGCTTCCATCATCACATTTCCTTCTCTGACTCTCCTACCTCCATTTTTTGCTTATTTTTTTGTTAGAAAACCTAGTTTATTTTTAATTGTGGTAAAATACACAGAACAAAGCATTTACCATCTTAACCATTTTTGAGGTTTTTATAAGGACACCAGTTCAATATTATTAAACATATTCATTGTTGTGCAAAGTTATGATCATTTTTCAGACAGTTTTTATCCAGTGAATTCAGGAAAATAAACTACAAAATTATTATCTTTCTTACAAAATGACAATCAACTAGAGTTATAATATATATAATAGAAGTTCCCATTCACAGTAATTCCCAGTGTTAGTTTGCAGGGGCTGACACAGCAAATTGACACCACAGACTGGGCGGCTTAAACAACAAATTTTTTTTCACAGTTCTGGAGTCTGGAAGTCCAAGATCAAGGTGCCAGCAGGTCCGGTTTCTACTGAGGCCTCACACCTTGGCTTGCAGGCATCTTCTGTGTCCTCAGCTGGTCTTTTCTACATACACACACATCCTTAGTGTTCCTTCGTGTGTCCTTCTCTCTTCTTTTTATAAGGACACCAGTCAGATTGTCTTGGAGCCCTAACAACCTCTTTTTAACTGATTCACCTCTTTAAAGGACCTATCTCAAAATACAGTCACATTCTGAGGTACTGGCGGTTAGGATTTCAATATATTAATTTGGGTGAGGGGATACAATTCAGCCCAGAAAATATATGTTACCTAAATATAACCCGAAGAAGATACAGGAACAACATAAAGGAAGGCAGCTATACCATGAAATTTTTACTGAGACCTAAAATAACACTTGAATACATGGAGAAATATACACTGTCCTTGGTGGGAAAGTGTCAGTATTTTAAAGTGCCACTTTATTCCAAATTAAATGAGTAGGTATAATACAACTGTAATAAAAAACCCAACAAGATATTTTTCAAAGCTCTTACCATTTCTTTTTCATTTCTCTTCCATGTTAGTTATATTATCTTCAATGCATATTCTTTATTTCTAATGGGCATGCCACCATCAGCTCAGACCCATCATGTTTCCCCTTAAATCAACCTTCCCAACCACCCTATATCTAGCAATGGGAAATCATCACCCTACCAGTCATCTAGGATAAAAATCTCTGGTTTATCAAAGAAGAGAGAAAAGTTCTCTCTTCTTTGTCTACCTATAAACAATTAGTCAGTCTTGTGAGCCATTCTTGTCAGTTAAACCTGCTCCTTCAGTGCCATTCCTATCTGCTCTCCTTACCTCATGTTTGGATTCTAACTCTGTACATCCATCATGTAGATTAATCTTTCTAAAATATGATTTTCATCATTTTCTTCCAAGTTTAAAAATATCGTGTTCAAAAACTCTACTGCATGACCTTGGACAAATGCCTCAGTTTACTCATCTGTAAAACGGGCATAATTGTACCTACCTCACAGAGTTGTTATAAAATTCAGTTAATAATTTTAAAGCACTTAGAACAGAAAGCACTTTATATGTATTGATTAAATAAATATTTCCCCATTGTTTTTTGTTAGAGAAAAACTCATTCCCGTGGCTTTAGGCATTGTATGCCTTTTCAAATGATTATATACATAAATATTTGACAAATATTTTATTGATGAACACTGGTGTTCATTACAGCAGTATTTTTCATAGCAAAAGATCAACGGCATCTACGTGTCTACCAGCAGGGAAAAAAGGTTTGATAAAAGATGGTGAGGTCATACAATGGAAAACTATGGAAACAAAGGTAAATTTGTAGATAAAATATAAATTTGATGTGGAAGGATGGCCGTAACATACTGAGCGAAAAAAAGCAAGTTGAAGAATAAGAGGTACACTATGCTTTCGTGCACATTCATCTTGGGAAGAATGGAAGGATAAACATGAAGGTGTAAGCAGAGGACAGGGGTCTCTATTCTGAAATGAGGCTGAACGACCTACCTACAATGAGCATGTGTAACTTTTGTAATTAAAGCTACGAGGAAAAACATTTTCTAAAAATGTTTAAAACTTCCTCATCTCTTGGAAAACTCTCTTATCAAAAGATAATTAGTCCTTTTGCCTTTGATATTCAGGTTTTTATCTGAACTAAGTGAAAATACTGGTGAATTTGGGTTTGATGAGGAATCAAATGCTAGGATTTGCTTCAAAACCTCTATCCCACTACTGGTGGCTTTAAACACCTTGCAGATTAATTTCAAATGTTAGCCTTTATTTTTTACCCGATAAATAGGCATCAACAAGTATTTATGCTTTATCTTGAAAGTCATTAATGTAATTACCTGGGAAATTCTAATGGGATGGAGACGCAAAATTTTCCATCTCAAGCATTGATGAGGCTTAAAGGAACAGATACCCTTTTTAACAAATTTCAGACTCTAAAGAAGAAAATCTCTAAGACCGAATTTTCTCATCTTTTTGATACTCATTTCCACTACAAAGAGAAAACTCAGGGAGTTGTAAATAAAGTCGGGCAAACTTGAAAAATCCTTTTTTTCCATAGATGTTCTTCAAGAGTTCCTATATGCTCAGATTCAAAGGGTTTTTGGGTTTGTAAATAAAAGGTAGCCCTTTATAGTAAGGAGTGGCAAGAGTAAGCAAGCTCACAAAAATTAAGTACACGGTGCAAGTTAACTATCTAGGCAGCTGCTTTGCCTAGAAAACAGCCTGTTGTTTTCATTTGTCATCACTGGGTCTCAGGAAGCTAGGCCTTAGCCAGCACCTGATAATGATGGTGACGCGTGGTATCTCACAGCTGCCACAATTAGAAAGGCTGAGCCGTCTTCTTTAAGAAGCTGACTCACGTGGATGCTGTGTTGTGCGCTCTCAGCTGAGAAGGGGGTGGATCCTAAGTCTCTTCACATTGGCCACCTTTGGAGAAGGGGTAGAGCTTTCCTCTTTGATTGGCTGTAACAGTCCGTGGTGTTGGGTCAGGGGCGGGGCGAACTGCAGGGAGCCTGCCCTGGGTCTGCAGCTTCTGGAAGGGGTGGGTCGCGACGCAAAGGGTGGCTAGAGTGGGGGGGAGGGTAAACCAGAGAAGGGGCGGAGCTCAGCGGAAGGGGCAGGGTGTCTGAGAGAGGGGCGGGGCCTAGAAATGAAGGACATTCTGGACCAATCGGAAGAGCCGACTGCTCGAGGGACGGGGCTACGCTGGGTGATTGACGTTGAGGCCCATCCAGGGAGAGGCGGGGCCAAGGCCGGGGCCTGACTAAACCTGGAGACTCCGGTAGCCGAGGGGCTTCATCCCAGCTGAGGATCCAAGAACCGCAGGCTGCCACGGACCTCACAGCCGCTAGGGGTAAGTAAGACGGGCGGGAGCTGGGCTCGGAGCCCGCTGGGGGCTGGGGAGGCCTCCAGGTCGGCAGCCTGGAAGCACTCGGGAATCGGTCCGGGGGCCCAGGCAAGAAATGCCCCTTCCTTGTCGTGCTCCCTTCGGGGTCCTAGCGCGGCCGACCCCGGCCCCTTTGGGCGGGCCCCGGCGACCGGGGCTGCAGGCCGACGCGCAGAGCTGTTTCCTCTTTGTGAGGCCCGGGCGCGGCGGCTGCCGTCTGCCCGCCCCCGCTGCGCAGCCTGGACGACCGGCGCGACTGCCACAACCGCGACCCCTCACCTCGGCCTCCCGTCGCACCCTCCGGTTTTAGCCAGTACCCCCGGTGCCGCCTCGGAGGCCTCGGGAGCCCCCTCTGCGGACAGTTTGGCCGGCGACTCCCCCCCGCGTCGGCTGCCCCGCCCCCACGGGCCGCGTCCCCGCCGCAGTGTCGGGGGCGCGCCCTGGGCTCTGCGCCGCCGCGGTCGCCTGGGAGGCCTTCCGTCCCCGCCGCTTCGCCGCCCCACTGTCCCCGAAGTGAAGTGCGAACTCCGAGTTGTGGGGCCGTGATTACGCCCTGGCGTGGCCGGTCCTTAAAAAGGGCCACATCCCGGGCTGACTGGCACTTGCTTCGGGCGGGGAGCTTCCTTGGCTTTTGTTTTCTGTCCAGCGGGTTGAACGTCCGCCTCTCCGCCCTCCTCCCCAGCTGACCCCTGAACCGAGGGAGGGGACCCCCGCTGGCCTGGCACTGGGCATGGTGCAGCTGTTGGATGGCCTTGGATCGTCCCGGACCCTCGGGCCGAAGCGGGCGGGCCGGGACCCCGCGCCGCCACCCGCTCAGCTGTTTCCGCCCATGTTTGTTGTGCCGAAGGAGGCTCGGCGGTGCCGCGCCCCGGCCCCTCCCTATTGGCCCGCGCAGTCACGTGCCCGCAATCAGCTGGGACCAGCCGTGGCCGTGGGCTGCGCAGCGGCCCTGCTCGCGGGGCGGGCGGCTGCGGGCAGAACTGACTCGGCGCCAGGGTCGCGGGGCCGGCTGTCTGCCCGGCGGCGAGCAGCGTCCTTTCTCTTGGCAGGTGGGAGGGTAGGCGTGCCCTTGCAACCCCTTTATTCTGCACTCGGTTCTGCAGGCCTATGTAGATAGATACCGTAGGACAGGAGTGTTACGGGCCTGTGTAGGTAGATGGGACAGGACAAAGAGTATTATGAACAGCAGGAGTTGGAAAACTGAACTACTACAAAGATCTGTTTAATCCTGACACCACTATTAATCCTCCCTTCAAGTGAGAGTCTGGGAAGGTGTACAGCTCATTTATTTTTAAACTTTTTCTGTTTACAGAGCCCTGTTGGTAATCTGAGGATTTTTATTCCAGGTCTCCTTGACAGATGGAAAACCTAAAGTAACCTCAGGCTAACCTTGTGTTCCTGGAAAATTAGACTTGCTAGTGAAGTCACTGGCGGTAATAGGATGTTGGCTAACTGCACAGTGTTGTAGCTGCGTTTCAACACAGAGGAAGCAAAACACATGAAGTGTTTCCAGGGTACATATTTGTGCCAGATGTGAAGTGCCTGGGTGGATTCTTTTCCTAAAAATTTATCGCATACTTGTACTCTTTAGGTAAGAAGGAAATTGCAAAATTTTGAATCTTTTCTCTTAAAGCTTTTACAGCTTAGTAAAAAGTCACAGACATGAATTCGAGTAACAATACAAAGTTAAATGTTGGTAAGTTATGAAATGAGTGTCATCAGCGTTCAAAAATGGGGCAGTGAGAAATGAAGGAAGGTGAAGTTGGAAGCATTCTTAAGTGGATTGGTATTGATCAGACTTGCAAATGGAAGAGACTTTGGGTTGCTAAAAAGCAGACAGAGGCCTAGGAGGAAAAACAGGCCTGGAGCATTTACAAACACTGAGATGGTGGCTCTTGTGCAATTTGGCACACAATGGAATATTTTCCACATGTCCCATTATCTTTCTGGGTATGTACTGGAAGACCAAGTAGAATGTAGTTCCTTGGAAAGGACCAATATCTACCTTTTTAGAGGGTGTCCTCACCCAGCTCAGTCAGTGCCCAGTACAGGCCTACTGGGTGACTCTTTTTTTTTAAGATTTCTAGGAACCATCTTACCTGTAAGAGGGAGATGATGAAATGTCCTCAAGTAAGTTATTTAACTTGACAGGGGAATTAAATAAATTGGATTTTAACAACTTTTCTAAAAAGATAAGTAAAATCCATGTGGGTTTTTCTAAAATAATATCTGGTTGGATCATTGAGGACTTTTTCCTAGACTTACTTGCCTTTTATTTTGTTCTCCTTAAGTGGTAGAAGAGAGAGAAACGTTTAGACACAATAAAAAGGGAAAGGAAATAAAGCCAAAATTAAGTCTAAAAAGAAATTAAATTAGCTGCTACCCTCCCAAAAACCAGTCCATGAGACATGAAGCTAGTCCTTAACTAATATTCATGAGATGGTAAAAACTTGAGTCCTAAATTTATTTGTGCCCAGGATATCATTTTCGGTTTTGAAGTGCCTAAATGGATATATAAATCAATATCAGCTTCTCTGGTAATCCTGTGTAGTAATGTCTGGGTAATGTAGGAACTGACCTCAGTAGCTATGACATGAACTTGCTACTTGACATCTGAATCAGGAAACCAGTTAAAGTATACTCCAGTCTATTCAGTTAGAGGCTTTTTTGACTCATGGTATTGCATCTTAAAAAACAGGAGATCTTGAATTTGTCTTGCCAAAGGACGTTTTGGGAAGATGACCAACTCAGATTGTTGAGCTGACTCACTGAGTTACATGACTAGTCTTATTTTCTAGAGATGACTAAACAGAAAGTATTCCGGAAATACAGTAAACTCGGAAAACATTTACCAACAACAAAGACATTATTTGAGGGTCCAGAACAAAAATATGAAAGTTACTGTCAAATGACCTGATACCACAACCAGAACGTCATTTGCTATAGCAAAGGAAAACTCGTTGGTACTGCAAAAGAATTAGTAAGAATAAAACACAGTTTTCTTATGTCACTGAAACCTTGGCTTGATGAATATTTTGTACAAAAATTGGAAAATTGGTTTTATGGCTCCAACTCAATTTATTTTCCTTTGTAGATTTTCAATAGAATTTAGTCACAAAACTCAGTATGAAAATAGTTGATACGATTTGCATTGCATTAAATGTTGATTATAGTAATCAACCCAATGCTGTTAAAAGTCCTTTGGGTTTTCTTTTCTCTGTTTTGGAGAGAGAAGAGACTGAAAACGAGATACACAAGCATGCTAACAACGCATGTTCCCGTTTTAGTGAAACCATTGCAAACCACAGCCTTCCCTGAGTGGCAGGTTCTTTTAAACCTTTCTGTACTAGGCTCCTGCACACTCAGTTGCCAGCAGGGGAGGTTTTGTACCTTGCATTTGCCCATCACCATTTTCTGGTACATTGGAAAAACTCTCAGTATTGGTGGTGTGTGTTTTTTGTGGGCTGTGGAAATGCTCTGAGGTAATTATTACCAAGGAAAGGTCTGTCTGAGAACTGGGTGTTTTCCCAACTGAGGGTCCTTAGAGATGCAAATCAATACCTACTGCTCTCCTCCTGTATTTTTAGGGCTGGTAAATGTGTTGTTACCTCCTTCAGGGAATTCTGCTTGCTAGGGTTGAATGGAACTGGATTATTAATTACAGGGAGGGCAAGTACCTATTTTAAGACCTAGAACTGTGACGCTAAGAAGCTTCAGAAGCTTTCTAACTTTTCTTTTGCTTGTAATTTCTGTCACCTGGTCACGTAGTTTTGCAGTAATTAACATGAGGTGAAGCCGGTTAATTGTTATTTGTTTCTTATCCTTTCTCAGCCTTGCTTTCTTCATCTGTAATATGAGAGGGAAGTTGGAGTGGGGAATGTTGAAGGTCATCCGTTTCACTAGATTTACCTTTATTTAGCACTTACTGTGTGCTAGGCACTGTTCTAAGAATGTATTACCTTCAATTAATTCTCACAACTCAGATGGATACTGATGAGGAAGGGGAGGATACCGTACCCAAAGTTTACGCCAGAGCTGAGATTTGGACATGGGCAGTCTGACTCAAGTTCAAGTACCTGGGCTGCGTTGTTTAAATTCTGGGAGTGAGAAGAGAAGGAAGCTGAAGCTGGGTATAGATTATCTATGTTTACAGTTTTTCATTGTTGATCTTCAACATGCTGGACTGATTACAGAAAGTTAAAGATTTTAGCTAGAAAATCCATGAAGAAAAAGGGAGCAGGATTAAATTCACCTTCTTCAATACTTCTCTTGACCCTTGAACCTGAATGCCAACCAAGTTTACTTTTTTTTTCTGAGACTTTCTTTCTAAATGAAAAGTTCTTTTCTGACCAAATGAGTTTTTAAGTAAGGGTCAATACATTTTCTGTCAATAGCCAAACAGTGAATATTGTGAACTTCGCAAGCCATAAGGCTTCAGTTGCAACTGCTCAAACTCTGCCTTTGTAGTGAGCGAACAGCCAAGTATAAATAAATAGGTGTGGCTGTGTCTCAATAAAACTTTATTTAGGACACTGTACATTGAATTTCATGTAATTTACATGTGTCATAAAATACTTTAAAAATTTTTCCCCCTACAATTTAAAAGTGTAAAATTCTTAGCTTGTGGGTAGTATAAAAACAGGTGGTGAGCTGAATTTTGCCTAAAGGCCCTAGTTTACTGACCCCTGCTTTTCAGAAAAATATTTAGCAATGAGCCAGACTAAAGAACAAGATACCATAACATTTAATACGTGTATATCAATACCAGCAAAGAACAAGTGGAATTTGCAATGAAAAACAATACCATTTATATTAGCATCCTAAAAAATGAAATACTTTGGAATAAACCTAACAAAATGTGTACAAGATCTATATGAGAAAAAATACAAAACACGAATGAAATCAAGAACTAAATAAGGGGAGAGAGATTTCATGTTCGTGAATAGGAATACTCAATTTTGTCAAGATGTCAGTTGTTAGGAAGACCTGTATCTACTTGATCTGTAGATTCAATGCAGCTCGCAATCAATATCCCATGTTACCATGTGAGTATCAACAAACTGATTCTAAAGTTATAGAAACCAGAATAGCCAACACAATATGAAGGAGAATAATAAAGTTGGCAGATTGACACTGCTCAACTTCTAGAGTTAACTGTAAAGCTACAATGATCAAGATAGTATGGTATTCACAAAAGAATAGATAAATAGATCAGTGGAACAGAGTAGAGAGCCCAGAAATAGATGCACGTAAATATAGTCAACTGATCTTTGGCAGAGTAGCAAAGACAATACAGTGGAGCAAAGATAGTCTTCTCAATAAGTGGTGTTGGGAGAACTGTACATCCACATGCCAAAAATTGAATCTGGAAACAGATCTTATACCCCATTCACAAAAATTAACTCAAAATGGGTCACAGACATTAAAATGCAAAACTATAAAACTAGAAGAGAAAATCTAGATGGTAATGGCAATGACTTTTTAAATACAACACCCACAGCATGATCCGTGAAAGAAATAATTGATAAGCTAGACTTCATTAAAATTAAAAACTTCTCTGCAGAAGACATCAAGAGAATAAGAAGACAAGCTACAGACTGGGAGAAAATACTTGCAAAAGACATGTCTAATAAAGAACTGTGATTCAAAACACGCAAAGACCTAAAACTCAACAATATGAAAACAACCCAATTAAAAAATGGGCCACAGAGCTTGACAGACACCTCACCAAAGAAGAGACACATACGGAAAACTGTATGAAAAGATGCCCCACATCATACAAGTATGTCATCAGGGAAATGCAAATTAAAACAATGAGATACCACTGCACACCCATTGGAATGGCTGAAATCCAGAACACTGACAACACCAAATGCTGACGAGAATGTAGAGCAACAGGAGTTCTCACTGATTCCTGGTAGAGAGTGTGGTGGTTTCTTGCAAAAGGTAACACACCATATGATCCAGCAGTTGCACTCCTTGGTGTTTACCCAAAGGAGCTGAAGACTTCTGTCCACACAAAAATCTGCACGTGGATGTTTTATTCATAATTGAATCATAATTGCAGCTTTATTTATAATTGCCAAAACTTGGAACCAACCCCAGTGTCCTTCAGTAGATAAATGGATAAATAAACTGGTACATCCAGACAACTGAATATTATTCAACACTAAAAAGAAATGAGTTGTCAAGCCATTAAAAGGCATGGAGGAACCTAAAATGTATAAGTGAAAGAAGCCAATCTGAAAAAGCTACATACTCTATGTCTGTATGATTCCAACTACATTCTGGAAAAGGCAGAAAACTATGGAGACGTTAAAAAGGTCAGGGGTTGATGGGGAGAAGGATGAATAGGCAGAGCACAGGAGTTTTAAGGCAGTGAAAATATTCTGATACCGTAATGGTGGATATGTGTCATTATATGCGTCCATGTGTCCAAACCCATAGAATGTAAACAGAGTGAACACTCATGGGAACTGTGGACTTTGGGTGATGATGATGTGTTGGCATAGGTTCATTAATTGTAACAGATGGAGCACTCTGGTGGGGGATGTTGATAATTAGGCTGTGCATGTGTGGGGGCGGGGGACATATGGGACAGCTCTACCTAATAGTTGGCCGTAAACCTAAAACTGCTCTAAAAAAATTAAATCTCAAATTTTTAGAAAGTCTTTTTTAGAAAATTATTTTATTGACCAGGCACGACTCAAACCAGGAATTATATAGTATATAGTCCATAATGTCTAAATTTGAAAAGAATACATACTTTGTTTTTCATGGATTTCTGAAACAGAAAAATCTGGGTTTCCTTTTTGTGTTTTTCATAGATCCTGTTATTTTTTTTTTTTAATTTTGTAATAAACTAGAGGTCCTAAAAATGTGATTGCTTGACAAGAATCTCCTATTAAAATAGAAGTTGGAAATGTTAGGTTGCTAAATGTGCTATTTGTTGAAGGGGGGAGGAAATTGAAAACAATTACTAAAATATGATCTATATATCGTGTGTGAATTTCACTTATGTTTTCAACCTGGCAGGCCCTTCACTGTTTCCAGTAATTTCAAATAAGCTAATAATAGGCTGCCAGTTAAACAACCAAGTTTGGTACTTCTCTTATTTCAACCTTTTGAGGATTTTAATAACCTAGAACTAAGAAAAGCTAGTACCAAAGAGGCTTTATTTATAAAATTTGGGAATGCTACTTATAAAAATTAAGATCATGAAATGACTTTTTGCTTGAAAGTTGAAAAGGAAGAAAACATCTTAAAGCTTTAACGGTGATAAGTTTGGCCTTAATTTTGGTTATAAATTTGAACTTCCACATTGTTACCAAAACATGCACGTTACTACGTAGGGACACAGTAAGATGCCCTCAGAATCAAAAAGAGAACATTAGTCAGCTCACTCAAGATGTTTTAGAAAAACTGTGGCTGAACAGATTTGGGACTTAGATTCTTAGTCCAAGCAAGGTGTTTAGCATATCTAGGAAATATTTTAGATGTAAAATTGTCAGGAAGTAGGTTGTCTGTGGCTGGGGGTGGGAGGAGGGATTGACTGCATAGGGGTTTCTGGAAATTTGGGGAAGGAGATGGAAATATCCGAAAGTTGGTTTGTGATTATGGTGGCACAACTTTATAAATTTACTAAAAATCATTCAGTTGTGCACGTAGAGTGGCTAAATTGTATGGTATGTAAGTTACTCCTTTAAATTTTTTTTTTTTTTTTTTTGGTTAAGAATCAGCAATATTCTAGCCTGTCAGGAAAAATGTTTCAAAGTTTGTGGTCTCTATGAGCTCTTGCAAAGGGATGGCTTAAGCACATGCCTTTGACCTTATTTTTGTAGCACTATCTAATTTAGCACAAATGTAGTGGCATCTGTGATTGTATGTTGCGTTTAATAATACTATACATGCTCCCTGACCACAAAAGGTTTATCAAGAAGTGTGAATTTGAAGTAAGATGTTGATGGGGTGTCGGGAGGTATTGCCAAATTTGCAATTTCTTTTAAGAAATTGCCAGGGGTTTCTTTTTCTAGTTTAGGAGAGTGTGTGATTGGAATTGCCACCAGCTAAGATAGAAAATACAGGAAGATTGGCATAGAGGCAGGAGGGGTACATGGTAAATCTGAGGGAGAAAGACTGAATCGGGCAGCCCTCTGGTCACTAGCGAGTGAATGGAGTGGAAACACCTGGAACAGGATGTAATTCAGACCCCAGCTCGGCCAGTTTCAGGAAGTCATACAATCTTTATTCCTCTACAAAAGTGGGGTAATAAATACCTACTTTAGAAATTGTCAAGATAAAATGTGGTATGTAAAGTGCCAAGTGTAGTGTTCCATACAGTGTAGACACTAAATAATTATTAGGCCTGAGGCAGAGTTCATTATATATCATCCAGCTTCAGAGAAGCCTGATTCCGGTATCATGTCTTAGCTTTTTAATGACCTGCCCCATTAAATAACAAAGTGGCATTCTGATGGATGCCATCCTCTTGAGAGTTTGGATAATGTAAATCAGTAGTAGATTGTGTTTCTAACCCTGCAAATCAAAGGCTTACCACTGGGAACTAATGACACTGCAATGGTGTCTACTTCCTGAAGAACTTTGACAGCAAGTGGTGTTTTGCTGGCTTTTGCCAGATTCCATGGCATTTCTAGCTTATCTCTTGGCAAATAAGAGTTTCCATATAAAAACTATATTTTTCAGTTCTAATAAATAAAGCTAACACTACATTTTATATACATATATATAGTACTCTGTAAATGGCAACCACAGCTACTAGGAATGGTGATTCTGCGCTTATATTTTTGGTCTTGAATGAATCGTGTAATTGAATCCAATAAAAATACTTGGATAAAAGAGGGAAAAATAGACTGAATTTGAAGGAGGGAAGAGAAAGCATGCTAAATCTATGTACCCCATTTGGGAATAAAGAGCTTACCTTATCTAGCAGCAAGGGTCATAGCTAGAATGTTGCAGGCAGAAGGCATAGGGAGAGTTCATTTTGAATCGAGCACATTTTCCACAGTAGCATTGTGTCTGCAGTGGTCAGTTCCAAACATCTAGTTACTCCTGCATTGTGATTGAAATAAATTACTATGTGAACATTGTATTTTAAAAGTTTGAAGGAAAATTGGTAATGAGTCGCAGAAGCCCAAGCTGAGACTAAATCACTGCACAAATACTAGTTTTCAGAGAAATACAGAATATGAGGATTGTGTCTTAAAGAGGCAAGACTGTAAAACTTTGCTGTTGATTCCTTTCTGTAAAGAACAAATATTAAGAAATATGACCAAATCAATTGCTCATAGGGGCTCTGAATGCTTTATTTATTTACATCAAGAGTCATAAACTGCAGAGTGGAGACTGAGCAAACCTTTTGGGGAAAGTTTCAGCTACCACTCAACTCTAGTCAGTTGTTGCCATATGAGAATACATGCTCCATGTCGCCACGTCTCCCCACTGTTTAAAAAAAGGCCCCAAATACAGGCTCTTTAATGAAATCTCTCAATTTTTTTGTTAAGAATAAAAAGCTGGGGAGTGGCCAGTTTGGTTGGAGTGCGGTGCTATTAACGGGGTTGCCAGTTCAATCCCCACATGGGCCGCTGAGCTGCGCCCTCCACAACTGAATTGAAACGACAGCTTGACTTGGAGCTGATGGGTCCTGGCAGAACACACTTAAATAATAAAAAGTTAAAAAATACATAAAAAATAAACAGTGTGGGCCAAACAAAACATGTCCACATGTGTTTTGTGAGGGAAGGGTTATTTGTTTCATTTACCGCTATATCCCTATGCCACCAAATGAATTCAGCCTGTAAATTTGTAATCTCTGACCTTTATGTATGTAACAGTATTGTGTTCTTAAGCATCTGGAAAAAGTAATGCTATCCTCTTAAAGGCTGAAACAATGGGCTTAAGTAAGTCTTACCTATTGCTGTCATTTTGCAGAAATGTAATCAGAAAGCTAAATGTAATTTAAGTCTTGTGTTTTTACCCAGGGTTTATTCATTGATGTTCTTGTTAGTGCACTAGTTTTCCTTTTAGTAGCTATAAATGGTAATTATGGTTACCATTTGTTTTTCATTGCTTATTAAACTTCCATATCATAAGGTTTAATGGGAGTCATAATACTCTTCATGACAATGCCATTTCTGATGGCATTAGGACTGCCTAATAGCTGAGGAAGTTCACAGATGTAAAAGGAATGGAACTTCCTTTTTAATTTGTAATGGGATGTCCCCAAATTGAAGATGACAGTGGATTCTTATTACAAACATAGATTATAGGTTTCTTTTTCATAGTGGCAGCTGTATCAGCTCTGCATGCCATTTTAAAGACATGTAATATTAAATATTTAAAACACAGGAGCTGAAAAGGAATAAATTCTTTTTCAAATGAAAACTTTAGTCCATTCTTGACTATATCTAGATCTTTAAAAATACTGTTTGAGGGGATTAATTGCTGTGAACTTAAAGAGTTACATACATTCAGTCTTCTCACTTTTGAAATAATTAAGTTTAATTAGCCTTGTTTCAGAAGTTGGATTCACAGCTTTCCCCTCAATATTTCAGCACTTATGTGACTTACTGCATTAGTACAATTTATTAAATATGTAATAATGGTTTGGCTTTTCCTTCTTCTGTGTTCCTGTTTTCTTAGCCTTACGCCCAGCCTGGGCCATCTTGTGTGCCACCTTCTTAGAGAAGGCAGTGCAGGGTAATGGAAGAAGTTTGCCTTTGAATTGGGTGAACTGTATTCCGTTTAGGACTTTCTGTGCTTGAAAGCTGTGTAAACTCTGACCAGTTACTAACTTTGAAGTGGGGGTGACAACCTCACAGAGTTACGATGATGTTGAAATCAGTGCAGCACCTAGTACAGTTCTCCACAGACTCAGCCTTACTGATGTTGGTGCCATCACCGTGTGGTGTAGATGCACCTGGTGACCAGAAACCCACTCACTCCCCCCATGCTCTCAAACCACACTACCCTCTCGTTTTCTGATTGCCCCCTTTCTAATCCTGCCTGATCATCTCACTCATGCCCCACAAGTCTTTTCTCAAATTACACATACTCAGCAGGCATACTTAACACTGACGCTCAACCTGTTTTCTCACCTCTTTGTGCTTTTCATCGTTCAGTTTCTGGTATTCTACTTTCTTCCTATTTTTTCCATACCAACCAAAAAAGAAGTGCTACCATTCCTTTTCTGCCTAAGCATGTTTATTTCCTTGGCTCCCTGCTTCTAAAATGTCCTTAGCTTGCGTGTGCCTGTTGTTTAGTGTATGGACGTTGGACCCTTTTGCTCAGAGCCAGCTATCTCACATGTTGAGTAAATGGTTCTCTATGACCCCCGCCAAGTAGGTAACTAACCAAATGTTTTACTCATAATGCATTTCTTTCCATTTGCTTCTAGGTTTTTAGAACTTCAACTATAAAAATGGGCAGAATTTTCCTTGATCATATTGGTGGTACCCGTCTGTTTTCTTGTGCAAACTGTGATACGATTCTGACCAACCGCTCAGAACTCATCTCTACTCGGTTCACAGGAGCCACTGGCAGAGCATTTCTTTTTAACAAGGTTGGTGGGAAAACCAGATTCGTTTCTTAAGTGGGTTCAGTGGTGGATATTTTTGACAGCAGTGCCAGAATATCCCTCAGAGCTTGGAGAGACCAGGAAGAGTCAGAATGAGAGCTGTGATCTATAGAAATAATTGCCCACTAGCTTGTCTTTGATCGGACCTCAGGAAGACATTACTAGAATGTGACTTTTAATCTTGGAAGTATAAAGACTATTATAATAATGGTGGTCTCCATTCAGAAAACATTCATTGTAAGAATTTGATGACTTCACAGACTATGGAAGAAGGGGCTGAGACACCTCCATACCCATGTCACTGATTTATCTTTATAGAGAGATAGTTGTATTAAGCTCTTATAGCTTAACAATGCAAGTGAATAAGAATCATCTAACCAACTTCCCTTGGCTCTAATTTCTGCTCACCAATCATCTTTCTGATTATGATTTAGTTTATTACATCGGTTTGCCAATGGGAAGAGCGTTTCCTGATTTACAAATAAATGTCTAGTCTGCCTGCTTGTGTAATTTCTGCCTTGCTTTGAAATTGATGTGATTTCTGCCTTCTGGAGTTTGTGTAGTAGCAAAGTTGAATTTCCAAATCTTTTAGGCTAAGGAACAGAACTAGTGCAAGGGTATTGGCTCTTAGAAGGTCAACTAGACTTCCCCAGTGGACACCCCTCTGTTCCATTTCAAAACAAGTTTTTCTGTCAAAGAATTGATAGTGTATACCCCCTTGCTCTTTACTTAGGTATGTAGCAGGGGTTGGAATACTACGGTAGGACGGTAGACCAGCTGCCTGACTTTTGTAAATTTAATGAAGCACAGCCATGCTCATTCATTCATGTATTACCTGGGGCTGCTTTTGTGCTACAACAGCAGGCTAAATACTTACAACAAAGACCATGTAATCCTCAAAGCCAAAAATATTAACTATCTGGCCCTTTACGGAAAAGTAAAGTATAGAGGATTGTTTGGTGTTCAGAATCATTGGAAATTCTTCACTGAGTCTTTGAACCCACTTGAAAACGGTATATTGCAATGTATGATCTATCATAGGCGTAGTCTAGCCCAGTCATATATATAAAATGTATTTTTCAGGAATAAATTTGGCAAACTTTTTAATGTAATACCTGTTGTGTGTTAGGTTCTTTTACATTGGTTGCCTTATTTGTACTCATCATTGAATGGTAGATAATAGCAGTTGGACACAAACCTACATTTCATGACTCTAAGTCAAGGACTCTTCACTGTAGTGCAGACAAGGAACTGATAGTATAGAGTGTGGCTTGGAGAAATACAATAATGCATGATTGTGATCGCATTAGATGTCCAGTTGTGATTCCAGAGGTTTACCTGTCCCAGCAGCTTTTAAAAAATAGCTCTGGGGAAGGGTATTGACTAAAGTAACTGCTGTTTGCTTTTCTGAAGTTGCTGTTATTGCACCAACCAAATATTGTGTACTTTGTGGCAAACAATTGACATGCTTTTGCAATTTTGTTTTCACATGTTTCTTAGGTAGTTAACCTGCAGTACAGTGAAGTTCAAGACCGGGTCATGCTCACTGGCCGCCACATGGTTCGAGACGTGAGCTGCAAAAACTGCAATAGCAAACTGGGATGGATCTATGAGTTTGCCACTGAAGACAGCCAGCGTTATAAGGAAGGCCGTGTGATCCTGGAACGTGCTCTGGTCCGGGAGAGTGAGGGGTTTGAGGAGCATGTACCATCTGATAACTCTTGAAGAATAAGAGATAACGCCATCTTTTCCCAGGTCTCCTTCACTGAAAACAAAAATCTACTTACATACACTGTCACCTTAGCATCAGAGTCGGATTCATGAACTGCGGAACAAGAGGTTGTGAGCATCTAAGATGGAACCTTTCTTTCTTTCTTTTTTAAAATTTTCTATTTTCCATCCAACAGCAGTGTGTAGAGAGAATATTATGCAGATGCCGTTAATTTTTTTCCCCTGTTTACATCGTGAGGCAGAATAGTCTATCTGCAGCTACATGGTGGCTATGTGAGGAAAAAAATCTGGGCTAGTAGAGTGAAAAAGTGTGTTTTATGTACATTTTGAAGGGAAAATGTGTCAAGAGCATGGTTTTTAAACTTATTTGGGCTTCATTTTAAAACTTTTTTTTTTTTAAACCCAGTTATTTCACTTGATTTGTTGGCCTCAGAGAAGAGATCCGAATTTGTGACCAGAGCTAAAGGTTCAGTGTCAGTATGGCTTGTGCTGGCCATTGTGCCATATTCTTGTTGGAGATGAACCGTAGCACCAGAGCTCATTCTTCCTTGTCAGCCTTGACCCAGAGATGTCACCATTCCTAGTTATGTCACCACATAATTGGTGTTGATTGGAAACGTCCTGAAATGGGGCAGAACTGCTTGGTTGTCTTTTCCATGTAACTTAAGCATAGTAATATAAATAAAGTAATAGTTGGATGTTTTTGGTCCTGTGTTGCTTTTAAAAACACCTTTTGAAAGAGTAGAATATTTGGTAAGTAATTTTCGTAGTAGTGTTTCTTTTCATCTCTTAAAGCTAAATTGACTGTATATTACTTTGTTTAAATTAAAACATGCTGTTTAAACCCACAGTATTGTATTTAGAAAACAGTTGAACAGAATGTCAATGTGCGTTCATGCAGAAAGCTTTTCATCTGCATGTGTTCTAAAAGAAAGGGGGAAATTAAGCAGCTTATCTAAAAATACTGCTTTGCAAAGCATTTCAGCCTGTCCTCAGTTTTGTGTTTCAGGCTATCCTCTGTTTTGCGTTGATTTTGACAAGTCTTTAGAGCCTAATAGTTTCATCAAAGGACTAGCTCTCATAAGCATTGTTTCCTCAGATCTTCCCTAAGAAATTCAGCTTTTGAAATTGAAACTGTACTTGGTCCCTTCAAATAGACAGGGATCAAATTTGACTCAGGATGTTATTTTAGCCCAAAATTTACAACATTATGAAGTATTAAAATGGAAATGTTTCTTTATCCAAACTATTTCTAGATAGTCTAATATGTTTCTAGTAGAGTAAATACCATTAAAATCGGCTAATTTAAATGAGTGAATGGATGTTTGAGTTCTCAATTTCTAGGTCTATGTTTAGAGAGGAAATTTGCCTCAATTAGCAAAATCTTCCTGTCGTTGATATTAGAAGTTTCCTCTAAGTTCAGTTAAGTTTCTCTTATTTGCCTTTGGGCCCTTGGTTAGAGGTATAGGGACCTGATTAAGTAGGTGTATAATACTGCATTTGAGATGAGTGGACACAAATTCTTCTCTGTCTTTCACCATGGTCTAAATCTTTAAGCGTTAATTAAGAAACAGCATTCGTTCCATTTCTTTTCCATACCGGCCTTTGATTATATGCAGATTCCCAGTAGCATGCCTTACCTATATAGCACTATGTGCATTTGCTGTCACAATAAAGTATATTTTATCTTGCATTGGTGCAACACTGCTACTTATTTTCCACTGATCCTTGTCTAGTAATCATCTCGTCTTAGTTTTTATCTATGAGCTTGTCTTCATTTGGCAGCCAGGTGACATTCTGGCTTAGTTAACTCTACCTAATTTACACCTGGAGATATTGAATTTACCAGTATTAACTTCCCTGAGATGATTTTGCCTCAGATGCTGACAACTACAGTTTCGTATATATGAACAAATAAAATACCCTATTGCTTGGGTGACTTTTGAGGTGACTTCGGCAGGTACCACAGCAAGCAATATGGAAGATCCATTCAGATTGGATTCTTTACACAGAAGCAAACACATTGTTCATGTGAGATGGAAGACCGCTAATGGAAATGATCTTGCTTTCAGATGGGAAGGTGAACCAAGTGCAGGGGAACATGCTGCATAGGAAGTGGGTCACTGCGGGGGGTACAGGTTAAGTGTTCTCCTTCGAAAATTTTAGAATCCTTCCTCGTAATTTTAGGTGACAGTGACCGTAAGCTGTTTTGATCTTAACATGAGTGCTTTTATTTAAAAGGACCCTAAAATGAATACTCTGGGTTAAATTTTTGTTAGCAATTTTGTGATGATTTAAGTGACAATTGTGAGGGGGTGCTTTGGGATTGGATTTGGCAGGATTGGGAAACTAATGATTACAAAATACTAAGAGATGTTTATGATGATTCATTTCCACAAGTTATAAAAATATCTCACAGTTTAAAAGTATTTCCACTAATTGCATGTCTTACCAGCTTCCCAACTGGGGCCATATAAAACCCAAACTCTTACTTCTAATCTAGGGAAGCTGTGAATAGGAAACAGAGCAAGATTAAACGAAAAACTGTTAGGCTAGTACTTAGCACTGATATGAAGAGATCTGTTATAGAAATAAAGCAGAACTAAGGAGAAATTAGGGTGGGTACACATCCTAAATTGGGTGTGAAATGTATGGCTTCTTTATTTTAAAATACTGCAACTTCTATGTTTAGGCATAAAATGTACATTCCAAAAGCACAACGCCAGAAGGTGGTGTGGTCCTGAGCATTGCTTTACATATTTAGGTGGTTTTTAGATCATCTGCAGTTTGACCACTTGGGAGTCTTGTGAATAAGCCCCCATTCCTTTTCCTAATACTGAATTGGTCTCTGAGGTAGAGCCAAGAAGTCCAGATTTTTTTTGCCAAATTGCAACGATAACCTATCTGCTAATTCTTGAGAATTACTATTCAAAAGGTTATTCAAATTCAAAATACTGCATGGTTGTGGTGTTAACCAACCTGGTAAAAGTAGGTGTTTGTTACAAGAGGCCCACAGCTAAGAAGTGTAAATAAGGAAAACCAGATTAATTTGATTTGCACCTGCTTATAAACTTGACTTAAAAATGGATAAGTATAATACAATAGTTAGATACACTTTTAAAGAGAGGCAAAGTCTCTAGGAAAGTTTCTAGACAGATCACTAGACTTTAAAGACCTGTCTTCAATGGTGACTGATCGATTGGCTGTGTGACTTTAGGAAGTGTGTGATTTAACCTCTGAAACCTAGTTTGCGCAAGTAGGAATTACAGAAACAAGCCCTATCTTAAATGATTGTTAGAATATAGTGAATATTTGGCCTAAAAGCCTGTTAATTATTATGCAAATATATGGGATACTTACTCGTTCCAGTACTCCTGATAAACAACCCTTCACAGTGTGTTCATGCAGAATTCATCAGCCTGTGTTTTAAAAGGGGAAATGAAGCAGTTTATCTAAAAATACTGCTTTCCAAAGCTTTTCAGTCTATCCTGTTTTGTTTCAGCCTATCCTCAGTTTGCGTTGATTTTGACAAGTCTATAGAGCCTAATAGCCTTCATAGTAATCCAGAAACCTGAAATTTTGCTCTAGAGAATGACCAGAATGCTTTCAAAGTTCTTTAAATTCTTACTGGTCTTGATATTTACTGTTAAACCTTTAAGCAGATAGGGCATGAAATCTGTTTATCAGATGTTACCATCTTGACCTTTTGCCGTAAAGGATCTTTCATAATCTACTGCAGTAGACATTTTGCTTTGCTTTCAAAAATCATCAAAGCTCCTATTTTTCTCCTACCATGGAGCAAAAGGAAGAAAGATAAAAGGTTCATTGATTACAACCTCAATGATAATGGAAATAAGAAAAAAAAAGCCTCTTTTCCTCCCAAAGAATCCTGCAAGAATTTCCACTAATATGTATTGACTAGTTACTTTTCATACTAAATTTCGTTTCTCCTGTGTTTGTCTCAGCCTATTTCACACCACTGCTATAATACTGTTAGTCTAGTTTTCAAAGAATCCTCTAAGATTGTGAGAAAAGTGGTTTATATACCAATTCATCTCATCTTAATCCTCTGCCGGTTTACCCTAAAGAAGAACAAGTCATCTCTTGTCCTTGGACTTAAAGCAAAGACAAATGTAACCTAATAATTCAAAAAAACATCCAGAGCAAAGCCCAGCCTTAAAAAGAGGTATTTGTGTTCCTGAGGATTGGCCAGAGGTTTTCAGGGATGGGTGCAGTTTGAGAAACCACTCTAGTGTGCCCGAGTCAGGGGGCTGGCTTATCTGTTCTCCAGAATTTCCTCCTCCACCAACTGTTGAGTCACCATGGAGTCCCTCACTACCTACTTCTCAACTAACCCACTCTCTACCTGTAGCCTTCCCAGGAAATAGGGGGCAAAGTGGAGGCCTTACTATGAATGCGTGATAATTCCATGAGTGTCCTCTGTCCCTAGCTAAGCCATATCCCTTCCCCCAGGTTCTAAGCCAATTGAAAGGTGCTCGGAGGCATTTCTAAAACCTTCACTCTGCCAGAGAATAAAAA
This sequence comes from Rhinolophus sinicus, assembly GCF_057876585.1. NCBI lineage: Eukaryota > Metazoa > Chordata > Mammalia > Chiroptera > Rhinolophidae > Rhinolophus > Rhinolophus sinicus. The sequence goes on along the minus strand of NC_142502.1, from coordinate 170,647,013 downwards.
TTTCAGATCCTAAGTACGTCTTGGGTCCTGTTTTAGAGGAGGCTCCTTAGAATACAACTTTTAAAGATTCGGAAGGGGTATTTTTAAGGACTTGAGTAATGAGTAAAACACTTGAGTGGTCCTGCTTAAGTTTACACTGAAGAAAAAATATTTTTTAATATAAAATCAGCTGGAACCCATGCTACCAAAAAAGTACCAGTAGATGGCATGAGTATGCAAGAAACTCAGTCTTAACTGCCAGCCTGACCCGTGTTGGAAAAGAAAATCTGGGGCAGTTTGTTATTGTTGCTGTTAGCTGGCTAACCTGAAGTGAGATGATTTTACTCCAATGAGGGGGAGAGAGAGAGAGAGAGAGAGAGAGAAAGTCGCGGGGAGGGGGTCAAATGAAATCGTGAGAAAATGCAAACTGCGAAGTACAAATAATAGTACTGCTTCCAGTTTTTGTGATGTCATTTTTTCTGCCATGTTTGTTTTAGTACCTAAAGCTTTAGCTTACACAACTTCAAAATTTTTTTTCCAACAACTGTGTTTTGATAATTTGCTTTTATTTTGATGCCGACACCCTGAGGTCAGAAAATTAAACATCACAGTGTAACTTTGAAGTTAGTTAACTTCTTGAAACCCCATTTCCTCAACTGTAAAACACAAAATAATTTTTAGAGAATGTGTGAAAACTTATAAACCATACAATATTCTAAAAATATATTCCTATAAAATGAGTGAAGTTCAGTGAGTTATTAACTAGCATAGGCTCCAGTTGCTAGAAAATATTTGCTCAATCATTTATTCAGCAATGCTTGAGGGCATTTTAAGAGTGTCAGGCAATATGGTAATAGTCAGCAACACCTGGTACCTGCTTTGCAGCGGCCATGAGAGAATGTTTGCAAAGCCCAATAAAATCCTCAGAGCCACTATATCAATACTGAATGTATTCCTGCTGCAGGAAATGAAAGGCATTCAACATGGGGGTGCATAAGCTCATGAAGCATAATAAAAGGCCTTCATTCTTCCAGCAATTGATTATAAATTTGAAAAGAAGCAACCTTCCAGATTACGTGAAAATAACAGAATTCATCTTTCCACGTGCAATGGATTCTGAAATTGGATTAACCTTATATTCTAAAACAAGCTTCATCTGTCTCCCTTCCAGAAGCAAATACAAATCAACATTTTCAGGTCACGTGGCAGCAAGAAAGAACACTGGCTCACCTCTGACAGCCAATGCCAAGTAGAGGACTTACTTCCACAACAGAGGTGGGCAGCCAAGGCTCCGAGCCTTTGCACAAGAAACATCCCAGGTACAGTGTTCTTTAAGTGGGCTTGGTGGGGGAGGGAGAAGAAAAGTGAAGGTGAAAGAAATGTACATTCATAGGGTCTCAGATTTAGGCATTGTATGATTCATGATCTCAGACTGCAATGCTTTCGGATGCCAGACAGTTCATTAAGGAAAGTGGGCCTGATGTAAGACGATTGAAAATGGTGGTTCCAGGGTGAAAAGGGAGAGACCACTTAAAGACAGTCACTTTCAACTTAAAACAAAATAGCTGGCCAAACACAGCTTGTTCTTTGGCTCCCAGGGCTCTGGTTTATATCCCACATCTAGGCCAACCTCTCATTTTAGACATTTGGAAACGAGAAGGCCAGGAGAGGGGAAGTGACTGAGCCAAGTTCTCACTGTAAATAGCAGAGAGACTTCGGGGTGAGGCATTTCAACACAACTGAGTGTGCTCAATGCCATTCACAGTTACCACGTTTTCAAAACAGCCTTGGAAGGAACAGCCTTAAAAGCATGGATTCTGAGGCCAGAGGGCCGGTGCCTGAATCCCAGCTCTAACACTGTGCTGTGGGGCAAGTTTCTTACCCTTTCGGTGCCTCAGCATCATTACCTCTAAAATGGGGATAATAATATGGCTACCTAGGGCTGTTGTGAGGATAAAAATAAGTTAACATGTGGAAAGTGCTTAGACCAGTGACTGGCCCAAAATGTATGCTTAGAGGTCAAGATCATACAACTTTATTTAGGGTCTCTGTTGTGTGCAGGTGAGAAGACGTGAGGGAGGCTTGCCTGGAATAGGGAAGCTTTCCTACTGGCTGCTACACCTCTGCACCAACTGCTCTACCTCCCCTGCAGACGGGGCCACAAAGTCCTACCAGGTCACATTCCTGGCCCTCCCATCATTGGCCCCCCACTCCTTGCTTCCCGCAAGGCCCCACCTGCCTCTGCAAAGCTTCATCACACAGTTCCTTGTTCACCCTTGAAAAGTGACATACTTCCTCTAACTCAATGCGCTGTTCAGTTTGCCCTCTGACTAGGATGTCTCCCTACCCAGTTCTTTGCCTGACATATGCCTCCTTGTCCTTGAAGACTGAGCAGCTCTGACCACGTGTCTCTCTGTCCCGCCAGTATGGGTTATGTGCTCCTCTACCTTCCCAAGAATCTTCTGGCTTACCTCTTAGGTAGCACTTGCACACATTGTTGGGTAATTATGTATTTACTGATCTATTTCCCTTTCTAAGTACAGTTTCTAGTCCAAACCAATTTTTATCTGTAAGTCATCAGAGGCTATTACAATATCTGGTACAAAGTGAGGCAGTGGTCAATTCTAAAGCCCAAGCCATACCCAAGACCAATTAAGTCACAATCTCTGAAAGTGGAACAGGGCATCAGTATTTTTTCAAATTTCCTCAGGTGATTGCAATGTGTGGACAAGCTTGGGAAGCACTGAAGTAGAGTTTCCGGATGTAGGATGGATGGATGGGTGGGTGGGTGGATGGATGGATGGATGGATGGATGGATGGATGGATGGATGGATGGATGGATAATCAGTTGAAGTTTTGAATAGGAGAGTACCACGAAGAGAGAGAGAGGTGTTCTCAATAAAAGAACCACATAAAAGCCCAGAGATGACAAGGTACACAGGAACTGATCGAAGATAAAAAGGTTGTGAGGGGAACGACTTGCCATGCTCAGGAATTTGAATTTTATGCTATAGGTAGATGGAAAGCATTGAAAGATTATAAGTAGAAGAGTGAAATAAACGTATTTTTTTAGAAAGCCAGTTGGCAACTGGGAGATTTTATTGGAGTGGGGAGAGGCTGGAGGCAGGAAAAAAGGAATTTTTCTGCTTCACTCTCCTAGGGAATGGCTTCTGGGAGACTGCTAACCTTTCAGGAGAGGCAGCCCAAGCGAAAATTTATTTTGGGAGCATTGGGGCTGTTAGGGTGGGGTGAGGAAGCCTCGTCTACAGCTGGTCGTAAAATGACTCAAATCCAGTCTTTCTGCTCCTGAGCCTCATCACGCTTCATACTTACTTGAAATTATCAGCTCCTCCAGGTGATTTCTGACTCCCTATTCTATTGTGAAGAATAAAACTTGGCAGATTCAAACACACAGGCAAGGAGACATTAATTCATCAGTGGCCACTAACAATCAAAGCTGAACGTGATAACAGTTAGCTCTGGGGATCAAACTGCAAAGAGAAGCACTGTGGGGAAGCCACCAATTATACCTTTTTATTATTAGTTTCAGGTGTACCAAACAACGTACTAGACATTTACACCCCCCACTCACAAAGTGATAACCCCCCAATCTACTACCCCTCTGACATCGTATATAGCTGTTACAATACCATTGACTCTATTCCCTGTGCTGTACTTTACCCAGTTATACTTTCTAGTTTTACCTTCTTAATCCATTAATCAGCTCTTGTATGCTCTAGTGATTATCCTCTGGATTGGGTCGCCCTAGGTCCCCCCGGAGGCTGCTCACCCTGCTGCCACCCCATTTTACCTGAAACTAGGTGGTCATCTGGCCAGCTGCGTGCTGGGGCATCTTTTCTTTTTCCCCATTCCCCCGACTAGTGACAGAAATGAGAGGGAGGTGGGCAGGAACGTGAACTGGCTTCGGAGGAGGCCTCCAGCCTCCTACTTAGTCTTCCTGCTTCCCTGGCCGGCCACAAGCTGTGCTGAAACCCACAGCCACACGCTGAGGACGTCCCAAGAATACGCGTATGCCTGGAAGGACTAATCAGACCCCACACATTTGGTCTGTTTTTCTTTTGTCCTTTTCCCATCTTTCCTCATCTCATGATTTTTCTCTCTCCGTTCTCTGTTTTTTCCTGGTTATTTTTTTTCTTCCCTCTTTCTTTCCCCCCCCCCTGCAACCACCTTCTTATGCTTACCACCAATTCTCTCCCATTTGTCTACCTGTTCCCTTCCTGCTCCAGGACTGCCACACTCTGATTTTGCTCTGGCTTAGAGCACCTGGCAGAGGAGGAAAGTAGAAACAGAGCTTGCCAGCCTGCAGAGTTTCAGCTGCCCAGAAGGGGGCGTGCTTTCTGACAGGCGCAAAGGTGCTGGATGAGCCGGCTACCAGTCTTCGTGTTGTTCTCTCCTTTCTGTGTCTTTTTTTCTCTGTTCAGGATGTGGTGGGGTGGACAGAGCATGGGCAGTGGAGTTAGGCCTCTGTTCAAATCCTGCTAGGGACTGCAATTGACTAATTCTGTAACCTTGACCATGTATGTTATTTAACCCCTTTGAGCTTCAGTTTCTCATCTGTGCTTACCTCCTTGGTTGTTAACTGTAAATGCTTATGGAGACACTCAAGCGGAGTGACTATAGAACAAAGCCTGAATTCTCAACCACCCACTTATACTAGCAGTGTGACCTCAGTACCTAACCTCCCTAAGCCCCAATTTCCTAACCTCTTCAATGTGTGATAACAGGACCAAGCTTTAGGGTTATTTTGAGGGTCAGTGAGATAACTCAGGGGAAGTATTTAGCATCTGGACACATAGTAAGCATGACATAATTTCCGATTACGTGTTACGAGGTTATATGTTACTTGTATACTACCTACTGCTTGCAACCAGCCTCCAAAGGTGGTCCCCAGGGAGCCTCACCTTCGGGAATTCATACCCTCGTGTAGTTTTCCTCCCACATTGAATCATGCTAGTTTGTGTGCACACAGTGCAAGTGACAGCGTGTGACTTCCAAGACCAAGTCATAAAAGCCATTGCGGCTTCCTCTTTAGCTTTTTGACCCACTTGCTCTGGGGGAAGTCAGCTTTCACGCCATGAAATCACGCAAGTAGCCTGGGGAGAGGCCCCCATGGAGAGGCACTGAGGCCTCCCGCAAGCAGCGAGCACAGACTTGCCAGCCCTGTGAGTGGCTCTACCCCTGAAGTGGATCCTCAGACCCAGCCAAGCCTTGAGATGACTGCAGGCGTGGATGACACCTGATACCAACCTCATGGGTGACCCCGAGCTAGAACTGCCCAGCCAAACCAAATTCTGGACCCGTAGAAATAGGGCGAGATCATAAATTTGTATTTTCAGTCTAAGCTGCTCATTTGTTATTCATCAATAATTAATTATAGTGCCTTAAAATGTTAGTCTCCTCTCCCTTCTGAACGAGAAGCAACAGGTTGTCATTTCTAGCTGCAAATTCATGCAGTCAAGCAAGTGAACAGCAGGGGGCACCATTGAACCATTTTCTGGTCTGTTTGTGAGTGAGGTTTCTTCCCCATGCAGTGGACACACCCCGGTTGGACCAGAGGAAGTGCCAGACCCGCCAGGAAAAGGCTAGCCACGTCAGGTCCCTGCTCATGGGCAGAGCTGCTGTTTGTCCCGTAGAAACAGTTGGGCCCAAGAATCAGAGCAGGCCCCTTGCCCCTGTAACCAAGAAGCTGATAACAACTCAGACTTTGCTTCACAGCTTTAAATTTTAGGGCAGGCTTGACTGAAGCTCCCATTCTGGGGCTTGAGCAAAGACCCTCATCAGAGGTGCTGTGGCCATGAGGTACTGTTCGGGGAAGGGTTCCTGTGTGTCTTGTAAGTGACTTATTTGCCCCTGAGAAGAAAGCCAAAGAGAGCCTGGCCCAAGTGGCAGGTCTTGCTCCCTCTGCTGTCCTGGTGTACCCCCTCCCCCACCCTGCCAGTAAGCACCCTGTGGTTGCCTCATGATTGGCATGTGAGAGTCCCACTGCAGGAGGGCAGTTGACACTTTCCATCTCAGGCCTGAGACTTTAGGGCCCCTCACCACATCCTTGCAGACCCAGGCCCAGCCTCCAGGAGTAGGGGCCCTAGTTCCTGCTGGGAGGTTACAGAGGTGAGTGAGATGGCTGAGCACACCTCCCTGCTCTCCTGTGTCCTCCAGAAAAAACAGTCCTGATGGCCCTCATCTGCTCTGAGCTGGAGACTCGGCATCAAAGGCCTTCCACTTCCTTCTGCTACATCTCCCTGGCCCACGAGAGGCAGAACTTTGCAGAGGAGGATGAAAGGGGTAGAACATACTTTGGATGCTTCACCCCATTTCTTGTTGGTGTATGAAGTCAGGGTAGGGGTCGGGGGAAGGAGGTCATCTGAAGGGGTGAGAGGGTAAAGATCCCAGCCCCCGGAATGACCCTTGGTACCTGCTCCCCGTGGCAGTAGAACTGGGTAGGAGGCAGGCCCCCCCGCCAGGGGGCTTGTGGACATGTAGGGAAGACATAGCTCTTTTCTCCTGATATGGTGTGTACACCAGACCCGCTGGGACCTTGGTCTTGGTCTTCCCACCTGCAGAACTCTGAGAAATGAATGTTTGTTGTTTAAACCGCCTGGTCTGTGGTATTTTTGTTTTAGCATTTCAAACGGACTAAGAGAACCAGGTAACACCTTGTTTGGGGACGCCCCACAAGTGTGATTCTGTGGTTACTGTCACAAAGTATCCAAAGCTGATCTCCGTCCTGTGTCTTGCATGGGGACCCTCGCCCTTCCCAGATCTCAGTCTCAGCAGTGAGGTAAACTCATCCCTGGCAAGCTCTGTCGTAAGATGACTGAACCCACTCTCACCTGCCCAGCAAGTGGCTCTCCCTCTCCAGATACACCAGCCGTGACTGTTTTGAATATTTGATAGGGTTACTCATGCTCATGCTTTTCTGTCACATAGCAAGCACTCAATAAGTATTTTTATAAATGAATGCTTCAAGAGGTTTATGGTCTAGAGGCCATGATAAAACTAAACAAATGAAAGAAATGGTATCCTAGGAATATATTCATTCAACAAATAATGACTGAGCGCATCTACCATCTTTCCCCGAAAATAAGACCGAGCCGGACAATCAGCTCTAATGCGTCTTTTAGAGCAAACATTAATGTAAGACCCAGTCTTATTTTACTATAATATAAGACCAGGTGTAATATAATATAATATAATCCCCGGTCTTATATTAATGTTTGCTCCAAAAGACGCATTAGAGCTGATTGTCCGGCTAGGTCTTATTTTCGGGGAAACACAGTACTAAACATAAGGCACGGTGCTAAGTGTTGTAGAAGATTCTAAAGTAAGTGAGGAACAGACATTCTCCACAAGATACCACATGTAAAAGTACTCAGATCAGTACACTTCTAAGTTGTTAGTTACGCTGGTGCAAATGCACAGCAGTGTGCAAAATGGAAAGTACTCTGAAACCATTGAGAAGTTGGGGGTAGTCCCTTCAGGTCCAGGCAAGAAAGTGGGGAGCTGTGTGAATCAAAGTGGTAGGTGTTGAAAAGCTAGACACCTAACTTTTTAAAATAACTGATCCAAAAGGGAACTTTCTGGAATATCTAGTTGAGAACGGTGAATACCTCCACCCCAGGGACACTTGTCTTTCCAATCCCTAGTCTAGTCAGGGTGTTTTTACTTAGAGGGCAGGTAAGAACAAAGAAAATCAGGGAAGGCTCCACCAGCCCACAATGAAGAGGATCCCAAAAGAATAATGGTTAGAAAATCATTATAGCCCCTCTCTGTGTGAAAATTCTCGGTCAGAAGTGTCTTTACCTCCTTACAAAGAAACACGCTGCTCCCCACAGATCGAAATAGCTTCACCCACTTCTCCACAGTAAGGAAATTGATTTTCTGTTCTCTCCCGACTCCCTCTGGACAGTGGAACTCAGTTATCGAGCTTCACTTCCTATTCTCCCAGTAACCCTATTTGGTGAAATTAGAATCAGGAATTTAATTCAATGGAGGGAGCCCAATGAAATTAGCTTTCTGGTTTCAAGACCTCTGCTAGGAAACAGAATCTCATGTTCTCCATTCCTTTTCCAAAAATTGACAACTAAAGGAGGGTAGGCACATCAGCCTGGGCATAGGTGCGGCTCTCCTGGGTTCTGTGCCCCCTTCTGCCCTGGACTGTTGTGTCTTTGAACCCTTTCAGTGCTAGATATCTATGAATCTATTCTGCGAAGCTTGACCTGCACCTATCTTAAAAAAGGAGGGTGCGGGGTGGGGGCTATTAGATTTCTTTTTCATGATGCATAAAAATCAGTTGGCAAACTGAGCCAAAATACAACTAGTGGGCATTCTTCAGGTACGTCCCAGGTGGGATGCAGTTCACATGTGGCATTTAATGTAATCCTTACCTGTGGCCGGCTTCCTGGGCATAAGACCCCATGCTCAGAAGGGTCCACACTTGGTTTACTGTTCTGCTATTGTCTGGAAATTCTTAATCACTTTTGAGCAGGGGACCCTGCATTTTCATTTTTCACGGTACTCTGCAAATTATATAATCAGTCCAACTCTCACCACAACTCCGTTGCTTTGTAGATATGTTTCCCTTTTTCTAATGGGAAGCTGATGTTTAGAGGGTTCAGTAACACACCCAGCATCATACAGATGGAAAAAAGCAGATCTGGGATTTGAAACCATGTCCCAAGTCCAGGCTCTGTTGACTAAGCGATACTGCCCTCCTGACTTAATTATCTAATTCAAGTCAGCCCTTCTCTCTGACTTAGGATATTATTAATTCTGGACACTATAGGTGAAAGGGCATTAGCAGGTGGGGTTTTTCCTTAATCGTCAAGATAATTACTTTAGATATCTAAGTAGTTCTGCATGTACAATATTTATTTTCTGACAAAATATTTTCCAGCAAAATGTAAGAAATTTTGTCTTTGAAACCTAGGCAATATTTTTATCCTCATACCCTTTTTTAAAACAGAGTTTTTATAAGAGTTTATCTGAGCCAAACTGACGACATTATGCTGGGGAACAAGATCTCAAATGCTCCCCTATCCTCCTTTTAAAATGGCATTTCAGTTGTCGACATGAAGAATAATTGCTCTGTAACAAAATTACATTTCTTTCCAAGATGTAGTGATTTAATAATTAAAACAATATCCATGAAATATAAATACAAGGTATTCATAAATAAATTAAACTAGATTGTGGCTGCTAAGAGCCAATTATCATGTAAGATATCTCCAATCGTTGAAATAATAAGAGAGCAGAATATTAATTCTGACATTTTCTTTAGGCCATGAATATAAATTGCTAAAATGGTCTAATAGGTTATGGAGTTTTATTGAGATTTGAAATGGCCCTTAAAATATTCACTGTGTGTTAGAAATTAGTTGTCTTGATTGATTTTAGCTGTAATTCCATTATGTTTACAAGGTGGGAGAAGCGAGGGGTGCCGTAGAACTGAGAAGAAAAGTCTCTTCTACTTATAAAATAATAGTAACTAAGATGGTGCCACCATGACTAAGAAGTTCAGACAAACCTAGATTTGAATCCCAGTTTCACCACTTTCTAGTTGTGTGACCTTAAGCAACTTCTCAGTGTCCTCATCTATTGAAAAGGGTTGTAATGAGGGATAAATTAGAAAATGTGTAAAGCACACAGCACAGAGCCTAGCACTTACCAAGTACAAAATAAGTGTCCGTTCTTCTGATTCCTGCAGCCACAATGGGGGAACTTGAAGGGTGTCGGAATACAGCCCTTCCTATTTTGGTTACTTTGCATCACCTATGAGATTAAGGGCCATTCCGTTATCTTTAGCACCAATGAGAAATTACGGGGTTATTCTCGCTGGTGTACTGGTAAATATTTTAACAAGTGGAGTGGGGGTAAGGGAGCCCTGATTTGTGGTGTTTGCTGATTTCCATGGTGTAAGGAAATACTCCCAGCACAACTGATTTCAAGCTACCGAAGTGATGTCACTAAATGTGGAGTTGGAAGGAGAGGCACGCATTCGCCTCTGGAGAGCTGATAGGACCTGGCTTCCACACGTCACTGGGAAAAACCATAGATTCTAGTTTCGGCTCTGCGGCTCTCTGGTTGCATGACACTGGGCATTTCCCACCCGCCTTCCTTGGGCATCAGCTTCTTCATCTGTCACATGGAGATCATAATACCCATCTGGCAGACCTCAGAGGGTTGATGTGACAAATAAAAAGGAGACATGAAAAACTATTGAGCCTGTGAAACACAATGGAAATTAAATTGGCGGTACAGTTGATGCACAGACTCCTGTAGTTACAGAGGCGGCTTTGTCTGACCTAAAGTTGCCAAGACCACAGTTCCTTTGTCTTTTGATCTGCTGTTCAGCTGGGCCCAGGAGCTCCTGGTTTATTTACCCTAATCTTTTTTTCTTCTCTGTGTCCATTTAGCTCTCATAATGATTATCTGTGCAATTAACATAATAAAGTAAGTTAGGCTCTTTGAGGCCCTAGGAAACAAAGACTGGCTCCTCTTACTTGAGGCCTAATTCATCCTTGAGAGGGAGCTTGGGAAACTACCACAGCTATGCCCCACCCGTCCCCTGGAGCAGGGAACAAGGGCTCCTTGTCTTTGGGGGACCATCAGCTGTCCTGGTGACCTAGTCATTTTGTTTTCCCCTCAGAAATGGGTGTCCCTAGTTCCTGACTCTAGCCTAGTCCCCTTGGCAGTCACAAAACTCTGTTTATCTATTTGTAAAGGCTCCCCACTCTTTCTGCTTCAATTATGTTGAAAAACAGCCAGTGTCATGGTAGAAGCATGAGTCAGACTGCCAGGTTCATAGCTAAGTGCCATTAGGTACTTACTTTGTGCTGGTTATGTAACAGTAACTTTTTCTTTTTGTGTGGGTGCTACAGTCTCTTCATCTATAGAACGGGGATAATGGCATCTACCTCCTAGGAGTGTTATGAAATGAAAGGAGTCAGAACATGCATAGAGTTTAGAAGAGTTTCTGACACATAGCAATCATTGCTGACAGCTGTCCTGCTTCTACACCATCTATCTGTGGTCCCCTCATCGGGCCTGGGCGCTGATGAGGTCTTTTGTCACTGTTCAGTACTTGCTTTCTAGATGGAGATTTCTCATAGGCCTCTGGCTTTCTTCTTGGCTGCTTTGGCTACGAAGCACTGTCACAAGACACAAAACATGGCACATCAAAGGTGAGGAGCTGCCCTCCCCGAGGAAGGCTTCCCTTGTTTATAGCAAGTAGTCCTTTGTGAACATCGAGGCGGAGGCAACACCCGCCACCAGCGTATCCAGAAAGCATTCCATGGCTGGGTAAAGGCGAGTTCAGAGGGCTATAATCAGAAGCGAATACAGGTTGCTTTGGTGACTTTTTCAGCAATGGATGTTTTAGAGTTTTGCCCTTTATTCTCTTTGCTTTGAAAATTCATTCCTCCAAGGCCGCGCTGGTTGTCAGTCTTTTCCCACCCCAGTGTCCCTGAGTGGCCCACTCCTTTGGTACCAACCTCTGACAATGCTAGTGAACCTCAGGCTGGGGGATGGTAATCTCCGAGGGCAAGGTTAGCTTGATAAGAAATAGTCCGCGTCTTCATTTTCCTCAGAAAGAATGTGTGTCCATGGTTCAGCTGCTCGTCTAATAACAATAATAATTACCTTAATGTTCTTCAATGGGGGATTAGTTAAACAAATTATGGTAGAGCCATGGTACATGATGCAGCCATTAAATTAAATGAAGTAGAACAATACACTGTATTTCATTAATCATTATACCACTCTAAATCTGTACCGTGTGGGTGGCTTTGCGAGTGTTACAATTTGGGGGAGAGAGTTGCTGTTAAGGATTTTGGAATTAAGAGGCAGTGCCCGGCTGCTTGTTGAATTAAAATCACACCCCTGGAGGGGAGCCAAAATTGCATTTTCATCCTGGCCACCTGAAAGGGGAGAGAGGAAAGACCCAGGATAAACGAATTTCCTGGAACACCACTGGAATGCTGAAGGGACGTTGTCGACATTGTAGAGGCCAAGGTTGGAATTACAATTTCTGGGAGACGACCTGGCTGAGAACTGGATGTTCCAAGTGGAGGACGATTGTGTGAGTCAGTAAATTGAGGAAGTCTCTGAGACTCCCTAGAATCAGAGTCGGCTGCTCAGGCTGGTCCAGGGCCAGCCACCTGCTCGCCCGCCGGCCACAGCCTTGGGGACTGAACATCTGGGAAGCCCCGGAACAGAAGACTTTCTGCTGGAAAGATTTGCAGGGAGCCCTCTGCTGGGAGCAGAGCAAAGGTTTGGGAAGGGGTTAGAACATTCTACAGAGACAGCACAAGGAGAAAGAGGCACCAGAACAGCGAGCTGCTGCTGCCCATGTGAGTGTTTCCAAGGCCACACCCAGAGGAGAGGTGACAGGCCGGCATTTCTGGGCGGGTCACCCTCTCTGCTCTGAAATGAGCATATGGCAGAGTCAGTAGCAACTGGGAGGAATGTCACATTCATAACCTTACAGCAGGTACTAGGGACGGAAGCGCTGATGTCTCCCAAAATGACGCGTATGCTTTCTGCCTGGGACACACAGGACAAGGCTGGCAGGTCCATGCATGCTCTCACTGAGCTCCTGCTGCAATGACATGCAGCCAGCAATGAGCAAACCACAGGGTACTGGCTCTCATGTGGAGTCTGAGTGACCATCTAATGTGAGTGCCAGTTCACTGAGGAAGAAGGAGAAGTAATTCTAAGAGCCACCAAGAAGCAGGACAGAAATGGAGCTCAGCTCTGAGATGTACGGGCAGGCCTCAGTCAGAGCCAAGGGTGTTGTGACCCCCCCTCTGAGGACAGATCCCTGGCATTCCAGTTCTCAGGGCTGTAGACAGGTAGGTTCCAGGCCCAGGACTCTCAAGCACTGGGATCGAGTCTCTAATTTGCTGTTCATATGCTAGAATCGTCAATGAATGAGAACACTACTCCGGTCATTCACCCTCTGACATTTCAGTGAGTGGGAAACCCTAACAACTGACGAGATGGCTTTGTATGACTTGTCTATTGCTGCACAGCAAATTAATCCAATACTTAGTAGCTTAAGACAATAAGGATTTATTATCACTCACAGTTTCCCGGGCTCAAAAATTCAAACAGAGCACAGTGAGGATGGCTTGTCTCTGCTCCCCCATGTGTGGGGCCTTAGCTGGAAGGAGAAAGGCTAGGGCTGGGATGGTCAGAAGGCTCATCCCCTCACACGCTAGACGCTCACTATAGGTTGAAGGCCTAGCTGGGCTGTCGTCCAGAAAACTGACGTGGCTTCTCCATGGGCCCTGGGCTCCTCAGAATATGGTGGCTGGGTTCCAAGGACAAGAGTCCCCAAAGAGAGAGCCAAGCAGATACTATATCCTTTTGATGTCCTAACCTTGGAAGTCACATAGTGTCACTTCTGCCACATTGTATTTGTTAGAAGGGAGTCACTAAGTGGAACCCATATTTAAGGGGAAGATTAGATTCCATCTTTTGGAGAGAGGAATATCAAAGAATCCGTGGACCTGTTTTAGAACCACCACAGGCCTCCTTGTTACATGGATTATGACAAACGGGCATGGAAAGGCTGCTTGCTCCCCACTTTCCCCTTTCCTCACCATAATTAAGGTGTTGAAGCTCGAAGAGTGTAGGGATTGAAAGATATCATTAAGACATTTACTCATGTGAGAAGGCGATAAGACAGTCATTCAGCCTCCAGCTATAACTACCCAAAGAATTCCCGGAGGAGAATTAAATATGGTCCTAAGAAGATTATCAGGTAAGGGAGGTTTTAGCTATCAATAGGGAGAGTTAATAGGAGGCATCATTAGACATTGGACATCTCTTTAGGAAAGTCCACAAAAAAATCAACTCAGGGGAAGAGGAACTGGACAAAACCTATTAGCATGTGCGCAGGAGCCTGTCTAATGTCCAGGCTTTGACTCTTGCCTCTGGATAAGCTAGCTGTTTAAATTACAAGTGACTGAACACAGCCCACTTAGCGGACATGAGCCTCAGTTTCCTCATCCATAAAATGTGAATGAGAACAAAACACAGCTCATAAGGTCTGTGTGAGAATTAAGTTCAGAGATACAGGTAACGCAGTGCGTGACTTGTGGCACATCGTGTTCAGGTTAGTGTTACCCTGTCACTAGCCTTTCCCCTCCCCCTGCCTCTACAAAAAAACCAACTCAGGTCCCCCCTCTCGGTGAAACTCTGAGGGGCCCTGCCTTGCTAGAAAAGTTTCTGTGAGCTTTTCCTATGTGAGAGGAGAGGACCAGGAGGAAAGGAAGAAGAACCAGGACTCATGCTGAGGTGGTTTTTCAGGGAATTTTGAAGAATGAAGTTCAGGAAAGCTCAGGTGTATGAGCCAAGTGGATGACAGAGAAAAGCAGGATTTTCTAAGACAAACCTTTCATGTGGTTCAAAAAAATACAATTATGAACCTGAGTTTATTTTTAATTACCTTTTGGTTTGGGGGATATTTCTTTGGTTGGGACACTGCTCAGAATTTGGACCATGTGGAGACAGTTTTTTATGCATTGCATGTTTTTAACTAAAACTAAGGGCCAGAACTGTTGGTAGAGTTTGCTTCTGTTTATGCATGTTTATGCATAGGGATTTCCAGAAGAAATTACCCATGACCATTAACAGTAGCTTTCTCTGGACTGAGAGAAAGCTATTTTTCATTTATACCCTTTCGTTCTACTAAGTTTTTCTTCAACCTCGGCAGATACCACTTTTTCAACCTACTGAGCATAAATAAGGTGTTTTGCTTTGTTGCAGCCATTTATTAAATACCCATTAAATATCTGTTTTTAGGAATTTTATATGCATTGTATCTGATCCTCACAACTTTGCAAGATTGATTGTATCATCTCTTATTTTATGGATGAGCAAATTAAGGCTTAAAAGATGAAGCGAATATATTAATTGGTCAGGGTTCTCCAGAGAAACAGACAATATATATACTATATTAGAATACATATATATAATATATATTATATATATATATATATATATATATATATATATATATATATAATGGACTATATACAGGATGTATATATAGATATTTGTGTATGTATATCGAGAGAGAGATTAATTGATTTTCAGGAATTGGCTCACGTGACTGTGGGGCTGGCAAGTCCAAATCCACAGGGCAGGCCAGCAGGCTACAAGTTGGGCTAAGAGTTGATGCCACAGTCTTGAGTCTGAGTGCCGCAGATCAGGGGGCTGGAAACTCAGGCAGGGTTTCTACATTGAAGTCTTACGGAGAATTTCTTCTGGAAACCTCAGTCTCTGCTCAGAGGCTTTCAACTGATTGGATGATCATATTTATATTGAGTGGGGTAGTGATTACACAGGTATATTCATCTGCAAAAATTCAGTCAGACCTGTACATTTTGCTGTATGTATGTTATAACTCAATAAGAAAAGGCCAAAGTTTTAAAAAGCCATAATATTGAGCAAAAGAAGCCCCCTTCTCTTTTCCCCCCAAATGCAAGGAGCTGATTCTCATGAGTCAGGACAGCTGCCTTTAGAGAGGAGGAAACGGGTTGTAATTAGGAAAGAGCAGGAGGGGAATATTTTGGAGTGCAGGTAATATTCTATTTCTTGACCTAGGGGTGTTTGCATGCTGGTCCCCTGTAGTAATTCCTTAAACTCTTCATAACACTTATGTTTTATACACTTACATAAACCAGGGGTGCCAAAAAAATGTACACATTTTAAGAGATTTTATCTATGTATTACTTTCCAAAGTTGAATTGAATTACATAGCAATGTGTAGTATGATGTTCGCTCAAAAGACGGTGTTAATTAAATGAATGGTAGTGCCATTTATTGTGTTACAATTTTAATGCAGTTTTTTCCTTTCTTAAAATGTGTATACGTTTTTTTTGGCACCCCCGGTATATATTGCTATGTTTTACAATTTAAAGAAAAAGTTTTAAACAATCTAACAGGCAACTTAGTTGTTGCTTTCTTGATGCTGCTGAAGATTTCAGGCTCTGGGAAGGACCCCCAGGCAGAGTGGCTTTAGCTCAGGGGGCCAGCACCCGGGTCAGGCTCTGCTGCCCCTCCCTGCAAGGAGCGCCTCCCTCCCCTCCCCCTCAGCCCATTAGAACCCCTGGAAATTGCCCCTCCATCATGTCAGAGCTCCTGATTAAGAGGAGGCACATTTTATTGTGGAAAGTTCCTTCCACTTCACAGGAGAAACAGCATTTTCGTCCCTTGTCTGATGTGTTGATTAGATTTCAGACAGGATTAGTGGGGTTGATACCATTAAGTAAAAAGTCATCTCCTTTGGAAACAGCCCAGAAAGTCTGGATTCCATTTTTAAAAGTCTCAGATCCCATTAAGATGACATATTGAGAACTGTGTGGATTCAGATTTGATGGGAGAAGTCAGAACTCCGAGTACCACCAGCAGACTCGTATGGACACCTGGGGGCTGGGGGAGGAAGATGGTCAATGAGGACAGCATAATTTGGCTGTAAGATCAGAGACTTCTCAGCCACTCTCCTCCTCAGGATTAAGTGGCCAATTAATCATATAGTGCCCATCTGCCATCGAATAGCTGAATAAATTACAGTACACCCACACCATGAAAAGGTGTGTGTCCATCTAAAAGTATAAATTAGAGTTACACCGATGGAATTGACAGATTTCCATCATGTATTATTAAATGAGAAAAACAAGATACTTTAGCTCTTACAGCATCTAAGCTGTAGTCCTACCGTATAAAATAATGATAAACAACCTTCCCATTTAATTCCATGAATACTTATATACATGTATATGTACCTGTATGTGAGTCTGCATGTGCTGTATGGAGAAAACTATGAAAAGAAACATACCAGGTTGTTAATATCAGTTACCTCCAGCAGGATTTTGGGTGGTGATGGGTGCCGAAGAGGGTGGAAGAGAGAAGAACCAAACAAAAGGGAATGACAATTAAAAAAAAAAAAAAAACACCAGCCAAGTATGATATGATCAAAATTATGTGTTATGTAAAAATCAATAAGGGTATTAAACCATGTGTTGCATTTCTACTGTCTGTAGCCCTGTTCCAGGCATTGTTAAGAACAGAGGCAGATGCTGTCCGTCAGGAGCTTACATACCCTTTGGGAAAACAGGCATAAACCCTTGCAGTGCTCGGTAGGCAGCAGGATTTGATATTCTAATTCTCTCTTTTCTGCGTTCCTACTACTCTACCATTTCCTGCGCCCACAGTAGGCACCAGGCATAATCACTGCCCTAAGGAACACGTCTAGTTGTGGGAAGTGCAGGCTAATTAGAGAAGGACATACAGAGATGCTAAGTAAATATTTATTGAATTGGGTTAAAATAGTTATAATTTGGACAGAGAGAGGGGCTATGTGAGATTTTGTCTTTATAGTAACCCATCATATCAAGCTCCAAAGGGACCTTACTGCCTATCTAGTCCGACATTTATATTTTACGTATGTGGAAACTGAGGACCAGGGAGAGTAGATGAGAGCAGTCACTTCCGGTACACAGCAGAGTTGGGATCACAACCCACAGTTCAAGGACCAGTCTTGTTTCTTTTCATCATACGATGACGTCTTCAAGCAGAACTGAGAACAAATAGTGCCTGAAAGGGAGGCATTTGACATTTTAGTCCTTTGATATGAAGTGGCTGATGTCATAAGGAAAACATGGTGCTATGGGTTGAATTGTGTCTCCCCAAAAATATGTTCTGGAGCCTGTGAATGTGACTTTATTTGGAGACAGGTTCCTTACAGATGTATCAAGTTAAGATGAAGTCATACAGGATTAGAATGCGTCCTAAATCCAATAGGACTGGTGTCCTTATAAGAAGAGGAACATTTGGACACAGCGATGCGGACACACAGGGGAGACGTCCACATAAGCCTGAGGCAGAGACTGGGGTGATGTATCTACAAGCCAAGGAGCGCCAAGAATTGCTGGTCACCACCAGACACGCGAAGGGCAAAGCAAGCATTCTTCCCTAGAGCCTTCAGAGGGAGGTGACCCTGCGGACACCTTGATTTCAGCCTTCCGGCCTCCAGACCTGTGAGCGAATACCTGTGTATTGTTTTAAGCCCCCCAGTCTGTGGTGCTTTGTGATGGCAGCCACAGGAAATGAATAGTTTGTTAGCTCTGGGGCCAAATCTTATTTCTGTTATTTACAAGGATAATATCAGGCACGTGAAGCTACTTCTTTGGTCCTTGGATCCATTATCTACAGACCAGGGTAATAGCAGTTCCTCGCCTACTGTGAGGATGAAACCAGGGCCTTCAGGTACAGCTCCGAGGTCTGGACCCCTGGGCTGAACTCTGGGAAAGGGAATGGCCCAGGCTGGACTGGGGGAGGGCAGCAGGCTCTGAGTTACTCTTCTCGCTTCACCTCGGTATCACGTGGAGCAGTGCTGGCCAGTTCTTCATCTTTTCAGCTGCAGTTAAGCTACAGTAGTGGCTGGCGTGTTGTTGAGTAATGATGCTCTTGGCTGAAGTTGGGCCCTCCTTGACGTCAAGAACAACTTCATTCTTTGTCTAGAGAGTGATGCTCCAGAAAGATTGGGCTCAAGCTGGGGGGAGAAGGGATTGGTTGGAGACACAAGACCCAGGTCTCTTCCTGGCTTGGGGACTTGTTCTGCGACCTTGAATTTTGCATCCTTGCGGGAATAACACCATCACCTTCTACCTTGAAAGGCATGAAAAAAATTGGATACGTTTTTAAAAGGCCCTTTGAACCATGGAGCAGAGTTAATAAAACACAAACTGATTCAGCTCTAGAGACAGATGGAAATTGGGATTCAGCTTCTAGAGTAGAGGAAAGACAGAATTCCGTCCTTCCTATGTGTATCCATCAAATATTTTTTTTTGAACAATTGCTAGTATCTGGGACACACAGAGAATAAGTCACAGTCTCTGTCCTCAAGGCCTTCAGTCTGGTGTGGACGATGGAGTGTTGTAAGCTCAGGAGGGCCTGAGAGCTGTCAGAAGCTGATACTGCTGAGAAAGACCTGGAGGGTTCTGGAGCTGGGGATGGCCGGAAGGAAGTTCAAGGAAAGGCTTTTAGAGGAGGAAATCTATGTCATCTTTTCACTGCCACTTGTAAAAAGTAATTTTGGTCTCCATATTTCCAGAAAAAGGTATCACAAGTTATGGAATCACCTCCAGTTCACTCACAACATATGATAAAACCTTTTTCTCTCTCTGCCTTGTACTTTCTTAACAATGAGGTGCCTGGAAAACTTATGTCCACATAAAAACCTGCACAGGGTGTATGTAGTAGTTTTATTCATAATAGCTAAAACTTGGAAGCAACCGCAACGTTCTTTTGTAGGTGAATGGATCAACAGTGGTACATCCAAACAATGTAATGTTATTCAGCCCTAGAAAGAAATGAGCTATCAAGCCATGAAAAGACATGGAGGAACCTTAAATGCATATTATTGAGTGAAAGCAGTCATCCTGAAAAGGCTACACACTATATGATTCCAACTCTATGACATTCTAGAGAAGGCCAAATGATGGAGACAGTAATAAGATCAGTGGTTGCCAGGGATTAGGGGGTGGGATGAATGGGCAGGGAAAACACTCAGTGTGATGCCATAACAATGGGTATGTGTCATTATACATTGTCCAAACCATAAAATGCACAGCACCAAGAGTGAACCCTAATGTAAACTGTGGGATTTGGGTAATAATGACGCCCGTGTAAGTTCATCAATTGTAACACATGTACCACTCTGGGAAGGGCTGTTGATGTGGCAGGAGGTGTGCATGTGTGGGGACAGAGGGTATATGGCACCTCTGCACTTTCTGCTCAGGTCTGCTGTGAACCTAAACTATAAAATTTGGAGTCTATTTTTTTAAAAATGAGATGCTCTTGGGAAATTGAAAAATGCCTCTCCTAGCTCTCCCCTCTCTAGTTACCAAACTGTTGCTTGTTTGCGGTGGCCAGCAGGCGGGGTTACACTGAGGCCAGGGGTAGGGAAAGAGATGTCCACGTGAGAGAGAAGAAAGGCTGGCTGCATTCCAGTGCTTCTTAATTTGAAAACACAAAGACGTGTCTTGTGTGAGGAGGGGGCACTTGTTATCATGAGCACACACCACCGTGTGCTCCGTGAACTGACTGTTAGCAGATGTGTGTGTCAGTCAGTTTCATCCCAAACTGAGGGTAAAAGGGTCAGGAATCCCAGGGCTGAGGGCTGGGCAGCAGAGAGGGACACAGAGATGAGGGAGGGGAAAGTCACAGTGGCCTTGAATGAATGTGTCTTGAAGGTGGCAAAACCAGGGGAGGGAGGAGCTGGAGCAGAGAGAGGGTTGTCCCCCCTGCTACCCCCATCTTCCCTGCCTCCTCCTCATTCAAGGAGCCATGCTGGGCACTTCCCATGCATTGCTTGGTTGTCAACTTTGTCTAAAGATCACCCCACTCCTTTATGGAGCTGTGGGACCCTGAGCCTTAGTCCCTGTGTGTGAAATGGGGACAGTAGCACCTTCCCTGGTTACTGAGAGTGTGGGCAGTGGAGGCAGCTCAGCCTCGAGTGGGCACGCCGGGTGCAGCTCCTGACTCTCCCAGTCCCTTGTTTCCTTGCGCTGGCAAACAGAGCTGATCAGACCCTGCGTAGGGCTCAGGGCAAAACTGAAGGGGCTTCATGAAGAGCTACCATTTGAATGTCTGCTCTGCACCAGCCATCATACCAGTGCTCTAACACCCACCATCTCGTCGAACACACAGCGCCCAACGATGACATACGAGGAATTCAAGTTTTCCCAGTTCATAATGAGAACATTGAGGAGCAGAGAGGTTGGGTCCCAGACTTGTCGCTTCCTGAGCACCAAGGTCGCCAGGTGGTTTGCTTCTTCTCCTGTGTCCTGGGTCCCCCCCCCCCCTTTGTCCTTTGCTTGGCTGCCTCCTGTACATTCAAAGCTCTATTTAGATCTCCCCGGGGCTCTAAATAGCCCCACCCTGTCCCTTTCCTTTCTCTACCTACAACACTTAATACATTCTATGCCACCTACTCTGGCTCTTGACCTTGTACTCTTGACCTCTTTGGGCCTCAGTTTCCTCTTTGTAACGGGGGTGGGAGGGTCCACAAGCTCTGGGAGGCCTCTCCTAGCTCTGCCTTCCAGTCTGTGGTTCCACACCCATGGCTCTTGTGCCCCAGCAAGATGTGAGCAACTGGAAGGATGAAACCTAGACTTTCTCTTCTATGTGTTTAATTCCCACCCCCGGGCTCAGCACGTACTAAACAATTGATAAATGTGTATGGAATTGGATTGTGAATGTCTGTGAGACACGTGTTTCTGTAGAACAAAGGTGCATTTGTACAGTTCCGAATCCCACTTTCTCAGTTAACGTGATTCTTGTATATTCCTAACCATTAACATTTTTAGAAAATATCACTTTTAGTGGGCATCATCGTCCATCATAAAGCTCTATCATAATTTATTTAACCATTTCCCTGTTGAAAATTTATGCTATTTTCAATTTTTCACCGTCTTAAGTGGCAGTGTCGTATACATGCCGGTATGTGGCCATCATAGTTCATATCCCTAAAGATGTCCCCAGAAAGATGGAATTATTGGTTAAAAAGCACCAACATTTAAAGTTTTATCCTTTTATCCCCCAAACAAACCATAACCTAAACATCTAGAAAAAAATATCCGAAGGAAGAAAGTATTCTTTCTACCCTCAACCTTCAAGCCAGTAATGCATCTGATTTTGATTGTTTGGCTGGTACTGGGTCAGAAATGAATATTTGCTCAGTGATACCCAGCTCTGCTTCTTAAGTAATTAAGGCAGGAGCCCAGCAGTGCCAGGTGACTCTGCTCAGAGCCCCTCGTACTGATTGCTCCCAGGCCTCCCCTCCCCAGCTCGACATGTGCTCTCCCCACCAGGGAGAGGAAATGCAGGTGGGGATGATACCTCATGGCAGAGCGCAGGGACTGCTCTGGACCTAGCTCCCAGCACCCTCCTCATAGGAGCCCTCCAGGCTGGGAGTACTGCCAGGGGGCCTTGGACCAACGTTCCTGAGGCCAGTGCATCTGACGTTTGCTCTTGGCTGGAATTCAGAGCAGGGAAAAGGAAACTGCATCTGGGCCAAGGTGAACCTGTCTGGTTGGAGGTCCCTGGGCTTCGAGGAGAAGGGCACACAGAGCTGCCAGCCAGGTGTGATGGTGAAGGAGAGCAGAGATACAGGGCCGGCTGACTCACACGGGAACTTCAATCCCAGCTAGTTGTCTTGGCCTGGGGGTGGTCAGTCACAGCGTCTTAAACCTCTGTGACTTACATCTCAGGGCCAAAGCCATCCCTTCATTTTAAAAGGAAGAAGGAGGAAACCAGTATCCACTGAGGATTCGCTATGTGCCAGGCGCTTTACAATACATGGGAGGCTTATTAATATTCCCCTTCTTACAAATGAGCACACCAAGGCCAAGAGAAACAAAAGGCCTTGCTTAACGTTACGGGGCCAATAAATTAAAGAACTGGGATGAGAACTGGCTGCTTTTCAATCCCTGGATACAGAGGCAGTTGCAGTAGGGAAAAGATCACAGGCCTTGGGCTCCCGTTCAGCTCTGCCTTGTGAGCCTCTGCCTCAGCTGTGCCTTGAGCTTGGTGCGCATGTCCTTGGAACTTCAGCTTTCCTCTTCTGTAAATGGGGCTGCCTGCCTTCTAGGGTTCCTGTTAGGGTTATCGGGGAGGGTGGTTGCAAAGAACCTGGCATCATGTTTGGTCCACAGGAAAAGCTCACTAAAGCCTGTTATAACATTCTTTTGCTTCCGTCATCTCTTCCGAGAGCCCTGATGGGGAAGCCCATCCAGGTATGGACCACAGGGATTAGTCTCTGGAACTAACTTCCTCACACCCCAACAACCTCCCCCACCCCCATGTCTGTCCCCAGCCCAGCACAGGGGCTGCTTGATTACTCTGCGACACTCTGGCTTTTCTCTCCGAGCAACAATGTAACAGGAACACCAGAGAGAAGGCTCAGGGCTCTGCATCACTTTTCTGCTTCCCAGATAGTCGTGGTCCCCAGAGAAAGGAAGGACGAGGCTCTGACTCAGGGCTGGGGTGCGGAGGGGGGTAACGGGCAGTGTCCCACATCCAGGTCACGTTTCATCCCGCTCCATCGTAAAGGTCTCCACTGAGCAGAAGGGCTGACAGTGCCCCGCTCTCCTGGTACCCAGGCCTTTGCAGACCCGGGAGTTTGAGCGCTCCCACTGCTCCATGACGGTCAGCCCTGTGCCTTCCTTTAAAGGCTCTGGATTGAGCACAGCCACCTTGAATGGGATCCTGGAGGACCAGCCAAGCCCTGAGAGCTGCTTCCCAGCCTGCCTGGGAAACGTTTCATTTTCTATTTGCAGAATCACAGATGTTGACTTTCGATGTCTTCCTCTCTCCCTCTGGGCCTCAACTCAGTGATGACAGCTATTTCATTTCTTTTTTATTTATTTTTTTCTTTTCCCTGTAAAGAGAAAAAGTCAGGAGGGCTCAGAAAGGTTGTTAAAATATTGGAAGGGTTATTACATACTGGCTACTGGGCTGAGAAGGAAAAGACGTAGCCCTCTCCGCGTGGAGCCAGCAGCAGTCATCAGAAGGGGCTGAGTGGAGCACCCTTTAAGGCAGTGTTTCTTAATCTTGCGTGTGTTTGAAAATCGCCCAGGGACCTTGTTCCCATGCAGACCCAGATTCAGTAGGTCTAATGAGCTCCCGGATGAGGTCCACTCTGCCGGTTCAGGACCACGCTCAGAGAAACCGATGTGGAGCTTCTTCCTGTCTCTACCTCGCTCTAGGCCTGAAATGCTGTGATTAATAAATGCTTCATGCAGCTGGGTCTGTGCAGGCAAGATGCTGGCCAAGCGAGCTTCTCTTAGCAGATACTTGAAAATAATTCAAACCCACACTTAGGCTTTTATCACTCCTGCTCTCTTTAAACAGAAGGTCATTCAGATATACACAGATTCCCAAAGAAGGTGTCTTCGGACCAGAATCTGTCCCAACAGGTCACATGAAGTATTTTATTGGGGGGAGTAGGGAGGGGGGGAGTCTTTCTCCTTTCACTCCGTTCCATACCTTTGCTTTGTCTTTTTTTTTTTTTAATGAAATTCAGTTCAATCATTAGGATACTAGGCTGAATTTTTTGCCATTCCACAAATGGGCAAGTCTCTGAATACCCAGTGAAAACTACCTTTTCCCTTATACATTTCCTAGTTACTTAAAAAAAAAAATTATATATATATATAATTGTACACAGGGGCTCAACTTTAAGAACATGCCTTATATGATAACAAACAGAATGGATATTTATTGTGCACTAGAAAGTGCTATCAGTTTTATAAATCAGTTTTCACTGCAGCATGTCTTCAGGTGATGAAGTCTTTCTAGGCATTTAACTATGAAAATCTTGCCATCAGAGATTCTGACTTAATTGGTCTGAGGAGGGAGTGGGGCACTAATTTTATTTTTCAAAGCTTCCAAGATGATTTTACGGCACATCCAGGTTTGAGAACTACTAGACTAAATGATGTCAAGTTTCCAACTTTAAACTATTCAGATGACTTGCTGTTCATTTAAATTCAACCCACATTTTTGCATGCTTCTGAATGCCAGGAACCATGTGAGGCTTCAGAGATATGAGTACATCAGTCCCAGTTTCTATCTCGAAGGTTCCCACAGTCTAGCAAGGGAGATAAAACACGCAGAATTAATTTTACCTGGAGGCCCCACAAAGGGTGAAACAGGGTAATGTTGCCTGCCAATACAAATAAAAGAAAAAGGAATGGGCTAACCTGTGTTTATCTTCCCTGCCATATTAATTCTCCTCTCCCTTCCTCCCAGAGGGAATAGAAAACAGATCAAGTAGAAACACAGTGAAGTTGCAGGGCAGATACCTGGCTCTCAGATTTGAATTCTGGGGGGGAATGGGCAGGGCACTGGGAGGCTAAGGTGTGTAGCCTTCCAGACTAGGTGAATCTTAATTCAGAAATACAAAACCTTCCCACACCAGCAGCTCCTCTGCCAAAACTGTCAAGTAACTAAAATCATCTTCTCTGTGATCCTCCCACCTCTTTTTCTAGCAGCCCCTACCTTTTGGGTGCCCTTCTTCACAGAGGGCCTCAGCCGGTCCGCTCCCTGTTCTATGCCCCTCACCGCCTCCAGGCTTACCTGTCCCCAGATTACCTCTCACCAGTGATAGTTCTGACCTGTGCTGCAGGCGTCAGTGAGCTGGGCTGGACTCCATACCGAGCTAGGAATGGCCAAGACCGGCTCAAGAATATTGCTCTGTAACATAGGAATCTATTCCTCCAAAAGCCATCCTAGTGTGGGGGATTCAAGAATGAGACCGTTTAATAAATGCAACACCAGGCAGCCCCAACTTAATCAACGGCAGAATAAAGCAAATAGATTTAGACAAAAAATAGCACCTGTCCCCAGGCTGCCCCTTGACTTCACTTCTTGGCCTCAGCAAGTAAGGTCACGTGGGGTCCTGTTTCACAAGGAAAGGAGCGCTTGCTCCCAGGCAGCGCTGGCCAAAGAGGATCTGGACTGCTTTTTGAGACGGTGATTCTCCGCACTGGAAACCTTGTGTGAGGACATGGGATGATGTTTTGGGGCAGGACTATTTGAACAATGGGTCGGATGTTGGCTATTTTTTTTTTTAATTTTTTAAAAAATTTATTGGGGTGACAATTGTTAGTAAAATTATGTAGATTTCAGGTGTACAATTCTGTATTATATCATCTATAAATCCCATTGTGTGTTCACCACCCAGAGTCAGTTCTCCTTCCATCACCATATATTTGATCCCCCTTACCCTCATCTCCCACCCCCCACCCCACATACCTTACAGGGACCCTCTAAAAACCCTGATGGCCTGCCTTTCACTGCCTTCCAATTCTACAATTTTTTGAAGTATTTGAATTGAATTCAGGAGGTCTCCTTCAAGTGGAGGAGCGATGACAATCCTTAACTGGGAGGAGCGATGAACAAAGGTTAACTGGGACACTCCTCGAATCCACTCTGTGATGCTCAAATACATTCTACACTTCCCCCTCACAATAACCACAAAGGGTAGACATTATACACATTTTACAAATAAAGAAACTGAGGCGCAAAGATGCTGGAAGATTTGCCCAATATTCCACAAAAGACAAGCGGTTTAAGCCCGGGTTTCCGGGCTTTCAATCTGATGCTCATAGTATGATGTCATGATTTGTATGCCATTCAGACACAGTAAGAGCTGAAAAAAATATCCATAGTACATATATATCTTCAAGAAAGAAAATTATCTCGAAGAAGACCGGGTTTGGGAGAATTGGGTGGATGGGTTAGCTGTCAGGGCAGTGCTCATGCGTCACCAGGAGGGGGCAGAAGCCTGCCATTCTAGATGCTTACATCCTTTCAAGTCCATCTGGGAGTAAGTCTTAAGACCTTTTCACTGAGGAGCCCAAAGAAAAAGCAAGAAAGCGCCAGTGTGGACTGCTGTGGAGGCCGGATTCAGGGAGCATGCATCTGAGAGCCAGGGACATGGGAAGAATAGCCCTCCCCTCTGTGGCCTGCACCCAGAAGGCTGAAAGCACAAGATTTGGGTTCTCAGTCTGCCATTGCCTAGCTTGTGTCCCTTTCCCTCTCTGCGTCTGCTTCTGCATCCATGAAAAGAAAATAATAACAAATATGTCCCAGGAGTATTGGAATAATTAGGTAAAAGCACTTTGCCAATTATAAAACGTGCCCGAAGGTTAGTTGAGGTAAGTTCAAAAGTGCTCCCCATAGTATCTCACTAGCACATGGGCTGCTGACAAGGTGGTCAGATGCCACCTGTGCTGGGAGGCTGGGGGTGGGGAAGGGGCTGGCACTCAGGTAGTAGGCAGAGGGAGAAGGGGATGCTACTGCCCCCATTCTCTGGTCAGAGTCATATTGACCTCAGGACATTCCCTCCCAATGTGCTGTGCTTCACTCGGCTGCCTGATCTCTGGGGTCTTGTGTCCTCAGAGGAGAGCCCTGAACCTCCCTGGGCAGGAGCTGAGAGGCCTGAGTTTCAGCAATGTGACTCAGCTCCCTTAGCCCCAGGGGTCGTGGTTGGAGTCCCCTCTCAGCCTGATGGCTCAGAACTGGAAAGCTGCTGGTGAGGCTGAGCAAGAGAGACCAGGTACCCCACACGTACCACTTGTCACAGTAACAACAGTTTACAGTTCTGCCCAGGAGCACAACTCACTGTCCCATTCGTGATTTGGTTCATCAGGCCGACAATCCTGAGAGGCAGGTAGGACAAATATGACTTTAACTCCATTTTTTTTAAGATGAAGAAACTCTTAGCAAGCTTAACCGATTTGCCCAAAGTCACACAGTGGCTAAAACAAAACAAAACAAAACAAACTCAGAACCTGACCTATGGCCTTAAAATCACCACCTTGCACTAATGTTTCCGCCAACAGAGATCTTCCATCTCTCCAGCAGCTCTCGCTCTCTCTCTCTTTTCACTTCTGGTATAGATATGTAAGGCCATCATTTTCAACTTAGGACACGTTATCATTATCGAGCTATGCAAAGATCCTCTGCTGCTTGATTTAGTTATTTCATTTTCCCATCATCCCCAGTTTGTGTTTCCACTCTGTTGTACCCCTTCTTGCCCACAAATGAGCACCCCCTCAATTTGGTTGGTTGGTTCGTTCACTCATTCATTCAAAGGCTTGAGCCAGATACATTTCTGACCTATACTGTGTTTATAATGCTTTTGACAAGCATTTTTGTTATTGTTCACCACTCATGGACTCAAACCTCTGGTCCTTTTTCTGCTATACTCCAAGTAATTCCCCGTCTTATATGCTTTACTCATCCCCCACTCCTCCCATCCCTAAATATATTACTTGCTAAATATATTACTTACTTTGTTTTATTCTTATTGGCTTCTGATTTGTTTTATCTTATTCTGGATGTTAATTATCACCTTGGAGTTGTTTCCCTACTTGTTTTGTATTATTTGTTTATTCACTGTACTTGCGTTTGAGTCCTTCATCCAAGTTGGCGACACTGTTGTCCAGAATGAATCACTTCAAGTCAATTCTCAACCATCCCATAAAAGTCTGAGTGAATTCCTTATAAGGCTGTCAGAAATCACTGATATTCTTGCTTTCATTTTGATCCTTTTTCAAGTTTAACATACTCTTTAATAGTTGAATGATGGAGCAGTGGTGTCCATTACAGAACATAACGGAAATGTTCTATATATTTTGCGCTCAATGTGGTAGCCACTAGTAATTTGTGATTATTGAGCAGTTGCAATGTGGCTTGTGTGACTAAGGAGCTAAATTTTAATTTTAATTAAAATTTAATGCTTTTTAAAAAAATTCTTGAGATAATCATGAAAAAATTTTTTTCAGTTCATTAATGGTCAAGATTACATTAATTGTTTTTTTCTCACATTAAACTATCCCATATTCTGAAATAAGCATTACCTGGTCACAGCTTTTTAAATACATTGTTTCATATAGTTAGGTAATATTTTAATTAGAATTTTCATATCCATAGTCAAATATGATAGTTTTTTTTAACCATTCTTATCTGACTTTGTAATAAAGTTTTGACCAATTTTATAACAAAGGAGAAAGTGATTTCTATTTTCTGGAACAATTTATATATGTCAGGGAATTATCTTTACAAGTGGGTGAACTTATCTATAAAACCACCTGAGCCTAGGGCTTTGCAGGAAGAGTGTAGGTATGTGTGTGTGTGTGTGTGGGGGGGGGCATGTCTTTGATTATATTGTAATTCTTAACTGAATACTTGACAACTCAGTTTGCTATTCTTCCAATTTTGGAATTTCATATTTTTCCAGAATTCGATCAATTTTACTAAGTCTCCAAATTACGATTCTTCATAATATAATTGTTAGTTTAAGACTTTTTTGTGTGTTTGTGTTTCTTTCAGTATTAATTGCACGTTTACATTTTCTTTCTTTTCTCCTTTAATTTTGTCATGTATTTGTATATTTTATAACCTTTTCAGAAAACCAGCTTGTTTAATTTCTTGTTATTGCTGCACTCTATTTCTCTGCTGACCTTATATATGTTTTCCTTTCTTCTTCATCTTCTGCTTTTCTTTTATTTTTAAGTTTATTTTGGAGCTTTTTTCTAGATTTCTTCCTGCATTGAAAACTTAACTTCAAGAATGTTTTAAAAAACAGTTTGGAGATAAGCCATCTGAAGCCTTATATAACCTTATATATCTGATACCATTTTTATTTTACTTTTATTTAAATGATAGTTTGGCTGGATATTAAACTCTAGGTTTGAAATCCTTTTCAATCAAACCTTTAAATAATAACTTCATTGTCTCCTTATCCAGCTGTGTTATTGAGGTGTCATGACATTCTGATTCTTTTTCCTTTATAGTTGATCTTCTTTTTCTTTATAAATGTTTAGAGAATTTTCTCTTTGTCATTAATGTTCTTAAATTTTACCACACTATATCTAGGTGTGAGTTTCTTTCTATCTTATTTAACACTGAATCCTTTCAATCTGAAGTTTTATATTTTCTTTATTTCTAAGAAATTCTCCGTCATTATACCTTCAAATATATCCTCTCTCTGTAATTCATTTTCGTTCTGGCTCCAAAGCCTGTGATCCTGACCACTATACCATTCTCCCTCTCTAAAAAGAGAATCGACATTTTATAGCCCTTGTCTGTTTAGGTACTGTCTCCTTCCACCACATTGTAAAAGGCAGTGATAGGGTCCTATTTTGTCTCTGTGTTTCTCGTGCATCAGTGCCCACTGCATGTTGAATGAATGAATGAATGAACTAAGCATGGAGGAGTTGGGGTGGCCACAGGGCTGGAGCAGGAGGTGCTATGAGGCCAGGGCAGCAACCACGCTGCATGACAGTCCTGTGTGTCCAGGTGCATGACCTCTATCAGGGTGGCAGCCCCTTTAGCACATCCCTCCCTGTGGGAGTTAGCACCTAGGCAGACAGCCCAGCCCAGCCATGCTCTGAGATAATGACCTAGGGTGAGTACCTACTGTTTGCTCAACCAGCTCTCCATCTGGCCGGAAACTCCATTCTGACAGCTGTGGGATCCTGAGGTCAGGCCTGTTTGGCTCCCTCCTGTCCAGCTGTGGCAAGTTGTCCTCCTCTTTCTCCCTCACTCTTCTCTTCCATAACTTGGGGATAATATCACCCCCTGTCCAGCTTCCAGGGGTGTAAGAAGCAGCAGAAGAGATGTGTAAGTGCTTTGTAAGTGGGAAGAGCTGCACACAACCACGTGCTGCTATTATCAGACATGGACCACAGTGCGTGTAAGAACTTTTAGCCTGGAGTCTGAGTTCTGAAGGGAGATCCCACACGGTGATAGGGAGTCCTTGATCTAATCCTGCTTCCTTAGAAGCCGGCAAGACTTGCCGTAGGTTTGTGGCTTTTTATATCATTGGGAAGAAAGTTCTGGGAACCAGAGTCAGCTGCTATCCCAATGGAGAAGCAACTCCGTATTGGTGATTCTGTCCGCCCTTCACCCTCTCCTCCACCTTCACCTACACCCTTGTACTATCTTTCCCAGCTCCGTCCTCCCCATCATCCCTTCGTCTAGTTACATTGAGCCTTCCATGTTAGCCTTCCTTGTTTGTGAGACAGCCCCACCCTCTGAGCATTTCTCTTCCCCTCTGTCCAACAGAACTTCCTTTGCTATATACTGTGTGACCCTGCTCTCAGGCCTAAGCTGAGGAATTCAGTGTGTCTCCTGGATGGTAGATGATATAGGCTTACTCCTCTTAAGTTCTATACATTTTCTTCGAATAGGGCACCCAAAGTCTTAATCCAAAGGGGCGCAAGTGGTAGAAATGTCAGATGTCAGGGAGAAGGGAAGAAGATGCTGTAAGCCTCTCAAATAGCCCACTTAGACAGTGATATAGAATCTTGAGAAATACTGCCTTCGTTTCCAAGACAGACATTTTTCTGGATGAAATTCTCCTGGACCTAGGCTATCAGCTCTCTAGAACCACCGCCTCACTTTAAGCTTCTTTTAATGGCCCCTCCCAGCAGCCCTTGAACCTTTATCAATTCATGCTTTTTCTACCATCTCCTCAGTTTTATATTTTTTAAGTAGATCTGATGCCCTTTCAATATTCCTGCCTTTCTGATCTTCTTTCATAAAAGTCTTCCTTTTTATAGCATTATTTTAAGAGGTTTCAAGTATGAGGTGGGAAATTGGATTATCTTGGGCCCCATCCAACCCTGAACTGATTGATTCTGTGAAATTTGCAACACGGTTAACACTAAACTAGCACCACAGAGGATCACTCATGATTAAACTTTCAACTATGTGGGTGGTGCCCTTCTGCTTAATGACAAGATGCAACACTAAACAGCAATACTTTGGTGTTAAGCTGAGTGATTTACTCTGACATTATCTAGTTTGAACATTCAAACTAACCACATTCCTGGTATGCCATGGAAATCCTATCTTAGTAATGACAATAATAGATAACACACAATATACCAGGTACTGTCCCAAGTACTTTACGCACATTAGCTTATTAATTTCTCACAGTAATGCTATGAGCTAATTAATAGTTTCATCTCTGTATTACAGAAGGGAAAACTGAAGCACAGAGAGGTTAAGTAATTTGCCCAAGATTGGAGTTGGTAATTGATAGAGCTGGTATTCAAACTCAGCCGTCTGGCCTCATAACCACTACTCGTACTACCTTCTGAAGCTCAGAAAAGATGATTGTGCACCCCCCCCCCATATGTAATTATGCTGTCATAGCTCCTCAGAGGAGACTATTAGAACCTTTTCATGCTTTTTCTACCATCTCTTATACCCTTATATTGTGTGTCTGGGTTTTACCGACAAGCGTTGGAAGAATTAGGAGACCTTTGAAAGAGATAACTGCTGTAAGAAACTGACGCTACAATAAGAAACAGGAAGCAAGCAATGTTTCAGTCAAAGTAAGGAGGGTTGGAGAGGGGAGCAGAGGAGGAAATGAGGGGACTTGTGGAGGGACTGGAAATTACAAGCACATGCCACACAAAAGGAAATTAATACAACAGAGCATTTGAAATCATAAAGATGTCCATTTCATCTATAGAATTTCAATTGAAGTCCGACAGGGTGTTGTGTTTTGTTTTGTTTGGAACTAGACAATCTGATCCCAAATTTGATTTGGAAGAGCAAAGGACCAAGAATAACTGAGATGCAATTTTGAAAAAGTACAAGGTGGAAGAACTTGCCCTATCAAGACTTATTATGAAAATATTTACTAATAAAGACAATAGAGTTTGGGAAAAAGAATAGACCAATGGAGAACAATAAAGCCCAGACACTGGCTCACTCATGTGTGAAAACAATACAAGGCAGAGAGGATGTTACAAAGCACTGTGGAAGGGATGGTCTATTTAATAAATGAGTCCTAGGAACAACTTTTATCCATATGGAAAATACAAAATTAGATTTCTACCTTAGATCAGATAGATTTAGTCCAGGTAAATTAAAAAGCTAAAAACAAAAGGCAAGGGGCAGCTAGATGGCTCAGTTGGTTAGAGTGTGAGCTCTGAACAACAGAGTTGCCAGTTCGATTCCCACGTGGGCCAGTGAGCTGCACCCTCCACGACTAGATTAAAGACAACAAGCTGCCGGCAGCGCAGTTGGGTGGCTCAATTGGTTAGACCACAAACTCTCAACAACAAGTTCAATTCCCTTATGGGATGGTGGGCTGCGCCCCCTGCAACTAAAGATTGAAAATGGCGACTGGACTTGGAGCTGAGCTGCGCCCTCCACAACTAGATTGAAGGACAACGACTTAGAGCTGATGGGCCCTGGAGAAACACAGCGTTCCCCAATATTCCCCCAATAAATTTTTTGGGGAAAAAACAACAAAAAGCAAAAGGCAAAACTTTAAAACAAAAGATGAAAGTATAGGACAATTCTTCATTATCTTAAGATAAAGAAGGATTTCTTTTAAAAACACACACAAAAAAACCCCGATGATTTGATTACATTAAAATTAACTTCTGCACAACAAAAGGTTACTATAACAAAGTGAAAAACAAGCCCATAGGGGATGGCTGATTAGCTCAGTTGGTTAGAGTGCGGTGCTAATAACACCAAGGTTGCTGGTTCGATCCCTGCATGGGTCACTGTGAGCTGTGCCCTCCTTAAAAAAAAACAACAACACACACTCAAAACAAACCATAGCCTGGGAGAAGATATTTGCAATGAATATAACATGTAAAGAAATCTCTCAAATTAATTAGAAAGAGATAACACGGGGTGGGGAGATGAAATGGGCAAAGAACATAAAGTATTGATTTGTAGAAGAGGAACCCCAGAAGGTCAATAAAAATACAGAAAGATGCTTGCTCTCACTGTAAATCACAGAAATACAAATCAAAGCAATAATGAAATACCATTCACACCCACCAGATCAGCAAAAATTTATGTCAGCCAATGCCAAGTGTTAGCAAAGATCTGTTAAATCACAGAGCCTCAGTCACTGCTGGTGGGACTGGAAGTTGACAGCAGTACTTTGGAAAGTAAAATTGTAGGTGGTCATATCCAGAAATTCCACTCCTAGGAATATAGTCTTGTATATGTACACAAGGAAATGTGTATTAAGATGTTTGTTGCAGCATGGAAACAACTTAGACGTCCGTCCATAAGAGAATAGATGACAAACTTGTATTATACAATACAGCATGTGTCAGCATAGATTAAAATCTCACAATTGCAATGCTAAAGGAGAACTGCACATTGCAGAAGATTGTACTATATACTGGGGGTGCCAAAAAATTGTATACA
Organism: Rhinolophus sinicus; assembly: GCF_057876585.1. NCBI lineage: Eukaryota > Metazoa > Chordata > Mammalia > Chiroptera > Rhinolophidae > Rhinolophus > Rhinolophus sinicus. The sequence continues at coordinate 170,613,239 of NC_142502.1, read as the reverse complement.
AGTGGACACTTTTGTCAACGTAGCTCAAGCAGTAGTTTGCCGTCATCAGAAGTGTCTGGACACTGATGGTCACCACTATGAGCACCTCTTGTAATTGCAGAAGTCATACGTGACTTGTATTCATCTTTTGTTATCAGTATATATTGAATATTACAATTTTAATAGTGTTTTCCTTTCTTAAAATCTGTATACTTTTTTTGGCACCCTCTGTATATATAATACTACACACACACACACACACACACACACACGGCTTAAAAGCTAACATAGTAATACTTTAAAATGTTTATGATACATAAAAATAATAAAAATAGCAAAAATGCATAAAAACATGCATGAGAATGATTAACACAGCGAAACAGTGCTCAGCTCTGGGAAGTGAGGGAGGAGAGTGGGATGGGGAGGAGCACAGGGGCAAACTCAGTTATGTCTTTAATATTTACTTTCTCCGAAGTAAAAAGACCTGAAGCAAATAAGGCAATATGCTAATATTTGCTAAAGCTGATGTGGCCATCATTGATGCTGTCCACCAAATATTTCTGACTCTCTGCTTTCCAGGCCCCTGGTAGGATTGCATTTCCCATCCACCTTGAAGTTAGGGATGGCCTAGAGACTTACTTTGGCCAATGAACTGGAGTGGAAGTGACTTGTGTTTCTGGCCCCACGAAACAGTGCACAGAAGCTTTAGTCGACTTGGCAGCCCAGAGACAAAGCTTCACTCTTCCTCAGTCCCTGAGCAGGCATGCTGTCCTTAGGCAATCCATGGAGGACAGGTGGATGAGTGAGAAGTGAACCCTTGTTGCTTTCCATCCCTGAGATTTGGTGATGTTTGTTACCACAGCACAACCAAGGCTGTTCTGACTGATACAACTGGGAAGTGGGTCCACAAGGGTTCACTGTATTAGTCTCTGGTTTTATCTACATGTTAAAATACTACAAATAAAAATTTAAAACAGTTTTAAAATTGGACTGGATTAGTCATACTTCTCAGTTCACAGCACATTATCTTGACTGGTCTGTGCAAGGCCCTTCTCTTATTTTATTAACGTTTGTTTTCTTAACTACTTCAAACTTGGGATGGAAGCAGAATTGAACTACAGGAGCACCTTCATCAGAGGAATGAATGATGGGTTCACACTCCCAGCACAAGTCCAGGCTTCCTGCAGTGCTAGCCATCAGCATGTGAGAGCCAGAAACCCAACTAGAAAGTCTTAGCTCTTCTCCAGAGTAATGTAAACAAGAATTGTGATAAATTTACTGGCTCCAACTGTTGCTGACTCTTTGTAAGCCTTTCAGAAAAATGTCTCCCTCTTTGTTCCCAATGCTCTGATGTATCAGAAAGCAATAGGCTGCCCCCAGGGAGTCTCTTCCTTGTTGTCTTAGAGCCAACACCTGCCCTCCATTCCCACCATCCAGTGACTATTAACCTAGTCACCTTTTTAAAGAAATGCTAAGAAAACTTTCCCACACCTCTTGGCTTCCAGGTTCCTTTCCTAGGCTGCTCGCAAAACCCTCAGGGAGTAAAAACCCCAGAAAGAGGTGGCAGGAGGGGTCAGAGTGCTGGGAGAAGAAAGAGAAACTCCAAGCTCTTGGCCAGTTCTGTTGGGTACTTTGCAGCGAAACACAAGAGGTGCCTGGAAGTTACCGTGAAATGTGATGCCTTTGAGAAGTTCCGTGGAAAGAATGACATCATGACCAAGCACTCCCCCCCGACCCCACCTTTTTTCCAGTGGGAGTGAGAAATAAATAGACTGACACATTTTCCAGTCAGGGAGCAATTCTGGAGAGCAAGTTTACCTTGGCACAGGCGCTCAGGTGGGGCTGTGAGAAACCTTATCTGTGCTTGCCCAGTAAACAAGGAGCCCTCAATCTCCCTGGAGCCTTGGCCACTGAGCAGGTGACCACCGGAGGCAGGTGAGCAGGGTGAGCTGAGGGCTGGCCAGAGCTACTGCAGAGCCAGCCAGGCCTGGGAGCAGGCTGTGTTGGGTAAATATTGCCTAGATTTGATGGACGTACTCATTTACTGACTGTTGGTTGCCAAGAGAAATGCCGTCAAGTCCACTGGATTCACAGGTAAAATGGCCATCCCTTAATTTGATGATTCTCAAACTGTAATATGCACATGGTCACCTGGGGAATCTCATTAAAACGCAGTGTCCGATTCAGCAAGTTGGGGCAGGGATGAAAAATTGCATTTCTAACAAGCTGCCCGGTGACACTGATGGTGCTGGTCTAAGGGCCACCCTGTGAGCTAGCCGAGTCTTAACGTTCAGGTGACCGTGTCCATTTCACACAGTCGAAATAGTTACTGTCTAAGGGGCTCCATCTGCTTCTGTGACAGGTGCTGTACCAGCTGTTTTCTGTCACCTCGCTCTTTTACTCTTCACACCAGCTCTGCAAGGTGGGTGTTATTGTCCCTGCCCCCTCTTTGGCAGGCAAGGAGATTGAAGCTAAAGGAGGTTAATTTGTGCTACATATGTGACACTTCCAAGAGCTTCTATTGCTACCTTCCCTCCCTTTCCTAATGATATGAAATAACCCAAAGACAAAGGATAATAAACACCCCACGGTAGGGCTGGGCATTGTCTGCTTATGGCCATTGGGCCTCTTGATACCCGAGAATGGGTAATTCCTTTTGTACAGAATCCTGGGGTCCAAGCACAGGAATTCAGGACTTCTAGAATCAATGTTTGACCTAGTAAGCCCTGGCCTCAACAGAGGAGAGAGTTGGTCAGAAAGGTGGACGAGTGTGGTTTTCAAATCCCTCTAGTGCGGATGTGTTCACCCCCAGGACACGCTATTTGGGATCCTTAGTACCAGGTGGAGATGCTTTGATGAGTCAGCTTGGAAAGAATGCCTCTTAAGGGCCATTCAGGACTTCAGGAGAGGAAAAAAAAATGCCCCAGCTTGTGGCAACAGCAAAGTGAAGGCAATGATAACCAACTGACCCACCTGGAGATAATTAAGTACCTCGAAGAACTATGATGGGCCCTTGCAAAACCCAGACAGCTTCCAGGTATGAACTTGCATCACCTCAGGATCGGAAGGAGTAAGTGGCCTGCCTGGCTGGGCGTGGCTCTACGCTACACACAGGGCCAAGGGGGGAAATTACGAGACTCCCCTGACGCCCTTGGAAGACCTGAATTCCGGTGACCCCTCCACAACTGGGCCTGATCCAGGACTCCATCAGCATTGGAACCTCATTCACCATGGTTACAAGATGAGACCATGATTTGTACAGTCTCTTTTGGGGCTCCATCACAACTCCATCCCTGGAAGAACACACTTAGGGCAACAAGTCCCAGGGCAAATTGAAGGCCTCTGAAGAAGGTATCTTTAATTTTTTATTTACATATTACATCATTCTGGAAAGTATTTGAGGGAGTTTACAGAAACCACATAAAATAGAGCAAAGTTTTTTTTTTTTTTTAAATAGAATATAGGGCAAGGGAAAATAAAAGGTAAAAGAGAACAAAGCCTGGTATGGTTACTACCATACCAGGTAATACTATAACGTCCTTGTATTTGGACTAATGTACCGTCAAACCTAGCTGTGACTTCCTAACCTAAAAAGCAAAAGTGCAAGAAAATCGTGTACGGCGCTCACTGTACCTGATACCAAAAATGAAACAGTTGCTTCAGAGAAGAACATCTCTTCCTGATGCTGGGGCTCCCCGTGCAGCCTCATAAGGGACAATCAAGGGTCAATTGGAAGACACCATAGCATGTCATGAAGAGTATCCTTCACAGCAGCTCTGTGGGAAAACCTGTCGGTCATTTCATGGGACTGATTCCTATAACACCCCAATGCAGGCTGATGGCCATGCCAAAGCCTACGCCCTCCATCAAGAAAAATGATGGAAGACTCCAGCATGACCCCTGCTGAGCTGACTTAATCCCAGGAGAAAAATCAAAGGTAAGGAACTGCTTTAGGAATCTGGAGAGCCAATTTCTAAGTTCCCATTCCCACCAACCCTACCTCTCTGGGAATGTGAATTCAGTCTTCTCCCCAAGTCTCCACCCTTACTCAGTGACTTGGGGTGTGAGTCTGTAGTGCTCCCAGCCAACCTGAAGACATTGAAAGCTAAACCAAAAGGTACAACATGTAGCCCATCCACAGGCTCGGAACAATGATCTTCCCAGCATGACCCACTGAGCATGAAGCAGTCTCCTTTCTGGGGGGAGGCACAGGCCAGGGAGCCAGCGGACCAAGTGTTGGTCTTGAGCTCGCCACTTACTGACTGTAAGAAGTGAGGAAAGGCACCTTCTCTCTAGGGGCCTTTAGTTCCGTTGTCTGCAAAATGGAGGAGATGGACTAGCATCTAGCCTGCCCCTTCCCTGAGGATTCTACCAGCCACAGCCCTCCGCAATGCAATGCAAACAGAAGGAAGGCAAGAAAGGAGCGTTGTGAACTTTGGGGTCTGTGGTAGGCCCAGGCATTTTGTCACGAGGCAGGACACGCTGACAGGTAATATTTGCCACGCCCCCCCGCCCCCCTCCCTCCAGGTTTGGCTGAGATTTGTTGAACCCACATCTCAATTAGGCTTCTTTCTCATCCCAAGCCTGCTTCTTCCCCTTCCTTTCATTGATCTTGGTCCCAAACCCTATCTCTGCATCTGCCTCTGAAGAACCCAATCTGCAACAGGCCCAGCACTCAGGGCACAGAGACTTGCCAGGCACATGCCCTTCAGAACAGAAGCCTTAGCCACCTGGACCCAAGAGCAAGAGAAACAATTAGCATGACTGGTATGACAGCACTAGGAGCCACGGCTGCAACTCAACGGGCAGTTGTCACATGGAGGCCGAGCCGTCTAAAACAGACATGACCCTATTCTCCCCCAACCAGGCCCTCTACACTTTGCTTTTTCCCCCGTGAATGGTGCCAGTTTTCTAGTCACCCAAGTTCAAGAACTCCAAGCCTTTTCCAATTCCCTCTCCCTCCTACTCCTACCTCTAAACAGTTGCAAAGTTCTGAAGCCTCCATCTTTGCATTGCCAATCACCATCACCCGCACCTCCTACCAACACCACCTCCCTCTCAGGCCATCGCAGCTGCCCCCTCACTGACTTGCCTCTCTCCTGTCACCCCCTCCTTTCTTATGTCAGATGGTTATCCCAGTGTGGGCTCCTGTCACAGAGATGCCTCCTGCTGCTCCCTGGCATTGCTCTACAGAAGGAAGAGAATGCTAGACCTACTGGAGTCACACCAGTCTCTCACACCTGTTTCCCCTGAAGTCACTGGGAGGTATTCGTTGCTGCTTATGACAAATACCCAAACACAAACAAAGGTGGTAAAGCAATGTGAATTGGACGAGAAGTTTCTGTTTTCATTGGGATTGAGGTCAGAGTTATTTCCCTAACTTAGATCCAGAAAACAGAGCACTTGTTCAACTGCCGTGATGCCCCTGGCATACAAGTGTATGTGCTTGTGTGGACATGTGGAGGTCCCAAGAACAAAAGAGTAGGGTTATTTGCTGGCACCCGATACTAGGGTATTTCTTAATGTTCCTTGTTGAACAAATAGCTTTAAGATGCCCATGTCCCCATATGTGGACGGGCAGGCTGTGAAGGTGGGAGTCTGTATGCCTGCCAACGAGGGCTAGTGTAACCACCCTGGACTGCCATGGGAAGGCAGCAAGTCACACACCGTCACACACCTGCGTGCTTCCAGCCAATGTGTTGGCAAGGGTGAGACCCAGGGCAAACACTCCAAGAAATGTGCCGGGAAGAGGGAGAGATGGGATATCAACCATTATATCTGGCATCATTCTCTTCTAAGAGAACTGGCTTGTTCTTTCTCAGAAAACAAGAGAAGGTTGCTGCCTCTGCTGTGTTTTCCTGTAACAAGCAACAAAATGAAATAATCGATGTGGGTTTCACTTCCCTTCTTTACTGTGCATCTTCAAGCAGATCTAACAGACGATAATTTAATCCTGTACCTTTCTGTCAAGGAAGCCAAGTGCTTTCCACTATTGCTCCCTTCTTGTGTGATGAGCTGAGGGCTGGGAATATCAGGCCCACTTTACAGAAGAGTAAACTGAGGCTAGACAAGTGAAGAGAGCTATTTGTTCTCTTAATAAGAATGTCAAACAGCATATCAGGTGTGTGATTCATTAGTCTTCATATTTTTTTCTTTTTAAATGGAGAAATGAATAAGCATTGTGGAAGGTTAGGGTCCTGGAGATGAGGCAATAACAGGAAAATAAACCTGGGGAGTTTGTGTGACGGGGACCCTCTCTAGTGTGGAACTGGAAGCAAAATGAGTCAGGGCTTTCACTAGTGCACTCTCCAACCACCCCCAAATAAAAAAGATTGGGGTGGATAGGAGTGGGGCATGGCCCCCAACGTCCAGAAAGACTCAAACACACATAATGATCTAGCTTTTTTCAATAGTAACATCAGAGGCTTTAAAGAATGAAGTTAGAAAACAGCCTCGGGAGAGTCACCTTCCATCTTTCTGGTTTCCTTTCCTAAAATGAGGCCTGGATAAGGAGGAACAGGCAGCCAGGTACTAGCTGAGAGGGCAGGTGGGGAGTGCAAGGCAAGTTTCCTGCAGTCATACAGGCCTCAGACGTCAGGGCTGGAGGTGCAGGCGGCCAGATGCCCCACTGTCCTCCAGAGCTGGCAAGCAGTCACATCACTGACTCTCTCCGAGCCCCAGATGTGCCACAACATCTGCTCACTAGGCTTAGGAGCCCTTCCTGGAAGCCTCTGCCGCCCGTAGGGCCCCATTAAGCACGTGAAAAGGCATTAGGCCTTTCTCGCCATCATGACCTGTCATCAGCTTTACTCAGGTGGCACAGGACTTCTGCAGTGAGGTCAGGGCCACCTCTCCTGGTGCACACCTGGGCTGCTCGGCCTGGCCTGGGCCTGGGCAAGGGTGCTTGGGGCCCGGGGCCCATTAGTAGGAGTGTCCTTCAGTCTGAAGCTCTGTCCCTTCTTACTGAAAAGGAAGGAAGAAAAGGGTCTGCTGAGACTTTTTCCACGCCACCCCCCTTGGTCACTGGAGTTAATGAATGAAAATGTTGTCATCAGATTAGCGCTGAGGTCAAGGATTCCAATCGTATCCCTCCAGAAGGGCTGGGACCAGTGGGGAAAGTCATTTTCTATACTATGTGCTCTCTGGCTGCACCCACCCCAGCCCTTCTCTGTCTTACCATGGCTTGGTTTTCCCTCATACTTCGACCATCAACCACTAACCATCATCAGCTTTCGTGACCACAGAGAGCTTCCCTTTCGCCCACTTACCCTGCCTGAAATGCCACTGTTGGACGGAGGCCTGCGAGGTATTGCGAGCATGCCATTCTCACAATACTGTGAATTTCTTCGTCAGATCAAGTTTGCTTGCCTGGCAGCTGACTGAGATGAGGGAGCTGAAGGATGAACATTTCAATGGAAAAGAAAAGGCTGGTTTTGGAGTTTAGAAAGCTGTTATGCAGGGAGCATCCGTTTTTTGAGATCAGTGGGTGTCTGGGCCCGGTCAAAGAGAGGTGTGAAAGAAGAGGGAATGGAAAGGGGCAGTCTCAGAAGACTCATCTCACATGACCTCAATTTGACCTACTTAACACTTCGGCTTAGGCCCCACCTAACTGCAGGAGAAATGTTGATGTTAACTCAAATGAGGTAGAGGGGTGGGAAACTGGATTGGTTTTGCAAACAGAAGTGACAACTGTTTTTTCCTGCTGGGAATTCTGTGCACAATCCATTCAGCAGAGCCCAAGGCCCTTTACTAACAAAGAAGTATTCCATTTAGCATGCAGACTTGAAGTTGTGTGTGTGTGAGGGGGGAGGGGTCTAGTGCCCCATCTCAAGATCTAGATTCTTCTGCTCACTCTTAGTTGCCAACACACCCATGGCACTTTCTCACCCCTGAGCCTTTGTTTATGGCGTGCTTATTGCTAGGATGGCCCTTCTCTGGCTTCTATTCATTCTTCGAGGCCAGCTCAACAGCATCCTTTCCCTTTAGTTTCTCCTGATACCATTCATTCATTCATTCATTCATACATTCAACAAATATTTCTTGAGTGCCTACTATGTGGAGGCACTCTTCCAGGTGGTGGAGGTACCGCAGTAAAGAAAAGAGACTCAATCCTTACCTTTCCAGAATTTCTAATCTGGTGGTCAGCACTCCTCTCCCCAAGAGAAGAGTGATCACCCCCATGGTTACATGACTCTACTTGCAGCAGTTATCATATGGTCTTAGAGGGGGCTGGCTTCTGGTTCTCCCAGTGTCCGCAGTATCGGATACCATGCCAGGCGCGAGATGCAGCCACTGATTTCTTTAGAAAAGAACTCAGGAGAAGCAAATCTGGCGGGAAGGGCAGAGGCTAGGAGTCTTCCAGGCAAACTGCAATGTATAGCGTGTGTACCATTTTCACTCAGCTTTATGACTATGTAGGGGATCACTAAAGCAATTTAGGGAATTTGTCTTAAAGTTGTGTTGGTCTGTCACTTAGACTGTGTTTATTTGGGGTAGTTTTGGGGGTGATGGAGACGGGAGAGAACCAAAGTTCTCCTAAGGTGATTCCTCGGAACCACCCCCATCTGGCACATAGTAGGTCCTTAATACCTGTTGGTACAATTGTTGAAAGGGCAGAAAGGTGTAATATGGACCCAGGTATCTGATCCCAAGGCTGGGCACCATGTGGGTGTGAAACACACCTGGGACTCCCGCGAGCTGGTGAGCTCGGGTTACTGAGCTGGCAGAGGCGGTCAGGAGGAGCTGCGGCTCTGTGCATAATTCACTGCTTGCTCCTCCAAGGAGGGGCAGTGGGTGTGAAATCAGCAGGGACACAGCTGCCCCTGGAGGAAGCTAGCAGACATCCTGTATATTTGAAAAGAAAACTGAAAGTGCTTTTCTTCACAAGAAACTACTGTAAGTGTTTTCCTCTTTTTATTTCATGACCCCACAGATACAATGGAGTTTCTCTGGTCCAGAGTTGTGGGTGAAATGGCACGGGGGTTGGGGGCGGACAGCGTACTATGAAGGAAATTTGGACGGTTCCGTGGCCCATGCTCTTTGTCTGATCTGGGGAAGGGATCAGCCTGCCTGAGCCTTTGCCAAGGAGCCCTCTGCTATATGATATGTGTCCTGGTGATAGTAACCTCTTTTCTGGCTGTTAAAGTGCATTCCTGTGTAGCTGTGGAAAGAGAGAAAGCATGCTAGAGTCAGAGCTAGGACAGGAATGTGAGTATTTCCTTAATTGGACACAAGACCCTTGGACTGCTTCCAGTTTTCGTGTTTTCTCTTAAGAGCCTGGACCCTAAAGATTCCATAGAGTTTTCTTTCTCTGAAAAATCCCTTTGGTTCAAAGGCCCCTTGATAAAAATAAAGAAAAAGCCAGGGCTGAATCTCTTTGATATTTGGGAAGGGAAGAAGAGTTCATGAGTCGCCAGATCCCAGGCTTCTTTTGCGGGTGAGAGGGCTCTGGGCAGTAAGAAGGAGAGTTCTGCTGAGATGGCGCACGGTGAGAGTACCCACAGGCTTTATATTGGGCCGCAGAGCCCTGATGATAGGATGCAAAGCACTTTCCTCTTGAGCATTTACAGAAGCAATTTCTCTCAGCCTTACTAGCACCCTGAGAGCTAAAAAGGAACGTCTATTGCCTGCTTTATTGCTTCAGGAGTCTGAGACACAGAGAGGTCATGCAACTTGCCTGAGGACTTACAGCGTAGCCAATCAAAGCCGAGAGAATTTCTGGCTGGTGGGTTCGGGTTGCTTGTGTTGTGGACTGCTAATTCCCTAACTGCTGAGGTGGGAAAGCATGACCACACTCTGAGGCGTAGCACATTCGTCGTGTGTGCAGCTGGACGCCTGTGGGAGTTCCCCCCAAGACAGGAGGAACTGCGGGGTGTGAGGGGAGATGGTGGGACCCTGGAACCACAGCCGTGCCCACCAGGCAGAGCTTCACTGCTTGCCTCTGCCTCCCAAAAGCTGGAAACTTCAGTCAAGGGGCTCCAGGGGAAAATGGGGCAGTCTGTGGTTGAAATGAGTGAAAAACTGAAGCAGATGCAATCAACTCTGATGAAACTCCCCTTTTCCCCCCAAACACCTTAAAAACAAGCCATGTGTCTGCTCAGTGCTTTCCAACTTACCGAGTGTTTTCATAACATTATCTCATTTCAGCCTCACATCAACCCACACAAATTCTTGCCTTTCACATTTCTTATGTACTCAAACGAGTTTCACCAAAAAATTGGCTAGAAACTCCCTTTCTCCTACTCACTATTTTTTTCTTTTTTGTTAAACCCCAAGCCTCTGACTGATATCTTCAAGAAGCTCCCAGATTCCCAGGGAGGAAAATTTATTTATTCTGCCAGCCCTGCCCCCCTGGATGGACATTTATAGTCCTGGACTTTGCTACTGGAACCAACGCTTTTGTCTTTCGTTTATAATTTAGCTGTTAAAACAAACAAACAAAACCAGAGGCCAGGATAAGTGTAGCATTGTGGGGAAAACATAAGCTTTGGAACCAACAAGCCCCAGAGTCAAATTCTGGATCAGTCATTTGAGAGTCAGGTGGCCATGCCCAAGTTACTTAACCTCTGAGAACCTCTCTTTCTTCATCTGTAAAATGGGGCAATAGTGCCTATGTCTTAAAGTTGTCATGAGGCATAAGTGTGTCAACAGATCTGAGCGTACCTCACTCATCAGACAGCTACTTTGTGAAGTCCCTTACAGCTAACCAAAGGAACACTTTCACCATGACTAGGCAAATTAAATGCAATTCTGCCTGTTGGCAAGCCAGAAGGGAGATAAAGTGTGGGAATGCGTTGCTAAATGAACTTAGGTGGAGACTTTTTTTCACTTGATGAATAATTAGCTACATGTCCTGCGTGCATGGCACAGTGGTGCCTGAGGTGACTCCTATAAGATATAAAGCTCAATACCTTCATTCTTTTTTTTAATCCTTATTTTAGGTGAGGGAGAGAAGGAACTGTAAACCTGGATTTATATAATGTTGGAAAGCAAGGCAGTTCTGGTACACTTGGATTTTTATTGAAGCAGAATTGCAATTCAACCCTTTAGTTCCTGGGGACAAAAGTGGGAGAAGGGAGGGAGCACAGAAGCCTCTGAACGGGTATTTAGATCACTGATCTGCACATAGTAGATGCTCAATAAATGTTATTGGTGAACTGGGGTGGTTTAGAGAGTCCAGGTCAGGTATTTGACTTCTGCTGCTGACTTCTTGGCAAGCGCAGTGCAAGACATAGGGTTGTAGTGGAAAGAACATTTGACCATCACTCTGAAGGACTGTGTTCAGGTTCCATCTACACTACTTAATAGCCTGATGACCTTGGACATGCTATTTAATCTCTTAAGTGTCTTCTCACCTGTAAAACGAGGAGACTGGACTAGGTGATTTGAAAGGTCTCTTTCAGCTCTAAGGTTCTGGGGCTCTAAGTAGCTTCACTTGCTTGTGTTTCTGTTTCTTCATTTATTCAAAGGTAGTGCAGAAGGAAAGCTATCTCATAGGATATTAAGAAGAAATGGTCAGTCTGCATGACAAATACTATGTGTCTTTAGAGATCTGAAAGAAATATAGGCATATTAAGTGAACTTTGGCGAATCCCCTAATTTCTTTCAGCCTCAGTTTGCATATTTGTTAACCGGGAACTGTAAGTTGTGCTGTTACTCTTATTACATTCTTTTGAAAGCTGAGATAATGAAATGCTTTGCAAAAACTGCCAGGCACTATATAAAGTGTTGTGATTGACCAATGGCATACTTGTATGGTTGTATCAAAGTTTAGCCCCATGCCTCCGATATTTTCAAATGAAATGAACGTATTATTGCAGTTCTAGAGAGGAGACGGTAAGTGTAGATTTGGGGTCACATCCCAGGCTCACTTTCCACTCCAAGTTACTGACAGAGCTGAAATTTAGTTAAAAGGGGCATTAATATGTTTCCTCAAGAGTAGGCCCCAGGTAATCACCTCAGTGTTGGCCAGTGTAGAGAGTTCTCCTGGAGGCCAGGTATCTGCTCTCGGAGGCCTTGTGTCCCATCTCTTCTCCAAAATGAGGCCATTTTGATACTTCAGGTGTGTGTGGAGGGGGTGAAAGGGTGGCTATTTGAGTTTTGAGAGTTTCACAAAGCAATGATCACAAATATGAAATGCAGGGCTGTTAGCATGTAAAAGTGGTGAGATCGTCCTTTCATCCAGGCCTTTCCAGGGATTACTCTGAGGGAGCAGTGGCAGAAGGTATCAGTTCTGCTTGCCCAGGACCTACCTCAGGCCCCTAAATGTCCCAGCCTAGAAACCAGCTTTCGAAGCATTGACTTCTCCTTTAGCTTCGAAAATGACAGCATGTCACAGCCAGCCTTTGAGAAGATTTCCTACCTTACGCAAAAGGCACAAACAGCCCCCACGTTAGCAGTAACCCCACACCTGGAGTATCCCCTATCAGCTCCTGTCTGTAGAAGCATTGACCTCCCTCGGGACAGTACCTCCAAAGGAGCAGAGTGAAGGTGGTACTTGGCAGCACACATTAATTTCTGATTTATTTTGTGGAGCAGGGATGGGGAGAAGCTCCTGAATTTCCCTACTTGTAGGGAGCAACTAGGGGCTTGTCTTGAAGCTGCATTTTCCTAGGAAATACACTGTTTTTACTCAGGTTGTATATATGAATGAGTAAAAATAGCAAAATTGTTTTAAATTTAATTATCCTTGTCAATTCTTACCGATTATTTTTATTTCGGTTGGCTTAGGAATGCTGATGAAAATTATGAGGGCTTCTGTTAAACCCTCACCATTAACCTTACCATCCTTTACTTAAGATAGGATTAAGTATTTCCACTTTTAAACACATAAAAATGGATTCTGTACATTCACTACCTTTCAAAGAGCTGACTGACTTCAAAGCACATTCAATTTTGCCAAGTTTTTCATACCCTCCTCCACTCCCCACCCCCACACACACTTCATCCGACCCCAGTACACACTTTGGTCAGGGTTGTAAGGCCAATTCACAGGAGTTTTGAAGCAGAGGTGTGAAGCAACGCACTCCAGCCACAGAGGGGCAGCCTCCTATCCAGGCTCTGGGGGCTGTGCAGCCTGACCGCCTGGACAGACCTCCAAAGTTGCAATTCCTGAGCAGTGTGGGAGGGGTTCGGCTGAAGCTCTTTGTTTCTTCTCCTTGGAGCAGATCTGGGAGCCAAGGCTGGTGGGGTGTGCATGAGCGGCGCACAGCCGCACCCCTGTCCTGCTCCGCGGGAGTGTATGTGTCCAGTGGAAAAACCCTAAGACGACACCACTTCCTTTCTCACAGAAATAAAACCCTCCATAGATCTCAGGGATGCAGACTAGCCCCTCGCAAGCTAAGGAGACCCCCGCAGGCTCTCGGTCCTCCCAGCTCCTCCCGTCTTCCCAACGCTTCTTTTTTAGCGATGCTCCCATTTCCACGCAGCTTGCAGGATATAGAGGGGTCGCACCTCCCGCGCAGCGATCGAGGTGCCGCGGGCGAGGATGCCAGGGAGAGGCCTAGTTTGAGAGATAAATGATGAAGCGGGGTCCCGAGTTGTGGGCTAGGGAGAGCGAGTGGGTGCAAAGGAGGGCTCGGGCACCAAGGGACTAGGGTCGAAGCATGGCGCCCTCCCCCGGCGCAGCGCAGCCGGCAAGCGTTCACGTCCGGAACCGGCCCAGTACCCTCTTCATGCCCACAGTCCTCCACCCGCGAGTCCGCGGAGGTGCGTGCAGGGAGCGGGGCTCCGACGCTGGCGGGTTTGTAAGCGCGAAGCGGCACTGACATTGAACTCCAGCCCCGGTGCGTGCGAATCCACGCGCGTGCCTGCGTGTGTGAATCGTGGGGAGGGGGCCGGGCTAGAAGCTGTAACAAACCGCGGCTCTCCGGTACCAGAGCTGAGCGCGTCCCCGAGCCGTCGCCCGCAGGATCTGCGATCGTTGAAGCCATTCATGATTTTGGTGACGTTATTCCAAGAGTGGGCGAGGGAGGGCGGGGCCTCCCGGGGCCGAGCCCCGCCCCGCCCCTATAAATACGGCTTCCCGGGCTCTTTGTGGGGCCGCGAGCTCGGTGGAGAACCAAGAGCTCGGTCTGTTTTGCGGACGCAGCTGGCAGTGGGGCTGTCTCCGGAAGGCGGACGGGCGAACGCCCAGTGCCGGCACTCGGACTCCTGCTCCTTGCCTGCCGCGCCTGTCTGCGTCCGTGACATCCTTATTCGGGACTCAGTGACCGTTTTTAAATCACAAGGGCGTGGGTCAGCCTCCCCTAGGACTTCATGTCTGTATATTTCCCCATTCACTGGTGAGTATCCTGCGCCCTCGGCGGGCATCCATCTCTCGGCAGTGGCTGCGGGACTCTGGCGCCTGCTCGTGCCAGCTTGGGTGCGAGGGTAGCAGGCAGCACGGGCGCCGGGCAGTAACCCTAGCCGGTGCAGGAGTCAACGTCAAGGTTGCAAAGGTGGGGGTGGGGGAGGTGGTGCTGAGAGCATCCAGACAAAGGAAGTGAACTCAAAGCCCTCACTTCAGGGACCGCTGGGAAGGTATATGATGATGGGGTGGGGGAGAACCAGGGGTCACGCCTGAACCCCTCTGACCCCCTAATGCGGAGGGCTGCAGGAGGCGTGGGCCCTGCTTGCCACCGGGGGGTGGGGGGACGGACTCCTGCTCTCCTCGAGCCCCTCCCCTTTTTCTTTTTGTTTGTATGCATGTCTCGGCGTGGAGGCCGGAGGCAGTGGGGCTGAGCTGGTGCAGCGGCGGCGTTTACAGATTTCCAAGGGGTGGGGAAAAAACGCTCTCCCCACACGTAACGGGTCTGAAGCCACAAGCAGCGGCACAGGCACATGCTGCACCCTCCCGACCCCTTCCCTTCCCATAGCCCCTCCAAAACCGACGCGTCTTTGTGGGGGCCTGCGCTCGGGTGGAGCCGCCCCCGTCGGCCCAGGCTGCAAGGAGCCTGGGCCGGGCAGGGGGCCGAGGGGGTTTGCACCATAGCGGGGATCGGGGCTCAGAGGGATGCGCCACGGCGCCCGGCTCGTTGTGGAGCGAGGCCCCAGGCCGCTGAGGATAGCGCGCCGGCAGCTGCTTCCTTCCTGCTCTGGGGAAGAGGAGGAGCGGCCGAGGGGCGAGCGCTGGCGGCTCCGGAGCGCGCTCTCAGGTGAGGGCGCCGAGAGCCCGTCCCCGCAAGCTCTAGCTCGGCGCGGTCCTGTTCGGCTCAGGCACCGGAAAGTTAATGCTTCTCGCTTCAACTTTTCTGGCCCGCGCCACAGCCCCGAGCGAGGAGCGAGCGCCCCTACATCAGTCGAAGAGCCTGGTGAGAGCTCTGTGCGCGCTCTTCTGGCCCAATTCTTTGCGGGGTCGGCGGCAGCCTTTCCTTGACCCCGGAGAAAACTGCCTTTGGAGTCCCGGCTCCTGGCCGGAAACTTGCCCCGAAACCCAGCATCTTCTCTTAGTCTCCCCTCCCCTCATCCCAGCCTGGCTTTGTTTAGATAAGAGACTGAACTCTAAAAACAAAGTAAAAATTCCCCCACCCCCGAGGCTTGCATACCTTTCTCCTTCTGGGTGCCCCTTCCCTCCCACCTCCGGAGGTGTGTGTACAGCCAGGTGCCATATGGATTGGAGACTTTGTGTTCCTGGCCACTCAAAACTTGCCAAGGTGGGTGTTAGAGCCCATCGGGGTTCTTATCCCCAGAGAAATTAAGGTTGGGGGTTATTTTATAGTTGATTAGCACTTCGTAGTTTGTAACACTTCTTCTCTGCCGCCCCCCCCCATTAGCCTTTTTTTAGCATAAGTGTGACATATGCATTATTAGCACCATGGTAACCCACAAACAGGGCACCTGTGGCTCAGAGAAATTATGTGACTTGTTCAAGATCACACAGCTCTTGAGTTGCAGAGCTTGGACTAGAACCTATCGCTTCCATTTCCAAACCCCATGCCATCTCTATTCTATAGTAAGCATAAAATGAACAAGAGTTTGGTACCCCTGTTTCCTTAGACGTAGTCTTTATAAAGCCTGCCCCACTTTTTTTTTTAAAACTATGTGTAAAGCTATGATGGTGAAAACATTGGGTGTTGTGTAGTGAGGACAGTGACTTTGGTATGTACCATTTGGCATTTTTATGCTTTTGGGACCCTGCATGTGCCCATGGCTTGTGTGAGGATAATGGAACGTTTGTATCCTGCTTACAGAGTACAAAGCACTTTCACATGTCAGCCATTGGTGGGCCAGCTTGGCCCCTCTGGAAATTTCCTTTGCAATCAGAGTCCGGGTATCCTTAAGGCGTTTAATCCAGGGGATGTTTTTCAAGCTGTGAGCTTGCAGCTGCTGTGGCTGGAGCTAGAGAAGGGGGTTGGATGGCAGATGTGAAGCTTGTAGAAAGCTGACCCTTTGGGACGTTTAAGTGGGACATTTTGCAAAAAGGAACACTAGAGAGACAGAGAAATTTAGGAAGGCAGCATTATTATAGGTTTCCCTGAGGTTGACCTGTTATTATTATGTAATAATAATAATATGCAGTTCCCTGAGAAGAGTTGAATTGGTTTTAATATAGACAGACGGATTCAGCTACCTACTGTTTTGTTTTTTTTCTAGTTGTCACTTAAAATCCAGTCACTCTGTGCCAGTGCAGACTAGTACAGGAGAGGAGGGAAGAGGAGGTTTGCCAGAGAGGTTTTCAGACAATGGCCTTTGTTGATTGAGGTTGACAGCCCTATGTTCTGGGCTTAGAAGGCACTTCCTCCGGGTGTAAGCTTGTTTTTCTGCGTGTTCTGTTTTGAACACCTCTCATCCTGCCTCCAGACAGTCCCCTGATCTAACAGCAGAGCACACCAAGAGTAGGAATGTGAAAGTGCATGTGTTTGTTAACTTTGGGTCTGGCTTTCTTGACAGCCCTGACTATCTGAGATCGGCCGAGATGACTGAGGTGATGATGAGCACCCCATCCATGGAAGAGATTGGCCTCAACCCCCGAAAGGATGGCCTTTCCTATCAGGTGAGTTCAGTATTGGGTTCCTTCTGGCCCTTTACAGCCTAGTGGCTTTTGCTGGGGCTGGAGGCAGACTTGGTTCTGTGTCCCAGTGCCCCTTATAAGAGCTGTGTGACCTTGGGAAAGTCCCTTAATGCCAGTAAGCCTCAGTTTCCTCATCTTTAAAATGGAGCAACCATACTCCTTACCGCATTGAATCATGGTGAAAATTCAACATGATGAAAGGATGTGTATAAGGTATTCATAGTCCCTGGGACACATTAAGGATTCAGCAAACATGAGCCACTGCTATTAATTAGTCATCCTGGTGGTTGTGGACTCTCCCATTCATGGCCGCTAAGGAGGAAGTCATTTGTCCTTTCAGTTCAGACATAACTTCCCTTCCCAGCCACTTGGACAGTGGGAACATTGCTCTGCGGGGCGACTTATGGGGAAGGGTGGTATGGTGGAGGAATAGTTCCTTCGAATACTGCTTTCTTCCTCACGTTGAGAGTTGACCAACTAATTCCAACAGTTAACGTTAAACTACTTAGAGTTGAGGAGAGCTTTCCCCAAAGAGAGGCTACCACTAGCTTAGAAATTGTCCTGTGCGGTAGATCCCAAATCCATAAAGGACCAAGAAAAAAAAAGTGACCTAAGTAAGAGCTTTAGATTCTTAGCACTGTGCTCTTTCTGTACTGACATGCTGCTCTTCCACTGCCTGTAGACGGCTTCAGAACACCTTCAGTTACCTGTGCGTCATTGAACTGTTTAAGGTTTCCAAGGAGAGTTCCTAGGTTATTACATTTGGGGGAAGAAAGAGTTTGTCTTTAGGGAAGATGTTGGGGCTAAGGAAATTGTGTAGGGTGGCTGGCCTGGGGAAGAAAAATGGGGGTGTGATGCACCCATTCTGCAGATGTTAACTGAATGTCTGCTGTGGGCCACACACTTTACAGATGGTTCGCATTCACTCTGGACCATAGCTCTGAGGTGGGAATTCTTGCTCTGTTCCATGGATGAGGAAACAGACAGACTGAGTAGGTGACTTGGGTCTCAAACTACAAAGCCTTGCTCTTATGATGGATCATGTGTCTATACCTTGGGTTGGTTCTTGGCTAGAATCGAGACTTGCTCTGGCTAGTCATTCTTTAGACCCATTCCAGAGGCATTTATTTTGTAAAGGAAGAAACAAATAGAAAGCCATGTGGGTGCAGTGAGGGAGGGGATCCAAGACTGCCTAGATGAAAGCTAAGGTTGGGTAAGGCAGCTTGGCAGGTGACAAAAGAGTCACCCACAGACATGCTTGGGAGGTTCAAGAAGGCCCCTTTGTTTTGTGTCAATGTAGTCAAACCCCTTTTGCTGGCTGGAAATAAATATTCTGGTAGCTTGAGGGGGTGTCAGGGGAGAGGGGAATACCCTTTCCTGGTAGTTTTATTCCCTCCATGCCCAGAGTGGGTCTGAGCGAGACAATTGAAGGCTCCACAGCCTGTGGGGGGTTAGAAGTTTCCTGGCTCAGCAGCTGGGGTGTTTTTAGATACCAGTTTCCAAGCCACTGAATCAGACTGAATCTCTTTGTGGTTATAGGTGAGATTTTCTTTCACTTCTGAGTTTTAGATTTCTATCACAGAACCTTTCCAAACACAGTCGTCAGTATGTGCTATGTGTGCTTTTTATATTCTCCTTTTGAATATGTCCCAGGATAAAGGGCCAGGTCCTACAGAGCACTTTTCTCAACCCTCCAAGTCCTTAAGGCTGCTTTGCTGAGTCTGAGGGTGAGGGCGGGTGACAATGGAGGAAGGAGCTGCAGCACTGGGTGAGGAAGGCTGATTGGGGGCTGCAGTGGCAGGAGCTAAATAAAATCACCTCTGGGCTCCTGAAATGTCTCAGTGCTGCCTGAGAAAGAGGCCCTCAAATCTTCCCTGTGGTGCTGGCCTGAGGGTCCCCCCACTTCTCACAGCCCCTCAAGAATCTTGTCCCTGCTGCCTGGCTTGGGGCCACTATCCGATTCCAAAGTATCTTACCTGCAACTTCAAAGCAATCTGTCACAAGATTTCAGAAAGGTCTTCTGGTTGCCTGAAGAAGAGAAAGGGGAGAGGCTGTAACCTTTAACCAAGCAACATTTATTGGCCACTTGCTATGTGTGGTGTGCTGGCTTGGCGTCTGCACAGATGGGGTTCAGGGCTCACGTGGGAAGCCAGCAGGTACGTAACAACTGGAACACAGGCAGTCTGGTGGAGCAATGCAAAAGCCGTGGTCAATCCAGGTATGGATGGCAAGGAGAAAGCTTGGGAGGAGGTCAAACTGGGTCTGGGACTTGAAAGAAAAATTAGGACTTTGACAGGGCACCTCCTTCAGATACCTCTTGGCTCAGGTGCAGGGCTCTGTGGAGAACTGGCCTGACAATTGCCATAGGACTGATATTCACTCAAAGCTAGTGCCATTCAATTAAACACATTCCCACCAAAGCTCGGGGGATTGGCCGGAGCCCGTCTGCTGTGCATGCTCAGGCTGGGCTCAGATCTGGGGCCGGGAGATCTCAGAGCTCGGTTCTTGGCTTTCTGCCCAAGGGTAATAATAGTACATGGCTTTTTACCGAGACCTGCTTTTCCAAGGAACCAAAAGTGGGAAGGAGACATCAGTCCCAACTTTGCAGATGAAATAGAATCTCAGGCTTGTCATTTGACCTTGAAACGAGGTCGTAAAATAAATAGGCACACTGGACTTTGTCGATCATTTCTCCACCGTCCAGACCTACCAAGGGTGAAGCTTTCCTGATTTCTCTGCCCCAGATGTGATCTCTTTCAACACCTGTGACATTTTGTGCTCTGAAATGATGCTGTGCTAGGTGTGGAGGGTATGGGTCCTGCCCTACCTTCTCCCCGCGCAGGTCTCTGAGGGCAGGACATGACTTCTTACCCTCTTTGTGGCCATCAGCCATCACCCCTGTCGCTCCCCTCCCCAACCCAGTGTGCCTGGTGGCTCAGGACCTTCACAGAGCAGGCCCTAAGTGACGGTGGTGCTTTCAGCGAAGCCCAGTCTCCTGATTCTAAAGCTGCCCACTTTCACCTCTGCTTTAGGGTCTGTGAAGGGCCTCCTTAGGCTCATTCTGTCACAGCTTCACATAGATGCCTTTTTATTCCCTGAAAGACTCAGGTAAGCCCTGTCTCTTGTGCTTAGGAAGTTAGTGCATTTTGTGAGCCTGTATAAAAATCAACAGAGCCAATGCCTTGTTTTGTCTTAACATTTATTTAGAGAATCAGTACATGAAATCCATGTCTGCACACTCCCTTGGCATGAATTATAACACCCGCCGAGTGGGTGAGTAAATGATTACTAGAAAGTCTGAGTACATTTTGGGCGGGCTGTGGGTGGCAGCCAGCTCACTGGAGCTGAGTGGGAGGTCTCCCTGAGGACATTTATGGCTCTGATGGCTACAGCTCTCTCGCCACACTGCACCTGGGGGCCTCCTGTTCTCCTGCCCCCGGGACAGGAATATCTGCCACCTAAGGACTTCTTCCTTTTCCTGATTCAAGGAAGCAGGTCAGTGGCTGCCTTGCAGGGCTCTCCCTTGGTTCCAGGGGCTCTAAGAATGTGGCATTTGGAATGCCTCTCTGACTGGGTCTCCTTGATTGAATGCTGCCCCTGATTAGCCTGGATCCTGAATGGGGAAGAGTTCTGGGCATTTATTTGCCTGGGGACACTGATGATGCCACAAACCAAGGGCCCCAGTACAGCATGCTGACGCTTCTGCAGTTTTATCGCCCTTGCTAAGTTCTAGATAGAGATACAGCTCCTTGGTTTGCGTTTAAAACTGTCCTTTCTAAAGCATCTAGACCAAGATCTGATAACTTTATCCTTCCCTAGGCTCTTTAAATTCCTTTCTGATCAGCACACATGTCCCTCATGGGCTGCCCTTTGTATTCCTTCTGCTGTGCTTGGTCACGTACTCCTACCATCTGATGTTCATCTACCAGTCACACAGGCAGCGGGCTCTGCTTCCCAGGAAAGCCAGAGAGGACGTGCTATAAACCAGAGGGAGCTCGGTCTTCACATGCCACTGTGCCTCATGCCCCGTGCCTTGCCTTTGATCCACAGAGCTCAGAGCTTCCCTGCGTCTTCCCCCGCGTTTCCCAGGACAGGAGGGAGGCATCTCCTGGCGTTTTATACAGTAGGGAGGAGGGACAGTAGAGGGTGACCGCTGCTTGCCACAGTCCTGCCATTTGTTTCTGGCAGTACAAGGGTCTTGGTCCTAGCTCTGCTCTAGGACAGGCCCAAAGCACTGTGCTAGCTGAGCGCTAGCCTCTCCCTGGGCAGGATCTCTCAGCTTCTTCTATCTCCCCGGCCCAACAGTAGCCAGCTCCTTTCTCTCCCCGCCCTCACTCGTTATCAGAAGTAGTAACTCCTCGGTCAAAGAACAGGCTCGGTTTAATCACTGAAGTCAGGCGGCATTTGGTCTTCACTCCCATCTATGCAGAGCCTTCCTCAGCGAAGATGCCCTGAGCCTGGTTTCCCTGTGCTGTTCCCACCTGTGGAAATGCACGTGTTGAAATAAGTGATGGCTTGAGTTTCCTTCCCCGGGTTAAGCCCTCAGAGAGGTTGCTGCTCTGTGTCCCTGCCACCATCTCCCACAAGCCCCTGCTCACGAGGCCATTCTGGTCATAACTCATCAACTACCTTTGTCTCTTCCTTCGCGCGCGCCTTGTCTCATTGGTTGCCCCCCAGCTGTGGTACCCAACATATTCTGCTGAGCGGCCGCATGGAAGTCCCATGGTCACCAGGAAACCATCTTTCACAACATCAGACTTAAAAAGCCTCAGTCGTCCCCGGAGAGACTTAAAACTAAAATTCCAAAGCACTTGGCAGGAGACGTCTAGCCCTGGACACGACATGTTACTGGAATCACAAGTTTTCTTTCTCCTGCCCCTTCTCCCTTCACCCCACTCCCTCCTTGGTGCAAATCATAATCATGTGATACAAAGCAGACAGTTAGGGCCACGTGGTTCAGAAGCACAAGGAGTTTGTTTCTCTGAGTGGCGCTGGGCCTGGTCTGCACACACTGCCTCCTTTTGAGTCCATGTGTACTTTGTGCGGGTCAAGTCTACTTTGTATGAGGGATCCAGCACCTTCCTTCCCAGGCCCAAAGCCTTGACACAAACATCGTGTTCACCATTTTGGAATGCCCCTGGGTCAGGGCCTGCAGAGGGCTGGAATTATTCCCATGGGGATTCCCCCCCAGCACACACACCGTGGTCACAGCAGTGAGTCTGTAGCCCCGCCAGGGACAGAACAAGCTTTCTTCACTTTCTAAGCCAACACGTTACACACTAGGACCATACAACCCGAGTTTTTCTCAAAGGGCCTGTGTTAGGCCTGATGCCTCTGAAATGCTTGTGTGTTCATCACTCCCAGGGCAGGGTCTGTGCCTTAGGCTGTGCTTTGTTCCTACAATGCTGGACACAATGTCCCACAACAGTTGCTGACGGAGTGCTGAGCCACGTGTTGGACCCTTCCTCCCGCCCTTTCCTGAGGAGAGGATACCTGAGGAGAGGAGAACGATACCTCTACCTTGACCATCGTTGGTGTAGATTTTTGTAGGATCAGCATTTTCTCTATGTCAACCCAGTCTCCCAAGTTGGATAGAAAGGAGAATTGTACCATTAGGAAAAGGGATGAGTTTGGGTGGTGAATCTTGTGACCGGAGCCAAGAGCTATTCCTGGGTGTCTGGGGAATGTCCTGAAATGATCTTTCAGGCCCGCGTCCTGAAATAATCTTCGGAGGATATGAAAACAGGCACTCATTCATACAGAGCTCAGAGTTGACGGGGCTTTACTCCTTCCTAGTCTCTGAGCTGCTGTGCCACCTCCTGCCTCTCACTTCGCCACCTGCCCTTTCGTTGTCCCTGAGCCCAGCTCAGGAGGGTTCTTTATCAGTAAATCAAATCCTGTGTCTGCTGCTTCATTCCTCGGCTAGGGAAGGGCCCCTTATCGCACAGATCTGTCTTTGAAAAAATATTAAAATTAGCCAAAAGTTTCTCCAGACTGTTGTCCAATTAGCACTTTGACCTCAAGGGATGTTTGGGAGCTCTCTTAGCCCCATCTTCACTAGAATTAATTGCCTCTGTCAGGAGCTTTTTTTGGGTAAACTGTACAGAAGAGGCACCCAAGCATTTAGCTGAAGCAGCATCGACTACTTGCGTCTTGATCAGGAATTTTATTGGAGCCAATGGGAATCAAGGTTCTGGATCGCTCCCTCACAGTAAAATTGGCCTGAGCAAGGAGGGCATTCACAAACCTCAGTCCAGAGGTGCTTGGTCTCTAGGTCTGACTTTCTCCAAACTTGAATCTGAAGGTGGTTCCCAGGCAGAATTGATAGTAGACCTTGAATTCACCCTCTGCCTTTACTTTGGAGAGTGGAAACACTTGCTTAGCCTAGATTTGAGAGGCATCCTTGGCTTTCCCAAAGGTGTGTGTGTGTGTGTGTGTGTGTGTGTGTGTGTGTGTGTGTGTGTGTGTGTGTGATAATTACAATGGTAATATTTATTCCTTTTAGAAACAGGAAAATACAGAAAAGTACAAAGAAAAAAAAAAACACCCATGTTCCTATCACTGAACATTTTGGTATGTTTACTCCCAGTGTATTTCTATGCATTTATATTTTAAAAAATTAAATTGAGATAACACTGTCTATGCTATAGTGAATCTTTTTTTCACTTGCTATAATATTGTGACTATGTTCCTGTCATTTGGTTTGCTTTGTAAAGTGACGTTTCATTTTGTTATATACCACTTTTTATTGCTGAATATTTAGGATGTGGCATATTTTGTTCTTACAAAGAATACTGCTCTGAGCCTCATTTTATAGAAATCTCCACACAGGTCTGCTTCGTTTCCTTGGAATAAATTACTGGAAGTGGAGTTACTGATTTAAAGAGATTCAACCTCATTAAGCCTCTTGATTATTTCTTATCTTAAAAACAGAAAACAAATAAAAGAGTATCAAAATATAAGCTCCCAGCGTTGAAAGCTCTAGCAAATAGACTCTCAGGGGTGTAAAACCCACAGAGATGGAATAATGGAGGAGCCTCGTAGATTGAGTCAGAAAGGTGTTGGGTTATTTTAAAGTGGTTAGGAGATGTTGTACGTCTTCTTCTAGTTTGTTAATTGCTTATTTTGAGATGATGACAATTGGTGATGTTTAGGCAATTAGCCAGCATTACAAAATAGCTGGTGACCATGTTCTTGTTCTACAGTGGGTATGTTGACATACTCTGTGGATTACAAATGTACATTTATATATATATATATATATATATATATATATATATATATACACACACATATATGTATATATTTCCCTACTTATCTCCTTTATTCTATTAATGACGTTGGAGCACCGTGTGACCTTAAAGAAGACCAATGAAGTCGCCTCAGCCTAGAGACCCATGAAGGTTGGACAGATGCACGTTTAGTCCCCTGAGCCATCTTGGTTTTCCTGGGGTTCCAGGTCTGGCTCATGGAATGGTCATGGTTTAAAAATATTGCTTCCGTGAAATCAAGGCTACAGGCCTCTTTGAAGTAGATCTGGACATGATGGAAGTCTTGGGCCCAGTGCTCAAGGGTCTTCTACCCAACAACTCCGCAAGGCTCCAGGTGCTTTACAACAAGTCAACAGCCCAGGCCATTGTTCCAGGAGGGTCCACATACTTCTGACAGACGAAAAAGTGAATTGAGGTGTTACACAGACAGGCTTTACAAACGTTAGTGTGTTTTTATGGTTACTACCTATGATAAATAATACTGGTTTTCCATTTATGTAGTGAAGTTTCATTTAAAAAAAAATGTTTCAAGCAAGTGAGTAAAGGAAAAATATAATTGAGCCATAATGTGTGCTTGGGTGTGAAGGAAGGATGACAGTGGTGTTCGACTTCCAGAGGCTGACGTCACTGCTGTAACCATGAAGGAGTGTTTTTTCTTCAAGAGTTGAATGTATCCTCTTGGATAGAAGCGTTCTTCAAGATTAGCGAGTACTCAGTTACGATATCTGTATTTCTTTGGTCATTTGCCCACTTGGATATGGCAGCTGAGCATCCTTCCTGTCTATTCTTGGCATCCTACGATTGAAGGTTTTCATGCCAAATTACTTTTTAATAATGTTCTGTGTATATACTACTTCACGTTTTAACAAAGTGTTAAAACCGGAGAACAGCTGCCCCTAGGGTTCACGGAAACTTTCCAAGGGATATGACAGCAGAGAGCACTTTTGGAAAATCAATTTCCACATCTTCAACTTCCTTCTGTTGCTTTTCTAAAATTGCATTTCCTGAAGGCAGGCTTCATCACTTTTCTGTTCTTACCTTTCCTGTCACAATTGCCCTCCTCCCCCTTATCAGAGAAGGACGTGCCTCTTGCCTCCCTGAATCTTTTAAAGTGCTTTTTCCCAGGATATAGAAACTTTGGGGACATCAAATGGACCATTCAAGATGTTACTGTCTAGAAAGCTCCATAAATCCCACCCATTGATCACATTAAGAAACCAATCTCAAAAAATGGACCATTGTGTTTAATAATTATTTGTGGTATGTTTATTGATTGGTTATGTACTAATAGCTACAATAAGCCAATCCAGAGTTTGTTTGTTTTAACAAGCCTTAGGGTCATGAGACATAAAACTATTAAATGTCAATTTATATACATACATATATACATGCATGCATACATACATACACACATCTTTTTATTGCAGAGAAGTATGGAAAGATAATGACTAAACACCTTCAAACATAAAAATACATGAAGAAAAATCCTATAGGGAAATACACTGGAAATACAGTTTCAGATAGAGAAAGAAATCAGATTTGACTTAAGAGCTTGTTTATGCGTCTTTTTTTTTAATAGGTGATGTTGCTATCAAATCACTATGACATTGATAAGCCTCTGAGTGCTTTGAAAAGAATGGTATAAAAGTCTTATTTTAAAATGTTAATATTTATAATATAGCAGAAGGATATCAGTTTAAAAACATGTGAAAGGAGACACAGTTTTTCAAAATTCCTTTAGGGAGCACACAAACAAAAAGTTTGGAGACCTGGGACATACACACTTTTCTTGGAATCAAAACTGTGGCACCAGAGCATCTCAGGATGGAAGGGCACCTTGGAGATTGTCCCCCATCAGATGTGAGAATGCCCTCTAGTAGCATGGCATTGGGTCACCTAGTTGTTCTTTGGACACTGCCAGTGACACGGAGCTCAGATCCGCTCACCACAGCAGGATTATGGACCACGGATTTGAGTAACTGGTTTCTAGTCCTGGGTTTATCATTATCAGGCAACTCACATCACCTCTTTGGGCCTTGATGTCCCCGTCTGTTAGGGAGAGTTGCTTGTACCATTTTTGTTAGAACTTTGTATAATGAGGTGAAATCCTCCATGCTGATCCTAGATTGGCCCCTGGAGTTTAAAAATCTCTCTTCCTGATGTCAGCCTTTCAGATATTGACAGCAGTTTTTATGTTTCCCTCAAACCTTTTCCAGTTTTAAAATATATTGACCTTCAACCTTGACTTACCATCATCCTGAGGGTGTTTTTTCTCTAGGCTAGCGGTTCTCAAACTTTTTGGTCTCAGTCCCTTTTACATTCTTAAAAATGTTTTAGGATCCCCAGAGATATTTGTTTATGTGGATTATGTCTTTTGATTATATCTTTTATGGATTATACCTTCTAAAATGTTTATTTACAATTCCTTTAAAAATAATAAAACCATTACATGTTAATATAAATAACAGTTTATAATAACAACAATCCTATATTCCAAAACAAGAAAAGTTTAGTGAGAAGAAAGGCATTGTTTTACATTTTTGCAAATCTGTTTGGTATCTGTCTTAAAAGAAGACAGCTAGATTCTCATATTTGCTTCTGCATTCAGTCTGTTGTGGTATGTGTTGGTTGAAGGGAATGAAGAAAATCTGGCCTGTTGCAGGTAGGTAGTTAAAAAAAGAAGAAGTATTTCAATAGCCTTTTCATATATTTTCTTTGGTATTTCACCAAAACTCAGCAAATAGTAGTTTCTTAAAGGTTAGTGGCAATGTGGAATCTGAAACCTTATCAATGAACTTCCTGTACTCTTGCATTAAAATCTATTAGTCTGTCTTGCACTTTGAATAAATCTTTTACCCACGCTTGGTTTCATAATATGGTGCATTGATCATTTGGAAAATACATGTTCACTGAATTATGCAGATCTTCCAAATGTTGACACATTTCATTATATAATATTTTTAAAAAGGTCACATTTGTTAATATCTCCACTGGTCTCATCAGAAATTCCTCAAGAATTAGGAAATTGTCAAGCTTACCATGGTTGATACAAGTTTTCCAAATTTCTGATTTTTGCTTGAAAGCTCTATTTTTATCATTGATAACAAATACCGTCACTCATTTTCTTTGAAGTGACAGGCTTGTTTTATTCATTTTTGAGAGCATGTCTGCCAAATAGCCAAGTCTGAATAACCATTGTTTAGTGGTCATTTTTTTAAGTAAAAATGGTGTTACATGGAAAAAGTGGCTAGTTCAGCTTGTAACTCAGTCCCGTAAGTGCTTTATTTTCCTTGAGGTAATCACTGTGCTTCGATATGCAACACAAGTGTTTTTTGCTGACTTTCCATTTCATCACAAAGCATCTGAAGACAACATACCCTTAAGAGTCATTATTTATAAAAATTATTTTTTACTGCTTCATCACGAATATTAAGTGTTTTTTTTCAACCTTGAGCGTGAGGTGGGGATGAAAATAATGATACGACTATAGTCTGCTGCCGCTGCATTCATTAATTTTCACCAAAGGTGCCAGCAATTTTACCCACCATTGATTTTTATAACATTAATGCAAGTGTCAACACACAGAAAAAAAGCAAATAACATCTTAGTATTATTAAGAAAATATTTAACTCCATGGACACCTCCTCTCTGAAAGGAGCTTGGGACTTGAGCTTTGAGAAGCACTGCTCTAGGCTGACCAGAACATGTCTTTTCAGAAAACAGAGGGACCCGATCTCCCTGTTAGACAGCCCCCATGATATGCGTGACCACTAGGAATATAGCCCTGTTTGCTTCAGTTTTTTTAGCATCAGTACTGCAGTTGTGATCAACTATAATCTCCAGGCCTCTTTTATAGGACCTACTATCAAGCAAGTCTTCCTGTTTGGGAGGGAAAAAAGTTTTTAACTTAAAGAAAGACAGGTAAATTTGCTGATGACCTCACTTTGGGACAAGGTGAATGGGAGGTGATGGATCTCATCCAAGTGGAGATATTTCACAGATGGTGGGAAGGTGGAAATGCAACAGTAGACTAGAGAATTCTCAGCCTGAGGTGTACAGGTGAAGACAGGAAGCTGCCTGAGTCTGGAGAAAACCCTAGGATGACACCGAGTCTAGATAGGTCAGGTGAACCTGAGCAAGGTCATGAGCATCAGGAGAGAGCGTAAGGCCCAAAGCAGGCTCACTGGCCTGGCCATGTGCTGCAGAGGTGGTGGTGACTGAAGGCTGAGCAAAGGCCATGGGGCAGGGCTGTGAGGAAGTCCTAGACACTTGAAAGAGTTGTTTCCATGCAGGGATGTGTTTGGAAGCCATGTGGTACGGGTTAGGAAGGGAACTTCAGACAAGGATGGGATGGCTGTGGAACCAGGCTAAAGATTCAAGATTCAATATCTTGAATCTTCATTTGCTCAGCCAAAATGAAGAATGAGGGAATGGTTAAAAATGGCAGGCATGTCAGTCTGGGCTTTCTGAGAGGAGGTGTGTCTGTGGGACATTTGGGTAGCACCCATGGAGAAGGATAGAGAGGATCTGTCATCCCCAGAGGCGGCTGGGAAGCACGTCTTCTTTCCAAGGGCAGTGATGATATAGTTGTAGGGTGCAGGTATTTGAATCATCTATGCCAGATAACTGCCGTCTTTTCTCACCCTGGAGAACTTTGAGACGCATACTTTAACTTTCCAAAAGCCCCATCAGCTGACCAGTCCCAGAATTGTCAGTACTAATTAGTGCTAATTAATTGGAATTTGGAACTCTTGACTTGCAGGATGGGTGTGTGTTTGAGAGATGTTTATGAAAGATGTGCTTATCCAGAGGATTTCCTTTTCTTTTAAGTTTCAAGGCCAGAGACTTAAGAATCTTTAATCTAAAGGAAGGAGATCCAACAGTTGTTACAAAGCCTCAAATCTCTGCTCAAGTCTCCTGTAGGATTAAAGATACCAGAGAAGAGCAGGAGATGGCGAGGTGGATATTCCACAGCCCCAGTCCAGGGGATGTTTGAGTGACATGAGGGTCTCCAGGGTGAAGAACTAGGGGACTCAAATCTGAATGGTCTGAGACTGGAGAATGTTATTCTCTCTCTGAATCCAATCAATAGCCACTCTGCCCCTTTGTACAGTTCTTTCTGGTTTTACCAGCCACATTTCATTTTGAAAAGTCATTAAAATGCAAAAGATGATGATGATAAGATGACAGGAGTCAAGTATTTCAAAGAACATATTTCTTGCCTTCACCTACTGTTGGGGCGTAAAAAACAATGTGTACTTTTTATTTGAATTGGTTGCTGCTCATTCATTCGGCCCTTGGAAAGCAGGATGCTCGTAGAGATCTGCCGATTGTTATAAACCAGCCCCTCCTCAGAAGGAATAAACACACACGGCCAATTCATTGTTGTTCTCCAGGAAAAATAAGAAACCCAGACTTTGGGAAGTTGAGGGGCAGGAGGGGTCTGACTTGCCCTGCAGTAGGCTGAGGGCGAGGTGCATAATGGGAGGACCTCGGGCTGTAGGGGCTTCCACTGAAAGACTAGGGTCTGGACTCGCGGTGGCTGACATTCCAGCTGGCCGAATCCATGCCCTTGGAAAACAGAGGCACTGGAAGGGAAGTGGTGAAGTCAACCCACTTCTCCTAGAATTGGTGCGTGCAAGCCCAAGAGAGCTCCTAACTTGCTCCTGTCACAAGCCATAACTATTGATTTTCCAGTCCCTCACTCTAAATGCTCCTTGGAGACCCCAGGTTCACCTAATAAGAACGATCACTAGGCATCGAAAGTTTACAGAACATGTTTACACATACCTGTATTTAATTCCCATCTCTATAAGGTAGAAATGAGCATTAATCCCAATTTATAGCTGATGGGGGGTAGAGGGGCGGGGAATGGGCCTCCACATCTTTGAGCCTGACTGTGCTGCCACTCAACATGCAGTATCAGAGAATCCTTCCAACAATACTGTAAAGTGGAAATTCCTTCCTCATTTTACTCAGGAGGCAACTGAGACTCAGAGAATTTAAACTGAGTTGACCGTGGTCATGGAGACAATATGACAGGGGGCCAAGTCAGAGCCCGATCTTTCAGACTCCTGGTCTATCTGTGGGAGTGGCAATTTTCTATAGCAGACTGGAGGTTGATTTTTCTCCCCACTCTGTAACCAGAGAGGGGGGAGGTAACTGTGTGGTTTTGTGCACTGAAGCAGACCTCTCTCAGTGCCTTGGGGAGCTACCTGGTTATTCATCTCAGGCCCTCTGCCCTACCTCCCCTGTGCACCCCACCCCAGCACGCCTCTTTCCTCTGTTCTGTCCCAGCAGAGAGGAGCAGGATGCCAAGCTCCCAAAGTCTCAGCTTGCAGACCTGGTAATTAGCCCTTTGTGTCCAGTTAACCACCTTTCATCTCCTCTACCTGCTGGTGTCCGCTTTCCCTATTAGCATCTCTCAGCTCTTTGCTGAGCCCTCCGCCCTCTTTGTGGCCAGCTCAGCTTGTTTGTCAGGGATGATGGCTAAGGGACGCACGCACACAGGGGAGGGCTGCTCAACCAGAATCACTCACATTTTCCATCCTGTGTGCCAGACATCTCTCTCCTCTCCCCACCCCACAGATAGCCAGGTTTAGGTCACCTGGCTTAGAGGAAGGCAATTGATAGCTAGGCCCCCAAATTTGGGGCCTTTGGAGCCCTGGTATTGCCTTTCAGTTCCCCTCCATGGCTAGAATGGGAGCTGACTAACTGGCAACTTTTATACTTCAGCAAAAAACCTGCTAATTCCTCATCTCCAAGGGGCTCGCCCTCAACCCCAGACTTCTGCTTTGAGGCTGCCCGTTTTGGTCCATCAGCCAAACAGCCTGAGTTTTCCTGGACAGTCCTGCTTTCGTTGTCCTCATATTTAAACATTTATGTTTGTGTTGTCCAATGCAGCAGCCACTAGCCACATGTAGCTATTTAAATTTATATTATGTTTACATATATCCTAAATTTATATTAATAAAAATGAAAGAAAATTAAAATTTTAAGTCTCATTTCAATTGCTCAATAGTCACATGTGGCTAGTGGCTACTGTTGGGCAGCACAGATGGAAAACATTTCCATTATCTCAGAAAGTTCTATTGGACAGCTCTGATCTACACAACCAGAAATTCCGTGTTTCCCCGAAAATAAGACCTAGCTAGACAATCAGCTCTAATGCGTCTTTTGGAGCAAAACTTAATATAAGACCCGTTATTATATTATATTATATTATATTATATTATATTATATTATATTATATTATATTATATTATACTGGGTCTTATAGTAAAATAAGACCAGGTATTATATTATGTTATGTTATATTATATTATATTACATTACATTACATTATATTATATTATATAAGACTGGGTCTTATATTAACTTTTGCTCCAAAAGATGCATTAGAGCTGATTGTCCGGCTAGGTCTTATTCTCAGGGAAACATGGTTCTAGTATATTGGTATCCAAACTACATTTCACAGGCTGTTTCTTTCTCGTAGAAGTTCCTAAAGTTCCCTAGACCTTTCAAGTGAACCCATTTGAGTTCCCAAAACGTCAGGGCTTGTTGGCATTACCTTTGAAAATGTGTCTCCTATAAAATGTACCATTACCAAGTTCAAATGCCTGCTATTTCTACACAGTGGGACATATGGGACCTGGGATATTCTTGGTGTGTGTGATCTTCAAAACTTCACTCCATTTACAAAGGAGGGAACTTGCTGTCTATTAGTTTCATCCAGGCCATCAGCCCTGACCGCCAAATGTGACAGCTGGATGTGGAATCCAGTGCTGGCAGAGGGAGGAAGGGGCAGAGCTGAAAGAATCACAGCTGGGTATGGATGCTTCTAGGTCTGCCCTGTCCTAGGGGTGAGGGTGAGAAATGCCTATCAGACCCTCCCCATCATCCTTTCTCAACTTCTTGAACAAGAGCCTTTGCTGCAGAATGAAAAGGATTTTTTCTTTTTCCTTTTTCTTGTCCGAGAGAAGGGGCACTTTGGGGTAACAGGTTGAAGCAGAAGCAGTTTCTTTTTGGAACGGGGCAGTTCCTTATTCCCTGCCAGTTCCTGCAGGCAAACAGCATGCCGAGCTGGCCTGCTGCCTCAACCGTACCTGTCATGTGCTTGGCAAGTCTGACTTGAGTCCTTTTTTCCACTGCCTTCCCCACCCTGTCAAATTACAGTTGCAACCTCTCATTTTTCTGCTGCCTAGATGATTAAAAAGCATGACTTAGTGGAAAAATCTTGACCTCTTTAGGGTCAGCCTCTTAAGCAGCTGTTGTAGATAAGATTGTGCTGGCAAAATACTCAGCAATACTTTTCAAGGCTTTCTGTCTGTGTGTAAGGAAATGAGAAGCTGTTTGCTTCTGGGTGCCTTTTGTTTGTCTTTGGAGAGAACTGAAATTTTCAGAGGCATAAATTGGTGTTATCTGATAATAAAGTAAAATTTCTGGTGGAAGCATTAGATTATTATAGTGATTTAAAAAAAAAGTAATTAAGCTTTGTTAATTTTTTTTTTTTTTTTTTTTTTTTTTTTTTTGGCTGGTGCTTGCCTTGAACAATTCAGGGAGCAAAGTTCTCTGGCAACTAAGCAGAATCAGAAGTTCAACGCTCAGACTTCCCCCAAGGACTTAAAAGACTTAATTGTGCAGCTCTTGGTGTAAAAGGCATTGTTTAGTTATTTTAATTACTGTGTTCGTATTGCTGCCTCTTGCTTAGAGATTGAATATTTACCGTAGTCCTGTTGAAACTGTTCCAAAAAGGACATTCCAATTTAAATTTAGCATATGTCCTCAAAGCATTTTATCATCTTTGTATTTGCCAAGACCTTGTACCCATCTAATGAGCTAAGAAGGTCACTATGCTTCTCAAAAGGAGACACTGAGGCACAGGTGGTTGAGAGGACTTGGCTAGGGTTATATAAGTGATGTCAAGTACATAGCGAGAATCTGGGGTCTGTGGCTTGACACAATGTGTTATCAAATGAACACCTCACTTGAAGTCCTTTAGGGCTGGGTTTGGGTTCCCTACCAGCCACTTCCTAGCTTTGTGGCCTCGAGTAAGTCACTTGCCCTCTCTGTGCTTCAGTGTCTTCATCTGTAAAACAGGGATCATACCACTCCACACTTCATAGGATTACTGTGAAGATTGAGATTCTGCTCAACAAATATGCCCGACATATCGTCCATTATCATCAATATTTTAACATCCACCTGCCCCTCAATTTTAGTTAAAGACCTATTCCTAGGTCAAAACAAAATTCCATGCTTTCCACCTTTACCGACCTCCTCCTCCTCCTGTTGGCCTTACTGCTGTTTGTCCCTTTCACTCTTCCTCAGCTTGGGTGATCAAGATAGTTAGAATCCAGCTGGCACCTTCTTCAGCTGGGGAGTCACAAGGGAGGCACAGCCCTGGGCTTGAGGTCAGAGGGTGGACACAGGGGCCCAAGTCTGTCCTGGGCCAGGTGTCCATCTCCGCTTGATATTTATCTCAGGTGCTGAAGATTTAGAACAACTGTTCTGACTGGCAAGTTCAGCTTCTGGACCAGGCTGCTCAGAGGGTCACCCTCGGGCCTCCAGCAGCTGAATAGGCAGTTAAAGCCCAGAATCTTGTCCACACTCTCTGGTCAGTTTTTTTGTCTATGAAATGGGAATGTTGACCCAGTAGCATCCATTCATTTTTCAAAAGGCACTGGCACTGGAAAAGCAGATCCAGGTTTGAATCCTGGCTCTTCCGTGTGACTGTCAGAGCCTCAGAGTCTCACTGCTCCTAGGGGGTGGTGAGGCCTAAGGGAGATGCTGTCTGAAAGAGCTGTATACACTGTAGCATGCTTTGCACTCATTGGGGATCCCCTTGCTCACATCCCAGGCTCATGCTTGGAGGGACACCTTGTTTCATCACCTACAGGGAAGAGCACCAGCTCCACATGAGGAGTCGTGGGGAGGGGCCCAAGGAGGCCACTCGGCCCTCTCCCTGCTCTGTACATGTGGGTCTGTGTGCACCGCGCAGCCCAAGGGCAGAACTGTAGGACTGGCCACGTAGGAAGACAAAGCCCGCAGTGGCGGTCAACCTTCCCCATGCCTTTTTTCATCCCCCTTCACCTAAGCCCCTACCCTGCCTGGTTTTCCTCCTGGCTGCCATTATGGTACTTTTCGTAAAGCTTGTTAAGTCTTTAATGATGCCTGGTTGTGCAGCTGGCTTAAGACTTAATCCCCAGCAATAGGGCTTTATTGGATAAATGGTTAATAATCACTTGTCTGCAGGAATTGGGGCGGTTTTGTTGAGGCCCGTGATTCCCAGCAGCCCCATGTGACCTGTGACATGGTCAGTGATTTGACTGGGACAGCACTGCTTGGGGTTGGGGTGCAGTAAGATGAAGCACCCTCATAACACCACGGAAGTTGGGAAGGCCTAAGTTTGTAGGCGAGCACTTCTACCTCTGGGGAACAGAGGACACCTGTCTGCTGCCATGGGCTTGTCTGGGTCTCAGCCAGGTATGGGCACTCCCCAGGATCTCTTCAAATGTACGTCTCCACCCACTCCGGGTTTTGCTTTCCTTTCTTTCACCATTAACAAGCTGTGTGACCTCGAGCAAGTCTCCTGACCACTCTGGGCCTCAGTTTCCTCATCTATCAAATAGAGAGGTTGGAAGAGATGGCCTTGAAGGTGCCCTGTGATTCTGTGAGCCCCAGTGTCCCAGACAGAGGTTCTTCTTTCTGGCTCTCTGGTGTGTCACTGAGGGCTGTGAATGGCAAGGGACCAGCAGCCCATTGAATTAAGTGCTTAAGCTTCTGGGCAAAGAACTGGGTCAGCTGTAGTCACAGGGCAGTGTGAGCAAAGGGAATCCACAGAGCCAGATGTGGCCCTTGACTTTATAGCCTGAGGGCCCGGAGTTTGAGGTTTCTTCCAACTTCAGGCAGAACACACAGTAGGCATGAAAAAAAGCCTCATTGATGGGACTCTAGAAAGAGAAGTAAACTCAGATGTAGAGCTGTCAAGGAATCAGGAGTTGTTTACAGGTGAAACAGCCTGAGATTTTGTTCCCAGCTTGCCTGTGATTGGGGGCCACCCTCAACCCTTATTTGGCCTTTACTTTACAGTTGCACTGAGATGAGGACCCATCTACTGGAAGGGCAGGTGGTGTTGGGGCCTGGGAGTCAAACATGTGGGTCTGAATCTCCTTTCAGCACCCGTTTCCAGGCCATGCTTTGGACTGCTGCAGTTAAATGCTTGCTGCAGATAGAGATGTGACTGACCGTGTTTCCCCGAAAATAAGACCTAACTGGAAAATAAGCCCTAGCGTGATTTTGGATGACATCCCCTGAGCATAAGCCCTAATGCGTCTTTTGGAGCACAACTTACTATAAGACCTGGTCTTATTTTCAGGGAAACACGGTACTATGGATGACATGATTTTGAATCATTTTATCTAAAACTGAAATGAAACAAAAAGTACAAACAGAGCCACCCCACCTTTTAGACTTGATGGCACTGCCCCGAGGGATGGTTTCCCATGTTGCCCTCAGATTTGCTCCCTGGCTCCTGCCTTCCGCCCCTGAGCAGGATCCCCAGGAGGAGCACAGTCCGGGACACGTCGCAGGTGCTCAGTCCTGTGTGTGTGTGTGAAATGAAGGAATGGAATTTCTCTTTTCAGACCGGTACGTGACTGGGTGCTTGCTCTGCTTTTATTTCAGATCTTTCCCGACCCGTCAGATTTCGACCGTTGCTGCAAACTGAAGGACCGTCTGCCCTCTATAGTGGTGGAGCCCACAGAGGGGGAGGTGGAGAGTGGGGAGCTCCGATGGCCCCCCGAGGAGTTCCTGGTCCAGGAGGATGAGCAGGACAACTGTGAAGAGACAGCGCCAGAGAACAAGGAGCAGTAGAGTCCTCGCGGACGCCTGGCAGGTCACAGCAGACAGCATTTGTACCTGAACTGTGTTCTTTCCCATTGTGATGGAAGAAGAGAGTGAGCCACAAGCGTTCTGAAATGTCAGACAATGGCTTTCGTTTTTGCACCTGCAATCACTGAGTTGGTCTTCTTTTCTTTTCTTTTCTTTTCTTGAACTGTGTCGGGCCGTGGAGCCCTCTGGGACACTTTGCAAGGCCTTCTGAGAAGGGAAGCTGCTTCGAGCAGGGGTGGGGGGTGCGGGAAGCTGTGTGTCTTTGAGATCGTTATCTGAACGCAAGCAACTCGAGGCCGTGGTGGGATTCCAGTGGGCTCTGGGGGTGGGGCGGGGCGGGGTGGGGGGAATGTGCACAGCGAACAAGGAACATTTGAGGTAAGAACACAAACATGAGACGAAAGAGAAAACACACGTTTGAAAGAAAACATTGAGCAGAGAAGTACAGCCAGGAAGTCCTACTCAGTGAGCGTTCACTCTGGCTGCTGGGGCATCAGACAACAAAATCTTCATCTCTCTCCCGGGCTTCACCCACCACTAGCCTTTGCTTTTATTCCAGGTGTGTTGTCTGTTTCAGGGGACGCGGGTGAAGCAGTGCAGTAGAAGCTCGCTGCCTGCAAAGCCAGCTGGAGGAGAGGCTCGGGAAAGGAAAAGGCCTCCCATTCCTTTTCCACGTACCCTCTGCTCTCGGCTGTAGCAGGTTCACATACCAGAGGTAATCTGGAGATTTTCTTTTAAGAGGCAGGGTTTTTGAGCTTCTTTCCCCTGACTTATCCTTTTTGCCCCCTAGCCCTTTGGAGAGTAGTGAGAATACTTCCTGCCCTTGTTGGAGGACCGAGGTGGACGCTTGGACACGAAGCTTCCTTCCCAACTATTCCTCCCAGACTTGCTTTCAGTCTTAGCAGAGCTGGCAGGCAATCCTCGGCTGGCCCTTCCTTCTCCTTCCCACCCCCAGGCACAGCCATCAGGAAAAGGTGGCTCCCAGCCATGCAGTGGGTTCCAGCCAGCCCGACCAGCCACAGTACCCACTCCCATGGGGGCTCCTGGCCTGCTTTTCTGGTGAGAGCTGAGTGGAGACCAGAGGAAGCTTTTTCTGTTTCTTGTGGGGAGGTGAGCTTTACTGCAGGTCCCAAGAGCTGGCAAAGCCTGGGAATTATTAGGTGGGGGTGAGGAGGCGCACGTGCAGCAGCCTGGGGATCAAGGTTAAAACTGAAGGGCGTCATGAGATCCTCGGCTTCTCCCCATGTGTTTCTGGATGCAGGTGGGAGGACGCTGTGGTGAGGGAGCATGGAACAGTTGTCCTCCTCCCTTCCCACCTCCCCCACCTGTCCCCTGCAAGGGCACAGTTGCATGAGAGAGAGCCTTGGACTGAGAGCTGCTTCTCAGAGCTCTGAACCACCAGGAGCAGCAGGTTGCAGGACAAACTCTTCAAACCATCTCCATCTCAGAACAGATTATGCCACCAAGAGGTGGGTTCGAGAGCCTCCCTGGGGCTGAACTGGGCCAACCAAGGCACCCACGTGCCCCCTTGGGTTTCTGGTCAGTCCAGGTTGACCCTGGTTTTGGACTTGAGTGTGGAGTTGTGTTTAATACCTCAAGGTTTGTGTGGCTCTCGGGAACGTTGGGCAGTAGGGCCAGTGTGTGCTGTTGACACATGAGCAGGATTTGTTTTTGGGAAGTTGCCTCTCCCCCTTCCCCCCTTCTGCCCCACTGCTCCCTTCCTCTGTGTTGTCTGCTTGTGTTACACACACCGATGGCAATAACTTCTTCCAGCTCCTTGAGGAAGTGGGAGAGGCCTGCAGCCTGCACTGCTGGGTGTTTCTCTCTCTTGCTCTCCCTTTCCTTCTGTTTTGGCTGCAGCGAGCCTTTCCTCCTGACTCTCATTCCCTCACAGCAGCATTTCTCATCCTGTGCCTCCCTTGTGGATGGGGTCTTGCCTTTTAAAATTCTGTGTTTCCGTGTCCGCCTCTCATCTGCGCCCCTGTATCATCTGTCCGTGTGATGGGAACGTGCTTGTAAACTGCATAACAGATCTATTTTGTGTATTTGTGTGTTTATGGGGGTGGTTTATTGTTTTTGCTGGTCGCTAGACCCCTTTGTATGACCGTTTGGAGTCTGAGCAGGCCAGAGGCTGACCAGCTAACGTCAGGACCCTCAGCAGTGAGCTTGTTGGGGGGACCCAGCTGCTCTTGGACAAGTGGCTGAGCCTCCTGTCCGGCCTCCTCTTTTTTTTTTTAAGTATCTTGTGTGTATTTCTAACTGATTGTATTGGAAAAAAACCCTTAGTATTTCAGTAAAAATGCCTGTTGTAAGATGACCCTCCTGTAACTTCTATCTGTTCTTTTTTGAGGCTCAGGGAGAATCTAGCATTTTTTTTTTTTTTTTCCAAACTACTTTTTGTCACTGTGACAGTTGTAAATAAAGTTTGAAAATGCTTTCCACTCTGGTCTGGCTTCCTTCTTTCTTCCTGCTCCATTAGAATGGAGAGAGCACAAAAGAAACCAAGCTGTAACTCTCATAGGAGGCTGCATTAGGGGGAGCCTCATGTGAGGTTCCTTACATGTCTTACCTGCTGGCCTTTCCGGGGTGAGCCCACCCGTGGTTTTAATTTTTTTTTTTTCATTTTTAATCACTTGGCTACATGAAAGCAGACTTTTCTTCTGTGTCAGTTGTTCTCAACTCTGGATACGCATCAGAATCACCAAGCGACCTTCCAAAATATATTCAAATACCCGAGTCCCACACCCCAAGAATTGATTTCGATGGGCAGGGGGGAAGTGAAAGCATTAATATTTGTAGAATCACCTGGAGAGGTGTTAACATACAGCCATGGTTTAAACTACTTTTCTAAGGGAAGAGAAATACCCAAGATACGTTGTAAGTTTGTTCACAAAGACTGGGGGTGAGTAGAGGGGTGTGTATGTAGCTACAGCGAGCTCAGCACCCATCCAGACC
The DNA here is from genome assembly GCF_057876585.1 of Rhinolophus sinicus. Lineage (NCBI taxonomy): Eukaryota > Metazoa > Chordata > Mammalia > Chiroptera > Rhinolophidae > Rhinolophus > Rhinolophus sinicus. Next base: position 170,574,152 of record NC_142502.1, on the reverse strand, counting down.
CTTCATGAGTGCCTTCCACGTATCGGGCATTGTTAAGAGTTTGGGGTAAACAAAATAGCAGCCCTGAATGAACTGCTTTAGAGTAAAATTAAATGACAAATATGGTGAGTGCAAAGCAGGAGAAAGGACAGTAGGGTGCTCTGAGAGTGAGTATTTGTTGAAGGGGTCAGGAAGGGCATCTGAAGAAGTGACAGAGTGGAAGTGGGGGGCTAGATGCATGGAGAGAGTGCTTCTGGCAGAGAGAAGCCTTGGAATGAGCTGGACTAATGGAGGTGGAGAGGAGGAAATAGTGCACGCAGGGCTGCTTAAGCCTGGGTGAACAGTTTGGATTTTATTCTAAGTCCAGGGCCTAGAATGGTATTTTACATTTTTACACAGACTGGCTCTGTGGAGATGGGATTGGAGGGGGCAAGATGGAAAGCCCGGAGACCAGGAAGGAGGCTTCATGGAGGTCAGAATGAAGGTGGTGCTTCGTGCAAGGGGCTTTTGGACATTTTTCTAACCTGAGGCTGGATATTTTTGCCTTCACTCAGCCTACATCTGGGCTCGTGACCATCGTGAGTATAGATAATCAACTGATCTGTGCTGAGAGTGTCCCCAGTGTTAATAGAATATCAATCTATTCTAACATTAGCCTAACTTAAACCATTAGATCTATGGATCTGCTGCCCTGAGGATAACGCAGGCTTTGACTACCCTCGATTTGGATTGTCCCTTTATTTTCCTCCAATAGCCTAAAGATGGAGTTTATTAGAACCCAGTGTCCTTGAATATAGTCCCTCAGAAAACTGTCTTTATTAACAGATAAATCATATCATCTATGTAGAAAATCCTATGAAATCTTTCTAAAAAAGCTATTAGAACTGACATGTGGGTTTGGCATGGTCTCAGGATCTAAGATCAATGTACAAAAATTGACTATATTTCTATGTAGTAGCAATAAACAATTGGAAATTGAAATTTAAAATACCACTTACATTTGCATCAAAAAATATAAACTATTTAGGGATAAATCTGACAAAAGAAGTGCAAAACCTCTTCAATGAAAACTACAAAACATGTGGAGAGAAATTACACAAGACCTACTAAACAGAAAGCTATACCATGTTCATGGATCTGAAGAGATGATGTTATGACGTCAGTTCTTTTCAAACTATAAATTCAACACAATCAAAACCCAGCAAGCTTTTTTTTGTAGAAATTGACAATCTGATTCTGAAATTTATATGGAAATGTAAGGACCTAAAATAGTCAAAACAACTTTGAAAAAGAATGAAGTTTGAAAAAGAACAAAGAACTCAATTTCAAACCTTATTACAAAGCTACAGTAATCAAAACAGTGCAGTATTGGCATCAAGATAAACAAATAGATACATGGGACAGAATTGAGAGTCCAAATATAAACCCACACATCTATGGTCAATTGATTTTTGACAAAGGTGGCAAGGCAAGTCAGTGGAGAAAGGATATTCTTTTCAACAAATGGTGCTGAAACAATTGGATGTCCATATGCCTGGGGTGGAAACATGAGTCTTCACTTCTGTCTCCTATTGTTTCCATGTGATTTTCTTTTTTTCTTTTTAATTTTTATTGGGGAATGTTGGGGAACAGCGTGTTTTTCCAGGACCCATCAGCTCCATGTCAAGTGGTTGTTTTTCAATCGAGTTGTGGGGGGGTGCAGCTCACTGGCCCATGTGGGAATCGAACCGGCGACCTTGGTGTTATGAACATCACTCTCTAACCACTGAGCAAACTGGCTTCCTCCATGTGATTTTCTAAATTGAATAATTATTCATTTAGAAAAAAATTCCTTTTTCCTGGTTAGCCAATTGCTTTAATACTGTTCTGATTCCACACCAGGTCACCTCTTCTCTCCCTAAAGGAGGAGCATTGGGTGACAACTGGTGAACTTTGCCATGTTGTTTAGTCTGACTTGCATTCCCCTGCTCGGTCTGCCCCTTCATGGGTGATTTGGGGCCAATTTCTTAATGTCCAGGATCCTCAGTGTTCTTCATGAAACAGAGCTAAGACTAGTACCTCCTGCCCAGGGTTGTGAAGATTGAACACTCAGTAGGCGCTCCACAAGGCAGGGTTTGTTCTGTTTCCCTTGAAGATCTGGTGACTGTGGAACTAACTCCTGCCGTCTCTGCCCTGCCTTTTGCTCTGGGTCTTTTGTGCACACCAGAGTCAAGGGGAGCTTCAAGGTAAAGAGACCTCCCTACCTGCAGACACAACTCCCTTAGTCTGCCCATTTTGTTCATCACTGCAGGTGTTGGGGGGTGGAGAGCAGGGAGAAAAAGGGAATTTTAAAGCCTTCTGTCCACTAAAATATTAGAGAGGGAAGAAGAAGATATCTCCCATCAAGGTGGGCCAGATGCCTGGCTCCTATTTTAAAGAGGTAATCCTTTGGCAGAGACCAGTTGGAGGTGATGGTTGGGCTTTGTGTAGATTGGGGAGAGATTCCAGGTGGGTTGAAACCCAGTGCAAAGCTCTGCGGTGGAAATTGACTTGACCTTTTTGAGCAATATCTGTGAAGCTGGCATGGCTGGAGTGCAAGGAAATAGGAGCAGCTGCAGACAGATACCACAGAGAATCACTATGACCCATTGTGAGAAGCCCTCTGGAGAAAGAAGCAGGCTCATCAAGCATCCCAGCGCCTGGAAGTCTACTGGTCAGTCCATCCAAAGTTGTCTGACTCCTGACAAATGACAGTTAGCATTGATGGACCTGATGCACTGTCATATCCTGAAGGGGCTTCTGGGTCATCAAAGAAGGATTAAATCAAGTAGAGTTCTGTTTGTACATCTGTCCTCCAATTACCGAAGGGTGGTTGTGGCTAACAGAATGAGTTCTGAGATCAGACTCTGGAATGTGTAGCTCAGTCCTGTCCCTTACTAGTTGTGTTACTTGAGAAAGTTACTGTGGGGACAGAGCCAGGAGTGCAGTTTCCAGGCTCTCGGCCTCACATGGAAAGGTGCTGTGATTGGATGGCCATCAACTGTGATTGGATGGCCATCAGCTGTGGCTAGTTGGCTGTCAGCTGTAACCAGTGAGCCATTGGCCACTAATATAACTGCCGTGGCTACACTAGCAGCAAATGGGGGCTAGCAAGAAGATGGTGGCTGAGCTAGCATGCGCGGATTGCAGTTAGGACAGCAGAGTGCAGTTAGCATGGCAGATTGCAGCTAGCAAGTGAGGTTGGCAGAGAAAGAGAGTGGCAGAGAGAAGTGGACGGCAAGTTGCGGATACTGTGGCTCCTGCTTCCTGTGTCACCAACCCAGCCACCAGCGAGAATATAGTGGTATGACTCCCCTATCTATGGCTCTGGGAGTGTTCCTTTTTGGCTTCACCATGTCCTGTGTTATGTGGGGAGCGGGACCAGAGATCCCGCATGCCACCCTGCATGACAGTTACTTTTCTTCTTTGTATCTCACTTTCCTCATCTGTTAAATGAGTTGTCGTATAGAGTGGCCTGCAGGGTCTCTGGTCCCGTTCCCCACATAAGAAGGCAGAATGTGGCTAGGCCAAAAAGGAACACCCACGGAGCCATAGGTAGGGGAGTCATACCACTATGGTCTCACTGGAGGCTGGATTCACAGGACGTGTGACCTGCTGTCCTCTTTGCTGCCTGCCAACCAACCGACTCCCCTCGACTCAACTCACTAACCAGTGCAGCCACGGCAATTATATCAGTGGCCAATTGGCTAACTGGCTACAGCTGACAGCCAACTAGCCACAGCCGATGTCCATCCACTACCCAAGCCAGCATCTTTCCACATGAGGCCGAGAGCATGGAAACTGCTCTCTGGGACTCTGTCCCCACATGAGTTGTGGTGAGGTTTAAATGCATTATTACAAGCAACATTCTTAGAACCGTACCAGACACATAGTAAGTGCCCAAGTAATGTTAGCCATTGTAATAGGCAGAATAATGCTCCCCACTCCCCAAGATGCCCACATCCTAGTCTCAGCAACATGTGAATATGATATATAACATAGCAAGTGGAAATTAAGGTTGCAGGTGGAATTAAGTTTGCCAATCAGCTGACCTTGGCTTGGGGAGAGCCTGGATTATCCAGGTGAGCCCAATATAATGAAAGGGGGAGGCAGAAGAATGAGCGTCAGAATCAGAGAGACTTGAAGATGAGACACTGCTGGCTTTAAAATGGAGGAAGGGGCTACTGGCCAAGGAATGCAGACACCCCTAGAAGCTGGAAAAAGCAAGGAAGCAATCCTCCCTAAAGCCCCCAGAAGGGAAGCAAACCTGAAAACACCTTGATTTTATCCCCGTGACCCCATTTCAGACTTCTAACTTCGAGAACGGTAAGATAATACATTTATGTTGTTTTAAGTCATTAAATTGATGGCAATTTGTTACAGACAAAATAGGAAATGAATACAACCAGTGTTATCATAATTGTGGTGATGTTGTTGATGATGATGATACAGAGTTTTCCTGTGTGGCTTCAGACAGCAGAGTGGCAGTGAATGGGAGTGGGCTCCAGGCAGGCTGAGGCCACTTTCCAGCAGCTGGGGCCCACACTTTCCTAAAGCTCAGCTTCGTCTCTGGGTGTCACCAGCCAAAGGTATCTGTCAATGAAGGGAGAACTACGGCACTGGGACTGGATAAATTTGAGGCTGTAAAGCCCTTATTCTAGAATTTAAAAAATTAATAATTGATATGTGATATGTTTATCAGGATGGTCTATACCTCACAATACTCCCTTCTCTCCGTTTACGTCGTCGATAGAAGGTCCTACTTGGAAATGCAATTCATTTGCAATACTTCCTTTGCCGTTTCCAATTAAAAAACGTGAATTCACTCTTTTCAAATCATGGCTACCATTTACGGAGCACTGGGCTGTAGGTTTACATTCCTTTTTAAAAAATTTACAACAGTTTGGCAAAGTGTGGTTTTTCATGTATAGAATTTTTTGTTTTTTGCACAAACTACATTTAGCAACGACGGAAATCATACAAGATGATGAAATTTGGGGACTTCATCTTTCAAATCCTATCTCAGTAGCAACCAATTATTTGCATTTTTGTTTCCTTCCAGTCACTGTCCCTCTTACCAGAATGAATATATTTTTCCTCATGAAGCTGGCATTTTAAATGTTTTTTTACAGATGAATAAGCTGAGGTCAGAGGGTTTCAAAATATACCCACTTTGGAACCAGAAAGGGCTGGTAAATGTGAAAGAGCTGGCTCTCTGAGGGGCACAAAAAAAGTAAGCCCTCATTTGTAGCATTTGCCAGTTTCTGTAGTATAAGTACTCCCACCATGGCTGATTTCATAGGCAAACTACTCAGCCTGTCTGAGCTTTAACATCCCTTTCTGTAAAATGGATGTAACTCTAGAACCAGGGCAATGCCTAGTTCAGAGGCCTCTATAAACTCGAGTGCCCTTCCTCCAGTCAGAAAAGAGAAATCCTCTAGGAAGAAGTGTCTGGTACCGTATTTTTTCAAAATGAACCATGAGTACTTGCTGGGTTGTGAAATTGATTTATTTGTGGATTGCAACTAGAATTTTTAAAAGAAAGAAAACAAACAGAAAAGACTAGAATAGAACAGGAAAAAAATCAGAGTACAGCAGACATGAAAAGATTATGTGTTATTCCCTGAAACCTTTGTTTCATTCCTACATATGTATGGATGTGTGTACTGGGTCATGAAAAAAACAGATACTTTTCTGTATAGGTCGCAGTCCAAATAGTTTGAGAGTCACTGACTTGGTGAACCTAGCTTTCTAGAAAGCAGTGCTTTTACTGTAAAGAGCTGTGGGGTGGGAGAGGCAACTAGAAAAAGTAACTTTATACCCCTCTCTGCAGAGGAAATGGGGCTGGGGCACCCAAGGGCAGAGCCTGGGTGGCCAGTGTGTGTGTGGGCGGGTAGGGGGACGAGCCATGGAAGACTATGATGCCCTTGGTCTCCCCCACCGCCAGGGTTAGGCTCCAGGCAGCTCTTGGTTGCCTCATGAGCACTGGAGGAGGGAGGGAACATTGCATGAGGGAGGAGGAGGAAGCTGCACAGGAAATCCTGGCTGCAAGCTCACGGCTGCTGGAACCCACCACAGCAGTACCAGACAACCAACAATAGCGCCATTAGATAAAAATAACCCATGGGGTCTGCAGCTCTGCCATGCAGGGGCAGGGGTATGCTGTCCCGAGAGCCGAAATGTCACCAGGCTATGGCTGGGGTCATGCTGCTTGGTGCTGTGCTATGCCTTGATTTCCTGATTGCTAATTAGAGGGCAGTTTTTCAGCTGGCGGTCATTTGGGCTGGTGCCAGGAGTGGGGCCCCTTGCCCCCAGGATTTCTGCTCTTCTGCTCTCTTGCACAGGGAGATATGAAAAATCATTCATGCTAAGACCTTACATTCTGAATGCATCACCTCTTCCAGACGGACTTCCATCCTAAAAGAGGGTCCCAGGAGGGCCTACCCGAAGCTTGTCTCACATGGGTATGTTCAGGGCACTGTGAGGATGGAGGTCTTCCCAGTAGCCCTCAAAGCCTCTCCCTTGGCTACTGACCCTGGGCTGACCCCAAAGCACCTCCAGCTGTTCCCCGAAGGCCCCTCTCCAGGAGGAAGAGACAGGCTCCCTCAGTGCTGGAGCTCTGCAAGCCATCCATCCTCCCTCACACTGGGGAATAGAGGGAGGAGGCAAGGGTCACACCAAGTATTATTTTTACCACAACAAAGCATAGTGAGAATCAGCAGCCAGAGCTGGAAACACAGAGCCCCGACTCCCCTGTTTGCTTCTGGCCTCCCAGTTTGCAGGCTAGTAATCTGGTGTGAGCCTGCTTTTCAGCACCCCCCGCCTATCTCAGAAGCACCCACACCCCTGGAGATGCACCGTATTCACAAGAACACTGCGCTCCAGTTTGCAAAAGCTTACACAGCATTTTTTCACCTGGCACATGGGTAGAATTGAGGAGTGTGTGTGAATCTGGTTGAGCAAAAATCACACCTATATTTTCATTAACTACAAAGTGAAATTTAACATTTCCTGCTATTAGGAACGTAGAGAACAAAGCACAGTGGTGTCAGTAGTACCTTTGATTGTCACCAATAAGAGCCACACCGATTTTCGTCTTCCCAGTACGCTTGTGGCAGGTGTCATGAATTGCCACTCAGTCACTGCTACCTCCACATCATACCTGCTACTGGGCTGCATTAGGTAAAGCATTAATAAAGGAGGACACTTATGAGTTATCACAAATGCGTTCTTTAAAAAATATTTTGATAGCTGGGTCTCATCATCTTTGCAACGCTCTGCATTTTATTTTATGCATTTAATGCATTGTTCTGAGAAGAGGACTAAAACTCCTTCAAGTTGCTGAAAGGATCCACTGCACAAAAAGACTAAAATCCCCCTGAGACTGGTGCTGGGGCCTGAGCAGAGCTGGAGTAGAGAGTGCAAAAGCAAGGAAGCCTCACCCATACCCCCAGGGGCTCAAAGCCAAGTCAAAAAACCCATGAGCAAATAAACAACTGCAAACTAACCTGGTGGGTGCTGTGCAGGTGGAGAGCTATAGACAGACATAGTTGGGGAATACCTGACAGGGCCACAAAGCAGGGAGCCACTACCTCATTTCAGATTCGGTGAATTCACAGCCACCTCTGACCCAGGAGGAAAGAGCCCAGGTACTTAACCCCTTGACAGCTTCTCTTGAACAGTCATGGAGCCCTGGGTAGGCTGGTCTCTCCCTGGGCCTGCTCCATTTCCCTACCAGCCGTAGTCCCTGGCCTGGGATTGTGGCGATAAGCAGTCCCCACTGCTTTGGCCTGAGACGTTTCCCAGACTTTGGTGGTAAAACTAGGGATCATGGGAAGCCCCCCTGCCTGTTTTACCTAGGACTAATTCAACTGCCTAGGATTTGGGTCAACTTATTCCCATAAGCACCTTCTCTGTCCATCTCTGTGTATACACGTCTCTCTGGGTCTCTCTCTGGCTCTCACTCTCTCCCCTTTTACCCAACTTCTGCTTCAGCTCCCAAGCTAGCCGAAGTCTCCAGCTCCTGGCCTTCAAGTGATTTGAACTTTTCATTCTCTTGGGTGCCTGTAGAGCACTACTTGCTCTTTGTTTTTAATTGAGGCATCATTTACATAAAGAGCTCAATTCCCATGTGAATAGCTCACTGAAGGCTTATACACCCATAAAACCACCACCCAGGTCTAGATATAGAATGTTATCCCTCCCCAGAAGGCTTCCAAGTGGGCCTTCACTGTCAATTACTCCTCCGAAGGGTAACACTGTTCTGACCCCAGCCATCTTCATATAAATGGAATCATGTCCATTTATATGAATATGCCAGAAGCTGCTAATGGTCTCGGTGTTGACAGCCCGGCTGGGAGAAGTCCACTTCAGCAAGAGCATGGCACAGGACGGGACAGAGAATGTAGCGAAACATTAGGCCTCATGGCTGGAGGGAATAAATAGCCTCATTTTCAAGTGAGCCTCATTTGAATCCCGAATCTTCATTTCCAGGCTTCAGAGAGGCACAGTTCAGACCTGTCGTTTGACCAGTAGTGACTGGGCTCAGGGACACAGCCTGTTCGGAGAGGTGAATTGGAGTTAGAACCCGGAATCCCAGGGCCGCATCCTTCCTTTAAGCCCTGCTGCCTCCTTGGGGCAAAAGTCAAGGCGGACTCTCAGGCCAGGAGGGTTTTGCCTGGGAAAGGCTGGCAAGCATTTTCTCTTCCTCCCCCACCAGATGCCCCTTGGAGCCTGAAACTACAGGGTGGCAGAGCTGTGGTTCTCAATACTTGCTGCATATCAGAATCATAGGCAGGCTTAAAAACAATCTCAGTGCCCCGGCCTCACCCCAGACCAGGGGAATCAGTGTTTCTGGGAGGGAGACCCAGGTGCCAGTAGTTTTTAAAACTCCTCGGGAGGTTCCAATATTCTTACCCAAGTTTGTAAAGCAGAAGCGCCTCCAAACTTTACATAGGAATCTTCTGGGGCTCTTGTCACAAATGCAGAATCTATTCCAGAGGGTCTGGGATGTGGCCTGAGATCCTGCACTTCTGCAAACCTGCCTGGAGATGCTAGTGTTACTGGTGAGGTCCAGGAAATACACCTTGAGGAACAAAGACACAAAGGACTGTTCTGCCCCTGTCCTTCTGCCGCCCCAAAGCTTCTTCAGATAAGTATGTTTTGCAATGAGTCGTCTTTCACTTGGTCTCAAACATAAGGCTCAATCACCCACCCAAATAATTTTATATGTACCCACCTTTACTAGGAAAGGGTACAATGATTTATCATGTGCTTCCCATGTGCCAGATATTATCAACAACTTTGAGGGTAGAGAAATAAAGAGGTTAAAAATATGAAAACACTGAGTATAGACACAGAGAGCAGAGAAAGAATATCTAATGTACATCCACTGGGGCTTCCAAACGAGATGAGAAAGAGAATGAAAGGGATACGATAGTTAACAAGAAAGTGGATGAGAATTTGTCATACGTGGTTAGCTACAACACTCCACAGATTTGAGAAGGCTGCTGAATCTCCTCAGAAAGATAAAGAGAAATACAAACCTAGACACAAGAAATTATAATATAGAAAACCTAAGACAAAGAAGAAATCCTAAAAGCAGCCAGAAAGAAAAAAAAAATAGTAACTTCAGTGGAATTAATATTAAAGTGACTCCTGAGCTACCTCCAGACCCCCTAAAAACTCCACCTTTCAGGAGTGGTAACCCCATTTTAATGATGAGAAACAGCAGTGCAGAGACCCACAGTACTACTGCCAGCTTTAACTCCAAGGCACCAAGACTCTCTTGACTAAATCACCTGCCCCTCCCTACCCATCTGTGTTTAAAATTGTGAGTGTTAAGCTTTTGGATCTAATTAAAAATTGACCATGGACGTCCAAATCTCACCCAGTCTTTAGTACAAACTTCACTAGACAAAGGTCCTGCCACTTTTCTAATCTCTGCCTCAGACCTTGTGTTCACTTCTGAGTCCCCTGATTCCTTGCTTGGCCCAGTCAAACCTTCACCAACACTTCCTTCCCAAATGTCCCTTCCATCTCTCACCACTAGCCTGACCCCACTGGTATGGCAGGGCGTCTCACCAAGAAGGTTAGAGAGAGCCATCCAGCTAGAATACCCTTAAACAGCACCCCCCCCACACACACACACCACTGGCTAGTTGGAGTAGTGGAGTCCTGGCCCGAGGGTCCCTCAACAGTCCTGCCACCAAAGAGAATTTCTCCATGGAGGTGAGGGCTATGTCCCTGGCATTGTGATACCAATTTAAGGAACTGCTCTCTCACCCCTTCCCCTAGGGCAGGAGAAATGACAGCAAATAGCAATGCCACCCTGCAGGACGCCCCAGCTAGTTTTGCCCATTGTCATTCCTTAGCAGGTCTGCTAACCAGGACCAGTGAGGAGAAAAGCAGGTGCTCTTTGGAGTCTGTGTCTCTGTGGTTAGTAGGAGGGAACCATGAGCAGCTACGCGGCATGACTTCTTTGGAAGGTGCTACCAAATTGCCACAGCTGGGCATGCAGGGCCATCATGGGCCAGCAAAGCCAGCTCTCAGGTGGGGGGCCAGCCTTGTGCAATGGCAAGAGGATGGATTTTAGAGTTAAACAGACCTGGATTCAAATCCCTATTCCCCCAGCACTCACTCACAGGCCATGTGACTTAATTCTCTGTGTTTCATTTTCCTTGTCTGCAAATTAGAGGGAGATGGTAATAATTGAGTGGGGTAATTATTGCAAAGATCAGGTATATATAATGTTTGGCATCTAGTATGCATTCAGGTTTAAACAATTCTTTACTGCTGTGAGGATTACATGAAAAGATGCATGTGAAAATGGTCTATTAGCTGAGCTCCTGGCCCACAGAACGTGCTCACCAAATGTTATGTCTCCTGTCCCTTTCTTGATGACCATCTCTGTGATGCAGAACAAGCCATTTATCCGCTTTTCCTTCATTCCTAGTAACAAAGGGGTGTGTGTGTGTGTGTGTGTGTGTGTGTAGGGGGGGTGCTGGAGGTCAGGCCTGAGCTCACAAGCTCCCAACTCCCCTCTATGGCCACCCTTCCCAGAGAGCCTCCTCTGACATTGGCAGCCTGCATCATTGCTAAAATTCCTGGGGCCAAGAAACTTCTAGCCTCAGGCTTGGGGTGGTTCTCTTAGGTGTGGGGGGTAGGAGAGAGAAGCATGTTGGCCCGTGGACTCATCCACGATGATGGCTCCCGCTCACAAGCTGCCGTGGATAATCGCTATTTATCAACTCAACTTGTTGGAAAAAATTACTACGATTACATTCACACATTAACAAAAAGGAAAAATAAAAGCCCCATTGGAATGTCTGAGTCACTCTTTAGAGCCTGTACATTACCCATTCGATACGACCCTTCTCCTTATGGCCTCACCTCCCTGTGCAGGAAAGTACAGGGCCCTGCAAGCTGGCTTTTGCCTGGCACTTGCTAGCCTGGACAAAAGTCCCTACGGATCAACTAAGATCTGTTTGGGAGAACTTAAAATAGACCGCACAGAGTTATGAACAGGATCAGTGGCACAGGGAGGGTCATTCTTTTATGGGCTCAGTGCTCTGGTCTGATTGGTGATTTGGGCGTGTCATTTACACACAGGTACAAAAGTCGGGAGGAATCGTGTTAAGGAAATGTGCTGTCCCTTGGGGTGAGCATTTGTGCCAGATGTAAAGCTTGCTTGTTTAAAAACCAGTTGCTTCACTTAGAAGAGAGTGGAAGGATTGAGCAGTCTCTTCCCCCACCCCAAGCATTGTACCTCTTCTGTCTCCAGATATGTGCATCTAAGACATCATTTGAAAAATTCAATATGCCCCCTGAAAACTGGCTAGAAGTTACACACTGATCTCTAAGGTCACATTTTAAATTCACAGAAACAGTGGCATTTTGGGGGCCATACACTCTTTCGAGAATCTGAGGGAAGCTATAGACTTTCTCCCGTCAAATACCACATATTGCTTACAAATTCCAGGAAATTCACAGGCTCCGCTGAGAGGTGGGGTGTCCTGGAACCCAAATTGTACCGGACAGACTTGCTTTCTGAAAAACTCCGGGTGGATTTGTTGCGAAGTGTCCTCCTCTCCTGGGGATCCCTCTCCCCCTTCACCCCTTTTGTGTGTTTTCTAAGATTTCATCTTGGCCAATAGGGTTTGCCAGTGGAAAGAGAAGCTGCTCCGACACTAAGGTCTATGGGTCCCTCCCTGTCCCAGGTCATAATGCTCCCAGAGCTCTCCTTTTAGCTCATTCAGCTACCAGGACATTCTTTCCACACCAGGAAATCGGATCAGGCCAGCCTCAGCACAAAGTGCTCACTGTCAGGGCCTGGCCTCTCACAGGTCATTCCTCGTGCCACCAGCACCAAGACTATCTTAGATATCTTGGCCAAGCCCATAATCCCTGGTCCCCCAAAGGGAATGCTAATGGAGGGCAAAGAAAGACAGATTTCCAGGATGAAAGTGCACGCTGTGATACCCAGTGCTTCTAGAATCTCGGCTATTGTCCATTGACTCTCTGACTTGGCCATTAAATCTGCGGGCGGTGAGGAACAGGTCTAGGCTGGAGAAGTCTGTGTTGACGAAGCAGTTTTATGCCCCGCCTGTCTGTCTGGGAACTTTGAAGCGCTTGTCTGCCAAGCAGCACAGTAATTATCAATAATGATAATAACGATTTCTTACATTTGCATGACATTTTACCCTGTGTAAAGTGCGTATGCGTATATTCTTTTTTGTACTTGGTAAAATATATATAAAATGTACCATTTTCACGATTTTTAAGTGTCCGAGTCAGTGGCATTAAGTACATTCATAATATTGTGCAACCATCATCACTACTGTGCAACTTTTTCATCATCCCAATCAGAAACACGGAACTACTTTCTATCTCTATGAATTTGCCTAGTCTAGGTGCTTCGTATAAGTGGAATCATGTAGTATGTGTCCTTTTGTGTATGGTTTGTTTCACTTGGCAAAATGTTTTCGGATTCATCTCTGTTGTAGCCTATATCAGAATTTCATTCCCTTTTATGGCTGCATAATATTCCATTGTATGTATATAGTACTGCATTTTGCCTATTCATTGGTTTTTGGACATTTTGGTTATTTCTACCTTTTGGCCATTGTGAATAATGATACTATGAATATGGGTGTATAAGTATCTGTTTGAGTTCCTGCTTTCAATTCTTTTGGGTTTTACTTAGGAGTGTGATTTCTGGGTCATACGGTGATTTTATTACATTCTCCTATTTATGTTGCGACAAATAACTCTTGACTCGATTATAACCAATTTAACCATGAGGATACTGAAACTCAGAAAATAAAGGAAATGAAATCACCCAATGGAGGTTGCTAATTTAAGGACTGTAAATATTCCTGTGCTCAGGGCTGGAACCAAGGTGAGGCAAGTGAGGCATCTAGGGTACAAAATTGAGGACTCATTCTCAGATTTGTGTGACCCCCTCCCCAGGGCACAGTAAGCACAGTGCCTGGGGTCCAGGACAATGTAAGGGGCCATGAAGAGTTTTAATTTATTTTAAAATCAGAAGAAAGAAAGTGAATATAATCTGGCTTGGATTATATTTGTCTCTATATCAATGCAATTCAGAAATAGAATTTTTAATACATATTTTTTAAGGAAGTCATCATGAATCCTGCCCTAAGAGTGAGCATCCTATTATGAGCACAGGATTTAAGGAGGCTCTCATTTTCAGGTTCCTGGAAGGACTGACCCCGCACTGTTACTGACTCCAGAGCAGGTGCCTCCTTAAATTTTGTGTCCTGGGCACCTGGCTTGCCTCACCCTAGGCCTGGCCCTGCCCAAGTCTTGACCTGGTTCTTTCTGGCATCTGAGCAATGACACCTGAGGCCAAGAGTTCCTCATCTGGTAGCACGCTTTGTGTTACTAAGGGAAGGAGTCTGGGCTGAGGGAAGCCAGCGTTAGTCATAAAAAGGCTAGGTGTTTGCCTATGGGGTGTCACTGCAAGGGCCATGGTGATCCCCTCCCCATGGCAGCCCTCACTGATAACATTTACACCACTTCTTCCATTTCATGGAGTTTGTCACATCTCTAATTATTCTTATTTTACCTAGAAAGTCTCTATTTGTTTTCATTCCCAAACCATTAGCTAATTCTGCCAACCCATAAGAATCAGAAAAGGAAAGATTTCCTCTCTAAAGATCTGTCTCTGGGCTCATAATCTTTCTTATTTTTTTCATTCAGGGAACCCCACTCACAAGACAGTCATTTTACATTTACTTTTCCAGGGAGAGGACGTTTGGAAAGACAAGAGATATTTTATTTATTAATTCATTCAGCAAAACTTCATTGAGCACCTACTGTAGGCTTAAGCACTGGGTATACAAAAGTAAACAGAACAGTTGAAAATCTCTGCCTTCGTGGTGCTTACATTCTAGAAGGAGGGAATAGACAATAAAAAAAATAATAATAATAGTGATATTTAACAGGAAAAATGAGGCAGGGCATAAGGAATGCCGAATGGGGTTGGGAGTGCAATTCTAGGCTGGGTGTTCATAAAAGATGTCACAGGAAAAGATACATTTAGCAAAGACCTGAGGGAGCAGAGCCATAGGGACATCTGGGAAGTGCATTCCAGACAGTGAAAACTGCAAGTGAAAAGACCTGAGGCCAGGAGCAGGCCTGGCCAGATGAGTCACCCTCATGTCCCTGATTCTTCTGTACAGCATCAGTCTCTTATACTCCGTGCTGTGGACTCCAGTTCTCAGGCCCCAGCTCACAGTGATGCCCTGTTCTAGGAGTCATGGGTGGCAGTTGCGTTTGCTCTCCCTCGGCCTATTGGATCCTATTGCCCAGGAGATTCTATTAGTGGTCTGGTCTGTTCTCAGGTAGAGCTGTGACGTGGCCTCTAGAGCCATGGGGTGGACCCGTTTGTGCAGCCCACATACGCACACTCACAGAAGCCAAGGGAACAGTGGGTAAAGCAGATGTGCAGAGAGAAAGAAGGAGGTAAGGCCTGAGACAGAGACAGAGCTTGACATGGGCCGGGGGTGCGGGGAGAGAGATTAGGGGATGGGGTATTGGGAGAGAGGAAGAGAGACTGCCTTTGGGGTTCCTAACAGCTTCAGGTTCCAGGTTCCCATGCCTCCTTGGAGAGGCCCCACTGCGTTCCTACACTTTGATGCCACCAGCTATCTCTGTATCTCCATAATGACTCACACATCTGCCTTCGTTTCTCCTAAGTGAGCTCCAGAGCCCAGCTTCTGGGATTCTTCTCCTTGCTGCTGCTTCTTCAGACTAGCAGGCACTCTCTCCATTGTCCATCTGTATCCCTGGAGGAGTGGGGCCTTCCGGGCCTGCACCCTGCTCATTTTAAGCAGCACGGTGAAGCGGAGAGAACACCGGCCTGGACCAAGGTACCCCAGGTTCACCGTCCAACTCCACCCTGTACTAGCTGCATAACCATGAACGTGTCACCTGCATTCCTTGAGCCTCTCTTTCTTTACCTCTCACATGCAGGTGAAGGCTGTAACCCCCGCCCTGCCTGCCTTTCCACCCTTTTGTGAGATTACAAGGGAACCCATGTGGACAAGTTCTCCAGTTGCCAAATGCTATAAATGCAAGTGGTTATGACCCTGCCCCAGGCGGCCCCCCTCCCCACCACAAGCCGGTGGCTTAGCTGGCTTGCCTGGCCTCGTGCCCTGTCACTCAGCTCTGCGGCTGAACCTCTACCTCAGTCCCACCCAGCCTGGGTTCCACCCAGCAGCTCTCTGCTTCCTGTTTCCTCCTCCTCTTACCTTTTAAGTTTTCCTATTGAGCTGGTTACTCTGAATCAGCCCACCCTTCACTGGCTTCTCAAAAATCTGCATTTTTTCCTAAAGCTCCTCTTGCTCTATGAAAATCCCCACCTTCCCTGAACAACTGGGCCCACCTACAACCCTACCCACCCTCTCAGAGGCTCCCCCGCTGCACATGCTCATGTCACAAAGACAAAAACAGCTACCCGTCCCCCACCCATGTTGGGGAGATTCCACACTGCCCTTCCTCCCAATGTTTAAAATACCCAACACCCCAGTTTGATTCCTCATCAGGGGAGTCCCCTTGGGCCACAACCAAGAGGGCTGGCTGGGAAACCTGTAATATTGCTCAGCTGTCTCTTTAATCCATTTTTTTTCCTTCTCATAACCACTCTCAATCTTCACGTTAAGTCACCATCCTCTCTCGAGGCTATTGCCATGGCCTCTGGTTCTTTTTCTCAAATATCGCTCTCCCTAACCAAGCCATCATTCAGCCTGCCCCAGAGTCAGCCTTTTAAAAACTGTTGTACCACTCTCCTGCCTTAGAATCACCCATGACTCCAAACAATCCTCAGGGTGAAACTCTAATCCCTTACTTTGGATCCGCAGCCCTTTGTAACGTTACCAAAGTCCTTCCTTAGCCTTATCTCCTATAATGCATGCTCCAAATCAACGTTTTTCAGAACTCATCTTTTTTGACCTTCATGAACATTGAAGGGCTTCAAGATTCTCCCCAGCCTCTCGTTCAGAGATTCTGTGGCCAAGTCCATTTCTCCTCTACTTAACTTCCAATGTGGGACTACATCAGGTCCAATCCTAGGCCCTCTCTCTCCTCCCACCCCACGCACTTTCCTTTCGCTAGGCAATCCCAGCCACATCTCACGTACTCTCTCCACACCTATGACTCTCAGGTGTACACCCCTAACCCAAGCTCCTCTGAGCTCCAGCTCTATGTATTCAACTGCCTGCCGTCCACTCGCATGGCTTGTAGGTACCCCACCTTCAACATGTCCAAACTTGAATTCATGTCATGAATCCCACAATTAGTACTTCTCCAATGTTTTATGTCTCAAGAAATTGACCAAACCAGAAATCTGGCAGTCCTTCTTGGCTACTACTATTCTGCCTCCGAAAAGTACCCATTGCTTGCTTTCCATCTCCATCACCATTAGGTCAAGCCACCATCGTCTATCAGTGGGAGTAAAGCAATATCCTTCTTTCTTTTCTTTTTCTTTTAGAGCAACATCCTTCTAACGCTAGGGTCCTCAACCTTACATATGCATTAAAGTCACCTACAGAACTTTAAAAATTCACTAATGTCCAAGCCTCATTCCAGACTAAGTAAAACAATCTCTGGGAGTGGGCTCCAATCATCCTTATTAAAAACTCCACAGTTAATTCTCTTACAGCTAAGAGACTCACTGCTCTAACAGGTCTCCTCACATCCATTACTGCTCCAGTCCATTTTCCATATGGCAGCCAGGGGGGTGTTTTCATAATGCAAGTCTCATTACCTCACGCCCCTCACTCCCCTCACTCTTAGGATAAAGGTCAAAGTCTTCTTGTCCTGTACCATCTCACTCTGCCTGCCTCCTGCAAGCCTGGGGGCCTTATCCACTCTGGAACATGTTCAGACACTCTGGACCCTGTGTACTTTCTACTTCGGGACCGTCACACATGCTGTTCCCTCTTCCTGGAATACTTTGCCTGATTAATCCCACTCATCCTTCAGGAATCAGCTCAACTCTCTCTTCCTCAGGGAGGACCTTCTGGATTCCCAGCTCAAACGGGCCCCTCTCTCACCTCACTCAGTGCTCCCTTAGCTTCCTCTTCCCCTTCACGGACTTGGCACAATTGTAAATATAGTTACCTGTGTGGTTTTCGTTTGTTTAATTTCTGTTTTTCCACTAGAATGAGAGAAGAATCATATCTGCCTTGTTATTGCTGCATCTTGGCACCTAACCCAGTTACCAGGAACCTAGTAGGTTTTTAATAAACGTTTACAGAATGATAACAAACAAATATGTATTCCTTTATACTCTATAGTTTGGTACATTTTTCCATCTTCCTGAAAGGCACCAATGTTGTCCACAATCTCCTCCTTTTTCTTCCTGGAAAGCTCCTCCTTATTCTTCATGACGCAGTTTAAAAGCCCATGTCCACATTCCCTGGTTCCCTCCGGCAGAAATGAGTTTCCTTCTTCTCTGTAAACTGATGGTCTTTTCCTTCTTGTGGCATTTTAGGTATTTGCTTATGGACCTTCTTCCTGCTGCAGCGGAACTCCGTGATTATGTCTCTTTCTTCTAGTGTTGATAATTCATTTGCTGGATGAATACACCAATAAATGAGCTAAAGTGATCCCATTACTTAACTTTAAAGCAATGAACATAAACACGAATTGCTCCACAACATTATGTGCTAAACTTGAATTACATGTAAAGTTTTTGTGCTGCGACCCCTCTGGTCAGAGCTTCAGGGATTTTCCTTTTGGGCTTCTCTAGGTAGGTCTGGAGCAGGTCTCCGATGCAAGCTACTGGCTGGGCTTCTAGAGTGGGGAAGGCCATGGCATTCTGCTCCTGGGGGGTGGAAAGGGGAGCTGCAGTCCCAGCCCTGCCCCCTCCCCCATTACTAGTGAGCTGTTTTTCTGGGGGAGCCTGACTCTGCTTTAGGCCCCGACTTGGAACCACTGAATTGTTCAAAGCTAGCAGGCCTTAGTTCCAGATTAAGGGTGATAGGTAGAGACCAAGGCCAGGATGGAGTGAGGAGAGGGTCTGTATCAAGGGAGCAGAAATGAGGGAGAGATGGCCAGGCTTCTTGGCCAGGCTCTTAAAATGGAAGTTCCTGGTATTTTCCAGCAGCTGCTCCCTCCTTCCCGAGGCACTCAGTCTGAGGAAGAGCCTCTGCACCCTCAGAATTACCACTGTATATATGTGGGTCCTGGCCCCAGGCAGCTGGGTGGGAGGCTGATGGTGTTGGTTCACGTCTGTCAACCAAGTGGAGAGAAGCAGAAGCAGGGCCAGGCAGGGCCAGGGGAAGTCATCTGGCGAAATACAGCTGAGGGCCCCCACCTCCCAGCATAGCATAGCCCCACCCTGCCTACCCTCAGGCCCACTTTCTCTTCCCTTGGCCAGTTCCACTGCCTGAATTACAAGGGTGATATTGGGGAGGGGAATGGCCTTGGAAAAGGACCACCTGCCTTGTGTTAGGAACAGTGCTGGGGGCGGGGGAGAGGAGGGGTGAGGTGGGAGGGCAAAAATATACCCCCCTGTTCCGGATCAGAGAGCTGGAGCTAGGTTGACATTGTGGATGATACGGTAATAATGATAGTAGCTAACATTGAGCATTTCCAAAGCAGCAGGCCAAGCACTTTACACAGAGATAGTCCTATTTAAGAACGCACCCCTCCTCACATATTTTCTGGGAACCCTCGGCATGTGGTAGATACAGGGCTAAAGTGTACACGATGCACCACTTATGGGCCACCTCACCCTCTGAGCCACACCCAGCTGTTTCCCAGGCGACCAGCTCAGCAGCAGCTCCGGCGAATTTCCAGGGGGCACAGTCTTGCAAGCCCCTCACCTCATCCCTGCACGGCATACCTCTCCTTCCTACCTGGGGCTTCCACGCTTCCTCTGAGGTGTGAGATGCTATGAAGGGGCCTCAGATGCACAACCTGAAAGGGTAAGGTTGGGCAGAACTTCGACTGGTGGAGAGAGGAGATAACGGACACATTCTTCCCCCTTCCTTTGCCCTGAACAGACGGTTCTGAGAGGCTCATATACCTCTTGAAAGGTGGCCCCACAATGCCAAGCAGTTGGTTTATTCAATGTAAGTGGGGACCAGTTCAGTAGCGAACTGCATGTTGGCCCTCCCGACTCCCTGACTCACCCTCATTTTCATTTTCTCTTGCTTCCCAAGAACTCACCCCCTAATAAAGCACTAGCTTATCCGTGTATGCCTCTAGCATTGCCTTCTGGGGTACCCTCGCTAAGGCAGGCTAGTAGGGAAACAGATATGAATGCACAACACTATGCTAAGGGAGAAATAAGGATTGACAGAGCATTCCAGGTTGAAAACTATGGGTTTTGTTCTGTGATCAGAGGGAGCTGGGACTTGCAGGAACATAACTCTCACAGGTGGGTGGAGGGGAGAAGTGAGGAAATGGAGGCTCCGACAGAGTCTGGCTGGTGGCAGTGGCACTAATCTGGGGAGAGCTGGGCTGCTCAGACAGTGCTGGAGTACTTCCCTGTTCGGTGGACTATGGGCGATTGCTCTATTCTGGAAGAAAAGTAGGCGAGGAAAAGAAATGAGGCCCCAGCTGTGGGTCCTCACCTATCCTTGACCTACATGTGGTTACATCTGGGAGAGGGTCCCTGATCCTTTTGGGCCCCACTATCATTCACCCACATGGAGATTTCCATGTTTTGTCAAGTTTGGGGTTACAGGCAGGCATCTCTGAGGTGAGACTCTGAAATCCAGTCCTCGGAAAATATTGCCTAAAATGCCTGAGCACTTCAGAAGTGCTGCTCTGAGTCCTGAGCTCTTTTAGGCCCACAGGTCAGGACAGTCTCAGCCCTTTGTTCCTCCCCCAAAAGAAGGACTTTCCCAGGGGACCACCAGTTGGCCTAAGCCTGGTAGAGCTTCCTTGGTCCAACTCTGTCCCATGGCTTTGACTCCACCCTTCAGGTATCTGGCTGTCCCGCTTCTCCGCCCGTCTGACTCTACTCACGTGCTCACCAAGTACCGTGGATGCTCCTCTCATAATGATGATGGTTCCCATGAACACAAACGTGATCACCAGCAGCCATGGCAGGAAGTTCCAGAGAGCTAGAGTCTGGGTTTTGGTGCATGGCCAAGCTTTGGTGGGGGAAGGGCTAATTCAGTTTGAACAAGGTAGGTAGAATTGCACTCCATTGGGCCTGAGCTCATAACCTAAACCTGAGGGAAATCTCTACCCTCTGGATAGCCCAGCACTCCCAAGTTGCTAGCATTTTTCACCCAGCAGCATTAAAGAAAGGTTTGAGTAACTGGAAATAATACCAAGATCATGGTCATTCAAAGGGACCCTGTGCTGTACTCAGCTTGCACGTCTCCCCGTGGCTTGGGAGCCATACTGACCTGGCACCTCTTCCAGTCACTTCACCCACAGCTCTCCCCATGGGCACTTTTCTAGCAGCCAGTCCTGCCTGGACATGAAGACAAAACCAGTCTTTCACCCAGATGCCTTCTTTCTTCCACCTTCTCCGATGTCTGCCCTCGCAAGCCTGGGTCTCCATGACTGTTGGGGATTGCTGATGCTTTGCTCTGCAGAGCAGGAGATTTGGCCTCCTCAGGAAGGAAAGGTGTGGGAGGTACACTGCTGACATCTTGCTCTGTTCATCCTTTCCTGATCCCTGCAATTTGGGGCTGCAATTATTCCTGTAAGTGTTAGGCTGCTTGAAATTGTCCAATAGCTCACGGATGCTGTTTTATTCTTTAGCCAGTGTCCAATCTATCATTATTCCCACCCATATATTTTTCATCTTAGACGTTGTGGGTTTTATCCCAAGAAGTTTGATTTGGGTCTTTTAAAAAAATAAATCTTTCATGTTTCTCATGCTTTCCTCTATCTTCTTGAACATATGGAGGATATTTATAATAACCTTTAAAACATGTTCTTGTCTATTATTTTTATCATCTATGTCATTTCTCTGGGTTTCCTATTGATTGGTTTTTCTCATGATGGATTTTATTTTCCTGGTTCTTTGATGCCGGATGATTTTTTTGTTGAATGCCAGATAATGTGAATTTTACATTGTTGAATGCTAACTTTTTTTCTTTAAATATTGAGCTTTATTCTGGGACTCAATTAAGTTACCTAGAAGCAACTTGATCTTGTGAGACTCGCTTTCAAATGTTTTGGGTGGGACCAAAATAACCTATAGTCTAGGGCCAATTTTTCCCATTACCAGGGCAGGCAATGATTTGTAAGCAAGAGTGGAACATGATAGGATTTACATTTAAGAAAACCTCTCTGGCAGCCTGAAGAAGATAGAAGAGAAAGAATGGGGAGGGTAGAGAGAGCCCCACGTAGAATCCACTGCTCATTCAGACAAAGGAATAAAGACTGGAGCTCAGGCAACAACAGTCAGTGCAGGGTTCAGAAATACCAGGGGTGGAATCTGTGATGCTTCATGTGGGTAGAGTAAGAGGGAGAAGGGTGAGGTAAAAATGACCCAAGGTTTCCCATTGGGACTTCTGGTGGGTTCAGAGGAAATGAGATCCGCATGAAGCCATCAGTGGGGTTACCAGAGGCCAGGAGTTTCCAATCACCCCTTCCTGAGTCTCTATCAGAACCAGAGGGCCAATTCCAGGAAGGAGGCAACACCAGGACCCACACAACTTAGCATGTCCTCTCTGGGTATCTATCTGCTGGGCATTTTCCTCTGCTGGCTCAAAAGAACAGTATCCCAAACAAGATTCTGAGCATCCATGACTTCTCCTGCCTATGATGTCACAGACTTTCTCCTGTTCAAGGAAAAGATTTCTCTGTGTAAATGTACCATCTGGTGGCCTGTAGAGCTTGGCAAATTAGAGTCTCATGGCACTGCATTTTTATAATGTGATATGATGCCTCAAAATTACATTAATACCTCTGGTACTGCAATTCTATTAGTCTAGGAGTAAGTCTGTCTTTCGCTAATGAAAAATGTTCATGAAGAATTTCATTCATAAAATGTTGAAATGACCTCCCCAATTCTCATTGAGCTACCAGAGAAATTTCCTCAAGGCCCATAGAGTCTATGTTTAGTCCCAATCTGTGATCCATCCTCTATCTCTTTTCAGAAGAAAATGTTCCTCCATAAACTATATACCACATGTATTATTTCTCTCTTTCTTTGATGTAGCAACATGTTTTCTAGCAGGAGATCTGAGAACATTAATCAAGTGTATTGTTGGAACCATGACTTTTGGGATGAAAATGTACTTTGTCCACACCAGGGTAAAGAAAGAGTTAAATTTTTTAAAAAGTCAAATAAGTGAGACTCATTCACTTCCTTTCTCTCCTACCTCCTCAGGCTATGAATTTGACCAAGAGCAAGCTGTGTCTCTAATTAGCTAGTCCAAGTAACAAAGTGCCTCCCACCCTGCCAGGGGTCCAGGAAAGCCATGAATTTGGGCTGCCTACAAGGTCTCTTGTCCCCCCCACCACCCCATAATACATATTTGGGCCTCAAACCCGAAAGCTGAAGAAAACGGAAATTATAAATGTAACTATCACAGTTTATACACTTTGCAAATTGTTGGGGCATTCTCTCATTTCCTCTATCTACTATGTGTGTTTCACACATATGTGTACACCCAAATTAAGCCAGCTAAATATACTGGTAAAGTCACATTCAGGGTTTATTGTCATTCTTATTTAAAGCCATTAAAAAAAAAACAAAAAACAAACCCCCCATAACATTAAGGTAAAGAAGATACACCTCGATATAAAACCCCCTTTATTGTAAAGTGAAAAAATATGAAACAAAGGGTTAAATTATTTGCACAATGGGTGTTATACAAACTATCAGAAAAGATGCAGGCCCTAACTGCCTTCCAAAGCTAGGAAAATGCTAACTATGGTCTCTGACTCCTGGCACCAAATAGGCAGTTCTTAAATGATCCCAAATACCAAAACATGCCCAGGCTGTATTTCTTAAGCACTGAAGCTGAAATTTCCAAAATAACAAACCCCAAAACATTTGGTTTCCAGCAGTGCCTGGGTTTGTTCAGGCCTGATTCTGTACAAGTCTAGGGGAAAAGAACAGAAGAATTGAGAAGGAGCAATAAATGGGGTGAGGAGGTAGGGAGATGAAAGGGGTAATTGGTGAGGATAGGCGAGCACTGAAGTAGAACAAAATTCAAATGATGGGGTAAAAATAGAAGTAGTCTCCTAAAGGTTAGGAAGAGACAATATATTATTAAAAGAATTTTCAGAGAAAGGTGAAATTATGACTCACATACACATGTAAAATTGTACATATTCAAGTATTTATTTGCCTCATGATAGGAGCCAGGCAAATGTTCAAAGGAAAAGTCAAAAACACACAAATTCATAGTGAATAAAGGAATGTTGAGATGAAGTGAAGATAATTGGAGATTAAACTGGTTTTAGAAGTCAACTAAATCTCTATCAGGACAGAATTTATATACCTGTCAGTTACTTACAATTTACATAGCATTGCAAAATAGCCCAAAGACAATGAACAGTAGAATCCGATAATCCGGAAGGGTGTGCTATAGATGATGCATAGTTTTCCACTGAAACAAAAAATTGTTTCTACAACATTCATAAAAGTTTGCTAAGGGGAAGTTGGTTCTTCGGGGGGACACCCCTTCTTAGAGAGGACGATGTCAGAGAGTAGTTAAACCCATAAAGAGGCAAGGTAGGGGTGTTGGTGGGGGCTTCTAAGGCAAGGTTTCAGTTAGAAAACAATAGACACACCTACCACTTTTATGGTTTATTAAATTTGGCCACTTCACACACACACACACACACACACACACACACACACACACACACACCCAGCGCTGTTGTGTAATCAGACTAGAGACTTCCTTGATCTTCTAGTCGAGGCTCCACATTTCACAACTGAAAAACCTGAGGCCCTAGGCTGGGATTTGCTCAAGGTCACTCAGCTTCTATGAGCTATGAGCTTGGTTTTTAACGTTTTTGAGCCTGGTGGCCCTGGCTAGGTGGCTGCACAGGAGCCCTCGCCCACCCCCGCCCCCATACCACCATAAATGCAAAGTTTACAAACATTATCCAAGTGCATTTTTCTAGGGATGAGGCTAGGATGCTCATTACACAGGTTACCCTGGCTTTACATTATACTCAGCAGCATACAAAATGCACATCAAAATCTAGTTATTACAAACATAATTGAAAGGTGGCTACCTTCATAGAATTTTCAAAAGGTTTCTTTTGGCGGAACTATTTTAATAGCCCACATCTCTTAAATTAAAAAAAAAAAAAAAAAACAGGCTAAGAAATTTGAACAATGCATTCCTTTTCCCTATAACAAGTGGAGGCATTCCAGATCATTCCATTGTTCCTTCTAAAGTTAACTGTTTCAGCATTGAGTTAAAAGGCTGCCAGAAGTCCTCTGACAGTTGTGAGAATGTGAAGAACAGGAATAGGATTTAATTCCTCAGTTTCTCATATGCGTTCTCTTTCCACCCACTCCCTGTCTCTCACCCTATCCCCGTCTGCAGTAGAAACAGCACTGGGGGCCTTAAGGGGCGAGGGAAGTGAGAAGAAAGCACTCCTTCCCCTTACACACCACAAGTAGACAAATGGACATCAGACTGAAGGCTTTCTTTTAGGATTCCAGCTGTCCCTAGTCCCTTCTGCCTCCCTACTTTTTGTTCCCTCCCTGAATCCAAGGCTGGTGAAGCAGACCCTGCTTTGGAAACTAAGTCAGTTAGTAGAAGATATTGACAAGGGGCGGGCTGAGAAGGAATTGCATGTGCACCGTGGTCAAGAGCAATGATTTGTAGTTTATGTAACATATGTATTCTACATCAGTGACAATCTGGTCACCCCAAAGCTCCTGTGAGGTGATCCTTCTAGCTTAGCATTTAAAATAAGTGTTAAGCTACAAACCACAGCAACTCCTATGGTTGAAAGAGGTGGGTCAGGGCCAGGGCAAGTAGGAAACAAGCAGGGGTGAGTGGACATTCCCCGGGGCAAGACGGCAAGGACAGCAGATTGGCTGCCAAGGATGTCCCAAATGCTCTTCTGCTAGAGGACACTCTGGGCACCCCACTTCAGAGTCACTATCTGCTTTAGGAGTGAACTTTGCATTCAAATGTGCACCTTCGGTCCCCTTCCAGCCTCTGGAATGGGTGGTTAGTGAACGGTACCATCAACTGAGATAGTGAGGACAGGAGAAAGAGCAAACTTTGAGGGAAGAAGATACTGAGAGGAGGTTCGGACGTGGTACATCTGCGGTGTCTGAGGGACTCCCAGGTAAATATAGCTCTAGGCCAGGGGACAGAAGTTTCTGGAATGTAGGGCAGCAGGCAGGATGCAAATGTGTGATGGGAGCGAGGTGTGGGTCAGAGTTTTCTCTCCAGCAGCTGCAAGGAGTTGGGCTGACCCTGTACCCTGCCTCCACTGTTGTTCATAGCATTGAATGCAGGGCAACTCACCCACCGCAGTGAGGATGGGGGATCCAGAGGCCCCCGCCCACCCCAGAAGGCCTTGCTGCTGTTGATCCTTACTCCTCATGGAACATTGTGGTCCATGTGAGTGAGTGGGATGCTCTGATTCATCGAGCAGAGGATTGCAGTGCTTGTCATGCTGCGCTAGTCCGGTAGCTGGGTTTTCTGTCCATATTAGGCTGGGAGTAAGGCTGTCCTTCAGGGCTGTGTCCACCATCAGTGGGAGATCCGATTCATCTGCACCTGCCACATCATTCACTGATGACTTCAATCGGCTATGGCAGCCAAGAGAAAAGGGGGAATGTGTGGGCAAGACGTTGAGTCACCCCATGTAGCTGCCCTCTGAAGACACAAAAATGCTTACTCCGTGCATCCTGAGTAATTCTGTGCCAGGTTCCCAGGCAAACATCCTCCCCAGCCTCCTCCTTCCCTCTTTCTCTGCACTCAGCCCTGCCCACTCTCAGTGGACTGAGTCTGCTCTCGGCCTTAAGGGCCCAATCATCCATCCACTCCCTGGGCTTAGAGTTCAAAGAAAGGGGACCAGGCTCCGGAAAGTAGTAAGACCTGATTTGTAAGGAGCCCCAGCTACAAAGCTGGAAGACTTGGGTTCAGATTCTAGCTCAGGTTCTGATGAGTTGCATGGTGTCCCTCATCTTTCCGGTGATGTGTTTCCCCATCTGTCAAATGGAAATGATGGAAATGACACTATTAATCTCTGATGGTCTTTTGACAACGAAATGAGATCATGTATTTTTTTAAAAGTCGAGCATACGCTTAGAGCTGACATTTTTGAGTGTTTACACTGTATCAGGTACTCTTCTAAGCACTTTATACATTTACTCACTCGTTTAATCTTTACAACACCCTACAATAATCCGAAGATACAACTACTACCCTTATAGGTGGAGAAACTGAGATACAGTGAATTTACGTAAATTGTTCAAAGTCTCAGAGCTAGAAAGTGGCAGAACTAGAATTTTCCACCACTCAAAAGGGAGCGGCTGAAGGACCCACATCACATGCTCAGTGTTTTATAGTTCTCAAAGTGTGGTCTCCAGACCAGTAGCTCAGCCAGCAGCAGCAACAGCATCTAAGAACTTGTTAGAAACGCCAATTCTCAGAACCCACCCCAGAGCTGCAGACTCAGAAATTCCAGGGGTGGGAAGCAGCAAACTGGTTTGACAAGCCCCACCTCCCCACCCCCCACTGCCACCCCCACCCCCCACCAGGTGATTCTGATGCTCAGCAAACCACTTGAGAATCATTAGTGTCCTGTTCATTCTACCTCCTTAACAGGCAACAACTGAACAATGAGATCCCTTCGCCTCCCCTGCCCACTATGTATTAGGCACTTTGCATGTTATTGCCATTTAAGGCTCACAAGAACCTTTCAAGTCTGGTTTTCCCATCCCCATTCTACAGAGGAGGAAACCCAGACCTGGGGAGAGGCAATGTCTTGCTCAGTCCATACCACTCCTAATGCCTGATTCCAAAGTCATGCTCCCCGTTGCCCCCAACTCATGGTGTTCCTTCCAGCTAGCCATGTCTTGTCACCCTCTGCCCCTCTCCCTCACTCCAGTTCCCCATTGGGGCCTCTGGACCCCAACTTGCAGACCCAGCATCACCATTCCAGGCTGTGGCATCACTCCTGGCTCTAGTCCCTGATGCACCAACCCCAAATTGGCTTTATTGGAATTGCCCTGTGACTTCTGTTTGAGGTTAAGCAGCAGAGACGTCCTGGGGTTCCCATGACCAATCCCCACTTTGCACCCTGATGTTGGGACCCTACCTGGTTTCCCCTTGGTTTGGACCATCTGATGAGTTCGCTAGCTCCTTAGTGCCTTGAACTTGCCTTTTGGGGTCATCTTTGTGGGGTATGAAGAGCTGCCCCTTAGCGCCAGCCCCCAGCAGAGTCCCCATTTCCCTTTCTCGACCTCACTTACCCTGCCACTCTCAGGCTTCTGGTCACCAAGCTTCATTGCCCTTCACAGCCAACACTTACTGCCAGTTTCTCTACACCCCCAGACACCGACTCACCTATTCTGTCTCACTGAGGAGGTAAGGTACCTAAGAGCCTGCCCCTGAGACCATCATCATCCCAAACCCCCTGTTCCCTTTTAGAAAGGAAACCTTTGCCCAAGAGGCCACTTCTATCTCATGAGCCCAATCTGAGGCTTCATATACTAGGAAACAGGAGCATCTCTGCTGCCTCTGTGAGCCCCCCTCCACCTGGTAGGGCCTGGAGGAGACTTTGCACCCAAGGCTTTCCCTGCTGCCCACATGTCCAGCCCTGGTTGTCACTCCCAGTGGGACGTCCCAGCAGTTGCGCTCTTAGAGGAGCCCTGACCGGATGCCTCACATGTTCTCTTTGGGCCCAAAGTCAAGGTGAGGTCTGTGTGCAGGGAGGTCAGGGCCTCCAAGATGTGTGGTAAGGACTCTGTCAGGTGGCCCAAGGGCCAACTCAGGAGGAGACTTTTCAGGTACATCTTGCAGCTTTTAGCAGATATTTGGATCACTTCTAACCATACTGTAGAAGAACAGGCGGTAGATATGCTTACATTCTCTTTGCCTAAAGCCATGCAAGTTGAAACCCAGACTCTGGGTGGGACCCTTCCCCTGCACACCCCATCTCCACTCAGTCTTGCTGGAGCCCCTAGATGAGCCCCAGGCACTACTGAGGGGTGAGGGGAGCATGAGGCCTGTCCTTGAAGCCTTGCCTGTGGCTCATGGAAGCAGAGGTGCGTGGTGGAAGGCACAGGCTGTGGAGTCCCAACGAAGAGTTAGAAGCCTGGTTCAGTCCTTTCCCAGCGGTGGGACTCTGGCAAGTCACTTAACCTCCCTAGGACTGAATTATGTCACCTGTATACCAGGGAGAAACACCTGCTTTATGAGACTGTTGAGGACTCAAAGAATTGCATAGGAGCAGTGACTGGGGAAGTGCCAGGCGTAAGCGACTGTTGCTAACCCCCTCACCTGGCCCACCCATTCACCTAGTCCCTCTTGCTCTTGCATTACCCCTCCTCAGTCCACCCCCACCCACATTTGGGTTGATTTTAATCATGAGAGAAAAAGACAAATTCACAGCAGAAATCACATGAACCACAGGACGTGGGCCATGCCAAGGGTTTTTTTCCTCTGTTGGAAAGGTTGGACCAAATGCTGCCCTTATAGTGGGTGGTCTGGGCTGTCTGGGTACCAGACACATGGAAATGCTGCTGTTGTCAGGCTTCCTGCCACCTGGTGCAGCATCTCAGGGCCCAAGGGGAGGAGATTTTCCCCAGGAAAGAGATAACTGAGATGGAAGGTCACAGGCTCCCAGGCAGGCGCGAGCCAGTCTTCAGAACTGGCTACTGGAGTGGGAGCTCTCTGAGGTCCAGACAGCCTCGTGCCTGTACCTAGAACAGTGCCCATAGCAAGGGCCCATATTTCTTAAATAATCTATTAGTTCTTCAAAAGTGCTCAGTGGACCCACTAATAGGGTGTTAGAAGACTCAGATGAGTTAATAATACACAAATGCTCTGTCACTTTTCCTCTAGTGTTTTTATTTTATATACAGTAGAAATCACTCTGGGAGGTGCAGACCTCTGAGTTTTAACACATGCACGGATTCTTAAAGCCATCACCACTGACAAGATAAAGAACAATTCTAACACTATAAAGAATTCTCTCATGCCACCACTTTGCATTCAGGCCTTTCCTCCACCCCAAGCTCCTGGCAACCTCTGATCTACTCTCTGTCCCTGTAGTTTTGCCTTTTCCAGAATGTCATATAATGGAATTACACAGTATGTAATGAAGGGTAGCAGAATATGCCACCCCAAAATATGCCTCTTTGGCATAAGAATTATTTTAAGCTGATTATTTTAAGACACAGCAGACACAGGAGCAGTTCTGAAAACAGAATAGGAGTTACCCATTTGTAAGGGACATTTACATTTATAAAGGACGGACGTCTCCATTTGTAAAGGTGTCTCCATCTCTGTACCAGAAGGGTGACAAAATCTCCAGAAAGTTATCAGTGGAGAAGGCACAGACTTAAATCTGTGTAGCAAACCTTACCCTGTTTACCATGCTTTTCCTGGTAACCTCCCATAACCAACCACCCCACCCTGGAAAAAAAAATCTTTCTTTTGTCTTAAGCTGCAGATGTTATTTAAGGTGGTGGCTTGGCCATCTCTGGGAGTTACTCAGTTTTTCTGGGTACCTCCTATGTGTACAAGAGGTATATATATGTTAATAAAATTATGTTTGTTTTTCTCTTGTTAATCTGTTTTTTGCTGTGGGTGGATCTCAGCCAAGAACTCAGAAGGGTGGAGGGAAAATTATTTTTTCTTCCCCTACAGTAACCTTGGAAGCCTGGCTTCTTTCACCTAGCATCATGCATTTGAGATTCAGCTACGTTGTTGTATGCATCGAAGGTTTGAATGGATGTACTGTGTGTTTACCCACTCACCCAATGAGGGACACTTGGGTTGTTCCCAGATTTGGGGGATAATGAATAATACACATTCATATACTGGTTTTTGTGTGAACATAAGTTTTCATTTCTTCTAGTATAAATGTCTAGAAGTGGAGCTGCTGGGTCATATGGTACATATATGTTTAACTTTATAAGTAATAGCCAAACTATTTCCCAGGGTGGCTGTGTCATTTGACATTCCCACCAGCAATGTGTGAGAGTTCCAGTTGCTTCATATCGTTGCCAGCATTTGGTATTCTTGGTATTTTTAGGCATTCTAATAAGTATGTGATGGTATCCCTTTCTGGTTTTAATTTGCATTTCCTTAATGACTAGTGATGTTGAGCATCTTTTCATGTGCTTATTTGTCAGCTGTCTATCTTATATGGTGAAGTATCTTTTCAAATCTTTGGCCCATTCAAAAAATGTGGTTGGGGCCTGCCCTGTGGCTCAGGTGGTTAGAGCTCTATGCTCCTAACTCTGAAGGCTGCCGGTTCGATTCCCACATGGGCCAGTGGGCTCTCAACCACAAGGTTGCCAGTTCAATTCCTCGAGTCCCGCAAGGGACGGTGGGCCGCGCCCCCTGCAACTAATATTGAACAGGGCACCTTGAGCTGAGCTGCCGCTGAGCTCCCGGATGGCTCAGTTTGTGGGAGCACGTCCTCTCAACCATATGTTCTTCTAATAGTTATGTACTTATACCTTTTACATTTAGCTCTATGATTTATTTTTAGTTTATTTTTATGTGAGGTATGAGTTGTAGGTCAAGGTTTATTGTCTTTGCATAGGACGTCTAATCGTTCCAGCACCATTTGTTGAAAAGGTTCTCCTTTCTCCACTGAATTGCCGTTGCATCTTTCTAAAAATATTAGTTGGCCATACTTGTGTGGGTCTATCTCTGGGTTCTTTATTCTGTCCATCCTTCCACCAAAACCACTGTCCGGTTTACTATCGCTTTATAGTATGTGTTAACAGCAGGTAGTGCGAGTCTCCAACTTTTGTTCTACTTTTTCAAAATTGTTTTGGCTTTACCTTCCCATATAAATTTTAAAATCTACTTGCCCATATCTGCAAAAACTCCTGCTGTGGTTTTGATGGGGATTGTGTTAAACCTATAGATCAATTTGTGGAGAATTGACATCTCAACTATGGAAAGTAGTTCAATCCATAAACGTGTTCCTGTGAGGGCACTGGAGGATGCTAAGGCCCAGCCTGGATATGAGGAGCCTCCTGGCCCAACTCTGCCCATAACAGCTGAGTGCTCTTGGAAAAGTCACTTCCCCTCTCTGACCTTCTGTTTCCTCAGCTGTAAAACAGAAAGGTTGGATTAGATAAACCGAAAGTTCCCCTTTCAGCTCAGACAATCTGTGACTCCCAGTGTAATAACCTTGGACTGATCTGCCAGGAACATAAGGAATATTATCCGTCTCCCCCACCCCCCACCTTACACCCTGTCTGATGAGATGGCCCAACAGCCACTGTACCCAAAAGATCGGCTCCAAAGCAGAGTTCAATGTGGGAGACCTTCTGAGTCAGGAGCCAAGAGGCTTCGGCCAGCCAAGTGCCCTTTCTCATTCCTGGGGCCCCACAGGCCAGAGAAGTCTCCCAATGGCAGCCCTTGCAACCTATTGTCCCTGGTGAATCCAGGGTCCCTGGAGGACCCTAGTGTGTTTGGAACACCCCCGAGTCCCTAGTGGATTTGGGTGTCCCTGGTGAATCCAAGTTTTCCTGGTGGATCCCATTTTCCCTGATGGATCCTGGTGTCCCTGATGGATCCTCTTGGAGGACCCCAGTGTCCCTGGTAGATTTTGGTGTTCCTGATGAACTCTGGACTGTTTGTGACAGAACAGTAGACATGGGACTCTGTTCCCCCAGCCCAAGGAAGCAGTGTGGAGCATAGACCTTTCCAGGAATGCAGGAGGGAAGAGGTCCCCCCCCCTTCCCCCTCCTTATGTCTAGGCGAACGGGAGAAAAGCCAGGTGGCCCAGCAGCACTATTTATAGGATTCAAACATTGGAGGCAACTCAAATGCCCAGCAATCAGGGAATGTTTAAACAAAGCACGGGATGTTGGGACCCTGGAATCCAGTGTAGCCATTAACAATGACAAGTATGTGGATTATGCACTGAAGTGTGCAATAGATAAAATAATGTCAAATAAAAAAATTTGAGAATCAAATAGCACTTGCATACCATTACAGGGATGCTAACATGTTTAGAAATTACACTGACAAGATTTAGACAGAAATTAGTAGTAATGCAAACAGTCTGTGATGGATAATAGGAGTGTAATTAAGCAGCTGCTCAGCTGAGGCACTGTGCTAAGGGCTTTGGGGGATTCCGAGGGGACTGCGGCTGGAGGCTTGTCCCAGGAGGACCTCACAGCACAGTTGGAGGTCCAAGTCTGAGACTGTGAGGCGAATTCTGTGGAGGCTGCGTTCATGGTTATTCTACCTCAAGACCTCACGTT
This sequence comes from Rhinolophus sinicus, assembly GCF_057876585.1. Taxonomy (NCBI): domain Eukaryota; kingdom Metazoa; phylum Chordata; class Mammalia; order Chiroptera; family Rhinolophidae; genus Rhinolophus; species Rhinolophus sinicus. The sequence continues at coordinate 170,541,259 of NC_142502.1, read as the reverse complement.
GGAATATCAAGTCTGGTATGGGGTGGTGGGGCTTTTACAAAACAGCCGTCCCAGGCACGTGACAAAACAAAGCTGTGGGCCAGCTGGAACCCCACGAAGGCTCAGGCCCCAGCCCAAGTTCAATGCTCTTGGGTCTCTGAGACCCTGAGTTTCCAGGGTCATATCAAAGGTCTCGGGACTAGGGACTCCAGGCTGCGACCCCTTCAGCTGTGCCTTCTGGAGGTCCCCAGACTCTTGCAGGGGCATGTGGACCTCCAGCTCTTTCCATCTAGAGTTCCTGGCCCACCACCTTTGGAAGCCAGGGCATAGGATGTGGAGAGTCACTGCTCCTGAGTGTGTCTGCTGTCCCAAGAGCAAGGGCAAGCCAGAGGCTCCCTCTTCAGTGAGCCGCAGTGGGTCAGGCTGGCTGGGCAGGGCCTTGGATCCGGACTCAGGCTCCACGGGCCCGCTGGTGAGCCCAGGCAAGTCCCTTAATGCCCCAGCTCTCGGTTTTCACAGCTGTACAAGGAAGGGTCGTGTAGTGCTTTACAAAGCACTTTCACTTTCACTAAAATAACAGCTTTTGTAATGTCTGTTTACTGCTGAGGGACACATGAATCTCAGGGAGCCTCAGTGACCTGACTAACCCTGGTACACAGCGCTGGGCACTTCCTAAGGGCACACAGCGGTTGGTGGCTAAGAGTCCAGTATTTACTCTCAGGGCAGCCCCAGCCTAGCCTTTGGGACCAAGGAAGGGAGTGGCCTTGAACTCCGGCATAGTGACCAATGCTGGGGCTGCAGACATCCTGTTTAACTCAGGCCTTGCTTGATGCTAGAGGGCTCAGGGGGTTTTTTGGGTGGGAGGTTGAGGAGCCGGGCTCTCTGTGTCATAATTGCATCACCCCCTCATTGGTAGTTAATTAGTTAATTACTGTGGGAGAGGCAGAATCAGAGCAGAAATGCCAACTCTAGGCTGGAAGCAGCACTTAAACCATGAGTAACTCTCATTAACTCTGATACCAGGCCACTCAGCTGGGAGAACAAGGTGGGGGTTTGGGTGGGGGCAGTTGGGCTCCCAGGAGGCCCTAGATTCCCAGGGCAGCCGAGCACTGGCCGGTTTCCAGGGTAAGGAGGGAGGAGAACAGGCCCGAGAGGCCCCATGCTGCCAGCCCTCACCCCACAAGAGCCGGGGTTGGAGGTTTGCGTGGTGCCTAACCAGCTGAGGTGGTTTGAGATACCCATCCTTCTTCACCCTGGGCGAAGGGAAGACGCTGACTGCTTCCTGCTTCTCTCTGGAAGGAAGTACTGCCTGTTCTTCTGGCTTCCTGGCTCTGGGCACTCCTAATTGACCCTTCAGAGGAAAATGGTCCATCTTTGAGCTTCTTTAGGTGACTAGCAGAGCTGCTGGTGGCCACAAAGCAGCTGTGAGTCTGAGTAAGAACTCAATTACTTCTTCTGGTATTTATGAAATCGTTATCTTGAAGGTAGGAGTGACTCCATCAATGTTCTGAGACGTGTTGGTCTGTGCCCACGCCCCCACATCATAGAGAGGAGCCAAAGGTCTTCTCACCCCACCCCTCCGAGCCACTGCCTCCTCCACTGCATTCCCGCTGCCCTCAGGATAAGTGACCATATCACTTACCATCCGACCCGGGTGACTTTGAAGAGTGAAGGAAGTGGTGCCATTCATCATTCCCCTGAGGTGACAGGCATAAACCATGACTGTCCCTGGCAGACCCATCGTCTTTTCAAAGGAGGGCATCCAAATCTCTAGACACATCACCCTGGCCCTCCTCCCTCCTGACCCCAGATTTCTTTTATTTCCTACCCACTCTGTCACCTCTGCACCTTTGCATATGCTGTTCCTTCTGCCAGGAACCTTTCTGACCCACACTCCCACCCCTTTACAACTATCCCAACTTGTCCTCCGGGGCTCAGCACAAATAGCACTTCTTCCCCAGAAGCATTTCCCAACCCCCACTCCCACCTCCAAGTCTGGGTGCGTCCATGGCCCCCTGCCCAGCCCTGATCACTGCACTTCCTCTCCCCATCGCTGGTTCCGTGGCTCGGGTCTCCACTGGACAGTGGCTCTGGGAGCACAGGGGACACGCCTGACTTCACCACCATTGTCTTCCCAGATAGAGCATCTTCCCCGTGCAGAGTACATGCTGTTGAATGAATCAATCACCTCTTCGGAACTTGTGTCCAAGAACATTAACTCATTCTCATTGAGGTGGGGCATTTTCATTCAACAGGTGACAAAACCCCTTCCAGCTTAAGCTAAAGTGAAAACATCCTGTGTATAGGTTTCATATATCAGTAGCTGGTTTGGAAACCACTCCCATGTAAGTGATGACAAATTCCATTTAAATTGACCCTTATCTGATGGAAGGTCCTAGCTGGAAAATCGCCCACTAGTTTTGACCTGGATGCGCTTGAGTGTGCCTGTCACTGTTTGAACGGTCTAGTCCTTGGGAATCCTTGGAAAATTTTATTTCTTGAAATACTGATCTTTCGTCTCAAGAATAATAACTACATTTTGGTGCTATTTCTAGTTTGAAATGATATTTGCGTGTATATTAACTTATCTGTCTTACAACAACCTGGCAAGGAAGCAAGACAAACTCTCTTACAGATGAAGAGTCTGAGACCCAGAAAGTTAAAGCACTTGCTCAAGGCCTCACAGCCACACGCGGAGTCGGGAAGCCCATCCGGGTGGGCAGAGTCCAGACCGGGAGCTCTCCCCCACACACCTTTGTCAGCACAGATGACGGCACTCAAGCCCGTCCTTGTTCCCAGCCACAAAGGGTTGGCTGGCTGGCTATTGACACGGCTTTTAGATAAAATACTGCTGATGGATCACCATGTTTTATTTTCCCTATTCAATTATAGCTCCTTAGGAATAGCGAGCTTATTCTTTTCATATTTACATATTTTCATGTCCCTATCGTAGTTGCTGCTAGAATGTAGGTTCTAAGGGGGCAAGGACTTGCGTCGTGTTCATAGCCACATTCTCTGCATTGAAATATGTATCGAAGGGAATTGTTTTATACTGCAGGGGGGAGACCCACTACAGAGCTTTGGGCATAGCAGATGTTCAGTAAATGCTTCAGACTCACACAGGTAAACACTGGCTCCTTCTCCAGAAGAGGGATTCTACGAGGCAGATGTCCTGGGAAGAAGGCTGGCTACTCAGACTGACCAAAGAGGCTAGATATTTGGGAGACAGCTGTGCCCTCATCTGTACATTCCTCCTGTTGAGAGAAAAAGTATTTATAACAGCAAATGGCAGGAACAGAAAGGAGGCAAAGCTCGGGTTGGGAAGCACTTAAGATTCCCTCTTCCAGAGCAGAACAATTGATATCACACCAAGATCCCTGCTCAAAATCCTCCTTTGCATGGAAGTGTGCTATGAGAGGGAAGGCAGGTCTTTTTGTATCTGGACTATTAGAGCTGAGCATAAGAGGGCAAAGCAAGACTGTGAATCAGAGATAAAAGGCTTGTGTGCTCACCTGAGAGTCTAAAGACACGCATGAGTGTCTGATCTGCGTCAGGCCCACTGTTAGTGAATTACCTGGGATATGTCACTTCCCCTCTGTAAGTTTCAGTATTTATGGTTATATCATCTTGGTGCCAACAGGAAAAGGTGCTGAGCTGGTGTCATTATCAGGGACACTAGTTTCCTACTCATGGCTGATTTGGAGAAGGAGGGAAGGAAAAAGAACCTGAGCCACAGACACTCATACCTGAAAGGTTTTGCTATAGACGAAGTGCCCATACCCATGCCTGGGGTGCTACTCTTCAATAATAAAGTCTGGGGCGAGGACAAGGGGGAGCCTGGGTCTGATGGCGGCAAACAAGCCTCTCTCCAGTGGCCTGTGAACATCTGTTGGCAAGGAAGGAAGTCTTGGCCCTCATGTCAGGGAAGCCGCCCGCTCACTCAAGTGGCTCTGAGCCTGGGCCAGGCGCTAGGAATCCTAGGGTTCCTTTGCTTCCACAGGTGACTCGTGGTCTGAGCTGTCATGTGGCCCCCCGATGTGAGTAAAGTGGACCTTGAAAACCATTCAGGGTCAGGAGTTGGTGGACTAAGACCCAGGATGGGACCAGGGGCCTGAGCACACGTAGTGAGAAGGGAACCTGATAGAAAGGAGCGTCATGGAAGAGGAATAAGGTGGGCCTCCCAGGAGTGAGGCCTAGGAGAGGGCAGGAAAGAGAAGGTGGGCTTCCTGGAAAGTTTAGGGCAATCACACCACTCACCCCTTCCTTTCCATCCTAACGCCACGTTGGAAAGTCAGGCTCGGTTCACAAAATCCCTAAAGTTAAAAGGACCACAAAGAACATCTAACCTTTCCTTCTACAAAATGAGGCCTCTAACATTAAGTGACTTGGCCAAGAACGTACTGCTCTTCAGAGGCAGAGCTGTGAAGAGAACTGGCTCCCAGGCTGGTCTCAGGGCCCCTCCTTTACCGCACGCAGACCTGACAGGATGTTGTGCAGCCAGTGCTGAATGGAGCTGGAGGGCAGCCAAGTCTAGAAGGACAAGAAAAAGCATGTCAGAGGGTATCAGATGAAGTCAAAAACACAAACGTCAGCATCTGGGAGGATGACTTAAAAGGTTGTGGAGAGAGACTGGTATTGGACAAGGAAGGGCCAACTCTAAGAGCTGGTTATACATCAAAGGCAACATGAAGAACGTGTTCAGACCCCTACTGTAGCATTCACTGTGGTACAATATGAATAGTTGTTCGTGCAGGTATTTCTCTCACTAGACTGTGAGTTCCTCACGAGCAGGATCTCTGTGTTTGTTCTTCTTTAGATCCGTGGTACGATGCCTGGCTCAGTGAATGTCTGGTAAAGGAATGCATGCATGCATGCATGCATGAACGAGTGAATGTCAGTAAGGCTTACAGGACAGGACTTTTGCAGTTCCATTCTCAGCTCTGCCACTTACCAGCTACAAACACAGGGCAAAGAACTGAAAAATAGGAATACTGACAGCGCTCACTTCCTAGGACAGCGTGAGGCTTAAATGAGATCAGGCATGTGAAGTACTCAATCAATAGTAGCTATTTTTATGGTAACTCTTTTCAGGAAGCAGAACTGAGGGGGAAGTTGAATTAGATGAGTGTGGAGAATGGCATACAACTCAGGAGAAGTTTAGCCTTTGGTGCATTTTGTGTCTTGGTTGCCCTCATAAGCCCCACTTGCTTCTCCCCCCAACGACTGTAATTTTTGGAAACCACCTGATCTTTATTTACGATCTTTATTTGCATTTGCCTGATCTTTATTTAAGAACATCTTTATTTGAGGATCAGGGAAGCTTGCCTGTCTCCAGCCCATGCTGTCATATAAACCCTTGCTTTGAAGGATGATATAAACAATATGCACCACTGCTTTTATGATTCTGTACATGGTGGCATTTCAGACTCCATGGCACCTAGGGGAAGCAGGTCATTGGGGACCTTAGCCTTCCTGAAGCAGGTCACACAGGGATGATGGGCAGCCATGCCATGTACCTGTTCACCTTCTGTTGAACAGGACAACAGGATAGGCCAGTGAAGGTCAGTCTCCTGTTTCTGACCACCTCTGCTCCCAAGATCTGGAGAATACTAAGTTATAGGGAAAGCATAGAGGGTGCCCAAAAAATGGACACACATTTTAAGAAAGAAAAAAGCTGTATTAAAATTGTAATACTCAATATATACTGATAACAAAAGATGAATACAAGTCACGTTTGACTTCTGCAATTACAAGAGGTGCTCAAAGTGGTTACCATCAGCATCCAGACACTTCTGATTACGGCAAACTACTGCTTGAGCAACGTTGACCAAAGTGTTAACATCTCTTAAAATGTGTCTACATGTTTTTGGCACCCCTGGTATATTCTCTTTTGGCCAGGCATAGGGATATACAGGCATATGACTGGGCAGAAAATAAGAAAGATACATTAGAACTAAATTCTAGAGGGCCTTTCATGTCAGGCTGTGGGTTTTTAGGCTTTCTCCAGCATCTGCTGGGGGAGTTGTTGAGAGCAGGGATATAACCTGATCAAAATTCTGTTTTTGAGAGAGGATTTGGCAGATGTGTTCAGGAGAGAATTAACATGAAGTGATAAGGGTGAGAGGGAATTAAGAGCAGCAAGTAGAGCTACTACAGCAGAGGGCCAGTGAGAAGAAAGGGAAAAATAATTCCAGAACCTTCCCAGAAGACTTCCCCTGACATCTTATTGGCCAGAACCAGGTCACAAGGCCATGCCTGGCTGCAAAGGAGGCTGGGAAAGTAAGCATCTGGATTTTCCGTCTCTATCATGGCAAGTGGGACCTGCTGGTAGGGAGGGAGGAATTAGGGCATGGCTGTGGGCTAGGCAGCCAGCAGTGCCTGATCACAAGTAGACTGAGCAACAGTCCTCAGGAGTTGAGGGCCAGGGCCACAGAGGTGAGGAGGAGAAGGAGGAAAAGAGTTCAAGAAACTCTGTGGAAGTAGATTGGCAGACTTGGTAACTAATAAAATATAAAGGGAAAGGATTAGGGAAAGGGAGGAGTCACAGGTAACCCTGGAGTCTCAAACCTGGGTAACTAGAAGAGTGGTAATACGTAAGCAGAAACAGGGAGGTCAAAGGGAGAAGGGGGTTCTTGCAGGGACAGCGAGGTGATGACCTTTCTGGGGTTGCGTTGAGTTTGAAGTGCCTGGGGAACATTTAGATGGAGACATCCAGGTTGTAAACATGCAGCTTGGAGGGGCTCAGGAGAAAGTCCCTCTGTCACAATCGATCTGTTTAAGAGCGAAAGGGTTACAAAGGGGAGACTGGGTGGGGTGCGTGAAAGGGCTTCCTAGAAGGGGTCAGTTGGAAAGACAGCTTTGAAAAAGGAAATGCCATGCGCTCATAAGCGATAAACAAGGAAGGTCACGTGGAGTGGGAATGGTATGTGCAAAGCCCAGAGAGGGACGGAGGACAGACTCTCGGCTGCCAGGGAGAACTAACTTATCGCAGAGATGAAGACAAACTGCAGCTGATGAGGTCTGGCCAAGGCGGGAGGGGAAGAGTCGCTGGTAAAGGGCTTTAGACATAGAATGAGGAGCTTGAATCTCATAAAATAAGTAAGAGAGAGCCAGTGGCTTTTCTTGAACTGGAGAGGATGACAAAGTGATGTCTGAGAAAAATCAGTCTTGTGACTACGCCCAGGGCCTATTGCCTAGTATAAGAAGTTCCTGGCGTTGGCAAAATAGAAGCTTCTTACATTATGTTAATCTTCAGAGTTTAAAAAAACTTCATCTCTGCCATTCCCCTTTTGTGGAGGGTTAGGAAGATTAATCCCCATGGCAGACAAGGAAACTGAGATTCAAAGAAGTTAAAAATATTTCCTTAATACATGAATGGCCAAATAAGTACATGCAGGGATGTTCTACATCATTAGTCATCATGGGAATGCAAATGAGAACCATAATGAGGTACCACTGCATCCCACGAAAATGGCTAAAATTTAAAAGACTGACAACACAAGTGTTAACGAGGATGTTGAACAACTGGACCTGTCATATTGTAAAGGTGAAGTGTGAAATGGCACATCACTTTAGAGAAATTTGGCACTTTTTTGTTGTTTTGGGTTTTTTTTATATAAAGTCCAACATACTCTTACAATGTGACTTAGGAATTCTACTCCTAGGTATTTACCTAAGAGAAATAAAAACATATGACCACACAGAGACATACACACATTCATCACAACTTTATTTATATTAGCCCCAAAGTAGAAAAAAACACACCCAAATATCCTTCAACAGATGAATAGATAAAAATTCCGTGGCTTGTCTATGCAGTGAGGTATTAGTCAGCAATGAGAAGGAATTAACTACTGATACACGCAACATCCTGGATAAATCTCAAAAACAGGCTGAGAGCAAGAAGCCAGACACTAAAGAGAACATACTGTATGACTCCTTTTAGATGCAATTGGAGAACAGGCAAAACTAGTTTATAGTGAGAGAAAGCATACCAGTGGTTTGCTGGGGTGGTAGGGGAAGGAACTATTTGAGATAGAAACGCTCTATTTCTTGATGGGATGATGGTATTTGCATGGGTGTGGGTGTATATACATTTATCAAAACCCATTGAACTGAACACTTAAAATGGGTGCATTCATTTTTTCTTCTTCTTCTTCTTTTTTTTTTTTTGCATGTAAGCTTTATCACAATACAATTGGTTTAAAAAGAAAGATAATTTGCTATCACTCAGCCAGTTAAGATTTAGGACTATACTCACACCAGTGGTGCTCCAGGCTGGCAGGGGGTATTTGATGAAGGGTCGGTGGGGGTGCAGAAGCCTGTGTGCAGAAGCATAGGTGGGCTGGCTGGGGTGAGTAAGGGGAAAGACGGGTGAGCCCTAAGGACCGCAGGGGCCAAAGCAGCCACCAGAGAACAGAAATAGAAACCAGCCAGAGAGTAACAGCTTCCAGCAGCAAGTGGCTGTGGGAGGGAGCAGGGATGGGAGAGGGAGGTGGGAGGTTGCAGGACAGTGGGGGTTGGGGGTGAGTGGAGGCCTCTGCCAAAGAGCTCCACAGAGGTGGTTAGTCTTCAAGTGGCACCCCAAACTGAGGCAGTAGCTTCCCTTTCTGGAGGTTGGATTCAAAATGTTACCCAGTTTCCTGTAAGAAGAAAGACCAAGGTCCCTGTAAACTAGAGTTTTATAACAAGCTCAGTGCACTGAGGGAGACGAGTGATTTTCACCTGGGGCAGTGGGGTGCCCTCTCTCTGGCCCTGCCCGTACAGACTTGCTTGATTTCCCTGGGTTCCCAGAGGGAAGCTAATATCAAGGCGTCTTCATTTTCTCCCCATAAAAGGGACCAACGCTGGAGGATGTCATCCTAAAAGCCAAGCTAGTGAGCCCAATTTTGTAAGAGAGGAAAACTATGACAGCTCTTTGCCTTTCTAAGAGTCATAACTGTTACAAAGGAATCAGTTCCTATATGGACAGATCTTTTTTTCCATTGAAATAGACCTTACAAGTGCCAACTTTATTAACTTCACTGCCAGGGCTGTGCCCCTCCAGGGGAACATGGAGTAGGGTGGCAGCAGTCTGGTGACATTTATTTGGATAGTTCCTCTTTAACATATATTTACTAGCAAGTTGCTTGACCTCTCTGGATCTCTGTTTCTGTAAACTGAGGGCACTGGGCCAGATCAAATCCCAGGTGACCTCTAAAGGTCCTCTGGCTCTGAGTACAATCTCGACTCCAGTCCTTTGACTTTCAGCGCCGAACTGCTGATGATTGAGTGATCTCATTGGCTGGCTACCATGCGCTCATTAGATGAACATATTAGAGATGTCCTGGAAAAAGCATCAATAGCATAGTTTCCTTCCCTTGAGGGCCTTCTGATCTACTTAGGACACAATATTCTTGGGCAAATATTTGAGAATAATTACAAGGGAGAAAAATATGGATTAATAAGTATATATCCAAGATCTTTGGTAATGAGAACCTTTGCTGCCTCTCACAAATGTTATTATTGAGGAGAGGACGACTCTGACCTGAGGTCGCTGTGTGTTTGGGATTTTAGCACGTACGTGGTTGGGCTACTTCCATATATAATATAGGAACACTGGCCCCAGATAGGGCCTTGATACAGTAAGGCATTATTTTTTTATCTGGTTATCCTTAAAAGAAACGTTAGGTAGCTTTATCATTAATACAGCTGACCACGATAACATGGAAAGGGAAGGTTTAGAGACATGAACCCCTGGCTGTGACTATTGCCTTCGTCACCAGCACATAGCTGTCTTGAGTCTCGCCAAAGCTTGACGGACCTCTCGCCTGTAAATCACCCACCTGCTGCTCTGAGAGGCTCAGCTCCAGGCTCAGGGCTTTGTCAGCTCTGCCAAGGACTGCAAGGTCATAACCCAGAAGGCCATGCACGCCGGCTCTTAGTCATTGGGGAGAAGGCCTTGGTTAACTTTTCCAAGGTACGTGGGAGCATGATGCCACAAGACCTGTTGTCAGCCATGTTTCCTTACCCTTTGCTCTTCTATTTTCTTCTTGGACTGACCTCAATCCAAGCCACTATTACTTTTGCAACCACGCTGATTACATGCAGTTGGTTCAAACATGCAGTTACAAAAATCTCAGCTTCCACTACAAACAACTAACATATGAGTCAGTGCAGAAATAAAAAATCTATTTAAAGACCAGCACATGGCAAGGATGTAAGTTGGCCCCTTCAAAAACTGTATGTTCCATTGATTTGTTACTCATTTTGAATTTTTTCCCCATATTTTTCTTCGAGCAAAAATGCCATGAAAACAGTTACTTCACTTAAAGAAATGAAATGTAAATGATATTTATCTAAAATTACGATTTCACCAGCTTGATTTTGATTTCTTACTTGATTTCTCATTACGTATAGCACTGAAAATGTAAGCTTTCTCATTCTATACAATGTTTTCCCTTATGTAAATCAAAATAAATTAATTAATAAAAGGGCTAAGATTTTTTTACCAGAATTGAGCAGATAGGGTTAATGTTTTTCAAAATGAAAATTGTTTTATTTTCTTTTAAGATTTCAAAAATAAAGTATGCACTGACTGGAAAAAAAAACCACACACATGCACACGGACACATATAAGTTGAAGTTCTCAATGCTGGTGGCATAGCTCATCCCCTGGGGGAATTTTAAAAAATTCTGAAGCTTGGGTCCCACCCCCAAGAGATTCTGATTTAATTGGTCTGGAGCTCACAAGCTCCCCAGCTTCACAGTCAGGGCTGAGAACCACTGACCTATACAGGGGCATAAACAGGAGAGAGTGAGCAACGTGTATACTCCCGGTCTCTGACCACTTTTGATTTTCAGTGAGGTCAGCGGGGGGAGTTACTGGTGTGGGCTGCAGGGACCAGGTCAAGCAGTGAGAGCATTTGTTTCCATACCTGTCAGGAAGCATCCCTGAAGTGCCCCAGGTGCTCCATACCAAAGGAGATCAGCACCCCATTGTACTGCCTAAGGACTCGGGCTTTTAAGACACGTGTGGCAATGCTTGTCCCTACCTCCAAGGATCCCAAAGAGGCCGAAAAAGCAAACATCTAGGCGGCATTTAAAGTCTGTAAGATAAGGTTCCAGGGGAACTGAAATGGGAGATGTGACCGTGGTGGTAGACAGAGAGATGTGGGAAACGCCACAGTGACCCCAGGGCACTGATGCCCCTTCCTCAGCGCACCCAACCTCTAGCAAAGAATGGTTAGCTACACCCAGAACTTCTCCACTTGGTGGACTTGACTAAAAGCAAGGATAACAGGTCGGAAACACAGAGGTCTGGTAACACGGAGAGAAGGGCTCGCATCAGAGGAAAAGGGGTGGAAAAGGGGTGGTGGGATTAGAGATGGATTCCAGGAATGCAGGAAAGTGAGAAACCCCTGTGCCCCTGTATTTCTCACACTGCCTGGAGTTAGCCAACTGTTCAAAAAGATTGGTCCCCTCAGTTTTTCACGGAGCACGGTGGTCCGGGTTCATTGGAGCAGAGTGCTAAGAATCCAGAGCCACAGGTTTCATCTTGTTGGAGCCACACACAGAGAGAAAAAACATACTTTGAGTTATTTAACACAGTCATTCACCACGCCGCCCAACTTCATAAAAAGTTCCTTTAAATCGCCTTTAAATCTCATATTCTTACCCCCACATTCCCTTGCCTACTCTCATTATTATCCCCAGAAATTCAGCTCTAGCCCTCAGCTTACACACGCGAGTCAAGCATGGAGTTGGCCAGCCCTGCTGCCCATCTTTGAAAGCAGGTCAGTGACTACATATTGTAGTCAGTGTGCCCTTGAGTGTCACACGTACGCACGCCTACCAAGTATTCACCCACAAAGCTTGTTTCTTTCTAGACAAAGCTTGTTTCTTTCTAGGCAGTACGTGGCAAACATTGTTGCTGCCTATTTGCCCATTATTCCCCAGACTTTCTGGACTAAAGACATGTTTCCAGGCCCTGCAATGAACTGTGGTTGATCCATGTCTGTGGTTTGCATCCTTCTTCTTCAAGATTGCATATATATACAGTCTATATATATATATATTAGCACCACATACCATTCTCTCTCTCTCTCTCTCTCTCTCTCTCTCTCTCTCTCTCTCTCTCTCTCTTTCTCTCTCTTTTTATTGGGAAATATTTGGGAACAGTGTGTTTGTCCAGGACCCATCAGTCATTGTCCTTCAATCTAGTTGTGGAGGGTGCAGCTCAGCTCCAAGTCCAGTCACCGTTTTCAATCTAAGTTGCAGGGGGCACAGCCCACCATCTGATACAGGAATTGAACTGGCAACCTTGTTGTTGAGAGCTCACGTTCAACCAACTGAGCCTTCCGGCTGCCCCCAAAACTTTGTTTTTTGAGCAGTCTTAGGTTCAAAGCAACATGGAGATGAAGGTACAGAGATTTCCTACATACGCCCGCCCCACACATGCATAGGCCCCCCATTATCATCATCCCACACCAGAGTGGTTACATATGTTACCAAGGACAGACCTACATTGACACATCATTACCACGCAGAGCCTATAGTTTACATTAGGGTCCACTCTGGGTGTTGTGCCTTCTAGGGGTTTAGACAAATGTACAATGACATGCAACCATCACTATGGTACCACACAGCAGTTTCACTGACCCCAGAATCCTCTGTGCTCCACTAATCCTCCCTCCCTCACGCACACCTCCCCCACACACATACCTCCCCCACACACATACCTCCCACACACAACCACTGATCTTTTTACTGTCGCCACAGTTTTACATTTGTCAGAATGCCATGTAGTTGGATACAGAATGTAGGCTTTTTAGATGGGCTTCTTTCATCTCACTGAGTAATATGAATTCAGGTTTCTTCTGTGTCTATTCATGGCTTGATAGCTCATTTCATTTTAGTGCTGAATAATATTCTACTGTCTGGATGTACCATAGTTTATTTATCCATTGTTCATCATGGTTGCTTCCAAGTTTGGATGATTATGAATAAAGCTGCTATAAACATGCAGGTGCAGATTTTTGTGTGGATCAACCTTTAAAAAATTTTAGTTCCCCTCATGAGCCTCTTTAGACACTTTTTTCTTAATTGCCCCCCCCCCCGCCATGAAATTTAAAGACACAGATATATGGTATACAAACATATGTTTATATAATATATGTAAATCTGCGCTTTATAAATAAGAAGAATATGGTTTTTTGCCCCCCAAGAATCAATTTTTACACCTTTGAGGGTGCTATCACCCCCATTGAGAATGCAGGGACTTAGTCAACAGAGAATTGCTTTTTTCGTCTGGGGTGGGCATCTGATGTAGTTATGGCCAATGAGACATGAAAGAAGCATGTTGGGAAAGACTTTCCTCCTTCATCAAAGAGAGCTGTGTCGAGAACTGACCTTTAGCCCCTGTCTACTTCCAGTTACGGTTTCTCATGTGAGGATTTGCCACTTGGAACTATGTCCACCATCTTATAACCATGAGAGTGGTAGAGAGAAAGGACAGGAAAAGCCCAGGTGCTGCCGAAGTCACTGGATCACTAAACAATCATGACCACTGCCTTCTCCCAGACTTCTTGTTAAATGTGATAGTAAACGTCTATACGCTTTAAGCCACTCTCAGCAGATATTCTGGGACTTGTAGCCTAAAACCTCCTAAGTGATCAATAGAGTTTCTCTAGCTAAGAAAGAAGCTTTTTCTCCCAATAGCACATTTTATTGAGGCAGGCTTGAGCAAGAAAGGCAGAAGGGAGGTTAGTTTGGTGGGGTCACAAACATTGGGCATTAATAAGGGATGTGATGCAGGCATCTCAGTAGATGGGCCCCAGGGGAAACCATTCTGACACATCAGCCACTGGAGCCACACACAAGGTCGCCTTTAGGAAAACGGTCCACAGCAAAGTGCTAAAATTTGTCTGAACCCTCATCTCGTATAAAATAAATGAGGGAGCAGAATAGCTGTTTTCAAGTGCAGAGTGTTTTTCTGAGAATGCTTCCCCCCAAATAAAGTGCTTTTGTTCTCAGTTTGTGCATCTTACACAGTGAATCGGGCCATGAGGCTGTGTGTTTCTGCAGCAGAAAACCCCATATGGAACTCTCCTGACCCTGTTTTTCTCTGGCCCATCAGTTGTCCAGTGAAGGAAAGGGCCTGCACCCCCAGGAACGGGAGGGTGAGGTGCGATGACAGGACATGCTGCATGTCTGCCACCAGTCTTACAGCTGGGTCTTCCACCACAAGCCCACTCTCAGCCCTGAACTTGCGTAGCAGTTATGCTGAGACTCATGGAATAGGAGACCTGACGCTGACCTAGAGAGTGAGGTCTAAGCCCCACTGTATTTATAAAATGTGGGAGATTGGGGGCTCAGACCAGTGAGCACAGGGAGTTAGGAGTCCAACCACCCACTTTCCAAGAAGTCAAGGATTACTCAGGGAACAGAGCAAGATGTTGGCAGTCCTGGGATCAGAACTGCTGTCTCCTGACACCCAGCCTAGTGGTCTTTCCTAGCACCCTGGGGCTGTAGCTTATTTGCCTTACCTTGTGTTGTGCTGGAATGTCTTCACCTGCCATTTACATCTGCTGTCATTTAACCATTCGCCTGTTTATAGCTTATATCCCCAACTAAATTGCAAGCTTCTCAAAAACTGGGATCTTGACACCCCTGTCTTGGGATTTGTCATGGTACACATAACATACCACATCACGCATACCAGCCACCTAGCCATCAGTCCACTTGATTTCTAAGCAGCTGACATAGTGAAGAGACCAGAAGTGATGTTATGGGCTAGTGAGATGTTTCAGGATCTTTTGCACCTGCTTCTATATTCTTTTATGTGATGGTCAGTCAGATGGGGCCACAATAAGAGACAAAGGAGAGGCTCGGGGGAAGCACAGGTTATTATTGCTCATGTGCTAGAGACAGGGTCACGGGGCGAGACCCCAGGGTGGTCAGGAGGTAGTGACAGGAGCAAGGGGAAGGTGTAGGCCACGGCCTTTATCGGTGGTTCTGAAGGAAAGGCAAGGCAGGGAGGAAGGAATAGTTTAGGACTAACTAGTTGGAATAATTTCGCGGGCTTTGGGCTATAGGGGTGGCCTCTAATGGCCTGGCACCTGGCCCTGGGATGATTAAGGCAGAGGAATAGTGCCTTCTGGAATGGATAGGCCAAGTAGAGTTTGGCTCCGGTTGGTTAGTTTGTACGTCAAAGGCATGTGCCTGGCTGAGTCCTTTGCTAGTCCTAAGAATTGGCTAGCCCCAGGAGGAGCAGTCTCCTCAGCCAGAAAGGATTTTAAGATGTCAAAAGATAATAATGTACAAAAAAATATTTTATATGTATATATACATGTATGTTTGTATGTACATATATATGTGTATACACACACACACATTTCACATCTCCTTCTGGGAGCACTACTCCTAATCACCTAAGATCAATGAGTGGGAATGTCCACAATACCCCAAAATCCCCTACCTTTTATCCCCTGGTTGGAAATGATGCTGTGCATTTATATAAATAAGTACCAGAATCACATGACTCCAGGGCTAGAAAGTGCTCTATATATTCTGACTTATATTCAAATCCCTTGTAAGTACTTCCTTTGAAGCAATCTCCCTTTAGCCAAAGGAGAAGTTGAGGACGAGGGAAGGTCCAAGATGTGGCCTCAAACCTATGTTGAGGGCCCGGTGCCGCTGCTCTGGGACGGCTCCTTGGCGTCCCCTCCGTCGCAGTCTCTCTTCTAAGCAGCTCTTCCTCAGCTTCTGTCTGGATGACTGCTGTGATGGCCATGAGCAACGCCAGCTGTGCACATGGTTTCTGTTTTGGTCAATAGCAATGCAAGACCGGCCAGGATGGTGAGACGGAGTTAAGGGGCATGTTTGTCCACAATGAAAATATTAAATACTTTTGTGTACGCGTTTGATGGGCTGAGAAGAGAGGAGGAGGCATGGCCCCAGCAATGGAGGTGTAGCAAGGGCATTGGATCCAGGTTCTGGCTCTGCCACTAACTGGGAAGCTTCAGGAAAGTCTCTTCCCTTTCATTCCCTTCCCTTCAAATTATGTGATTGGGTAAGGAGCTCTATGTCCTTGCTCTAGTCTAAGACTCTAAATTTGGGGAAAGGAATGGAGAACAATGAGGAAAGTAGCAATACTAGTAACAGTGACAGGAATAACACGCGTTGAGTGTCTCCGAAGAACGCAGGCACGTCCCCACGTGCTTCACATGTTCAGTTCACTTAATCTCCTGTTGACACTAAGATCTAAGCAATGCTTGGATCTTACACTAAGCAATGCTATCAATCCCCATTTTACAGATGAGAAAGCTGAGACCCAGAAAAACAAAGCACTCCACGTTATACATCCAGTAAGTGATGCAGCCAGGATTTGAGCCCAGACAGTCTGAATGTACCATTGGGAAGGCCAGTGCTGGTGTCCCAGACTCTAGGACGGAGCTGGGGTGCTGTTGCATCCAGCAGTCTCCCTCGGGAGTGCAGGCCCAGCTCCTGGGTTCCCAAGGCTGGGGAACAGCTCAAGAGCCAGCAACAAGCAGAAAGAGGTGGGCAGGAGGAGGAGGAGGCGGCTGGCTACTCTTCTGTTTAGGGCACACACATACCTTGCTGATTAGCAACGATGGGAAAGGAAACACACACTGAGGGCCCTTGACAGCTTAATGGGGTTTTAGAAAAATACACATCTATATTTTTAAACTTTTTTTTTCCATTCAAACATTTTTAGCTTCAAGTTCTGGCCTGAAATAGCAACTATCTTAGATAACTCTTCATCCTTAGGCTCCCACGTTTGGAAAAGGTCTTGGCTCAGCTTGGGTAAGAATGAGAGAGAGAGAGAGAGAGAGAGAGAGAGAGAGAGAGAGAGAGAGAGAGAGAGAGAGAGAGAACAAGTTTAGCACAGCATCTGACACATAGCAGATACTTAATTGATATTGGATGGATGGATTTGGATGGATGGATGGATGGACAGACAGATAGATGGGACAGTGAAGGGATATGATAGGGGAGAAAAAGAAATTATGATTATCCGTGAGATTCTCTGAGAATTCAGAGTAGACCTTACTGGAGAGATATACTCACCCTGCTTGCCAATGACCAAACCCAAGGTCACAGATTAAGGATTGACAGTCTACCAGGGTCTGGCCTCTTTAAAGCAATTTAAACCAAGCCTGGAAAAAGAAGGGCACTCACAATTCAGTTCCCATCTTCTGTCACTTCTCACATCTTCTGACTACTCTGAACCTCTCAGAACTTTCCTAAGCGCATTGCAGCCGATTCCAGTTGGGTTTGGTCAACATCCTTTTCAATACCCTTCTGCTTTGCCTTCCTGTACTATGGGGGGTGGAAAGAGAAATACTCAAATTCCTCCCTCCCTCCCTCCCTCCCTCCCTCCCTCCCTCCTTCTCTCCCTCCCTCCCTCCCTCCCTCCTTCCTTCCTTCCTTCCTTCCGCACATTTCTAGGCTCCAGACTAGTTTAAGAGATACAAAGTTGACTTAAGCATGATTTCACTCCTCAGTGTGATCTACCCCAGGCTTTGCTTCTTAGTGTGTTTTCAGTTCCAATGCTTTGTTTCTCAAAGATCTCGTCCACTTTCACAACTTAAAGCTTTAGCTCCTAGTGAATAAGTCACTCCCAAATTTGCAATTCTATGGCAGACTTTTCTCCTAAACTTCAAGTCCATTCCCAACTCCCTGGAGACCTCTCCCCCTGCAGGTCCTACAGTCAGCTGCATTCCTCTTTCTTCCAAAGCAGAAAACACTTGATAAACATATCAATGTCCCTGAGGGGCAGTAAGGAAAAGGCAAGATGAATAGCACCACCCTCATCAAATCAGGACAGCTATTAAGCCACAAGATGCTCTCTCTGTCTTAAGAAAAATGACGTAAATCGCTAAGGTGTTCAGTCGTGATGCTGTGTATGAATCAGAGCAATGGAGTCTCTTGTCAATATTGCAGACCTTGGCTCCCAGCAGAAGAAAGATGAACACTAGGTAGAGCTGAGTCTGCATTTGCGGCTTCAGTGCCAATTGGGGAATTCTGGGCTGCAACCATGGCAGAGCTGCATCCTTACGCGCAGAGGGAACACATTTATCCCTTCCCTTAGGGGTGAGCCTTAGGCCTTGGCAGTCCTCACTACCACCTCCCCCACATCCACATTTCCACTGAGATTTTTTTTAATGCCTAGTTTTCTCCAACCAGTCCCAGTTCTCTGCAGCAACAACCCCAGAGCCCCCACAAAGCCTTTGCTGGAGGCTTTCTCTGGAAGGCCCCACCCCCACCACTGGGGCCTTTTTCTCTTCTTGGAGGACAGGACCTCTTGCCACTGGCCAGGTCCCTTGCTCAGCTCCCCCTGCTGACCCACTGCAGAAGGGCAGAGGGCAAAGGGCAAAGAAAATAACTCATGAGAACCAAAAACAAACCCCATTGGAACCACAAATGGCAATGGCTTAGGGAAAAAGGGTCCTGGGATGCTTGGGCTATTAATAAAGCAGTGTGTGCTCAACCCTCTCCTCCCAGGGAGCAGGCCAGGCCAGCTAATAAACAAGCATGTTCATTCTGTAGAAGACCCCGATTTACCAGATTAAATGTACCCCAGGCGCTGTTCACGCTGCAAGCCCCTCCCAACACTCACGTGCACACACACATGCAGCTTTCTGTCAATCACGTCTTCTAGGCACCACTTGACCTTTACTCCCTTGTTGGTCCCAGGAAGTTGAAGAAGGCATGAGAATAAAGGGTTGTGTACAGGGTTTTGGAGACTCCTGAGGACATGGCTGGAGGTAACTATTTCTTTGCATTTACCCTGTGACCTTGGGAAGATTAAATCAGCAAGACTTGTGCTATATTCCCATCAGGGACAGACAGACAGAGACATACAGTTGCTCACAGATTAATAGGAAAAAAATCCCTAGCACTTTCTTTCCCCAAAGTTGTCTGCTGTCTTCGGCTCTAGTAACCAGTGGCTTTATAATTTCCACTCTTTGCTTCCACTCTTTCCACCACTTCTCTCCTCCTCACCACCCCTCCCCCATATCCTGCCCCAAGACCATGGAGAACCCTAGGGAATACTCCAGAATGGGCTGCGCCAGAAGAGCTAGCTAGCCCTTCCCAGCTCACATCTTGGAAAAAAGCATGTGAACTAATTAGCACCTCTCAGCCGTGAAGAAGCTGAGTCACAGACTCATAATTGAGGCTCTAAGAGGGAGATGGGACCACACATGGCCGTCCAGCCGGCCCTGCCTTCAAGCAGAGAAGGTGTCAGGCATGTTGTAGAAATGAGGCAACTGACACAGCAAAAGCCCCCCTCTGGAGCAATGCTGGGTTGGTCTGCATGTCTGCCAGATCCACTTGCTCCCTGAAAGTGTCACAGCCTTGGGCTTTGTCCTGGCTCCTCACCGCCTGATACCCACTGAACCAACCTAGTGGAGGCAGGTGGGGAGGGGAGAGAGGCATGTTGGCATGCCAACCATCCCACCATCCCAACAACATTTAGTTTG
Organism: Rhinolophus sinicus; assembly: GCF_057876585.1. NCBI lineage: Eukaryota > Metazoa > Chordata > Mammalia > Chiroptera > Rhinolophidae > Rhinolophus > Rhinolophus sinicus. The sequence goes on along the minus strand of NC_142502.1, from coordinate 170,521,793 downwards.
GTCAGGGAGTTCAGAGTAGGCCACTCTCAACTGGATTCAGGAAGAGCGTGTGGTTTTATTCACGTGGGAGATTAAGTTCCATCCAAACCACCCCATGCACTGTGGAGAGACATAGTAGGAGCAGTGCTAGGCTGGCCTGGGTAGAAGTTTCTGCTCTGTCCTTGCAAGTGGGATGGCTGACCTTGGGCCACAGAGATAACTTCTTGGAGCCTCAGGTTCCTGATCTATATAATGAGACTGAAACTGATTCCTCACAAGTTTGTTGTGCAAGTTCCTGGAAAACTCCCAAGTGCCACGGGGATACTGTTGTTAAGCTCTATATGTCTCTAACAGCCAAACAGAAGATGGTGGCAACGGCTCGGCTTTGCACGTAGTAGGTATCTGTTTTTCTCACCACTGGATCCCCTAGCACAGCTCTGAGCCCATAGCAGGCAAAGGAAATTATCTGTTAAAGGAATGAACAATGAACTTATATCAACCTATTATTTCAATAGTCAAATGCCTTCAACACAGCCCCTTTCATTTTAAAGCTGGTGCTTTATCTTAGTGTTGGTTGGGCTTTGGTGGCCTGGAGTATGAGAAGGATTTAGCTTTGGTTCAGGGCTGGCTATTTAGATCAGAAATATCCAACTAGGCTGCCTGGTTTAGGCTGAGTGCAAGCTTCCTGTGTTGTGAGCGCTGCTGTGTGTGGGTGTGGGCACTGCTCATGGCCCATCACGGCAGGCATCGTAACAGAAGCACCTTGGCCACATAAGCTGCGAGTCCCTGGTCGTGGGCACAGTAACAGCACACGTTTAGTCGGGTCCAGGAGCACTCCAGCCCTTGTCTTGTTTGATGTGCACAGGTACCCTACGGGATGGGTGCTTTTTTGATCCTCTTATAAGCAAGGACTCTGAGCCTCAGAGAGGTTAAGTCACTTGCTAAAGGTCACCCAGCTGTTCAATGGAGAAGCCAGGATTTGGTGTCCAGAGTCTGACTTAAAAGCATTTGCTCTTTAACTGCTGTGCCTATACTGAGCCACACTGCAGAACCAAAGAACTAGCCACAGAATCGCAGACTACCAGTGCTGGATGGACCCAACGCAGACACCTCATTTTGTGCCTGCGGCCCAGAGTCGTTCATGGCTTAGTGTCCGCATAGGGCTTACAACCCAGGCTCCTGTCGTGAAAGTGTGCGCTCTTTGCAGCCCTACCCATTCCTTCTCCATCCGCTGCCTGTAGCTAGATTCCCTCCACCCACCCTTCTCACTGCCCGAAGGTCCTTCCCAAGGCAAGAGAAGTCATTTAGCAGGGACTGAGAGTCAGCATGGTTCCCAGCACACCATCATTTCTGCTGCAGACAGAATGATGATTCACTCACATCACAGCGACGCGGAACGGTAATCATTTAATAAATGGGTTGCCATGGGGGGCAGTAAAAACTCTTAATCTTGAAAGCTTTAAAATTTCGATAGGTTGCATCCATCAGGGACAGTGGAAAGAAAGCTGAAGGGACAAACTAACTCCAGGGCTCTAAAACTCATCAGACCCCATGCCCTCCTTTTGTAACAAATAGTTTGTAACACCCCCTATATTATCCAAAAATAAAATTCATAAAAATATAATCTACCAAACACACACTTTCAAAAATTCAATTTAATGCCTTATAACACAAAAAGAGAAATATAAGGATATATATATATATATATATATATATATATATATATATATATATCCTTATATTTAATTGCCCAACCACCATTACACTGAAAGACATAATGAGAGATGTTTGGATCTCTATGTAGAATCACGTGAAACAATGGCTACCATACATGTGGACTGATAGCCATGTGTTCTTGATGGCTCTAATACCACGGCAGAGCTGTCGTCAGGGATGAGATTTTCCAAAGCAGTGAACAATAGAGTGCAGACTGAAATCAATTGCAATTTCCCCTCAACTTTCATGGTCGTTGTATTTGGGGAATATTCAGTATTTATCAAAACCACACACAAATACTTTGTGTTTATGCGTCATATGGATTTAGAGGTTCCAGGCTCAGAATACCAGGGTTTTCAATACATGAGTGCCTGGAAACGTTGGAAAGACAGGTGGGATAGAGAACCATTCTTCTTTATACAGGACTGTCCTAGACATCACAGGACGCCTAACATCCATGGCCCCCACCAGCAAACAAGAGTGGCCCACAATTTTTCAGAATGCTCCCAGAGGTTGAATTGCTCCTTTCAGAACCACTGGGTTAGATAAACTTTCAGATTCTCTGCTTCTAGCCCCTACATCAGCAAACACCTACGGAGAGTCCATGAAAAGCAAGGCTTTGGGCTGGACAATGGGGCCATTGTGAGGCTGGAAATAGGAGAATTCAGAGGATAAAACACTGTCCCTGCCTTACAGTGGGGTGGGGGATGGGGGAGGGGAGAACTAGAGTAAGAGAATGAAGCATGTAGGTCCCACCCGATTCTGAGTATCTGGGGACTGGAGCTGAGTTTTACTCACCTTTTTAACATAGTGGAGGCCCTGGCTCTGGGGGCAGGATGAGTCCTGGTTGCCTGGTGGATGAAGAAAAGGCAGTAGGTTAGAGGTTGCAGAGCCGGCTGCTGTGTTTGTGTTATGTCACAGAGATGACTGAAATGAAAAGTGGTTTATTTTGGGGAACAGGCTCTTGGTGGTAACTATTGACCAAGAACACACTACAGCCTAGTCCCAAGAGAGAAAAGGAGGCCAGGAATCACCTCAGTGACTGGAAGAGTCAGTGGGTCAAGAAAACCAGGAATGGGCTCTAAGGCAACCTCCTTCCCCAACACACACGCACGCACACATGCACACACACACACAAACACACACGCACACTCATGGTGCCCTTATTCATCTCCCAAGGGGCACACTCTTCAATTCACACCAGGGTGTCTTCTGGGCAGCTGTCCTCCTGCCATTTACACATCGGGACCAAAGCAACACCCATTCCAGCCAAGAAGCACCTTCCCTGTTTCCCAAGGGGCAGCAACCTATCCTAGGCTTGACCAAACTTGAACTTTTCAGGTAGAGGCTATTCTGGCTGGAGGGAGGAGAAAACAATCCTTGGATTATCTGCTAGGCTGAGCAACCCGCACGCTTAGGGCACTAGTCAAGCAAGGGATGAGAAAATGTATTTTTGGAAAGATTATTAAAAAAATAAATAAAATAAAGCACTAAAGTAGCCACCAGGGAAAACAATCAGAACTCTTCTGCACCTTCTCTCATCATTTTATGATTTAGTCCCAGTATTATTGTTGAAATATGTGTGTGTGTGGCGGGAGAGGGAGGAGGCCGTGCTGTAAACATTTCTGTCTTAGAGTGAAGTAACCCGCCATAGTTAACAATTCAGCCTCTAGAGTCAGATGGGCAGCCTCTTATTAACCACATGACATTGGGCAAGTGACCACTTCTCTCTCTGTAAAACGGGATGATTATAGTACTTCCTAAGCTTGTTAAGAGGATGGAAAAGAGTTACCATACAAAAAGCATACAGAACAGTACTAAGCACGTCGTAAGTACTATAGAAATATTTGCTCTTAGTAGTAGTACTATCACTTTCATTGCCATTGAACTGCTTATTCTGGTCCTAGGAGAGAAGATGGGAACAAGGCCTTGCTGTCTGCTCCTGGACCTGCCAAGGAGTCATCAGCTCTCAAGTTCTAAATTCTGTGTTAGGAGAATTGAGAGGACAAAAACCAGAGGGTTGATGGGTCCGAGGAGTTTAAGGATATTGGTTTATGCCAAGGGCTCGTTCTCCCTCTTCTAGGCAGAGCCTTGATCTGGGACACCGGGGGTGTAGAAATGGTTTGTAGGCTAAGAAAAGCCACTGGAGGAATCCCATTCCTGGGAAGGAAGGCTAAAGGTAGCTAGGCGTTGCAGGAGATATAAGGAAGGTGCTTGGTGCCTGCAGCTGGGCTGCCTGAGGATGGCCTGCCCTGTGTCTGTGTGTGCTGTATATGCATGTGTGTGCATGTGTGTGTGTGTGTGTGTGCGTGTGCACCCATGGGCCTATTACAGGTTTTCCTGAGCTGACGGGCTTCAGCAATAAGGGCCACTGAGCTGCCTATTACTTTGGTTTTAAGGAGCAAACGTGAAACGTGGGCCCACCCAGAATATGATGACTACTCTTCCTAACTTCCGGTCCCATTCAGGAATTCCCTGGAGAATTGGATCATTTATTTATTCATCAGATCAGGAGACCCAACCTCATGTCAGCTGCCACTCAGAGGAACTAAGAGGTTGGCATGTACTGAGGCCAGGTCCCATGCTGAGCACATTATTTTTATAACTCATTTAATCTTCATCATCTTATGAAGTAGCTATCACTATTTTTATCATTCTAGGGGAGGAGATTGAGGCATAGTCATTTAATAACTTGCCCAAATATACCCGGCTTGTGACCAGAGCTGGAATTTGGACTCAAGAGACCTAGTTCTAGAATCCAGAGTCATGGTCTCAACCCCCCATCTCTGCTGCATGGCTCTGAGCCTCCAGGTACCTGGGAGGTGGGGTAGAGAGAAGGGGTAAACAATTTACCAGGTACCTCAAAGAAGAGCCACAGCTGAGTTCCCACAAGAACGCAGAGGACCTCACAGGAAAACAACCAGTTTCATACGCAGGTCTCTTCTCTTTGCAACTCCAACAGATGATCCTCTTATTGTTCCCACTACAGCTTCTTCTAGACTCCTGCCCCTCTAGGGTTTTACCTTTTGCCATTTCCTGCTGGAGGAAAAGGGGGAGGTGTAACATCACCTCCACTGCAAAGAGGACTCTCCCCATCCACAGCTTCCACAGCGGCAACCTTAGCCCTTCTTTTGCTGTGTCTTGGTTGATTAGGGAGGAGGGAAAGACCAGGAACTGATGTGGTTGCTTTTTAAAGTTCAGTTACTTGTTGTCCAGAACTGGCAATGACAGGTGTGGAGCCACCTGTGCATTGAACCCTATGTGGCCAAGAAAAGGGCATCATGGGTGGTGAGTACAATATAGATTCGTCCCATCTGTGACTGTGTTTGCTCTTGGGACTTGAGCTGAGCAAAGATCACGAGATAGGGTGTCAGGAAGTAGCTTCAAAAAGCCAAGTCTTAATACAAGTGAACCTGTCCCTGTGGGAATGAATTCCCAGGCTTCGACAAGATCACTGGCACAGTCACTGTAGGAATATTGCCTCGGTGGCCTTTGGGTCCTGTTCGCTTCTGATTCCAATCTGCCTCTCCCAAGCCCCCTGAGACTTCGGGGCATGCCACCTCCTTTCTGGGTTTTCCATCTTGCCCAGACACCCCACTCCAGCTCTATTAGTGAACGTTTTGGTTGCATGCAGCAGAAACTCTGGTTAACCAAGTAGGGAAAGTCATGTATTGGAAGGGTACTGAATCACTTACAGAATCAACAGAAAGGCTGAAGAACAGGGCAGAGGCAGGAACCAAGGGTAGCGAAGGCTCAGCCGAGTCCATTACAGAAACAGTCTAATAGGGGTGCTGCTGCAGCCGCCACCCCTACCTCTGGACCTGTTGCTATTCTGCTGGAGCCCATCCCCTCTGGACACTGAGCAATCCCCCAAGTCTCAGCTTCAACACCGCTGCCATGAGTAATCCTCTGACACTGCGTGGTCTCTCTAGGTTCAAAATCCCAGGCAGGTGGCTGCAATTGGCTGCTTTAACTCCGTGCTAATATTCTAGATGTCAGGGCTGAGAAAAGGGGCTCTCTCTCCCTCATGCAGCTCCCATAGTTGGAAGGGCCTTGCTGCTCATCTGTTTTGTTAGTTCCCCCAAATAGAAGGGTTGGGACAGGTGAGCATATGGAAAAACCTGCCTTACTGTAGATTCCCCTGAAGAGGTGACATACTATCTTTGTTAGGTGGAGAAAGTAGCCGAACCTCTCCCACGGTTCCTTTATCACATAAAGGAGTAGATTCCCATTTTAACTAACCTAATGTAAGTATAGTCATTGCTATTTGCATCCGAAATAATCCTGACTCACACTCCCAACTCCCTACCTGTGGTTTGCAGCCAGGGATGGCATAACCCCACCAGGGGATGTTTGGAAACATGTGGAGTATTTGTTTGCCATTTAGTGAATGTTGACTAAGGACACCAGTCATCCTGAAAGGCATGGCACAGTTAAACACAGTAACAAGTGCCCTGACCCAAAGGCCAAGAGTGTCGCTGTTAGGAACCAAGGCTTGTGACAGATGTCACCGATCAACCTCTTCAACTCAGTCTGCTCACTGAGGTGGGCTGTGGCTCCATTATTCTCGACATAGTGCGGAGCTGTGACCGTTTCATCACGGTTGGCAAAACCACACATTTGCCATCCCTGGTTGTAGACCAACTCCTCTTTTATAGCTAAGAAAACTGAGATGAGGAGAGAAAGCCTAATTTACCCCAGATCACACAGCTCAGTCTAGAATCAGTTCTTGGGCCCCAGCTGAGGGCTCTCCACAGCATTCTGCTGCCCTTGTTCTTTCTAATGAGGCAGGCTTCGGAAGTCCGGGCTTGCTTCGAAGTGTTTCCAGGAACCTCTCTGAGAGCTTCCTGGTAAGGCTCACAGGCTCAAGGCAGGGCCCTGGGAGCCAGGGTGCCACCTCCAGATGCAGACAGTAAGAGGGAAAGAGGCTGTCTGTGGAAGGGGCTGAGCTTTGTGGGCAGAGCTGGCACCCAGCAAAGAAATAAACAGAACCGGTGTCTCACCCAGGGGAAGGCCAGGGCTGAGGATGATTTGCAGAGACCTGGGGCTTCAACCAGATAATCACACAGGAACTAATTAGCACCTTCCTTCCGAGCACAGCCCTCTGGGGGCAGAAGGATGCTCAGTGGAGAAGAGAAACCCATTAATTACTTTACCAGGAGGCACTGATAAGCACCCAAAAGGTACAGCTCTAAGGCTCCCAGGTAATTAAAGAAGGCTGCAGGGAAGGGATGTGTGTCTCACGGGGAGAGCAGAGCACTCACTCTGATACTGAGCTGAAGCAGAGGTCCCAAAATGAAAGCAACGAGGGGCTCTTGCCCCAAGGAAGACTCCCCCTTGCAGTTCAGCAACCCCAAGCCTGGGGTCAATGGCAATCAGGGAGTCTGCTGTCTGCACTCATGCTCGGTCTGATTGGGGACTGAGGGGTCCTGAGCAAGGAAGTCTGGTCTATTTCTCAAGACTCCACAAAAAAACAGTGTCTAGTCAGGCACCTCTCGGGCAAGGAGAGGCAGAAGACCGACTTGAATCCAGATCTCTAGCTCGAAATCCTGTGTTATTTCCACCATACTGTATTATTCTGCAGGATCTGAGGAAGTTCCAGCCAGGCAGACTGGGGTTCTAGTCCTAGGCTCCTTCCTTAGCTCATGAGACAAATTCCTTCATTTCTCTGGGCCTTGGTTTCCTCAGCAGTGAAATATGGCTAATAATACCTACTGAAATGGTTACAAGGAGGCATCTTATGTCACAGAATTACACATATAGATCACCCAGAACAGAGCCTGGTGGACATTAAGTCTCTAATGCACCTGTTTTCGAGCTAGTTTCTAGCTGCAGAAATTTCAGTTCAAAGGAAATCTTACAGAGATGCCCAATATGCAAATAGCGAAAAGCAGGACTTCTCTGGAGGGAGGGCGTTGGGAAGCTGGGCCCCTCACTTCCCTGCAGAGACTCTGCTGAGCACCCAGCATTCCTCAGAGCACTGTTTGACAATCCAGATCTAAGGGAAGCAAGACACCCAGAGATCTCAAGGGCCTCTGAATTAACGTCCACATTAAAACAAATGGTGTCCTTTTATCTCATAGAGGACGTTAATGACGCATCATCAATGACCCTGTGCAGTGGATCTTTTCTCTCGGAAGGGCTAATGCATTTCCACATAAGCTTTGCTTCCAGATGGTACATGGCTAGGGAAGAGGAAGGGAATATAATATGCATAAATGAAACCAAACCATTTTTTTGGGCCTTCCAGGAAAGTAAAAAGAATCACAATAATAATAACGTTCCACTGGGTAATTATAAAATGGGCTAGCGAGGATGGAATGCCTTTCCAAAGGGCATACGCAAAGCTAAGAGCAGGGTCCAGAAATACTGCAGCCTGGATCCCAGAAGGTAAAATGTTTTGAGAACACACCCGGATTCTTCAGCAGACAGGTGGAGAAGAGACCATGCCCCTCACAGCACCTGAACAGAGTTTTGTTCTCGCAGGAGTTAAATGCTTGTTTATTTTTATTTTGTTTACTCATGGTGGCCCAGAATCCCTAGCCTCCTTGGCCTTCTGGGTGGTGAGAATTGAGGGGATGAGAAAGGGGCACTTATTGTGGAGTCTTCCTTGGGTGAATTTATTTGGAATTATTATAAAGGTCCTTCTAACCCATGGATATTTGATCTCCTGACTCTGCCCTCTCCTCTCCCAAGCTCAAAATTCTACTAATATTGATTGAACGCCCACCTGTCTACTGTGCATCTGGTACTTGCTAGGCACACCTCAGGTGTTACTTCACTTAATCCCCAAGCTTCCCAGCAATTCAGGAACTCTTGTTCCACTTTATAGTTGTGAAACAGGCTCCAAGTGGTTTGGGGCCTTAACTTTGGCCTTGCAGCTATTGGATGGACAGGATTTGAGCCCAAGTCCATCTGAGGTGAAGTCCAGTGCTCTTTTAAGCCTTCTCCATTAAAACTATCCAGAGAAATCCTACTTGTGTCCAGTCATTCCAATTACTGCCCAGAAAGCCAGCCTAGAATCATAGAACAGCTTAGAAGATTCAGCCTAAAGGGCAACAGTGAGAGAATGGGGAGACCTGAGTTCTAGTTGGTTCTAATTTTAACCAGCTAGCTAGCTCCCTTCTCTAGATCTTGGTGTTCTCATCTGTGAAGCAGAGGGAGTGGTCCTCTAAGCCACTTCCTGCTCTAACCTCTCCACGTGATGACTGCTTGCATGTTTCTGAAGCCAGTTGTGTTTGGTTCTGTGTCTCAGTCTGATGTGTTGATGTGTCCACAGGCTTTCCTGCCCGCTCTTGGCCTGTCCCCAAGGAGGGAGGCCAGGCCTGCGTCCTCCATCCCCCTGGGCTGTTGCTGCTCACCTGGTTTCCCAGCTCAGCAGAACCTATCCAACCTGGAGAAGTTAGGGAGGAATCAGAACCCTGCAAGGTGGCACAGCCCCCTTGTGCCTGTGGAGGAGGCAACTGCAAGCTGTAGTTGAGAACTTCCTCCCAGCAGCCCCCTGGAGTGGGTACTTCCCACCAAAGTAAATCACAGGGCTGTTTTAATGAAAAGGTTAACTACATGCTTCCCTGTGCTCATTTTTCACTTTCTGGTGTGTATGGAAATTACAGACTTGTTAAAAAAAATCAAACACACAGTGAGGTGGTATCACAACTCCCCAGATGGGTGAGAATTGTAAGGAACTCCAACAATTTTTCTCAGACTCAACAGTCGATTGGAAGCATCACCCACCCCCATGCTGTTCTCAGCAGCAGCAGAATCACTGGAGTACAGGCTGGGGCGGTGGTGAGGAGGGTGAGAACCCCTCCAAAGGGGTCAAGTGTGTCCCAGTAATTGATTAGCAAAAGAAGGCACTAGAAGGTGTTGGGGGAATAAACAAACAAAACAGCCATGGCCCCTGGCCTCATGGAGCTTAGTGTCATAAGGGAGGAAACAGACAAATAAAGTAATAAATAAACATGTAATCTCAAATTGAGAAAGTGCTAGAAAGGTAAGAAGCAGAATGGTGTGATGGAGAATAAAGGGGCGTGTGGTAGGGAGAATAGGGGAGAAGCTTCTTTTAAAGCATGGTTGTCAAGGAAGCTCTATTTGAGATGAAAATCAAGAAACCAGATGGGTTGAAAGCTGGGGGAAGAGACTAAGACACGGTCAAAGGCTCTAAAACAGGGGCCATAAACTTTTTCTGTAAAGGGCCAGATAGTAAATACGTGAGGTTCATGGCCCACAAATTTCTGTATTGCCTGTATTCCAATAAAACTTTATTTACAAAAGAGAAGTGGGCAGTATTCTGCCAATATGTGCCCTATAACAAGGAAGCACTGGGTGTGCGTCAGGGAAGAATGAGACTGGCCAACAGGAATAAAGGAAAGGGTGTCTCAAGGTGGGGTGGAGACGACAGACAGGAGTAAGTTTATGGGGGGCCTTGTAGATCAAGGTAAGAAGTTTGGGCTTGATTCCAAATGTACTGGAAAACCACTGTAGGGTTTTAAAGCAGCAAAGAGACATGATTTGGTTTTTATACTTTTAAAAGATTATTCTGGCTACTGTTTAGAAGAATAATTGGGGAGAAGGAAAAAAGGAAGCGGGAAGACCAGCTTATACTCTACTGTAATAGTTGAAGGAAAGAGGTAGCAGCCTGGCCATTGACAGGGTGGAGGTGATGAAACATGGATGACTTTGAGACAGGATTTGGAGGTAGAAACGACAGGACTTGCTCATGGAAGCATGTGGGGCTGAGGAGGAGGGAGACCCCAAGTGTGGTGCCCAGGTTTCTGGCTGGAGCAAGTGGATGAATTTACTGAGCTATAGAAGATAAGAAATGGAGGGTCTGGGGTCAGGGGATACACTTGGGGATGGAAATCAAGAATTTTGTCTCAGGCTAAACTTGAGATGCTTCTAAGACATCCAAGGGGAGAAGACCAATAGCAAGTATGAGTCCGGAGCTTGGTTCCTCCCTCCCTGGTTCCACTTGACTCCAGCTGCCCCTGGATTTGGCCTTGATTCCTGGCTGGACCAGCCCCAACCCCAAGATGACTTCCCATAGTCACAAGGCTTCATTGCCACTGCCATGGCCTCATCTCCTGACACTGCTAGCTGACCCTTCAAGGGATAAAGGTCAGCCTTCATCAAGATTTCCATGACACCTGCTGTGTCGGGGGCTCAGTGGCTCTGGAGCCCAGGTCTAGCCCACCCACACCTCTGGAGTCTCCGACTTCCCCACTGCTGCCCAGAGGGGCCTGGTGACATAACCAGAAAGTGCAAAGGGGCAAACTTTAACCAATGTGAGACAGGAGACAGGAAGGAACTGGCAGATAAATAGTTCACCTTCAGCCATCCAACAGCTCTTTCAAGATGTGGTGGTTCCATCCAGCCTTACTGGATGGCTCACAGGATCAACCAACCAGCTAAACATTTTCTTGCAAAGCTGTGTACCCCACCTTGCGTTTCTTTCCTTTCTTCCTTTCCTGCATCATTGCCCCTTTTCCTTCAGTCCTGCTTCTCTGGTATTATATCCTCCAATAAAATAGCCCTTGGGCTTTGCCTCAAATTCTGTTTTGCAGGAGACTGGACTAATACAAGGGATTTAGATAACAAATATGGGAAGCGTCATTTATTTATGTCACAGACATTTATAAAGCACTTGTTATATGCCAGATACTGTTCATATACTGGCCAGATAGTAAATACGTGAGGCTCATGGCCCACAAATTTCTGTCTTTCAGATGTTAACTCATTGTGTCCTCATAGCAATCCTATGAGGAAGGTATTATTGTTATCCTCATTTTACAAGTGAGGAAGCAGAGTTTAAGTAGCCATGTAGATTAGTGTCATCCAATAGAAACACAATGCAAGTCACATATATAGTTCTAAATTTTCTAGTAATCATGTTAAAAAAGTAAGAAGAAACAGGTGAAATTAAATTTCGTAATATATTTTATTTAGCTTAATATAGCCAAGCTATTATCCATGTCAATATGTAATCAATATTAAAGAATTTTATTGGGCTAGTTTACATACTAAGTCCTTGAAATCCAGTGTGTATTTTATACCAGCGGCACCCCTCAATTTGCACTAGCTACATCTCAAGTGCTTAGTTTCAGACAGTGCAGAAATAGATGGTTGTTGTCTTGGGAGTGGAGGAAAAAGAAAAGAATGCTCTCTAAAACTGGAATACACAGGGCATTCCAGAGAGCAATTGGGCAAAAATAGCAGCAGGAAACCACTTTCCAGATCCTGCACTTCCATAGGCCCCCTTTCCTAAAATGGAGTTACCAGAGAACAAGACTGAATTCACACACTGGAGTTCCCCCCACTTAACAAAACAAGGGGAACCCCATGTGGGGAACAAGTCCCTGGGCGGCTCTATATCCATAGGGCCTGGTGGGGGGGTCAATAACAATCTTCACTGAATGACTTTGTTCTTTCCTCCTGCTTTCATTAAAGAGTGCAAACTCTTGAGGGAGAGTCCTGTGAGAGCAAAGAGAAAATGTATTGAATGCTAAAAATGGCTTTTTTCCATGTATTTAAGTGTGATCAATAAAATACTTTGAAGCATAAAAAAATAATACATCGAGACAAAAATCTATGGAGGAATTAGGAATAGTAACACACGTTCAAGGAGATAAAAGAATGTAAAGTTTCTGAATGTTAAATGAGCTTCTACATACATTTTTAAGTGAATCATAACAGATATCAACTTATAGATGTTATAGTTCATTGGATAAATTTACAAGTGTGGTGTAACAGTTTTAAATGTCAATATTTACAATATGCTAGAAATTACACTCTTTGCAGCTATTTAAACTTGGATAAACAATTTTTAGACTTCATTTTTAAAATGCGCTGGAGGTGGGAGTGGCTAGTTTTAGGGAATTACGTTAGGAGTACACACAAAAGCAAGCCAGGAAGATGAGTGTTGCCCCTGCCTGTCTGATGAAAGTCTACGCTTTTTTCACTTCTCTAAACTGACCTCTAGGACCTTCTCAATATTTGGGTAATAATGACATCAAAAGGCAATAAAGACAAGGGAGTGCAGGCAATGGGGAGATGTTGGTACAAATTTTCAGTTCTGACATGAGTTAGTTCTGAGGATCTAATGTACAGCATGGTGACTATAGTGAAGAATACTGGATTGCATACTTGAAATTTGGAAAGAGAGTAGATCTTAAATGTTCTCACTACAAAAAAAAAAAAAGAAAGAAAAAAAGATTTTAAAAAGGCAATGAAGAAATAAGAAACTATTTTTTCCAGAATGCTAGGAATTAGGTAGGAATTGAGTACCTGCCATGGTCTGGGCCCTATTAGGGGCTTTGCTTCCGTCAGCCTTTATTGCTCCTGGTGGGTACTATTATCCCCATTTTACTGATGGGAAAGCGAAGGCTCAGCGTGGCAGATGAGTTGCTAATGAGACTTACAGCTCTGGTGGCTAAGCACAAGAGATGGGATTCAGTCCAGCTCTGTCTTAATTCAAAACCAGTGTTTCTCCATTACACTATGCTGCCTCTAGAAATCAGAGAGGAATTTGAATCCACAATTTTCCCCCCTTTCTCTGATCAAAACAACGTAGGCCACAGGACTGACCAATTCTTTCCTTCAGTCCCCATAGCATTCGCCAAGACCAGGGACATAGCGCCCTCTAGCGTTGGGGCAGGCGGGTAGAGGTCAGTTGGCCAGCTTCCAAGAGAGCTTGGGGGCGGGGCTCTTCCTCACCTCCTCCCACTTGACTCCGTTCAGGCTCCCCGGTGAGCCTGTCCCAGACTCCCGCCCCTCCCGAACCACAGTGATCAAAGGAAGGGAGGAAAACCGTGGCAAGCCGGAACCCCTCGGGCTCGTTGCTGAATGGGGATTTTGGTCGGATGTTGAGTTTACCTGGAATGCCCTGGTGCTATTTTGGGAAGGCAGACATCCTCGGAAAACAATGAAGTGGGAAAGAAAACAGCTAAAGCAATATCCAGAGCCCAGTTTTTGCCAAACCAGCCCCCTGTGGCCTGGGCAGGCCCTGGAAGCCCAAGTTAGGCTTGGGAAGGGCTGAGGCCACAGGTGTTTGGTTTACCAGCCAGCATGTAAAATGTAGGGAAAGGGTCCCCTTAAAGTTCCCAACAAGTAGGTGACATAAAGGGGAATATCCTGGGAACAGCCTGTGCGTGAGAAGAATACAACCTGGCCTGAGTTGGAGGTTCTGCTCCACCATTTATTAGCGGGGTGGTCTTAGGCAAGTCGCCTCAACTGGGATACAGGGAGACTCGGCGTTGAAGCCCCCAGGTCCTTGTGAGAAGTGAGAAGACAAAGCAAATGCCAGAACCGTAGCATGTTTTGTTAGAATGCTGACAAATAATGGCTATTCCTGCTTGAGCTCCAAGGGGACTAGTTAGTGCTGTGTAAACTGTGATTGGCCTTAAACCTCATATTTCTCAAAGGAACAAAGAGCTCATATATCCCTGCATGCAGCTTCTCTAGGAACAAAGAAAAGAAGCATTTTCCATATTATTCTCTTTTCCACCAGAGTTGGGGGATACTTCTTTCTGAAGTGGGTCTGAATTTGTGCATGGTTGGTGCAAGAGGGGAATATTAGAAATGTTGCCATTTATTTCAGGTGAAAAAAATTCAACTCCTGGCTTGTTGAAGGGGCACAGGGAAGGCGTAAAAAGAGAAAAATAACTTTTAAATGAGATTGGGAGCTAAAATGGAAAAGATAGGCAATAACAAGTGTTGGTGAGGATGTAGGGAAATTGGAACCATCATACATTGCTGATGGGAATGTAAAATGTGGCAACCACTTTGGTGAACAATTTGGCACTTTCTCAAAATGGTAAACATGGAGTTACCATGTGACCCAGCAGTTCCATTCCTAGGCATCTACCCAAGAGAAATGAAAAGGTCTGATCACACAAAAACTTTTCCATGAATGTCCATAGCAATGTTATTCCTAATAGTAAAAAGTGGGAATAATCCAAATGTCCATCACCCAATGAATAGATAAACAAAAGTGGTATATCTATACAATGGAATGTTATTCAACAACAATAAAAATGATACATGCCACATGGATGAACCTTGAAAATATGCTAAGTGGAAGAAGCCAGACACAAAAGGCCATATATTGTATGATTCCATTTGTATCAAAAGTCCAGAATAAGCAGAAGCAAATCCATAGAGCCAGAGAGTAGATTAGTGGTTTCCATGGGCTTGGGGAAATAGAAATGGGGAGTGACTGCCAGTGAGTACAGGGTTTCCCTTCGGGGTGATGAAGGTGTTTTGAAACTAGCACAACTCTGAATAGTCTGAAAACCACTAAACTGTACAATTTAAGAGGGTGAATTTTATGGTAGGTGAATTACGTTGCAATAAAGCAGGAGAGAGCGAGAGATTGGGATTGGGAGATCTCAATTCCGGGATGTGAAAAGTAATAGAATTTGCTTTAAAGTAACAGAAAAGATCAAAGACAGCTTTAATTGATGAGAATTATAGATTGTAGGGAGCAATCATCTGAAAAACAAAGTTTACAAGTTGGGACCCATCACTGAGGAGAATTTGTTTAGGAGAAAGCCTGGGGAAGAGAAAAAGAAACTCCGTGGAGCAAGGAGGGACTGAAAAGGGAGACCATATCCCTTACGAGCTCCCTACGTGTAATTTGATTTTGGTTTGTAGCCTGGGATCTTCCCGTGCATATTACATATTATTTTGGTTCTAAATGGACCCTATAAGACACAATTTATTTATCAGAGATTTGTTAAGAATCTGTTGTATGCTACCCACCATGCTAGCACTATGGGAAGTGAGGAGCTGAGACAAGCATGGGTCCCCAAGGGTTACCGCCTGGCTGTCCCGAGTCCTCGAGCCCCTGAGCCCACATTCTCCTTTAACGTCCAGGTAACTTGTCTAGTTCTCCCATTCCACTTGCAGTTAGAACGCCAGGCCCTCCCTTATCCTCCCTGCTCAGTCCCTGGGAAATTTGCAGTTATATTTCTCTCAGTCCAATGTATTATTTCCAATGAATTCTTGATCAACACCCTCATAGGTGTGCCCCTGTAGCTGCCACCAGCACTTCATGTGACTTCACCTTGCACATACCCTTCTCCCTACAGTCCCCAAAGAAGCACTGATATAAGACTATTGGTCTAACTGACTTTCACTGGTAGAAATAGGGAGTGACAGTAGCGCAGAGGAGAAGCAGAAGCTTAAAATGGAGCAGAAGCCACCACTATACAGTTTCCTTTGCCAATCCTGCTTCAGGGACCTCCTCATCAGCCAGCCACTCTGGTACTCATGTGTCCACCCATTGCCACCGTTTTGACAAAGAACCATCTCTTTCTCCTCTTCGCCCTTCTTCTAGACGCTGCCACCCCTCAAGAGGAAACACCCATACACACCTCTTTCTTTTTGAGCTCCCAAGAATCCTTCATGAAGTTCTGTTACTGTACTATATGGACCCTCCTTTTGTCAGGTCCTCTCCTATCCAGCCAGAGCACAGGCTGTGCCTAGTTTGGGAGGTGAGGGAATGTGGAAGATGGAGTTGTTTTCCAAATGGGCCATTGTTTTCCAGAGCAGTTCTGACTGCAGCCAGCTGGTACAAGCATTACTTTCCAGCCATTAGCCATAGTACCTGTCCTCAAAGATCAGGAGTCAGATAAGTAAATACCCTCTGACTGTGGGCAAAGTTTGGCACCTTGGTCAGCCTCAAATTCCCCGCTGACACATTTGTGTCATGGAAACTGGGCACTGCTCTACAAATCCCTCCCAGGGACCCAGATAATGAGAGAAAGTCTTGCCTTGGTGTGTTAGTATCCTAGGGCCGCCATAACAAATTAGCACAAACAAGCTGGCTTAAAACAACAGAAATCTATTCTCTTACAGTTCTAGAGGCTAGTAGTTC
The DNA here is from genome assembly GCF_057876585.1 of Rhinolophus sinicus. Lineage (NCBI taxonomy): Eukaryota > Metazoa > Chordata > Mammalia > Chiroptera > Rhinolophidae > Rhinolophus > Rhinolophus sinicus. Next base: position 170,505,223 of record NC_142502.1, on the reverse strand, counting down.
AGCATCAAGGTGTCCCACAGAGCCCTGCACCCTCCAAAGCTCTCGAAGAGAATCCTTCCTTGTCTCTTCCAGCTTCTGATGACTCCCGGCGTTCCTTGGCTTGTTCCAATTTCTCTGTCTTCACGTGGCCTTTCTCTATGTGTGTCTCTGTCTCTTTTCTTTTATAAGGACATTATCTTCCTCTTCTTTCTTTTATAAGGACATTATCATTGGATTTATAGCCCAGCCTTGAAATTCTTATTTAATTAAATCACAAAGACTTTATTTCCAAATAAAGTCACCGGGAGTTAGGACTTGGACGTATCTTTTGGGGGGACCTAATTCAAACCATTACGCTTGGTCTGAAGCTATGTTAGACTTCTGGCCTGTTACCGTTGTAGCTTTAAAAATGCTAGAGAGGAAGATTGCAGAGGTAAAGGGAAAGGCTTGCAGACCAAGGGTCAAGACAGTGGGAAAATGATAAACCACAGAGGTGGGAAAGTCCTGTGTCTGGAGTACCTTGTTGCCATCCTGCCCTATTTCTTACCCCTTCCTTCTTTGCTGCATCCCAGACTTTTCTTTTCTGGATGAAAAAACAATGAGCCGTTTTCTCCCTGAAATATCCAGTGGAGCTGGCTAGAGGATATGCAAGAACCTGTCAGTCCCGGAGCTTAGCCATCTCTGCCTGGAAATAGACGTGTGTGTGCCTTTGCCTACTGAGCCCCTGGCCCTCGCCCCTCACTGTGGTGGGGACAATATGGCACCTTGACCTTGCTCAGTCCTTCTGTTATTCAGAAGTAGGCAAGCACAGGTTGCTGGGAAGGAGTGGGTAAAAGTCATAACCCAAAAGCTTGGAGTGTTTTCCCAGTACCTGTTCCTGGCTCCGTAGACCTGAACACACACCTGATTCCAAGAACAGAGGAAGAGGTCATGGCTAAAGGGTGGGCTCTGGGCTGGAATCCCAGCACTAGCTTCTTGCCACTTGCAACCTCAGGCAGGGAAATGGGCTTAACCCCTTTGGGCCTCAGTCCTCTCATCTGTAAAATGGGGGTGGTAAACTTGCCTCACAGTTTCCAGCTTGAATGAGGTGGCGATGCATGTAAAACATTGTGTGATGCACGGCAGGTAAACACCAGCTGCTATCATTAAAGGAAAAATAATCACAATGGTGGTGATCAGAAAAATAATAAAAGAACCCAGTTGCCTTGTTCAATGAAGCACTCGCAGAAACAAAGTTTTTAAAGTTTAAAAAGAAGTCGGTATTTTGAATCATGTCAGCTCTGCAGCCACAGAAGTGCTGCCAAGGCCCAGCTCCTCTCCTTTTTGGTTTGTAGGAGCGCTCCTCTCCTGTCTGAGAGCTGGTGTTCAAGCCGAGAGATAAACAGAATGGACTCGGAGACGGACATTGTTCTCCAGCAGGCCTGGCTTCAGCCCAGCTGGGGCGAGCATTTCCTTTCCAGCATTCCAAGAGGCAACAGTTCCAAAAGATAATTAAAAATCAGCTTGCAGTGACAGCTGAGAAAAAGGTGCTGAGCTCCCCGAGTGTGGAGCAGACAGGCCATCCCAGGTTATTCATTAAGCACGCTCACATTTGCATGGTGTAGAGGACAGTCATCAAGTCAGTAGCTGTCAGCTTCAAATGACGTTTGTGCCTCTGGGTGACTTGTTGGCGATGGAGGTCCGAGAGGCTCTCCAAGCCAGTTTTCAAGAGTCTAGAGGAATGGTTGACCGACAACTTGCACTTCACTTCGTGTTATCCTGCAACTCCATAGAGATTTTAGAAAGTCTTGGTTTTAATGTTTTCTCCACTTAGGCCTGTGATATGGGTCCTGTCTCACTCCCCCTTCCATCACTAGAAATATGGAGAGGCAGAGAAATAAAGCATGTAACACAGTGTGGCCAGGTCAGAACCTCCCAGATGTGTGCAATTGTGGTGGTCAGCCCGACCACCAGTCTCCGTGACCAGACAGAGGGATGACTTGGTCTAGGTCAGGGGTAGGAATGAGGATGTGATTTACTCCCATCCCTGGGATCCCCCAGGAACGAGGCTGCCAGAGAAGACCAAGACTACTGTAGGTGGGTAACTGGTTGTGCAGACCTCCACCGGGGTCAGAAGGTGGCCAGCATGGTATCTGGATCTGGTCAAGGTGAAGTTTTCATTCTCATCTGCTTTTTAAATGTCATTGTTACCACTTACTGACCCCTAATAAAGGGTAGTCCGTAAACTGGCAGAGTGGACCCTCCCCAGCACCCTGTTCTCAGTGTTCACTCATCCTCTTTCCTCTGCCCCTTCTCCCATCCCGCATGGTCAGAACAGATGTTTGCACAATATTGCACAATGTGGCACTGCCTCTATGGTCCCATTTGATTGGTCCAGATGTAGAACTTGACCCAAGACAGGGATCAAGTTAAGAGAGGACATATCTTCTCTCCAACTGTTCCAATAACAGATAAAACATGCAAGCTTCTGCCATATAGGTTGGGAACAGAGTAAGTCTATAGTGAGAATAAAGTCAAATCATCCTGAACTTGAATCCCAGTTCCACTACTTACAAGCTGTGTGTCTTTGGGAAAATTACTTAGCTTCTCTGAGCCTATCACAGAGGGTAGCTGAGAGGCTTAACTGAGATCATGTTTCTCAGGAGTCAAACATGGAGAGATGCTCAATAAATGGTGATCTTCCTTTCCTCTTCCTTCCTTAGTTTCCAAGACAAGGCAAGATCAGGGCAGCCAGAAAGATGTGGTCCTAATCCACTGTCTACATACAAGCAGGGAGCTTAATAGAAGCCAAATATCAGCCGTGCCAGCTCACAAAAGACTTCCTTTACTATGTGAGCATGTTTATATGAAGGTTTTAACACAATTCAGTTATGGCAACATTTTACTGAGAAACACAGGTGAATAGAATGAGTTACACTCTCACAGTAGTTTCACGTGACACACACATTCTAGAACAGTCAGCAGGGCCCATGCCCAGGATGGTGTGATGGGATCATGCTAGCACTGGGTCTTTACCGGCGATCAGGACCCCTTTGGCCAGAGTCAGGAAGGACTTGTGGCACCGGCTTCTGCCAGAGAGTGTTGTGCTATTCCTAGTGGGCTAGCACAGTGTGTCTGTAATCACCAGAGGAGAATCATGGTTTCTCCACTCCTCTGATGCCCTGAAAGCAAGAGAGTTTACTAGAATGTGCTAGAGAAGGGAGGTCATGTAAAGTCCCCTAAACAGAGATAGTAGTGTCTTCGTGCTGGAGGGAAAGAGGTCTGCGGGCAGCAGTCAACAGTGCAAGTAAAGGTGGGGACAGGAAAAGATGTGGTACCAGCCTACAGACTGGAGCAGGCCGGAATCGTAGTCTTCTGTTATTAATGACGACTGGTATTTATTTTGCTCCTATGATGGGCTAGGTCCGTCATTCATGTATTCTATATGTTGTCTTATTTAATCTTCAAACCATCCTATGGAGCAGGTACTATTAATATGTAAACTTGACTGACGAGAAAACAAAAGCTTAAGGACGTAAAGAGACTTGTCCAAGGTCACACTGCTGCTCACCAGTGGGGCCACTGCCCTAACCCAGGTCTCTGAGTCCAGAGGCCCTGAGTCACCATTTCTACACAGCTTCCACTGCTGGGGTTGAAAAAAGCCTCAGGAATCAGCCCTCTGGACTCAACGTGTGGTTGTTGGAGCAGCAGGGTTGGCATCACCTGGGAGCTGGTGAGAAGTGCAGAGTCTCAGGCCCACCCCAGACCTGCTGAATTAGAATCAGCATTTTAACAAGAGCCCCAGGCGTTCTGTATATACCTCCAAGCTTAAGACGCCCAGCTCTGGATTAGACCATCGTTTCTCGTGTGTGTGTGTTTCCCCAATCATCAGTGCTCCAAGATGTTAATGGGAATTAAAAAGTTTCATGGGCAAATGAGTTTAGGAAAAAGTGAGTTGAACAAAGCTGAACTGGCTTCTTTGTTACTGGATCTTAGTGCCTTTAACAGGCCGATGGGTATATTATGATGTGCTAATTGGGGGTAGAGCTTACAGTATTCCTCAAACTTACCTGACCTTAGAGAGTTTGTGTTTTGGGAGCAGCTTGCAAAACTGGTATACCAAATAATGAGCAGACCAACTACCTTATAGCCCAGCTGTGTGAGTGAGGTCGAGAAGTCGTTTTGCCCAAGGTGGCAGCCAGCTGGTGGCTGTGTGTACTGCATGTCCGGCTTGCAGACTTTGTGTACCAAGTGCTTTCCAATTTGTGGGGCTAGGAGGCCCAGAAATTTAACTTTGATTCTGACCCATTGCCTCCTCGGCTCTTTTTCTCGTTGTGGGGAAGTCACCATGCCCTGTGATCAAGCCTTGCAGGAGGAGCTTGGCGTCAAACAGGTGAACAAGCTCAGCTTGAGAGGCCAACTCACATCCCGAGATCACAGAGCTAAGTGGCCAAGAAAGGAGGGAATGCAGGTGTGTCTGGTTCCAGTACTCAGGCTCCCTCCCTTCCTAGAGGAGGAGATCCTTCTAGGCTGGCAGCCACACCAGGCTCAGACATTGTGTGAAGGCGGAGCCAGTCCTGAAGGCGGAGCCAGGCCTCCTCTGGCTGAGCCCCCGGGAAGCTCAACCATATGATCACAAAAAAACAACCCAATGCTTGGGAGATAAAAAGGACAGTGGGGGTGGGGGTTGGGGGCTGCAGAGAGCTTTTCTGGGCTCCCAGAAGGGGGTCAGGAATTGAGGGGGTGCCTACCGCCTGGCTGAGGCTCTCAGATGTGAAGGGCATTCTCTGGATCTCAAAGAGGCAACTCTTCCAGCTTCTGCCAGAGGATGGGTAGTTGGGTAGGACAAGTCTATTTCCTTGTTGCAAAGCAAGCCCTGCATCTGGTTATGTCAAAGAGGGGGCGAGTGTGAACCAGCAAGGTCACAGAGGCAACCCCCAGTAAAGTTTCAAAAAATAGTTTCTCTCCTCCGGATGCACCTGCCTGTCTTCCCTCTGGACCTTCTTCTGGTTTCACTTCATTTGGACATCTGAGACGCTTCAGGGTGATCCTTGAACCCAGGCCTTGTAGTTACAGAGTGAATAGAAGTCATTCCATTAAGCCATAATCGCTGGAGGAGCTTCTTTGGAGGAAGTAGGAAAGGAGATAGAGAAAGTGTCCTCCTGTGTACCAGGCACCGAGCTTGGTGCTTTGATGACATATGATGTCATCTCATTGTTCCAACAGTCCTGTGAGGCAAGCACTATTTTTCTCCTCATTTTATAGGTTAGGAGACAGAGGCACAGACAGGGGTTCCCGAGGTCACTGAGTGAGAGAACCGAGGTGGGAACCAACAGATTACGCACTCTAACATCCTCTTAGGATAATTTTTAGTCTGAGGAAGCAGAGAGAGAGGACATGAAGCGGGGCTTAGCAACCTCCATGCTTCCCGTCAGGCCCCTGCGACCTACAGCTCCACAGTAGAGCCACAGAGAGCGAGACACTCAGTCCACATCCTGACCTAGTCAATCTGAATCCCCAGGTGGGGCCCAGGCCCGTGGTAAAGACTTTCTGGTGATTCCAGCGCACAGCCAAGGTTAAGAACCAACCTCCTCGCTTTATAGATGGGAACATCGAGCCCAGGGATGTATAGCAGCTTTCCCAAGGGGTGTGCAAACCATAACACCAGGAAAGACCCCAACCAAAGTCTTCTAAGTCTCCATCAGCCAGGCCTGGCTTTCAGGGCCACCGCTCCCACGGACTGACTGTGTAGCCTTGAGTGCGTCATTTACCTCACGATGAAAGACTTAAATATATTTAACCTCTTTCAGTGGCATGAATGTTCAGAAAACACCAGTCTTCTCCCTACCCATCCCCCACCCCAAATTCAGCCCCGTCTTCTACTGTATAACATGGACAGAGAAGATTGTAAGCAAGGGTGGGATTGAGAATCGACTATCTTTGAGCCTTAAGGGACAAGGCAGGACTTAGGGTAGCCTGGGGGTGTTACCCACCCAAAGTCATCCTGGGAAAGGACCCCGATGCCATAGCAATGGCCTGTGAGAGGTGACTGCGGGAGGGAGTGGGGAAGGAGGATACAGGGATGAGCTGCTGCTACTGACTGGAAAGGCTCCCGAGCTGGGCAATCCCATCCTACCAGGAAATGCAGGTAATGCCCCCAGGTGGACGGTGATGGTTTGTCTTAAAGAGCCCTGGCAAGGTGTCTTCCAGGTAGGTCAGCTGAAAGGCAAGTGAAAGCACGTGCTTCTCCTCCTGCACATACCTTTGCTATGTAAACAAATGATTGATTCAAACCCTAGGATAAATATCCTAAACTGTTAACGGTGTTTATTTCCAGCACGGTGGAATTAGGGGGGACTTTTACTTTCTTGGTCATCTGTTTCTTTGATAGTTAGCTTTTTCCTAACAACCATTCTACTCCTTTTGTCATAAAAAAGAATGAATTTTAAAAAGCTAGTATAAATATTTGTAGAACACCAGTTACCTATGCTTTCAAATGGACTTGCAGGGAAAAATCAGTCATTTGGAGAGATGTTTTTCAGCCTAGGCACAATTTTTGCAGCCCAGGCACAATTCGGTGCCTTCTCTCTTACCTTAGTTGTTTTAAGAGACAGCTTCCTTCGTCCTGGCGTTAGCTTTTACTCTCCCAACTGACGCATTTTAGGCCTAATCAGCTCTTCTGTCCCTACCATGGCTCTGCCACCAAAAGCAGCCCCCCTTCTCCCTACCACATACCCAGGTGCTCAGTCAGCCACAGTCACTTCAGACTCACACCTTTCACCCCTCATTTCTCAATAGCAAGCAGACATTGTGGGGGCAAAGCCCCAGAAAGTAGTTACCAGGCTCTCAGCCTCACATAGACAGGTGCTGGCTCAGGTAGTAAATGGCCAACTGTGATTGCATGGCCATCAGCTGTGGCTAGTTGGCCGTCAGCTGTAACCAGTGAGCCATTGGCCACTAATATAACTGCTGCGGCTGTGCTAGGAGAGAAGAGAGAAAGAATGGGGGCTAGCAAGAAGATGGCGGCTGGGCTGGCAAGCGTGGGTGGCGGTTTGCGGACAGTGTGGATCCAGCCTCCAGTGAGAGTATAGTGCCGCCAGAGAGAATATAGTGGTATGACTCCCCTACCTATGGCTCCATGGGTGTTCCTTTTTGGCCTCACCATATCCTGTGTTCTTGTATGGGGAGCGGGAGCAGAGACCCCGCGTGACACCCCGCACGACAAATGGCGCAGCGAGCAGGGTCCCCCTCATGACAGACATCTTCTTCCTGTTTGCAGGATTATTTACTCCCCTGACAAATGGTAACTCTTGGTGCAGGAGCGGGTGGAGAGCCGAGGTTCTAGAAACATGATTCTGCTAGAGAAACCTCATTGCTGTGCACCAGAAAGTGGCTCCAAGCCTGGCTGTGCCGGGATGTCGTGTATCGAGGAGATGGCAGTGGGGAACACTTCAAAGTGAGAAAGAAACTTTCTGAAAGACAAAGCAAAGGGGTCTCGCGGGGGTTTGAGCCGGTCGGGACAGCCTCCCTGCTTCTTGGTGGTGTTCACCCTTCTGCTGCTTTTCCCAGCCTGATACCCCCAGGCATGGAAACGCTTAGGGGAACACGGTGTGATCACAGCACGTTACCTTAGGGGCAGCCGTGGGAGCACTGGTCCTGCCAGCCCCTTAGTGAACACAGAGGTGCCGGACGACGAGGGTCTGTCTGGGTCAGGGGTGGGTTTGAATCGAGTTCTGCAAGTATACACTTTTCACACGACATGGTCCCTAAATGAAAGACACCCACCTCGTTGCATGCTCACCCAAAGTCACAGCACCTGTTCCCACGCTGACGGGAATACTCGCTGGTAGGACTAAATGAGAAAGTTTGTCAGTCTCCAACAAGGTGATTTGGGAGGAGTCAGGTGAGTTTTGTCCATGCATCGTCTTTCCTTGTGTGCTGATTTTGGAGAGTAACCCTACTTTCATCCTACACGGTGACTCCCAAGGGTGGGACCCCAGCTCCTGCTTCACTGACTGTCAACGTTCCTTTGTTCTCTTCCCATTCGGCTCTAGACCCCCAGCTTTTGACACCACCCCAGGCCTTTGGCTGGGATGGAAAGCAAAGTGCTCCATCCGAGGGGACAGCTGGAGCATCTGGGTTGGATCAGAGGCCACCAGAACTTGAGGGGGGTTCTTTTAATCCTGCAATGGCCAAAAGGACTTGAGGGCCTGGTATTTCATGGAAAAGGCATCAGCTTTCTCATGGAACTCAGCTGAAAGGACTCGTGCTTGAGGGTGCCAACCCCTTCACGGTTACAGGAATCTGAACTATGAAGACACTGGATGAGGGACAAGGCCCTGGGCTTGGGCACAGATAAGTGTTTCTCTGGAAGGGAATCTTGGCCTCTCGCAGACCTGGGAAGTGCCAGGGCTTAGCTCCTGAGTGAGGATCGCTGGTGCTGACAGCTGGAAGTCAGGGCTCTGGGGCAGCTCATTTTGCAGGAGCTGCTAGACCTGCTGCAGCCTGCCTGAGGCCCTGCTTTCTGCAGACACCCACAGGCTGGCCCCTCTGGGGGCTCCTGTGGTGTCAGAGCCATTTCACAAGCACCTGCCACAGTTATCAGCTCAGGCTGAGCGTTTCTGGAGTGTGGAGAGAGGGCGTAGGGAGAGAAGCAGCCGTGGCCCAGAGGAGCCTGGAGCGTTACAGGACACAGTGCATTCACCTCAGAGTTGTCTCCAACCTTGCTGGTTCAGAGCACACACCTGGGGTCTGGAAGCCTGAGATTCCAATCCCATTCCTGCAGGTATAGGCTGAGTGCTGTGGACAACTCACACTTGAATTCTCTAAGCCTCAGTCTTCTCACCTGTAAAGTGGGGATAATAAGATCATCCTCACAAGGTTGTTGCAAGGCTACATGAGACAAGGGACAAAAGATACAACGATGTGTCGTAGAGAATGAACCTGCTGGGATAGGCTGGGCCACGTGCTGTCAGGGCAGAGAAGGATAGGTGGCAACCCCAGACACTGAAAAGGAGCTCTGTATCCTCAATGATGTCTTCTGTTTTGTCTTTAACAAAGGTTTTCAGGAAAGGAGAGGAGCTCCCTGTGAGGAGAGGAAGGGATCTAGAAGGTGGGGTGGTGGTAAAGGGGAGAAGGCCAGGATGAGCAGGGACCCCCTCCTCCTGGTGGCCGTGGGGTTTGCCTACATATTTTTGATGTCTCACATATCAGGTAAAGACGCCTGTTAACTAAAATAAACTGTTCCCTATTTATCAAAGAAAGGGATTGGATGGGCTGGACTTCAAGCTCTACCCAAGTATAATTTGGTGTCTCTAGACACCCTGAGAAACACCCTACACATGCACACATGTACACACGCACATATACACTTACACGGATGCATAGTTGCTCACACGGACACACACATTCTGTTTCCTGGGTCCACGTCAGAATAAGCTGGTCTTTGTGAAACACCACGGGCTTGGGCTCCAGGCTTGGGCCCACCTGTGTTACTGCTGTGAGGCCTTCCCCAGGGTGAGAGAAGGACCAGGAGCTGGGGCCGCTCTCCGGTTCTGTCTGCATTATCCCAGTGGTGAGGTGGACAGTTGGGCCAAGGAGAATGCAACAAAGAAGGGGAAGGTGGGGACCCAGGCTGAGGCAAGCCAGGCAGCGGGGGTGTAGGACCTTGGCCTCACCACACCCCCAGATGCACCCTAGAGAGGGCAAAATGCCAGGCTTAGCCCAAGAAGGGCCTAGCAGAGCAGCCGGTGCTCAGGTCACACCTTATGTCTGGGCTAAAACCAGAGGGACTTGGGGGTGACATTTACGGTCGTCTCCCATGGCTCTTTTGACACAGGACCAAGCAGCGTGGCTCCTCAGCGTAGCAACATTAAATCATCGAGTGCTTTATTCATTCACCTAACACATTTCTGAAGCAGACCTATACCCTGCTTTGGGGGAGCTCAGAGCTGTAACCCCCAATGTTTCCTGCACTGCCGATTTCCCAGCAGGATGAAGGAGGCCTTCTCCTGCCCTCTGAGCATGATATGATGTCAGTAGGCCTGAGTGCAGCAAAGCCCAGTGGAGCACCGGTGTAGAGCCTCTGGGTTTTGAGTGCCCTCTGAAGCCTTGGAGTAGAGAAGACCTCCTTTGCCCTGTGCCCCCCACCCCTGTCTCTACCCTGTGCCTTCCCGAGCTGATGCCAGACTGACTCCGAATGCCGCAGCCTTAAGTGTCACCCATACGCTCCAACAATCATACCGCAGGTCCGACCAGGACAGATGCTTCCACACAGCTGGTAATTAACAGCCCCACTGTAGAGACACAGGAGGAAGTGATTAATGCTGGCTTGGGGAATCGTGGAAAGCTTCGTGACGAAGGAAAGAGAGGAACTAGCTCTGAGAGATGGCTAGAGTATTAACAGAAGGCTGAGGGAACGTCAGCAAAGACTCGGAGGCAAGAACAGATGAGGGCTGAATACATATTGGTAGATAACGCAAATGGCTCCCTGGCTCAGAGCCAGTCACTTCCTTGTACCTGGTTGAAGGGACATGGGTTTTGGAATCCAAAAGATCTGACCATGTACTAAACATGTGACACTAGATAAATCATTCAACCCCTCTGAGCTTCAATTTTCTCATCTGTAAAATGGGGATATTGCTACATAGTACATGGGGATAGCACTACCGCAGATAACCCATCTCACAGGGTTGTCCGAGCTTCAGATATATTATCAAGTAAAGCAACTCACTAGTGCCTACTTAGCACGTGGTGGGCAGTAAGTACTGTGTCTCTTCCTGTTCCCTTTCCTTCCTTCCTTATGCCTCCATTTCACCTTCCCCCAAATGCCAAAAAGCTGCTCTGCCCGCTATCCCAACACCATTCTTCTCAGGAGACTGGTAAATTGCTGAGATATCCCAATTCCTCAGAAGCAAACAGCACAGCAGGGGAAACCAGGCAATGGGCTACGTAGGTCAGCATAAAATGTCCTCGTAAGTTTCCCAGTAAAAGGTGCCTTTATCCTACATCAGGAGATGAAGCTTCAGTGTCGAGCTAAGGATAGAGCTGAGAACCAACAGGAAGAGGGAGGAAAGGGAGAGATGAGAGGGCCAAGTTGTTTTTCATTTGGAGAACCTCCAGCTCCAGCCAAATAACATCTTTAATTGCTATTGACATGACAAAGCCAAACTTCTTGGCTTGGGCTTGATTGTTTGTTTTTTGCTTCAAGTCCAGAACTGAAGAATGTATGTCCTTTAGAACTGTCTGTTAGCCCAGTCCTTTCTGTCCATGAGGCTCCAGCTTGGAGCTGGTCCAATTTGCCAAGGTCAACGGGTGGTTACATGGGCTCTGGCAGTGTGCACTTAGGACGAGGAACTGAATGCTGCAGAAGGCCAGGCATGGACGGTTGCTCCTGGTGCAAAGGAAGCCTTCTCGGTGCCCTTTCCTGTCACTCTCTCAGACTCTTGTCCTCTTTCACACTCCTGTGTGTGTGCACACATGCTGTGAGCTGTGTGTCTGCTGTAGGGCCACATGATTAACGGGGGAAGCATTTCCATATCTGCCTGTAGCTAGAACTGCAAGAATCGAGTGAAATGGAGATATTAGGCAATTATTCCAGTTCTTCAGGTTTTCAAGTACTGCCACCTAAAATAACCAGATAAGTGAGGTTGGAGCGGGTGGTCCATTCTGCTCAAAGTGCCTATATAATTACCTCAATTTAACTGTTCCTTTTGTGTGTATAAGACACAGCATTAGTATAATCCAGGTCAAAGAACACAGATATTAAGTAAGCCTTATAAATAAAGGTAGCTGTTCCTAGCCCGGTCTCTCCACAGGTAACATGTTTCGTCATTTATTCAACAAACATTTTTCAAACAACAAATACTTATTTTGCCAGAGACCGTGCTAGGTGTTGGGAATAAATGATAAGTAAGCAACCATGGGTTCTTGCCCAGACAGATCGTGTATTTTGGTAAGGAAAAAAGACAAGAATAAGTAAATGAACAAATGTGATGATTGGAAATTATAGTAAAGGTCAGAATGAGTCAAAACTTTTTCTATGCTTACTGTAAACAATTTTTGGTAACTGTCCACAAAAATAAAACCTGTGTATCAAGTCAGATTGCCTGTGATCATACCTGGTCACTTGTCTAGTCACCACCACCAGCCTCTTCACAGGTCAAGGGCTCACCTCAAGGCTGTATTAAATTACCGTGTTTCCCCAAAGATAAGAGTTAGCCAGACAATCAGCTCTAATGCGTCTTTTGGAGCAAAAGTTAATATAAGACCCGGTCTTATTTTACTATAATATAAGACCCAGTCTATATAATATAATATAATATAATATAATATAATATAATATAATATAATATAATATAATATAATATAATATAATACTGGGTCTTATATTAATTTTTGGTCCAAAAGATGCATTAGAGCTGATTGTCTGGCTAGGTCTTATTTTCGGGGAAACACGGCAGTAGGTTTTCAGGAAAACCATCAACTCTGGCATGAGAAGCCCTGCGCCTACAGCTTCTTTCAATAGCTGAATAACCGTGAGCAAGTCACTTTAGTCTCCTTTTTCTAACCGACAGAATGGGTGTCATCCGTACCCTACCAAACCCCAGGGTTCTAGTGACGACCAAGAAGGTTGTAGGTGAAGGTGCTCTGCAAGCCATAAAACTCTAAAGTAAGTGGTGTTGATAAAGTTTCTCCATAAAGAGGTTTAGTAAATCTGAGAGGGAAGGGAAGGCTAGGAGGGAAAAGGAAGTGGGGAGAGAAGAGGGAGAAGGCAGGAAAGGGGAGGAGAGGAGTGGTAAGGATTGTACTGCCATTGTCGTATTTAAATCCCCACGACAACCCTCTGAGAAGAATCATCCTCATCTACAGATGAGGAAACTGAGGCACATGGGTTAAAGAAGCTACCCTGTTAATCTGTTGGGAGCTGGGGTTTGAGCTGCCCACCTCCAAAGCTCTACTCTACCCCAAAGCCATAGGTAAATCAGTGGAGGGAAGACACAGCCTCCCTTTGTTTTGAACTTGACAATTTGAATCCCAAATGGAGCTTTCCCAGGAAATGCCACAGGTGATTCATTTTAAAGGAAGACAATGACAAAACCATGCAACTTCAGGGAATCAAGGAAATTATTGGCCAACCCTCTTTTTGTAGATGAAAATAAAAAGCTCTGTAAAGTTTAGGTGACTTTCCCAAAGCCATATAACAGATGAGTGACAGCATCAGAGAAAAGGAAAAAGGAAGGATAGATTGTTTTCCATACTATGGGTGCTACTCGCTAGTGGGTCATTACATTCATTAGTGAGTCATAACCAGGAGTTTTAAAGAATGAAACCGGAAAAAAAATCGAGTGCATTGTGCCTAGTAAAGCGAAGTAATACTTGATACTTTTCAGTCCTGTGCATACAGAGCCTGAAAGTAAAACGACTGTGGGTCATGGTCAGAACCCTCTGAATGTCCCGGACTGGACAGTAAGTGTGGAGGAGGAAGAGACCCATGGGACCGACAGGAAGTTGGAGCAAAGTTTGCTCCTCCAATTCAAGCAAAACAGCTCTAAAATAACCACAGGGCCTATTTTTAGCACTGACTAAAATTACCTTTCCTTCGATCTCTCTCTCTCACATGGACCAGGGGGGCTCCTGCACAGCGCGCTGCTCCTGGGGAGATGACAGGGGCCCAGAAAAGCCATCATGCAGGAAGGAGGCCAGGGGCCAGACTTTTGTATAAACCCCAAAGCTGTTTCCTTTGCTTTACTTCCCCTGCCTGCCTGGGGATTAGAGCAGGGCCTCGGAAACAGGCAGCAGCATCCTTCACAACAGGATGTAGCAGGGACCACGTACTGCTCTCTGAGTCAGGCCACCAGTGAGCCAGGTTCTGGCTTCACTTCATCACTTCAGGACACCTTAACCCTTCAGGGAACAGGAGCAGACCCAGCCGAGGGCCTGGAGGAAGGTTGCCGGGGACCTTTCTACCCTATGGCCCTGTGGACAGGTCTTGCACAACCTCAGGGCCCATGTTCCTTCACCTGGAGCCCACCAGCACCCAAAGGTTGGGAGGGTGGAGAATAGACAGCATTTCAAGGATTCCTCCCCATGTCAAAAGGCACACGTGGGGTACACACTCAGGTGTGTGCGTGTGTGTGTGCGCGCATGCAGTGGGGCTGTGTGTGGGTGCAGAATAAAGTAGAATCATCAGGAACCTCGTCCCTGGACCACAGAAGGTGTTGGTGAGGGTCCCCACTGTTGGTTAGCAGAATCGCCAACCTCTGTCTTTTCATACATGTGGGGATTAGTGTGTATGTGTCTGTGAGGAGTAGAAGTAGACTAAGGATAAAACTGTTCAAGACACCATGGGAAACGTTCAATCCTGATAACATTATAACTAAGAGCCAACCAAGTGAGAACAGAAACAGTAAACATGTGGCTGAGTTGTTTGAAAGAACAGTGCAGTAAATTTCAGGAGCTGTTCAGCATTTAGGTCTAATTTCCTTACAGCTCATTAATGATTATGTGTGTCCTTCAATCCCATGTGAGACTGACATTGTCGTAGGTTTATTTGATTACATTAAACTCTGCTCATCGGTGTTGGTCCTGATGCAGAGCTTCTGTAACTTAAAGCATCCCTCACAGAGTCCTGAGAACCAGTACCAATCACTACCCAGAGCAGCCCCTTTGGGAAAGAAGTGCCTGCTCAGGGATTGCGGCCAATAAGAGGTAAAGCCCAGTGCTTGCGTGTCCTGACACCCAACCCTTTATCTGCAAGGCTGGGCTGGTCACAACACCCCTGTCTACACCCCAGATTCTGGTGGGACAGACTCCTAGGAAAGAGATTCCTGGGAGAGAGGCTCAGGGAGGCTCTGAGGCGTGGCCGAGGCTGCCTTGCAGCTGGAGACACACAAGGATCGATCCTAAAAGGCCACAGTATCTAACAGTGAGACACACCTAGCTTCTAATCCTGGGTTCTCTCCTTAAAAACTGCATACCCTTGGCCAAGTTACTTCATCTTTCTGAATTTCATTTTCCTCGTCTCTAAGAAGGAGATAGTAATACCCGTCTACAGGACTGTGAGGAATAAATGAGAGCAGTGAGCAAAAGCTCCTAGTCGAGGGCTGGCAGAGGAAACTCAATCCTGGAGCTTTCCCTCTTTATAAGGTTGGCATTGACTTAGAACTGACCCACAGGGCAGGGAGGCCCCACTGCTTGTTCCCTTGAGTTCTCGGTATTCAGGGTGGTCTCCTGGCAGCCAGCGCTCCTAACTCAATGAGGTCTCTAAGACTTCCCTTCCTTCTAGCACAGCCTGGGGAGAACTCACAGGCCCCCGGAGGCTGAGAGTTGCTACCATGGCTCCAAAGCAATTGTGGCTTGGAAAGAATCTCTGGCATGTGTCATGTGTCCTCCACAAGCCATGATCCATGATGTGTTGGAGAAGTGCTTTGTTCCGGGGCCAAGAGGTCAGTTTGTGGGAGGGTCACCCATAAGTCTGCATGCTGGGCAGCTCCCCTCATCTGTCGATTCCGCCGCCCACCCCTGTCCTTGGAGCCATCTGTTTCAGATCACCAGTTCAGCCAAGGAGACTGGGTGGCTTGTGCCTGCGCTCAGAGAGGACTGCTAATGAGCTGTGGCTGGGGGGCAAGGCCGAGGCGTGGTGAGCAGGGGCCATGGAGTGGCTTGCCCTCCTGGGTGACCAGTAGGGACAAGAGCGGGTTTGGAAAAGGGTGGTGGGAAAAGAACCAGGTTTTCTCAGCTCAGTCTCTCAATTGCATTGAGACCCTGTGCAAGTCGTGTCCTGTCCTTGGGCTCCAGTTTCCTTACTGGTGAAATGCAGGGGTTGGACAAAACCATTTCTAAGTTCTCTTCCAGCTTTACTATTTTTTGGCTCTAGATTCCCGGTTTTCTTACAAGGCCCACAGTTGTCCTGTGAATAGGAGCCACAGGTCAGTGAGTGGAAGTGAATGAAATGGGGTGCAGGATGGCAAAGGGGGTAGAGAAGGCAAGAAGTACATGCAGATGGTTTGATTTGCCAGTTGGATGACTGTTAGGTACAATGTCCTTTTCTTTATGTTTCTGTAATTGGATTTATTTTCTGTCTCAAATCCCCATTTTGGCTGATGAAAAAAAAAAACTAGTGTAGTTAGTTCCAGGTAAATCTGTCACTCGTCATTTGCTCAATCATTTCAGTACTCAGCTTATGAAATTCAGGATTGCCATTCTCATTCTTTTCCCAGAGGAGATGCTAAGTGCAGGATCCACTGCACCTGTGCAGAGAAGGAGGCTGTGCCTCTCCTCAGTCGTCCCTGAGTCCTCCTTTGAGATGTGATGTGTCCCTGTGTGGTACTCACATGTGCCCCACCTGAGCTGGTATACATGCCTCAGCCGCCGCTGGGCTGGTGCTCCATGCCGCCACAACCTCTCTGCACCACGTCCTCTTCCTGCACAAAGCCCCTTGGCAGGCCTGTGGCTTCCTCGTGCTCACTCTCTGTAGGCTCATTTCCACCCACCCCCCACTCCCTACCTGGAAGAGGCATGGGAAACCTGTGGGAGGGGTAGGAAGGGGGCCAGGTGTTCTCTGCCTGCACATGCCACACCGCCACTTCTACTCTGTAGCTCCGGGGCAGGCCCGCGGCACACCGTGGCCATCGAGGGCACTCCCTGAGACTCGCCATCTCCCTGGGCTTCCCAGAGGCGTGAGGCACAGGTGCTTCCTGCACTCATCCTTCTAGGAGTGCTCTGTCACTGCCCCCACCCAGGACCCGAGAGGGGACTGGGCCCAGGGATCCTAAAGCCCTGGAGGGTCACCTAACTCCCCAAACCCTCTTCCTCTTCTCCAGCTTAGAGTATTGGTCTGGGGGATGCAAAAAAGAAGATTTTACGTATCTCATATCACATCTTCTTTTCATCTTTCCTGTCTCTCACCTGGATCAAGGCCTTGAGCCTCAAAAATCAAGCACTTGCTGTCTTTGCGCTCTAGGTCTTTTAAGACTCCCACCCTTTTACTGCCTAAATGGGAAAGAATCACACAGCATTAGCACTTCATACGTCGAAGGCTGGGCAAATAGTCAGGGGCAGTTCTAGGCTCTGAGATGCCATAGACAATCATATGTAATTGCTGGTATCCTTAAAAAAAAACCATCAAATAATCAAAAGCCGCTGAAGTAAGGACAAAGTCCAAAGTTTTCATCTGCACTTTCAGGTTTTCCTCCTTAAGGCCCAGCTTTCCTCTCCCCACCACTCTCTTACCTGTAACTTCACAGTCCTTTGAGCAAACTTCCTTCATGTCTCTGAGCCTCAGTTTCTTCATCTCTAAAATAGGGTTAATCACTCATGTCTCACTGTTATGGTGAGAATTCTCAGAAGCACCACGCACAAATCAATTTTACTGAAAACTTAACTAGAAGTGAATTCTAGCACAGGACCTGTCATACAGCAGGTTTAACAGGGCTTAGTCTCCTCCCAACTCGGTCTCCAGCCAACCTGAACACTTGTATTCATGGCTTAGCTCTACTAAAATGTCTCCCCCTCCATCCTTACCCAGACATGCTTTACCCAACCTCCACCACTAAGGCTCCTCTAAAATGCTATCACCTCCTGGAACCCCCCGCCCCCAAAACCAAGATGGCAGTCTCCTGGCCCTTCTCATATGATAGCTCCTTATGCCCACAACTGCTCCTATATCTATGTCGTCTTAAGCTTATTGAGGACATAAACCTTGTCCTATTTTGTATACCTTGCCCATAGCCATTGAAGCCAGGCTGATCCATCCATCGACGACACCCCTGCTGGCTCACCAACCACGACTCAGTGTTTCAGGCCGCTGCCCAGGGCCACTCCTTCCCTGCCCACCTGCTTTTGCCCTGATCCCACCTGACTCCCACTCTTGGATCTGTGATTCTGACCTCAGTCCTACCTCTGGCCTTCTGAATGAGGGTTTTTTGTGCTCTTCAGCTTTGCTCAAATCTTTGGCTCCTAGCGGTCCCTACTCCTAGCTCTGACTCCAAGGACCCCAGTCCCTACTCTGGCGTCACATGGCCCCACTGTCTGGGCCTTTGTAATCAACACCATAATGAACGTGTGTTTGTGTGTGTGTAAGAATATAAATTCCAAAATGGCTAAAATTGTCCCCAAGCAACTATGACAAAGAAATGAGAAACAACCAGAGCCAATATCTGCTGTGTGGCAGTCACTATTTCCTGCCAGTCAAATGGTAATTGCTCATCTGCTGGGAGAAAAGAAGGCAAGATTTGTACACATGGCCCTAACTAGCGAAGCAATGGCGAGAGGCTTCCTGTATTTTGGGAAGACAGAGCCCAGGTGGAGTCCCTATACCCATCAGGCCTTGCCCAATCTGCGGATCTAAAGATTGATGGCTAACTCTGTGAAAACACTCATAGAGGGTTAGTCAATAGATGTTTGAGCCAATGGCTGGGGTGTGAGATCCCCACAGTCTTGACCCAGCCAGGCTTGAGGAAGACCTGTATGGGATTCCCGAAGCCATGAGGTGTAAAGGGAGAAGTATGTTGTCACTATCACAAAACCAAAGTGGGTAAGATAAACACGGAGGATTCCTGCAAAGTAGGACAGGCCAGGAAGTGGGCTGCTACAGAGCCTCTCTGCATCTACCTTGGGGGGAAGGCATTTCTTCCCTCCTTCAACACATCCTTACAGGGTCCCTTCAATGGGAGCCAGGCACTGTTCTGGGCACTTGGGGTTATGCTGATGAATGAGAGAGACACAGGCCCTGCCCTCACAGAGCTTTCAAGAGTCACAGACAGTGAAACAAGGAAAATGGAGTACGATGGGTATTGTGACCTGCCCAAGAAGCATATGGGTGTAGGGGTCCTTGGTGGGGGAAGGGTGGTTAGAGTTAGTCAGGGAAGACTTCCTGAGAGAGGTGACAGTTAAGGGAAGACTGATGTTTTAAGCCAAAGAAACAGCAGATGTGAATGATGAGTGACTAGAGGGAGGACATCATCTGCTAGAAACTGAGAGACATTGATGGTTGGAGCACAGAGGGCAACAGGGTGGAGCAAGAGGGTGCCCGTAAGAGGTGAGTGAGTGCATCTGGTTTGCTGGCATCAACTACTAAGCACTTCTTCACTCCCATCCAGTCTTAAATCCTGAGAGCAGACGCCGACCTTTTTCATGCCTCCTATTGTATCTAGCATGGGGCTTTGCATACAGTAAGTGCTTAATGAGTGCTTGTGGAATCCTTGACCAGGGATGTGGTAAATGAAAAGCTAGGGACTTAGTTCTACATAGAGACCATTAGAAAATGAAAGAATGCACTTGTAATCACGTGAACTGTAAGTTTATGGCCCTGCAGTTGCGATTTTATAACTAAAACAAAATACTCATTAAAAACTAATAGGAATGTGTAAAATCAGCACTGGCCAGTCTCAATTGGCAGGCTGGAAAACCTGGCTTCTTGAAGCCTGCCTGGCTCCATGGTCAAAACATGCCTTGGGTAGAGATCCAGAAGTGAAAAGTCATTTGCTTCTGGGAACAAGAAACTAACTCAAACTAAAGTGGCAGGTTTCAGCTCCCTAGGGCAAAATGACATTGTGTGCCTCAAATTGTTACAGATTTCAGCTTACAAACATATCCACTGCAATGGGAATTCAGAAGAAGCTGTCAGTCCTAGCTGGAGTCTCATGGGAGAAGGTGTAGCACACCAGCCTTGTGCTATAATTGGGCCTCAGCCAGATCAGAGGAGCCCCAGGTTTCCCAGAATCCATCCTCTCTGTCCTTCAGAAGCCACTGGCCTCCCAACTCTTCTCTCCTCCAGCCACCCTCTTCTGCCTGGGCCTCACCACTCAGCTGCCATACCTTCGCAGTATAATTTGCCGTCACCTCTATGCACACATGGGCCATCTCCAAGCCCAACATTTGCTCTTATACCAAACACCTTTGGCAACTGATTTCTCAACCATTTAGAAATACTGGATGCAGAAAATCTTGTTTCTCATTAAACAACAGCCTCGGATATTATCTCTTCTCACCCCAGATCTCCTCTCCAGGTCTTTCTCCCCAGCCCTCATGCCCTCCGTCCCTCCATTGTTTGATTTAGGAGTTGAATGAGTTTTCTAGAAATAAATTCCTCAGAGGCAATGCAATAAATTTCCTGAGATATGCATGAGTGATGGAGCCTTTTGGTAGGAGACTCTGAAGAATGATAATCATGGAAAAACAAAATTCAAGAGGCCACATTTTACAGGGAACAATTAGTATTAACTAAGTATGTGTCAGAGGAAGTGGGGTAGTGGGAACTGGCTGCCTCTGCCTCCTTTTGTAAGTCGGGTTTACTAAATGGAACATAATGATATGTAACCAAAATACTGGAAGACCATTTCTTTGCTAAGGAGACCCAGCCAACAAACACAGTGGAAAAACAGAAGAGATACCTTTCACTCTGTGAGTTTCTTTATTTTTCAATCTTCCCTGGGTGTTTAGAGGACAGACCATAGAGCCTTGAAAAGTCCTACTGGTCAAAAGAGTCAGTGGGAAAAACTCTTTTATTCTCCTGAGCTGGGTGCAGATAAAAATGTCAGTTTTAAAGAAAAGACAAACTAGGAATTGTTCGGTTAAATGTCTGTGTTTGCAAACCTTCTGCCCTGTGTTAAGAAAGGTTTTTTTTTTTTTTAAATAAAAAAATTTGTGTTGTCATCTAAATGATTGGCTGGATTATGCCCTCACGGGGAGTTAAAGAGAAAACTATTTGGGGTTACAAAATGGGAAAAATTAGTCACCAGTGATTCACAGAGACTATAAATATGTGGTATATTGTTCTCTTATTTATGACCCAGCTGGGATGAGCTGTTTGAGAGGAAGCAGGAAGATACACAAACAGCGCCAGAGGGGAGCGGAGGCCCCCCTCCAGGTTTGGTGGTGTGAACACGCCCTCAAACCTCCCCTCGGAGCCTCTTTGTCTCAGTCCTCAGTCCTGGCTGCAGAGAACCGGCCCCTACAGGGCTGTTCTGGAACTTCTGCTGAGCCAGGAAAAGAGAACAGGCTGTACCAACCACCCTGGTGTCCTTCATGAGGCTCTGTGCTGTCACAGGGTGACACATAGTTAATGCTGGTGTCCTAGGGGTTATTCCTGCTTTGCCATTTCCGGAGGTGGGTAGAAAAGTAAAAGCAGGGATGAGGGGCTTATCAGCTGGCAGAGTTCTACTGCTTGTTCCTCAGAATTCCAGAAACTCATACCCTAAATCCTCCTCACACACACACACACACACACACACACACACACACAGACAGATTATATATATATATATATATATCATTCATTCATTCATTCATCCATCCATCCTTCTTCCAAAGTATATTGAGCCTTAGCGTGTGGCAAGCTGGGGAATGATGGTAAGAAGGACAACCCCAGGCCCTGCCCTGCCAGAGCTTTCAGCCTATTGGAGAACAAGGATATTTGCTTCAGCTTTGGGAGCTGTCAGTCAGGGTGTCACTCTGATTTGGACCCACTATACCTGTTTGATTCAGGTTGACCCCAGCCCTCTCTAGGCAAGGGCTTGGGGTCCTAGGAGCAGGTGCAGGGTCAGCAAATGGCAATGGTGACAGGAGTGTTGAGTTGCTCTCCTTGTCTCAGTCCTACTTTTTCCGGACTCATGCCATGTGCCGGCCACCCTCTGCATCTGCTCAAACTCCTGGGTGCACGTCGTCCTGCTCTGGCCCATTTTGCTATCATCCGAGTGCTAAATGGGGTCTCCCTGGGGCCTTCAAGAGTGTCACAGAGTGAAGAGCTTAGAAAAAAGGATCTAGAAGAGAGAATATGACCCACAGCTTGGACACTTGCTCCCTGCTCTTCAGAGAGCATGATGGGACCCCCGGGAGGTTACCCCTGATGCTTTATTTTCCTCACTCTGGGGTCATTCTCCCTCCATTTCTGAGCATTCTGGTTGGATTCATACCCTAGTGCTTCAAACTGATGAGGCAACACTTTCTGCATTTGCTTTATCTACTGTCCAAACCTGCTTTCCTCCTCCTCTAAGTTTGCCCGGCCTGGATCTCAGCTTTCCCACACATGGATCGGCTTAAATATTCCTTGCTCTGGGGAATCTTTCCTGACCTGTAACAGGATTGGACGTACCTACTGTGTGCTTCCATGTCGGAGGGACGTCCCCATCCTCACACTGTCCGTCTCCATTGTAATCGCTGGGCAAACATCCTCTTCTCCGCTAGGCTGAAAGTGAGGCTCTAGCCCACACTTGTCAATAGAATGAAGACTTTGAATCCACAGTGGACTATCTACTATGAGGCTAAAGACCAAAAGAACTGTGCACAGGCGCTGTCCTCTGACTGGTGTATTTATTTCTTGTAAAGGTATGGGTTAACAATTCTGAAACTACTTTATATGTTTACTGGAGTTGAGCAAATGCAAACAGATTGCACATAATGAGAGCTAGGTGCTTCACTGTTGGAGAAAAGAGTTACGAATAAGGAAAGGGGAAGGCTCTGTATATATCACGTGTTGTTTATTCATTCATTTGTTGAAGGACATTTGCATTGTTCCCACCTTTTGGCTATTGTGGATAATGCTGCTATGAACAGGGTGCACAAATACCTGAAAATAGGAATCCTGTCATCAGTGATTTGCCATGGTTTGGAACAATGCTGGTGCATAAAAGATGCTCAACTAAATATTCATTTTGTGCATATTTGCCTATATATACAGAGGGTGCCAAGAAAATTTATACATATTTTAAGAAAGGAAAACTGTATTAAAATGGTAATACTCAATATATACCGATAACAAAAGATGAATACAAGTCACATTTGACTTCTGCAATTACAAGAGGTGCTCAAAGTGGTTACCATCAGCATCCAGACACTTCTGATTACTGAGAACTATGGCTTGAGCAGTGTTGACCAAAGTGTCCACTTGTATACATTATTTTGGCACACCCGGTGTATTCCATTCCCTCTGCCTAGAAACCTTTCTCCTTGTTCTTGGAGAAACTGTTTTTATCCTTCTAGGCACACATTTCCCCTTCCCCAGGAAGCCTTTTCTGATAGCCCCTCACCACACACAGCCCCCCCCCACACACACACACAATCACTCTCTTCCCAGTGCTATCATTGTGAACCATATATGCTTTAGAAAAAGGTTTTAATTGCAAGCATGCATGGTTGTAATTTATTTGGTTATATATATCTGTCTCCTCCATTAGATTGTAAGTCTCACGAGGGCAGAAATGATGTCCTAGTCATCTCTGTGATCTCCCCAAACCTAGCACAGTACCTGGGACAGAGCAGATACTTAGCGTTTGATGAATGAATGAGTGAGTAAATGAGTAAGTGAATTAATCTCTTACATAGTCTTTGTTATATATCGAATCACATTAGTTAACACTTTGGCTATGCTTTTCCTCAGTTGTTTTAATCATGGTGGAACCTGTTAACGTAGAAACAAAAAGGAGAAAGTTTATGGGCTCAGATTAGAAGGGTACCAGGGAGGCAGCATGACTGTATGCCCCATGCTCTCCGATGGCCCTATTTACACCTGCTGTCCCAGCATCAGTTTTAATAGTGTCCCCTTTCACTGTAAACGTGTCCTGCTTTGGGGATAAATTATATGCCCACCCTATGGAGAGAACAAACTTGTATGGACCTGCTGGCTGGGGAATGATCCCCTCCACCCAGGGTGGCAGGGCCCTCCCCTTGGGTTGTACCACGTCACAGTTCTCCTGCAGAGAACCAACTGCCAGTAGCCACCTCTGTTCACTTGAGGAGTTGTTCAGAAGCCCCGAAAGCCACACCAGGCCAGTAATGCCAGGGAATCCGTATCTCCCAGGTGTAACCCTCAACCAGTGACGGAAGGGGACTGTGTGTCATATAGCACAGCACCCCCCTCCCCACCCAGGGAGGGAGAGGGCTCAGGTGTGTGCTCCATACCATTTCCCAAAATATCCCTGTACCACTTCCTGGTCCCCTGCACTTGCCATATAAACTACTTGCCCTTGAATCCCTGCCTCAGGGTTTGCTTCGTGGGGAACCCCAGCTGAGACACTAAGCTACGTGTTTCCCTCCCCAGGGCCTAAGGAGCCTTGTCATTATTAATTTTCTTTGCACCCCTTTCCACGTACCCCATTCTCAGCCAACACTGTCCCCAAGGCCTCAGCCCTTCACCTGCCTACATAGTTCTCTCTCTCAAAACACGTCCTTCTTCCCCAGCTGAGTCAGTGCGGGAATGAGTCACCAGCAGGCTGGAGTGGACCTGGGTCTGAGCGGTTGGCACCTCCTGTTGGTAATGCCCTCAGCCTGGGCCCTAAGGCTTGGCAGGTTTTCTCGTCAGACGCTGCTATGTCCAATTCCAATAGCAGCCCAATGACACCTTGGTGATCTGCTTCTGGACCTGACTTCAAGTGTCCACCTCATTGTCTGTTCCACAAGGACTGCAGACCCCAGAGCTGGCCAGGGCCAACCGAGGAAAGGAAATTGTCATTTCTGGGGTGTCCAGTTGATATGTTTCAGGCTCTGTGTGGCTATGGCCTTATAACAATTGTTAAGAAGTAATTAAGATTTTCATCAGCTTTTTAGAACTAAAGATTTTATCCACAATTGAAAAAGAAATTGATCTTTCTAGAAATTGAGAAAATATGAAAAAAAGAAAAGCATCACCCATAACTGTGACATGCAGAGACTACCTTAGATGTAGTAGTTGTTCTCCTGGCGCTTTATCCTTGTGCATCTCGTAGAAATCACACTGGCTGCCTTTTTCACTCAGTGATAAAACAGGAGTATTTCTTCCATGTTACCACATACTTCGCAAACGTTAGGACAGGATGCTCGTCTCTTATTTGTTCATTTTATACGGTGGAGAGAGAATATCCACTCCATTCCTGAGGGACGGGCACTTTGGGAAGGAATTTTTCCAACATTGCTGATCGGTGAAATCAAGAAAAGACACAGAGTGGGCCCTAGTCTCTTGCTGGTCTTTTTTTCTGAGTTAAAAAAAAATTAAGCAGTAACAACAAAATCGTATTGTTTAGATATATGAAAGAAAATACCAAATAATCAGCTAACGTAGTTAAAAACTGTTGCCTCTCGGAAGGAGAAACGGGAATGAATGGAGGAACTATTATGTTTCCTAGCAAATCTTGTTCAACTATTTGCCTCTGTAATCTTTGTGTAACTTTGATGAAGATGAAACAACCTCAATGAGGGAGACACGGAATGATTTAGTGACCCAACATAAACCCAGATTTTGTTATAAACTTTGTGAACATCATTTTAATGGCTCTGTATTATCCCATTGTGTGGATACAGTACAAATTTATTTATCTATTTCCCTGTCATTAAACATGTCATTTGCTTCCAAATTGTATTTAGATAGTATTGTGATGAGCTGCCCAGTGCATAAAGCGTTTTCTGTAAATCTGAGATTTTTGTAAGAAAATGAGAGTGTTCATAGCATCTGAGATCACTCCTTTCCCCATGCCCCAACCAGCGCTGATTAAATAAATGCCTTTTAGAAAGTCTAAGTAACGAGCGGAAAAGCATCTTCCCCGTTTCAGCAGTTGAGAAAATGGAAGGTCAGAGACCTCCCACCTTCCTCTGCCTGTGTGCAAGGTTAAGAAGTGATGGAGCTGGGTTTTAAGCCTGGGCGGTCTGACTGCCGGGTCCTCCAACACCGGGCCTCTCAGTAGAAAGGCCTGATAGAAAGAAGTAGTTGTGAAGAGAACAGGATCCTGGTCCAACCTTTTCTACTACTAGTTAGAACTCTTTTAGCTTCAATTTCCTCGTCTGTGAAACAGGAGGCCCGCCTACCCACGAACCTTCACAGGACCACAAGGACCAAAGGAGAGAATGACTGTGAAGGCTCTGGAAAGTCAGAATCGTTCCATTTGATTACAGATGTCAACAACGCATGGGCCCTTCATGCTTTTTCCTCCCAAATATATCTAGAGCTCATGTTTATTTAACATTCACATATGGCAGTTACAGTAGGGTAAGGGCTTTATAAGGATTATCTCATTTAAGCCTCCTAAAAGGCCTATGAATTGGATATTATTGTTTCTGTTTTAGAGATGAAAAATTGAGGTGATGTCCCGCAGCCAGTAAATGATGGAGGTGAATTAGAATCCAGGTGATCTGACTCTAAAGCTTGAGCTTTTATTGTTTTAGTAGGTTCTATTAGTACGTTTTAGTAGGTTCTATTATTATTCAGGTGTGATGGGGCCAATAAATCAGGGGATGTTTGCCACTGAAAAGCTAGTTTCTTACAGTTCTCAAGAGGAGGGGGCTCTCCCCGCCGTGCAGGGCCATGCAGGGAAGCTCCAGGGTTGGTCAGGAGGCAGAAGGGCTGAGAGAACAGCCTGGGCAAGGGCCTTATTGCAAGTTTTCCTGGGAAGCAATGGATGAGGCACGTTAGGCAGCTACATAGGTTTAAGATTCCCTGGTTTGAATATTTCAGCAGCCTCCAGGGTGTAGGGACTGCCCCTAGGTGCCTGCTACCAGGCCTGGAGTGACTATGGCAGGGAATAGTGGCTCAGTCTGTGAGAGCTCCATAACGGAAGGAGGCAGTTGGCAGATATGGGCCCCGGGTTGGTTTGCGCATGAAAGGCATGCTCACAGGGGAGCCATTTGCTGTCTTAGGAATTAGCTAGCCTAGGGAGGGGTGGTCTCTCCAGGATCAGCAAGGCCCCTCGTGCCAAAGCATGAAGAATAGAGAAAATAAGAAAATATAATTAACATACTTATGCACTCAACTGGGCTGCCATGGGTAGTGCTCTTGCCATAGCTGGGATGATCAGGAACCATTAAAAATCGTGATGTCAAGTCATTCTCACCCAAAAGTAAAGTCTGTGAGGACAGGAACCATGTAGCACCCAGCACCCAGGAGCCCTCAGGAAGGGTTTGTGGAATGAGCGAATGAATGAACGGTCCCCTGCGTGCTGAGTGTAGAGATTCATGCACTGTGAAGGACACATAGGTGTAGGTGCTCAATAAATACACTGTTTTCTTCATCAGGTAAGCAAGAGGTCAATGAGGAGAATATCAGGGATAAGAGACCCTCTGCAACCTTAATAGCCAGGACCTAGAACTATGCACGTATAAAGAGCTCTTCCTAGAGGAACCTACGTAGTTTTCAGACTTTGTCTAGTGAAGAGCTCATGGATGTCACAACTTCTGACTTTGTCTTTAGAAAATACAGAGGGTGCCAAAAAAATGTATACATTTTAAAAGAGGAAAAAACTGTATTAAAATTACGCTGATGCACGTCTTGTAATTGCAGAAGTCAAACGTGACGTGTATTCATCTTTTGTTATCGGTGTATACTGAGTGTTACAATCTTAATACAGTTTTTCCTTTCTTAAAATAGGCACGCATGTTTTTGGCACCCTCTGTATAGGCTGACTCCTCACCTGACTAGTAATCTGACTTTAATCCTCTTTCTCCAGGGGCCAAATGTCTGTCTTATGCAGGGGGTCAGTCCCCTGAAGAAGACACTCAGGAGATTCTGGCGGTTTTTCATCCTCACATTTCTGCCCTCATCACCAAAGTCACCCCAAGCAGCTTGAGTCATTTACATTTATTCATACACTTAAGCGTGTTTATTTTGCACAATGATTTGGGTCGGTCTAGTGCATAGTTTACAACTGTCTTCAGGAAGGAGCTATAACAGAGTCCTGCTTAATGCATTTCAACCGCTTGTCAGAATTTGGAATTCTGAGATTGGACTGTATCATGTAAGCTACACTGACAGAATGGAGGAATGTTCTAGTGCTATGTGGGGAGCTAGAAAGAGGGCTGCCTGACCTCAAGGAGTTTACAAAGAATAAAAAGCAATAGAAACAAAAAGACCCACAGCATTGAATATTGTCAACATGCAGTGACAACTATATTTCAAAGGGATTATTGACAAAAGAAACATGGAAACAGAAAAATAATATTGCATACATTAGATCCTGAGCTACCCCCTTCTCCAGAAGTCTCCAAGGCTCACCCAAGCAGCTGGCCTCCCGGCCCATCTCTTCATGCCAGTGTGATGTCTGATCCTGCTGCCCATCTCCTCTCCTGGTCTAGCCCATTGGAAAGGCACTAATTCTAGAAGCTTTTTTTTTTCAGAGAAAAAAGAACCAATGACTTTGCAAAATTAGAAGGGCTAGAAAGGAGAGAAAGATAAGGCTTCAATTCAGGGGAGGCGCAGAAAGCCTCACTCCTTATCCAGAGGCTGTCATGTCCACTTCCTTTACCAGCCCCATTCCAAAAACATCTCTCCAAAGTTATTCAGGGATGTCTGTTGCCATGGCTACTGGGTGACAGATGCTTTTTGAATCTGGTATATGAAGAGCCTTTCCAATTTGGAATCCGACCTGGAACAGGTGGCTATTTTTAGCCACACGCTACTAATATATGCTTTAGAAAAGTCAGTTCTTTGCCTTGTACTTAAACATCACCTTTCTCCACACTCCACCACTTCACTGCCCGGTGGCTTGAGACATTGATAAAAATTTTGATATACCATTACTACAATGTGAGAGACACAACCAAGACCCCAAGATTCAGGCTATAAATGTTCTATTTCAGACTCAAGACACTCACCAGGAAACCAGCACAAGCCCTGGACAGCGTGTGTCAGCTTCCTCTCCAAGATGGAGGGCTGCTCTCTCCAGGGCAACTCTTTGAGTGTTGATTTCCCACTTGATGCTCAGAACAGCTGCCACTACACCTTGCTCTGGGACTCTTGTGCTTGTCTCCTCCTCCGTTTTGGTAAGTTCTCCATTTCATATGCACACATCTTTGCTATTATTTGTGAAATGATACTTAGGCTTCTGTGTTTATCCCATGCGTATGTGAAGGCAGCCTGGTCTAGTGATAAGAGTTATAGACTCCCCCACCTCCAAGTTAGTTTGACATTGAAGTTCTTACACGATGTGGCCTCAAGTTATCTCCCTAAACTTACCTCTCAAATCTCTCAAACCCCAAGCCTGAAATCCCCAGGGCATTCTCCAAACAGGCAGTGTACTCCCACTGGAAATTCTACATGGTTTTCAATGGCCGCGTCAAGCTCCACATGCCCAAGAATGCTTCCTTTTGCCATCTCTCCTTACCTCCTAGTTAAAAGCATTCAAGCATTCTCTCCTTCCTCTAGGCTCTCATATTTCATGAGTAAATATTTTAGAGCTTGAAGCACTGCACACAGCATCTGGGGCTGTGTTATTTGGACATTTCTTAACTTCCTCATAACCACTGCAAGCTTCATGAAACCAGAGAGGGCAGCTTTTCTCCATGCTTGTATCTCTAATGCCTGATTCAGTGCTTTGTCAGTAGTAGAAACTCAGGAAGTATTTGTGGAATTCAATTGCTCTATAAAAATCTTCAGACCATGTTTCTCGTATCACCTCTGTCACTGACCTTGACCATAACTTTTTCAGATCTCAGTTTCTGTATCTGTAAAAAAAGAATGATAATATATATTTCGCTTCTCTCACAACTGTATCATTAGACCCAAACTAGCTTTGCCTTGTAAATGATTCCTTCTAAGATGAAAACACATGTCCCCCAGAAATGACAGAAAAAGAGAGAATGAGCAAATACTATAGGAATACTGAAACTATTCAAACTAGATACTAGAGTTGTAGGAAACACCGAAGTTATTCAAGCAGGCTGCCCAAGAAGACAAATAAAGAAAAGTGGGGTTAAGGTGGAAGAATAGGAGGAAGATGAGGAGGAAGGGAGGAGATAGATAGGAGAGCGTAACGTGGTCACAAACACACACAGTCCAGTGTGTGTGTGTGTTGGGTGCGGGGAGGGTGGGCAGAGGGCAGCAGAGCAGAAATAGTCACTGACGGGAATGACAGTGTGGGGTCTTGGAAAGGCAGAGCTCAGATCCACTTTCTCACTGTTGGCCAGGGCTTTGTTTGGGGCAGGGGTTTCCCAGCCATAAGAAGAGATACCAGAAGAAGGAGGGCCCCAGGCCAAAGCAGAAGGATCGGTCAGAGATGGAGCCCAGAAATCTAAATGTTAGTGATATGCACAGAGGATTTTGATTCAGATAGGCTCTGGACCATTCTTTGAGAAACACTAAGCCAGATAAGACAAATTAAAACGTATTGAAGCACCTTGATTAACTACTACTGGAACCCAAACCCCAGAAATGAGAAGTAGCAATAGAAGTAAAACATTGTATAAAGCCTGCGAAACAAGGAAGAGACACACAAGGCAAATTTAAGACAGTAAAAAAAAACACTTGAAGGAGAAAAACATTCACACAGTATCGGTAAGGCAAGACTGAAAACAGATACACATGGAACAAATGACATAAACATGCAGATCGCTAAAGAGAAAAATTGGATATGGGTTGCTTTTCATTTTTTAAGGCTGAAAGTAAATTAAGAAACTCATTATTTATCAAGAAACTGGGTTTACTCCTGGAATCAAGGATAGCAATCATGTAGGGAAAAGTTTTTATGGAGCATGTATGAAACTCTGGGCCAGTATATACCGCTGATCCTGAGACCTGCTGAAATGATAACCAAGAAGAGAAATAGAGGCAACATGAGACTGAATAGTTAGCAAGATTCAAAAGAATAAGTGTTGCAATAACAGCTAAGTAATGAACCAGTAAGATGGGCGAGAGCCCTAGGGGTCAGCATGGGCTTGTGGGCTCGGGGCAAGAGATCTCAGGACCATGGATAGCTCTGTGCCTGCTGTGTCTGGGACAAGGGTGGCCTATTAATTACCTTGATTGGTAGCACTGCCTGGGTCCCATTTTGGATGATGGAAGGATCGGCTTGCCTGATTACAGTATAAGTCTAGATCTGAGGAATACCACGTTTCCCCGAAAATAAGACCTAGCTGGACAATCAGCTCTAATGCATCTTTTGGAGCAAAAATTAATATAAGACCTGGTCTTATTTTACTATAATATAAAACCAGGTCTTATAATAGAATGTAATGTAATGTAATGTAATGTAATGTAATGTAATGTAATGTAATAATATAATATAATATAATATAATATAATATAATATAATATAATATACCGGGTCTTATATTAATTTTTCCTCCAAAACATGCATTAGAGCTGATTGTCCAGCTAGGTCTTATTTTCGGGGAAACATGGTAGTTGTTATCTGTCTGGTGGCCTTTGATAACTCTATTTAGAGGTTGTATAGAGGATAGTAGAAAGAAAGAGTACTGGGCTTAGGGTCTGGAGACCTAGGTTTTGCTCCCAGCATTGCCATTTGCTAGAGGGATGGCTTTAATGAAGTCAAACTTGGTGCAGCTCAGTTTTCTTTTCTGTAAAATGGGGTTCCTAAGGTTTTCCCTACTTTCTGTAAAGACCTACTGGCAAAATCAAATAAGATTATGCATGTGAAAGCATTCTGAATTGCAAAACCCTATTTAAGTATGTGCAGTTGTTGGAATTAGTTTCCTACAAAATGAAATAATAAAGGGAGATTCCATAGAAACTCTGAAGGGTAAGGAGACAGGGGTGATAGGCCAGACGTGAGTCAGAGCTCAACATCTCCAATAGTAGAAATAGAGCCCTGATAAGAATGTGGATTTTCAAAAGCTATGGGAGCTGGTTGGAAAGATGAATAAATGTGAAAGAGAAGATGAAAGAATGAAAGGGCAAAGGAAGGTAAAAGAACAGACTTGTAAATATTCATGACTCTGCCAAAAAAAGCAAAATGGAAAAGGTTGATTACTTCATGTCAATTTATGGATAATACCTGAAACAAGATCAAATAGGTGAAATACATTTCTTGGAAATTCCAAGCCCATTTTCAATAATATCAAAACTCTTTCTGCAATATGTTAATAAAAAACCTCTTTGGCAAAATAGGAGCTCCTTTTTATTATTTTTTTAAAGCCTTAGTTTTAATCTTATTACAAATGTAACATACGATCATTATAGAAAAATATCAGAAGAAATAAGCAAGCCAAAAAGATAATATAAAAAAAATGCTCTCATTCCTACAAACTCAAAGATAATCTTCAACTCTTTTTCTAACTTTTCAGTGTCTATAAAAGGAACTGGGTTCACTCACCTTTCTTGAAAACAAATATGGGATCAGCATCACACCATTTTGCAACACATCTTTTTAAATAACTAGCACGTCAGGAATATCTTGTCATGTAGGTAACAATAAATTAATTTAGGCAACACAATTTTAATGATTCCATATAATATCTATTGTATAACTATATCATATTTATTTAAGCATTCCTTTTTTGTTGGATAGTTAGGGTATTTCCAACATTCCTTCACTGCGTACTGTGCTATAGGGAGTTTATCTAGTAGTGGTTAAACCTATGTGATCCAGTGACAAACTAACTTCAGCTCCCAGATTCCCTGCATATTGACTGTATATCTTTGGGAAAGTTAGTTTCTTTAAGGCTGAGTTTCTTCATCTGTGGAATGAGTTTAATAATAGTACCAACATCAAAACCTATTTTTAGAATTAAGTAAAATAATATATTTTAAAACTTTATGCAATGCCGGGCAGATAATAGGTACTCAGTAATAATGTTCATAATTTTAAAAATCCTTATAGCTAATTTCTGTTCTCAGCCTGAACTATTTCTGTAAGATGAAGTTTTCAGAATTAGAATTTTTGCATCAAAGGAAGGACGTGCATTTTTTTAGGACAATGCATATTTTAAGTGTGGAGAGAAAAATTCAGTTGTCATGAGGAAGAGGGACAGAGCCAAATGTTAAAAAAAAAAAAAAAAAAAGTAATGTATTTGCAAAGATGTAGTACTCATTGCTGTTAAACTAAGAGTGAGCATATCCAAGAAGCAACAATCCTACCTCTAGATAAACATCTTACTGAGATAATTGCATGAATATATACATATTCATTGCAGTATTGTTTATGACTGCAAAAAAATGAAAATAACCAAATTATCTCATTAATAGGAAAATGATGAGATATATTATAGTACATCCATACAGTTGAATATTATGCAGCCATTAAAAAGAATGATTAAAGCTACATATGTTAACTTTGCAATGAGTTCTTGATATAATTTTGTGGGGGAAAGTGGAGTGACAGAGAGAAAGCATACCATGATCATACATCGATGTAACAATTTTTAAGGGTACAGGATTGAAGGCTCATTAGTTACATGTGCTAGCAAAGAAACAAAGCTAGATAATGCATATGAACGGTATTTGAAAACTGTAAAGTGCTACACAAACTTTATCTCAATAATCTGACATACACTTACTAAAAGTGAAAGGGAAACAGGCAAATGAAAAGGACAGGATATGCATGAAACAAATGTTGTTACAAAACGAAAGCCATCTCTTCTGATCATAGAAATCCAAGTGTTAAAGCAGTAAAAATGCTGAGAATTATCTTATCCATCACTTTGTCTTTTGGCAAAGTATGTTTACCCCTGTATGTAAATGGGAAAACAGAGATGCACAGAGCTGTGATTGATCAAGTCACATGGCTCATAAAAGTGGTTTGATGACCAAGATTCTTTCTCATGATCAAAATGCAATTCTCAAAATCTTGGAAATCTGACAAGGTCTAATAGAGAATATGCAAATTCTTATTGGAACAAAAAGAAATTAGAACTATAAAAGGGATCATTAGGAGAGAGAAGACTTGCTTCCTTTTCAAGATGCCATTTAGAAGTAGGACCTGTTACACACACACACACACACACACACACACTGCTCAAAGAGAAGCACCAAGCCAAAGACTTTAAATAACAGAATCTCTCTCCCCTTGCTCAGGAGTGATCAATGAAGAGCATTTTTTCCCCTACAAAGGTGAAGGAAGTAGAGCTGAAATAGCAAAAATCGAGGAACAAATGAGGAAAGTCTCCAAAAACAAGGTCATGGAGATGAGTGAAGATAGAGAAGGTTAATCAGGAAAAAGGACAATACCTATAGGTAGCTTAGAGGACAAAGAAAAAGATGGAGTGTGCCACATACGAGGGAAAGGTCCGGATGTAGTCTGCCTCCTGAGAGCCACGCACGGGACAGCCCTGCAAATGGTTACAACAGACATCACAGCTCAAGGAAGCGGCACCATCAGGCTGATGACAGGGGACAAGCTCCTGAGTATGGACCTCAACGCTGCGGACCACAAAACTTCCTACAAATGTAGCAAAGTACGGGAAAATGGTAAGATGACCAATGGGTGCAGCGAAGTGGTGTTTATCTAAAATGACCTGGAGATGCTAGGAAGGAAATCCGTGGTTCAAGGAGGGAGAGTCTGAAAACTCACAGTGGACCCAGAATCCCTGCAGCCTTCCTAGCCTTTGAGTTTCTACTTCTCTGCTCCAGCTTAGATGGCTTCTCCCTCTTGCTTTATCGCCTTTAGGGTCAGTAGCATCACCATGACTATCTTCAGAACATGGACTTTTCTCTTTGTGCAGAGAGAAACAATGGACATTTTTCAAATGGAACCTATAAAGAAGACCAAGAATACTTGGGAAATACAGACCAATCTCAAGTCTCCAAATACTCAAAATGCATTCATTATCAATAGGTTACTAAAACTTAGATTGATGTGGCGGTCACAGCTTAATGAGTATGTAATACCCTAATATTATCTACAGCTCAACTTAACTCCTTCTTGCCAGATTTTCCTGAAAGACATTCAGGAGTTGGCTAGTCCCACTGCTGCTCTGCTGATCCGTTGTTCTACCCTTATTTCTTGGGCCTATTCTCACAAAGGGTCACGTTGGCCATCTTCCAAGGAGTATCTTGGCCTCAAATGAACTCTTTCATGAGAGACAAACTTATCTTCTTCTAAAACTCACAGCACCTGGTTGAACAGAATGTTCTCTGTTTCAGCTCTCAGAATCACCTAGGTTCGTCACTGCTCTAATAGCCAACTCCTTGCCCATCTGCAAGTGCTTCAAGAAGCGCTATTCTTAGGGGATAGTTATTAAATTTAAAAAAATTAATATCCCTGCTCTTATACAAACTGGGATTGCAATCAACTGCAAAATAAAAGCTCAGGAGATTGGTTGCACAACAATGTGAATATACTTAACACTCCTGAACTGTACACTTAAAAATGGTTAAGGGGTAAATTTTGTATGTGCATTTTACTGCCATTTTTTTAAAAAAAGATCCTTAGGAAGCTACAGGAAACTTTAAAACAGGACAAAACAGTACCACCCTGGGAATGTCTTATCTTTAATAATTGAGTTGCTAGAATACCTTTTAGTTTAGAAGGCACTTGTGCACACCTTCCATTTGATCGTTACAACCATGTTGATTGATGAGTACAGAAGATTTTTATTATCCCCAATTTATGGAGTGCGAAATGAAACTAGATTCAATGTCTGTCCAAGGAGGCAAAAGCTGGAATTATACATAGGTCTTGTGATTCCATAAGCAAGTATTCTTCTCACAATACTGCACTCCTATTATAGATGGTGGAAAAAAGGTGAAAGTGGGATGGAAAGCTTAGGAACTGACATTTATGGGCACCTATCCCATGCCAGGCACACAGCTCTGTAGTACTCAGGCATCATTATCTCTTTAAGTCTTAACTATAAGCCTATGAGCTCATTTTTATTAGTTGATGGAACTAAGCTCAGAGAGGTTAAATAACTTTCCCAAGATGGCCCAGCTAGTAAAGGAAGAACTGGATTCAAGCCAGTATAATGTTTAGGAGCAAAACCGCTGGGAGATAATTGGGCAGGACTATGTGCCTCTAATGGTCGTCAGGTCAGGAAGGAATTTGAAGACAGCTGGCTAAGCTAGCATGGGAGAACAGCTGCAAGTGCAAAGAACAAACCTTTTCCCAAAGGTAAGCGGAAAAAGGAGCAAAGGATTACCATCTTGGAGACGTAGACAGGAAAGCAAAATTGCAAAGACATATCATTGTGGTGTCAAGAGAACTGTCCAGAGGAGGATAGACTGCGTCAGAAAAGACAGTAACAGGTGAAAGGACCTTATTTTTTTTTATTTTTTTTGCATGTGCTGCATTTATAAGAAAGTGATAGAGAGTGTCAGTAGGAAAATATGTGAGTTGAGTGGGAAAAATTATGAACACATTTAACATTTCGCTAATTTTTAAACAATTTTAAATGCAAAGGGATCCAATGAGATAACACATGGGAAATGCTTAAGTGATAAAGTGTTATACAAAAAATAGAGTGGCACTTAGTTTTGTATGAGTGTATTTATAATAAAAGTGGAAAGAGAAGCCAGGCCAAGGGACTGAGCTCACGCTGCGCGGAGCTGGGCTGGGGCTCTCACTGCGCCTGTCTTGCCCAGGAGGTCCCTCTTTATCTTGTCGAATTGCAGCTCCGTTCCGCCTCTGGCGGTGTGTGGTGATGTGGTACAGCTGTTCCACAGCTGGCCATTGTTCACCCCAGGTGGTGGTATTTGCGGAATCAGTTGAGCAATTGCTCAGTTATGTGTTGTTTGGGGGGTTGCAAAATCCCATCACGAACGACTAAGTCATCTCCTAGGATCCCCAAAGTGGGTGGGAGAAGCTACTATCCTGTGTTGGAGAAGTGGGTTCTGGGAGTGAAGGGGGAGGCGAGAGGATACGTGGGGTTTGGGGTGGAGGAGGAATCTTACATTTGTAAGGAAGCATCTTTTCCTTTTTCTTAGGGTTTCTAAAAGATACGATTTGCTGCGTGGCCACGTCTTTCTCACAGGCCGCATGGTTTTTCAGGTGTCACTGGTCATACTCTTTCTTTCCCCTTTTCTCATTTAACTCTTTTTCCCTCTTTTACTTTCCTCCCTTCACTTTTCTCCTTTGCTTTTCATTATCACTTTTTCTTCATCTGCTCCCCTTCTGTTCTTCTCTTTCTCTTTTTTTTTGGCCAATTAATATTTTCAAAGTAGATGATGTGGATCTGAGAGATGGGCTAAGATGTGGGGTTTTTCAAAAGATGAACGACTCTTGAAGCAGATGCCACACAAAGACAGCTGCTCCTGCCACCTTGAGGATCAAGCTGTGTGATCAGAGTCCAGCATTGCAGAAGGAATATTTTCCGGAGCCATTCAGTGATCTCCTCCTTAAAATAAAAACCATCAGTCTCCCTCCAAGACAGCCTTTTGGGAGCCCCATGCTGGGAGTGACAGACCTGTGGCAGTGGACATGTTTTCTGCTCCATCTAGCCTAATGTGTGCAAACTGCTCCTTCCTTTCTCTGGGATCTGCTCTGCTCTTGGAAAGCCTAATCCTTCTGGAGACTGATGGTTTAAAGGAGTGATTCCCAATATTTTTGCTTCCAAGCACTTTTCCCTAAACATTTGCTTTTGAAAGATTTGGTCTCCAAGCAATCAAATGATTTTTTTAAACGATCCATTAAGATGACTTTGTTTCTCCATGTTCTAATTAATCATAGACGAACGTGTTTGCCAGTCATGCTTCTGATGAACCCTGAGCACTCAGTGTCCCCACATGAGCAGGTACAATTGCAGGCTGGTGCAATGCCAGTTGACATTTCAGTTGACCTTTAATAAGGTCTGATGACAAATAAATGTGTTTCTTCCCTCGGCTTCCTGAAACGTTTGAACACCCTTGGAGACCCCAGACACCCAGTCTACCTTCCTGGGGAACATTGCTTTGAGGTACAGAAGATGAAGATTAAAGTGACCGATGATGGGGACACTCAGAACCAAGGAAACTGGCATTTAAAGGGCGGACTTAGGAAGGAATGGATTGTCTCAGGAAAAGGGGAGGGAGAAGTCATGCCAATCAAAGAGAAGGAAGAAGTTTTTGGATGGGGTAGATCCAGGTTTGGTGGAGTTTAAAGCTTGTGCCATTTGGGGGGGCCCTCCCTAAGGTAAAGACTACAAAATTACAAATGCAAAATTAGGTACTGCACCTTGAGGGGTCCTGCAGCTTTAGGTTTACTATCTTCCCAGCAAATCCACTCTGGCCCCAAGGAAGGCTTCCTTCTGGGACTCAGAACTCTTCCTAGGCAACCCTAGGAGCAACTGAGAGGTTGTTTGCTCTGCCCAGCAGGTCCTTTCCTCAGAATAGCAGCAGTACCATCTGTCTTGACACCTTGACCTTGAACCTGACCCCCCGGCCCTTGGCTCAGTCTGTAAGAAACCCTTGTAGGGTTTCGACAAATGTCCTAAGCGTGTCTATCTACTTTATGCCAAGACTTGGGGTTATAAAACTGAATAGCCCATGAGGACAGAGCACAGGGGTGACAAACATGACAACGGATGTTTGAGATGGAGGATGGTGAGGGTTAATGTGGAGTCTGTCCAAGTTGCTCTGGAAGCACGCTGGAAGGCGTAGTTAACTCTGCCTGGGATGAAAGGAAGCTAAACACCTGGGAATCCTAGAGAGATAAAGTCCACCAAGAAAACCCGTGTTTACTCAACACTTGTGCTGAGTAAATGCATACATATACTTTACTCATATTTTAACAAAAATTGTGATTTTCCTGGAAAGCTTAGGAATGAGACAGATCCAAGTTCCCATCTTGACTTGGTTAGTTATTCGGTGTGTGGCACTGGGGCAAGGTTTGTAGTTTTTCTGAAGACTTACCTGAGAATAAGGACAATAACAATATTCATCTGATTGCTCTGAGAATTAAATAAGACAATGGATAAAAGCACAAGTCTCTGACACTTAGTAAATTGCTAATAAATCCTAATTATTATACCAGGCATACTACTGTCAACCACTTATGTATAAATTATCTTGAATAACTCCATGAAATTACACAGAGTGCTACCTTTTTTGTGACTGCATAGTATTTTATATGGCGGTGCCAGTTTACATAACCAGTCTCTTACTGATAGGTGTTTCTGTTGCTTCTAAATATTCATTACTATGACGACAAAGCTTTAACAAACAACCTTGCACATGCATCTTTGCACCACTGTGCAAATACTTTCATAGTATTAATTTCATGAACTGAAACTGCTGAGTCTATGGATCTGCCTATTTAAGGTTTTCACAGATATTGCCAATTGCCCTCCAAATGGGGCATGCTATTTTAGATTCCCGCCAATGGTAGGTAGGTGAGACTGTTCTCCCATCTACTTACTGATACCAGGTACTACCAGTCTTTTAAATCTGTTTCACATGGGCTTTATTGGAATAGAAAGGAACAAGAACAAGTGCAAAGAGGGAGGTGGGAAGGTATAAGAAAACACAGCAAAGGGTGTATGAAGTCCAAGGAAGGAGGGGGAGTTTGAGGGCAGGGGACTAACTGGCCACATGCAGGCAGCCCTATCTCTACCCTGCTCTGGTCGCTGCAGGATGAGAAGGCTCCAGGGTCAAACCCCAGGAGTCTGCCCTTCTTCCCAGGGTACTGGGTCCCCAGGATAATTCTGGAAGCATTCATTGCCCAGGCCCTTCTGATCTGAGCCCATAGCATTTGGCCACGTCATCTGTTCCTTTTAGGGAGGCCCACGGCAAAAGTCTTCACCAAATCTCCAGAGTGTCAACCTGTGGCCGTAGCAGATAACCCAGTATTTGAAAACCACATTTTGTTGAACACAAGCCTAAGGCATAGCTTTCCTCTAAGGGGTTTCCTGAAACATAGAGAAGTTCAGAATCTAAGTTCAGAAGCTTTCCTAGAACAGCTCCCATGCCATCTTTTACTCTCATGGCAATCTAAGACAGGAAAAGAGCTATGGACTGAAGGGCTTTGGATTCACATAGGCTTGCGTTAAAATCTCCAACTCTGCCAATACTAGCTAGCTGGGTGACTTTGAACTCAGTTACTTCATCTGAAAAATGGGGATGCTATTCTCCCATACAGAGAGAATCTTCTTGTGAAGATTCTGGGGGCGAGGAGGATGTATCATATAATCTATGTCAAGGCCTGGGCTCATAATGAATGTAAATTCTCTTTTCCCCTAATCCAGAGTGAAGCAGATGAGGTGCTGGTACCCCCAAATACATCTGCACTTACCTGGGGCAGTTTTGTATGTTTGAGTTAGACTTTTTGTAGAATTTTAAAAACCACCATCGCCCCAGTATCTACTCTCCTAAGCATTGCTTGTATTGAAAGATTGTTTGTGACAATACAATTAAAAAAAAACACAACACATCAAATCATGCACTTTAAATAGTGAATTCTATGGTATGTGAAAAATATCTCAACGAAATTGTTATTTAAGACAAAGAAAGATTATTTGTGGAGGTCAGCTCTCCGCTTTTATTTGGCTGCAAAGAACCAGTGAGAATGAAATGTCGTTACGTTATTGAAATATCAATCTTTGTGTTTTTCTTTTCTATGCTCTCAGTCTTAATTCTCCTAAAGATATGCGTCATTTTGGGGATAATTAGGATTGTTCAAACAGGAATGCAAAGGAAAAAAGCCAGTGTTTTGTTTTATTTTTTAACTTCCAAATTTAAAAATTTTGAAAACCAATTAAAATCAATTTCTACAAGGAAGGTTTTGTTGAAAGAAAAATCTCATTGCATCAAAGGGGGCAGCCCTGAAGAAACAAGACAGAGAGCTTATGCTCAACATTGAGAAGAGCATGGGATCTGACCACCCCACTTCAGCCCCTGCCCCCAGGGAAACCAGAGAAGGTGCCCTAGGTTGGGACCTGGGTAGGAGCGGGATGGAGCAGGATCCTGGAAAGATCAGGGGACTGGAGTGGTGTGAGATAGGGGTGAAGAGGTGGTCCTGAGAAAAAAGGGAAGTCAGCAGTGACCCCGTGAATCTTCTCCATTAACCCGAAGACCATGCCTGTAGGCTGCCATCACCCTTGGTGTGCACACAGCCTGTTGAATGCATTGAAGAACAGTATGGGTAGGTGCAAGTCACTGTCGCATGAGGACCGTTCCTTCCTGGTTGAGGGCTTGTCACTGGTGAATGTGGTAAATGATGTTTGTCTAGACCCTAAGATTTTGCTAAGCCCAATCCCAGCTGCCCCAATTGCATGATGTCATCACACTGTTTTTCCGTGGCCCTAGCCACAGAGAAGGGATCCTGTAAACACTGAGTAAATTTTTCAGACACAGCCCTGCCCTGCCTGGCTTCCAGCAGCAACTAAAGATCCACAGCCATGCATGGGTCTCCACTGAGCGCTTTCCCTAAGTACTTTGTGTAGAGGTCCTTAGCTATGGTTGGATTCTTTTTATCATTTTTTTGTGTGTTTTTTTAAGCTCAACTCCTACTGTGTCCAATTCTTGCATCAGCCACTGCTCTGCTCCCTGGCACCAAATATGAAGCATGAAGAACCCATTCAGCTCACTTTCTGAATCATTTGACGTTTTCCAGACTCCTTAGCCTATGAGTAGCCAAGGGGAGGAAGAGACATGGGAATGTGACTATGTATGATTTGTCACCTATGACTTGACTCTGTCAGGAAAGTTTCTAGCTCCAAGAGTGGGAGAGTTGAAAGGGAGGACAGGGAAGGATAATATTCTTTTCCAAAAAGAAGAAAGCAGGATGCCTGGGGCCAGGGAGGATGAAGTCACTCTGCCTCTCCAAGAAGCCGGGTTCTGAGGAGTGCCCTCTTCCAGAAAGCCTTCACAAGACAGAACTGAGATTAAGATCAGGGGAAGATAAACAACTCAGCAAGGATCCAGGCTGAGCTGAGTTCCATGCTGGCCTTGATGAACAAGTCCAAGTCAGACCCTGGCTTACCAAGCCCAGCCAAGCCTTGAATTTTAAAATTGTGGTGACGCTTTGTTGTGATTATTTCCAGAGGAAGAGAAAGATGAAGAGAGGCAAGATTACTTTAAATGTTCTTTCTTCATCCCAGAAAATGTCCCCTGATGTTGGAAAGGGGCTGAGCTAAAAGCAAAATCCCAAATATAGAACACATCAACCGAGAAAGGATGGGGACCAAGTGACTTAATGACAATTCATGTGCAGAGGGTCTACAGACATTACCTCAGTGCCCTGTAGTTGTACTGAAGCTTCAGAAGGGCACGTGTATTCCAGGATGGGGCTTTCCTTAAGGGACAGGGCCTGGGATATAGAGATTATCCCTTTATGCCCCTCACTGGTTGGACAATGTCTGAAGTGCTGGACTGAGTTTTGACAAAGCGGAGGTCTTCCATTGCCTCCTCATTGCCACAGCTGCCTCTTCCCATTGGTCCACCTTGAGCCTGGTACCCCTAAATCAAAAGCTCATCTGGCGTGAGTCATAGTGGTGGACACCTACCATCTGTGCTTCCCCAGGATCTGCCTTCATTTCCCTCTGAGAAACCACCTCTCCATCATTCTCTGCCTTACATGGTAAGATGTCCACCTCTGAGCTCTAGAAATATGCACATGACCCAATTCTGGGATATTTTATTAGAATTCTTAGGAAACATAAGCTCATTTTCAGCTGAATATGAACTGGGAGGAAGTAAACCAAAGCTGCTAGAAGTTACCCCTTGGAAACATCTGCCTTAGAGGAACATCAACTTAGAGCTAAGAGATAGTCACTTGGGTCCAAGGGTTCCAGAAGCAGGAGCTACCCTACACACCAGTACCTTGGAGTTACATGAGCCAATAAGTTTCCTTTGTGCTTAAGACAGGATGAGTTGTGTGTCTGCCCTTCCAGGCAGAGGAATCTTGAAAATACAGACAAGGGATAGGTCAGCAGCTTTGGCCCCACATTCTGTTGAAGCTTAGAATTAAACAACTTTTTTTTTTTTTAATTTTAGATCTATTTTTATTTTATGTTTACAGAAGTATTTTTATATTGACCTCAACTGTCAGAAACATTCAAAATAAAAAAGCATGGATGGGGGAGGTAGCACGAGTCCTCTGAACAACCGAAATGGGGACTATAACGTTCAGGTTTTCGTAAGTGAGATCCTTGGATCCACAGTCATGTTCATCCCAGTTCACTTTTCCTTTACTAAGCATTTTATTTATTTTTTTTATTGGTGTATAATTAACATACAATATCCTACTAGTTTCAGGCATACATCATAGGAATTTGATATTTACATACATTATGAAATAACCCCTAAAGTAACAATTCCCGACTCAGACTGCTTCTCCAGCCTCTTCCCTGAGCCTCCTACCTGTCACTCTTTTGGAAGACCCAGTATCCCCAGGGCCTGAGGCTGAGGAACTTGAGTTCTCTTCAGTTGCGATGACCCTTCCCTCCTTCTACTCCATCCCAGTCTGCATCTCTACTTTGTCTTTGATTCTGACTTTGTGGCCTAAACCGCCAGATTGCAATGGATTTTCTGGTCAGGAGCTCTGTTTGCCTGTTGGGACTTCCCCGAGGCGGCCTTGATCTGGCCAGTGTCGGAAATTGTGGTGAACTTGGAGCAGTCTCTGGCTACTCCTGAAGTTCCTCCTTAGAGCCAGGTTCCCTCTTCATCTTGGGAACCAGGGTCTTGAGCCCGGCAGACTAGACTGAAGATTCTTCTTGACGCCAATGTGATTCAGGTACATATACCACTGGGAACCTCAAAGGTAACCAGCCAGGACTGCAAGGAGCCTGGAAAGCGGGTCCTTAACATCAGATTCAATGGAGCGGGGTGGCATTTGGCCTGGGAAAAAGGTTAAAGGAGAGACGTGATATCTTACTGCAAATATTTATAGGACTGTCATATGGGACTAGACTCAATGGGTGACTGTCCCAGGGAGATGAATCTGGGGTCAATAGGAAAGGAATTACTTTGGATTATTTTTATGCCCTTGAGAATTGCCCTTGACTTTAGCAGGATCATCTTTAGCATCCTTGCTGTCTCTCAAATGCCTCTCCCTGTTTAGGCCAGCGGAAAACTTGTGGGTGAATTCCTGGGAATGGCATCTGGGAAGAGTTCAGGGAGACTAGAATGAGCTTGGAGTGAGTTTCATGGAGAACCCCCACTGCCCAGAGCTAGAGCAAACTGCTGGACTGCAGGAGTCCGGGAGTAAGAATTATTGCCCATAAGTCAAGCTCAATTCCAGGGATCCGAACTATTTCCTCACTAGGGGACAAAAGGGAGAGTCCCCTGTGCTAAATCAGGAGGCAGCCATCTTCACAAGGCTGGTGGGAAATCGGGGCTCAAGTTTAATAATGGTAAATCTATCAAAACCAAATGGACATAGCTCACATCCTGTGGGTAATAAACATCCACAGGTGAAATTTTATGAGGTTTTAAAGGGAACTTTATGAGTTTTGAGGGAGCCTTAGTATAAACTGAAACCAGCCATGGAAAAACAATATAATATGAACTGTGGAAAGCAATATCTGAAAATTCTATCACTGTTACCAAACCAAAGAAACCGCTCAGGGGAAGAAGAGAGATATGTTAGACTCAATGTCTCTCTCGTGATTTCTGGTGAGGTAGACAATTCTATGAGCAACATTTTTAGCTCCTCGAGAGCAAAGGCTATTAAAAGTCTCCCGTTTCCCATACAGCACTTCATACAATGTAGGTGTACATGTGTGCGTCTTACAAACATACAAAGTATGTCTAAGAGATGGGGGACATTTATGAGTGCTTCCACAGGAAGTCCCCACTGTTCTGGGGACTTCTCGTATCGCAGATAGGAAACCCGAACTCTGAGTGTTAAGAAGCTTTCCCAAGGTCATGTAGTTAATAGCTGAATCCTGATTTGAACTCACATCTGTCTGTCCCTAGAGTTCCTGTCCTTTCAGCCACATCTATGGTTGCCAGACTTTTGGATTTCATCAACCATTATACAGTTTCAAAAACACTCAAGAGAACCCTTGGGTTGCCAACATTTTATTGAGAGGATATTGTTAAAAATTGAGAAAGTTGTATTAACAACAGCCCTCAAAGACAGGACATGATCTCAGAGTAGAGAGAATAAATTGAGTTTTATGAAATACTCCATTCTTTACTGCACACACGAGTGTGTGTGTACCTGTAACAGCATTGTCATTGACAAGCACCGGATTTGCTCGTGGAACCGCCACTC
The DNA here is from genome assembly GCF_057876585.1 of Rhinolophus sinicus. Lineage (NCBI taxonomy): Eukaryota > Metazoa > Chordata > Mammalia > Chiroptera > Rhinolophidae > Rhinolophus > Rhinolophus sinicus. The sequence continues at coordinate 170,460,506 of NC_142502.1, read as the reverse complement.
TCTGCCACACTTTACCCTCCTGATCCGTTCTTACACCTGGCATCACGTCCTACAAAAGTAGGTGCTTAAGACTTGGTATTGAATGAGTAATGTGATTTGCTCATTTCTAAAAAGTGCGACCCTCTAAAAAGACCTCAGTGCTACAGATTCTTAGTGGTATCACAGACCTGGACGACTTGCCTCATCTTGTTTACTCTGTACTTACACTTTAGTAAGTTGGGCTTTGCCACCACCTCCTTCTCCTCTCCCCTGTAGAACAGCAAGATTTTTCTCTTGACAGACTATCATTATAGCTTCATTTCTTCCCACTAAAGAGATTGAATCACTGCCCCCTCTGGCCTAGAATCTCACCTTCAGAGGTTCTTTAATAAATGGGGTCAGGAAGGGCTGTGAAACCCTGAGGTGGGTAGGCATCTTGGCCTGGAGGTTCTGGGGTTTGAGAGTCCCATTCTCTTGTTCCAGCTCTTCCACTGGATGACTTTAGGAAATTCTCTCCTTTTCTTTGGCTCTCAGTTTTTTGTCTTTTTTTTTTTTTTCCATGTACAAAACGAGGAGGATTGGCTAAAATATCACAAAGGGTGCCCCCAATCTTGTCGATCTCCACCTCTCTTCCATCTGGCTGATTGCAGCTCCTTCCACATCAGGGCTCCTTTTGTTTGAGAAAAGCTGGAATTTGGGGACGGATTCAATGACAAGTTGGCTCTTGAGGAAGATTCTGTAATATGATCATGCAGCTGTTTAGTGATTCGACATGAGTGTAAGATCACTTCAGGGTGGAATGTCAAAGTTTACCAGACGTTATCTTGGACCCGTTCTCCTTTTTCCATGAGACCAAACCATTATCCTCAAAAGCATTACTAATCGTGCACATCCAACAGATGGTGGGAGTCCCGAGCTGGGAAGTAGAGGACCCAGGCTGGGGGTCATCTACCTCACTCAGGTTTCACCTTGGCTGGGCTTGCACTCGAGGGCCTGGCAAGTAGCCAGGCTGTGCCCTGAAATAAATGACTTGTCAAGTAAGCAGCCCCAGCCCCAGGAGGGCCTCTCACACTCATTTGGTCTTGCATTTATCTTTATAGCCGTTCAACTAGGATAGCAGGTAGGCTGTCCTAGAAGCCTATCTCACCGAGGGAAAGGTTAAGTTACAGGGCCCACGTTGAAAAACATTCCTTTTGAAAAGACTTCCTTGCCCTTTAATTTCAGAATAGTTACTCGCTGGCACCCATCAGCACAGGGCTATTTTGATGTCATCTAGAAACAGAGAAGAAAAGGAGAGAGACCTAGCTGTCTGGGCTGCCAGTTGGATCGACTTTGGTTGCTTTTTCACACACACAGATCAAAAGCCTCCTGAGCAGTTAACCCTCAACCAGAGAGCGACTCCTACAAATAGAGAGGATTTAGCAGACGTGAGTGGGCACTGTGTGCAAATGCATCACGTCACCAGTGCTGGAGCTTTCTGGGCACCTCTGTACATATCCTGAAGATGAGCTTTGGCTGCACTCTGAACAGCCCTAGGATCTATTAGCCATCTTCACCTGCAGGGGGTAAGGTTCCCCAGACGCTTGGAGATTGGGTGGTGACCCTTTCTCAAGAGAGAGATCTGTGGGGGGAGGGGTGTCTAAGAGTGCATGATCTCTTTGTCTTTGGTGCTACCTTTCTATATTACCTCTGGTGATTATTATAAGAGCTAGAGGAAAAATAGAAACTCATAAAGTCTTAGGGAAGGGACAGGACCAAAAAGGCAGAGATACAGAGTTATGTGTCTACATAAGAAATATTGGGAGTGAATAGACTCAGGAAAGGCCTTTAGGGAATGGCCACAAAAGAAGTTTGGAGAGCAAGCAAGAGCACAGAGACCCTTAGGGAAGCTGACTTGGGAAAGGGATGCCTCAACCTAGAAATACACCTCTGCAGGAATGCCTGTGAGTGAGAAATTATGGGAGAACACTGCTCAGGTGGCATGGGGACCTTCTGAAGTCAAGTCACACCTGACGTCTACTGAAGGCCCAGAGAACTGGGAGGAAGGCTCCTCACTCGCTCAGCAGCCAGGGGAGTCAGAGGGAAAAAGCCAGTGTAAGAGCTGCTGGGAGAGGAGGGGAGGGACAGAGGGAAAGGGGGAGAGAGGGAGAGAGCTGTTAGGTGGAATTTAATGGGGCTCAAACTACCAAGATGGACTCCAGGCACCCTAAGAAAGAGCACTTTGACCCATTACAAAGAGTTGGAGAGAAAGAGTCAAGAAACTGAAAGGTCAGAGGAAAGCCTTTCATTTAGGAACCACATGGACCATCCCACCACCAACCTGGGGAGCTACAGGGGCTGTTCTTTCTGTAGATGGGTTTCTCTCATATCTATGAATACAAATGTGGGCCTCACAGAATTAGAGGCCAACCCTGCCTCCTCATTTTACCAGTGAAGTTACCCAAGGTCACCCTGAGAGCTGGTGGTAGAGCCCCCACTGGAACTCTCCTCCTTCCCAAGCCCAAATTCCTTCCACCGCTCCAATGATCTTTGGCACTCTGACAGCGTGTATCTCTATGCCCCATTTTTGAAATCTTGAGAGTCTCCCGTGGCATCTGCCTATCTCTCTGTCCTAGAGATCCTCCCAGTTTAGCCTCTTGCTTATATGAACCTGTGTCTTCTTCTGCTGTATGTGGCATCTCTGTGCCCCCTGAGCTCACAAGTACGTATCAGCCTCTGCTGACTACTGTGGGTTTGTTGGCTGCCACCTTTCACAGCCACCTCAGGAGCCTCTCCGGGCCTCCTTGTGGGTGTTTACTTTTGGTCTCAGGCCCACGTGTTCCCCTCTTCTTTCAGGACAGGCCTTTATGTGATTCTGAGGGCAAGGGAAGTGGTGTGTGGAAGTGCAGAGAGTAGGGCAGCATGCAGGCAGCCACCAAGGCCTGTCCCCAGCTGCCCTGCACATTTTCAGACATACAGATGGGAGAGATGATCACGTGTGGTCTACTGGTAACACATGTGTTAGTGCTGCTTACATTCTGTTTTAGTCCAGCAACGAACAATGAAACTCTCTCGGAACTGAGAGATGTGAATTTCCTAGGCGCCTGATTATGGGTTTACCGCTTCAGCCCGAAGTTTCTGTCATTTTGTTTGAAAACTGGTTAAAGGTTAAGAGGATCTGTTTAATTGGGGGTTGAAAAGGTCATTTAAAACAGGTTCCATTAAACCAAGACCCCATGCAAATCCAAACAGAAAAACAGCAGTGAGACTGAGGGATGAGAACAGAGGCTTCTCAGGAGGAGCTGGTTTCTGTCTGAGGGGGGTGAGTTGTCAAAGCCTTTGCTCCAGAGAATCACGGGCTCCCAATTGGCCTTGAGCTGGGATGGACTCAAGGCTACAGGACAGACTATAAGAACTGATCTTTCTCAAGGTCTTGCATATGGGCTTTGCTCAAATCTCTCGATACCAGAGGCCCCACTCTTTGTTCTTTCAAACGGAAATGACTTTCATTGTCCCACCGGTCCCTCTAGGTGGTATGTATTTCTTTCAAACCCCAAAAGGACTTATCAGACACCTGTTCTGAGCCAGGTACCATGGTTGGGGCTTATGGGGATGCAAAGAGAAGCTGAGCAGGGTCTTCTGCCTCCCAGAACTGAGAACAAGTTCCAAAGATGTCAAACTTCCTTGAATTTTGAAAGCTTTTAAATGTTTTTCCCCAAATGCTTCCCATGAATTGCTGAGAAGTCTGCTCCCCAGCAAGTCGGATTGCAAGTGGCATTAGAGCCAATTTCTGCTGGAAACAGGTGGCTGTGGAGTCATCTGTCTGGGTCTCTTTCACTTTTCTTTCTACAGTCACTCCCTGAGGGGCTCCCTGAGCCAAGTGCTGAGTTGAGGCTGGCTTCTGACCCCAGAGGCCTTGCTGGCCTAGGGCTCCTCGGGCTGGTCTTGGTGTCTGAGACTTAGCCCATCCTTAGCACCCCAGGGCAGGTGCAGGATGCTTCTCTCCATTTCTGTCTATGGCTTTCCTTAATGTCTGTGGATCAGGGTGTTGAATGGACCCCTAGGGAGGCTTTAAAAATTGAAAGCCAGTCCTGGCCAGGGCCCCCACCGGATGGTGAGAGAGCAGGGGAGGAAACAAAAGTGCTTGTGTTAACAGAATGTCATTTCCCAACATGATTCAGGCCCCGACATTCAGGCAGGAAAAGGAGAGCAAATGCCTTCCCATTCATCACATTGGACAGGACAGTTATTTTTAGAGCACGCACCAGCTCGGTGCTGGGCTCCCAGGGCCCTGCCGTGGAAGGAAATGAGGCTGGGCGGATAGAGTCAGTCAAGAGTGGCGATCTTGCAGGAGAGAGAGAGAGAGAGAGAGAGAGAGAGAGAAGGGGAAAAGGAGAAGTGGGCAGGCAGCCTTCCTCCCAAACTGTAGTCCTGAGCCTGGCACCTTCTGTGAGCAAGAGGAGGGAAACTGAGCATGGAGGAGTTCACCGGGGGAATCTTTAAGGGAGAAGAGAGGGCCTGGAGCTCAAGGGGTCCCTGGCTCAGGAAGCAGACCTTCCCAGCCCCAGAGTTGATTCACTTTCCATTAATAGCTCAGCTGTCCCTGAAGCTCTGGCCAGTTTTGAACCTTCTTACTGGCAGAGAGGGTTTAGATGAGTTCGTGCCCAGCCATTGGATGGTTTCCCACAGGCCAAGCCTACTGGACAAAGCCTTTCACAATGGCAAGTCCCTGCTACTGCCCCCTCCCAGGAAGCAGGAAAAGCTTACATGAAGGATTGAGGAAGCCACCACTCCTGTGAGCAGGAGTCTGTCTGCAGCCTGTTAACACCCAAGAGATAGAGGGCTTAACTGCTTTGTACCATGACCTGGGCAGTAAGAGAATAGGAGAGGGATAAGCGGGGAGACCACCAGCCAATATATTTTACCTGTAGCTTTCTGTAGAGTTATCACAAAGAAGTGCCATCAGGTTGGCAATTTAGCAGGAAAAATGCATTTGACTATGCTCAAGGACTGTCAAGTTCACCTGTACTTAGGCCAGCAGGTGAGGATGAAGCAGGACTGCCTAGGAAGCCAGGTATCCCAATCCCAGCTCTGCCACCGATTTACATCCATTGTGACCTTGAACGAACCATTCACCTCTGTGGACTGAGAAAAGAATAGCTCCAACCAAATATTCTTGGTACGTATTCAAAGTACCTCAAAACAAGCATAACTAGGGAGGCGGGGCTTCTAGAAAATAGGCTCCCTGGTGGAGTTAGTCCTCATGCGGCTGGTGGAAGCTCAGGTACCGTACACATCTCACCTCCAATCCTTACAAGAACCCTGCATGGAAAATATTATTTTCCTATTGTATAAATGAAAAAACTGAAGGTCGGAGATGTCAAACCAATTGGACAAGGTCACAGAGTGGCAAAGGCAGAACATGGTTCTGAGGCCAAAGCCCAAGTGCTCTCTGTCATACCACAGGCCTCTCGATGGATCAAAAACAATGCCTTTGTGTTCATTTGTTTTTCTTGTCCTGAACAGCTTTTAAAAAGTCGGTCCCTTCTCTGTGCTTCACTTTGCTTGTCCATAAAATTATTTGTTGTTATAAAAGAATTGCAATTCTGTTCACCTCAAGCTCTGCTAAGAAAAGTGAGGATTTGTGTGGATAAAGTGCCTGATCCCATATGCCACCAATTCAGAGTCTCACAAGTGATGGTTAGGTGACCTCATCCGAAAGCTTCTGTGGGTTCTGGGTGCTTCTGGATGAGTCAGATGCCAGCCCACTTTTCCAAGGACCTGAAACCAATCAACTTCCTGCTTGTCTTTCCTTTGAAACCCTACGTTTGGTCATGCTGGAATGGCCCTGAGAGGGTTAGGCTATTGGTTCAGGCCCATCACGAGGCTTGTGGTGCAGGAGGCAGAGGTGCTAGGGCATGCGACATTCTCTCTGCTAAACTTTTCCTCCTTTTCTCTGTGGCTTGCCCTGTTACTTACAAAATGCATGGCCGGCCTCTCCGTTACAGTCTTCTCACGCTTTCTTTCTCTTCTTTCCAGTCACTCGTCTTCGTGGCTCTCTGTCATTCTCCCTCTGATCTCTGTGACATTCTTTCTTAGCTGACAACAACTGGAGAGACACAGCATTGTACACACAGCAGGTTGAAATCACCTTCCCACAGCCATCTTCGTGGTTCTGCAGTACCAGCTGTGGGGTTCCTGGGGGGCTGACAAAGGAGACATTCCACTTGACACTCAACATGGTCTGGAACTGAAAGAAATGGACTCACGAATCGCAGTTTCTAGGCACAGCCTTCAAGAAGAGACGTCTCCAAAAAGAGCCCCTAGCCTGCAGTAGGTGACTGTGGGTCATATTTCTGCTCTTTCTCCTTCTTCCTCACTGATACCTGAGTTAACTATGGGGTTTTTTGGTCATAATGACCACAAATGAGTCCCAGAGACACAGGACATTGGCAGCATTCCAGAATAATCTGGCACTCTTCTCTTGCTTCCATTCATAACAAGGTTTAAGTTGAGGAAACGTACAAATAAGCTCCAGCCTCAAAGACTGGTACCAGTTTCCTCTGGGCCCAAGAAACTCTTCAAGTTGAAAATTCAGTTGGAATTGGCATGCTTTACTACATGCTAAGCACAAATAACTTCTTGGTAGGTGGCTGAGTGGCGAGTAGAAAGAAATGTGGAAATAAGTAGAGGCAGTATCTAGATACATCGATCTGTGGATTAAAAGGCTCTTGTCATATCCCACTTCCACCTCTGACTCTCTGCAGGACCCTAAGCATAGTTTTCTCTTTCTGTGTCTTGGTTTCCATATTTATAAGATAGGCTTGTACCAAGAAGAAACCAATACATAATTGGAGAAAAGGAAATGCTATGTAAACAATATTAGAGATTCCCCTGCTGTTTGCTTGACAGCAGTTCACTTAGAAGATTCAAGATCCTTTTGATCTGAGATGAGAGGGACCAGCTGTCCAGAGATGGAGTCTGATTTTATCCAGAGTTAACCTTCCAGAAGATCTTTGTAGATAATTTGTGATGCTTCTTTGTAGTGTAAATCCAGGACAAAGGTGGAGAATATGATTTGTGGAACTGGTAACAACCATAAACTCTAATTTCTGATCAAACCATTTTCTTCTTTCTGTCTCTCTTACATTTCTCACGCAGGTCATTCTGTCTGTACAGACTCAAGGAACCAGTCCCTCTGGACAGGTACTTCTGACCTCACGAAGACCTTTTAGCCTGTATAGTTAAGTATAAGTAAGAAATGGTAGCTCCATGTATCCAGAGCTATACAACATTCAGGACAGAAATTATTCCCAGCATTTTGACTCTCCCCTTTGAGGGGCACCGAGATCCTGTGGCTCCATATTGCCAATATGGAGGAGGGCTAGTTGGGGGGCAGAGGTCACACAACGTACTTATTGGACTACGTACAACTGTCTCCCGGCAATCCTCCCTCACGTCTCCACAGCCAGATTGGAGCAGCCTGTGGAAAAAATTCCTGTCTATTTTCAGAAACAGATAAAAGCATTCAGATTATGCAGTGCAAATCTCAGCCTGAAAGCGGCTGGAAAAATCTGTTCCTTGCCACTGTCACTGACCCCCTGACCCCTGCAAGTAATGACATTCAGGCCCGCTTCCCCTCCTCTCTCCTCACCCCTACCAGCACAGACTGACCCTCCACCGCACATCTGGTGCTTGTGTGCATGTCAGAGCATTCTTTCCTTGGGGAACTGGACACAATGGGAGAGAAGTTGATTTAAAAAAACAAAAATTATCAACGGGTTCAAGGAGATGTCAGTGTTAAATCCATGTTTCTTTTTATCTGGATTTTTGGGGAGCATATTTACAATGCTGCCTGGTCCTCGACTCCCTACCCGGGGGTCACAGGGCAGGAGGCCCAGACTCTGGCAGGCCTCAGTGGGGAGGACAGTAGTCTCTCCTGAGCAGAGCTGTCTGAGACCAGATGTCTCCCTGTCCTGATTTCCCCTAAGCATATGAGGTTTGGGAACACAATAGTTCATCAGACTGGATCTCTGGTGCAGGGATTATTCCTGGCTTTAGGGAAAAGTCTGTTCAGAGACGCCTCCACTGTCCAGCGCCCTCATGTTTGCAATAAATCAGTCATGCTCTGAAGATACAAAATTGTAAACATAATAAACCAGGCTTACGCTTAGTGCATCGGGGAGCAAATATCAGCCAAACACACTCCGGAGGACCACTCTGTTAGCTTTTCATCTGGGAGGCCTCGGAGGGCTCAGGGCTCCATATTGAAAATGTCTTTCCTTCCAGAATGCTTTGTGCTTAGCATTCCTCACTGAATAATTCATTAAGCACCAAATTCCTCCTATAGGAGCATTTGTTTTAAGCACTTGTTTTCTTTCTCTCCACTCCAGACAATGGGTTCGCAATCCAAATAGAAACCAAACAAATGCAGCTGCCCAAGGAGCTGCCAAATGACTCTTCCATGGGGGTTGGGATGGGTCCCTCATTCCATTCCTCCACCCCCCACTTCCTTCCCTGGATATACCAGCCAGAGGGCAGGGCTGTAGTGAAGAAGCCATCATCAAGCAACAGATTTTTGAAGAGGGAACCATCCATCTGGTAGATGGATGGAGCCAGTCCTTGCAGCAAAGAGGGATTCCCAGATTGGAGAAATAGAGGGGCATGCCAGATATATTCCAGATGCTCCCACAACCACAGTGGGGATGTGAACAGAGCAAGGGAACTTATGGGACCCTGCTAAACCCCACCAAGGCTCAAGATCCAAATTTCTGTTTCTCTGCTATTAAATCGAAGGCTCATAATCTGTGAGGTGAGAACCAAGGATCAAAGTGGGAAAGGTTGTGATATATAATAAAAAGCAGTGGCAGAATAGTAGAAGGAGAGAGAAACCATAGCTCAAACCGTACCATGCGTATATCTCAATACTGTATACAACTCCAGGTCTTCGCTCAAGCTGGTCCCTCTGCCTTGAATGCACCACCTTCTCCACTTGTCAAAGTCCAACTCATCCTTTAAAACTCTATTCAAATGTTTCCGTTTTTGGTTAAGCTTTCCAATATTCCGTCAGTCAGAATAAATCAGTCCTTCCTTTGTAGTCCAGCAGAACCATCTCGCTATGCTGTGACGCTTATCTTCTGGTTGTGTTCTAGTTAGTGAATGTGTGTCTGTATCCTCCAATAGAATGTGAGTACCTTGAGGACAGAGCCTGTGTTTTATTTGTATTTTTTCCATCTGTTCCCAGAACCTAGCATAAAAAGTGCTTGTCAGATCAAATCATACCATTTATGGGTACAGTGGCCTCCTAAATGCCAGCTTGAATACCTTGCAGTGATATGTAAGGGACCCTTGTCATTCATTTAATTCTTGTTTTTTGTTTTGTTTTTAGATAAAATTCACGTAACATAGAATTCACCACTTTAATCATTTTAAGGTGTACAGTTCAGTGGTTTGTCATATATTTCCAATGCTGTGCAACTACCACCAGTAATTCTAAACATTTTATCACCCCAAAAAGAGACCTGTACTCATTAAATAGTCAGTCCCCGTGCCCCCTCCCTAGCCCTAGGGAACCACTAATCTACTTTCCATCTCTATGAATTTGTCTACTCTGGATATTTCCTATAAACTGAATCACACAATATGTAGCCTTTTCATCTGGCTTCTTTTATGACATAATATTTTCAAGGATCATCTGTGTTGTAGCATGTATCAGTACTATTTCATTGTACGGATAGACCACATTTTGTTTCTCCATCCATCTGTTCATGGACATTTGGGTTGTTTACACTTTTTGACTATTAGGAACAAGGCTGCCATGAATATTTGTTTACATGTTTTTGTGTGAACATATGTTTTCAATTCTCTTGGGTATGTATACACATGGGAATGGAATTGGTGATCATATGGTAACTATATTTAACAGTTTGAGGAACTACCAAATTTTTCCAAAGCAGCTGCACCATTTTGCAGTCCCACAAGCAACATATGAGGACTCCAATTTCTTCACATTCTTGCCTACACTTGTTATTTTGGGTTTTTGTTGTTGTTTTGTTTTTTCTTATAGCCATCCTAGTGGGTGTAAAGTGGTATCTTATTGTGGTTTTGAATTGCATTTTCTCTAATGACTAATGAGGTTGAGCATTTTTTCATGTGCTTATTGGCCATTTGTATATCTTCTTTAACAAAATATCTATTCAAGTCCTTTGCTCATTTTTAAATTGGGTTGTTTACCTTTTTGTTGTTGAGTTGTAAGAGTTCTTTATATGTTCTGGATACTAGATTCGTATTTTCTCCTATTTTGTGGGTTTTCTTTTCACTTATTAGAAGTGAACTTCAATGCACAAAAGGTTTTAATTTTTATGACATCCAATTTATCTAATTTTTCTTTTGTTACTTGAGCTTTTGGTGACATATCTAAGAAACCATTGCCTAATTCAAGGTCCTGAAGATTTACACCTATGTTTCCTTCTAAGAATTTTACAGTTTTAACACTTATTCTTAGGTCTTTCATTTATTTTGAGTTAATTTATGTATGATATGAGGTAGGGGTCCAAATTCTATTGCATTGGCATGAGTAGTTGTCCTAGCACCATTCTTTGAAAAGACTAGTCTTTCCTCATTGAATGGTCTTCATGCCCTTTTTGGAAATCAATTCCTCATCCACATTACACTGTTACTTTCTTGAATTAATCACTTGAAATAAAAGTCAATGGGATATGAAAACCTTGATAACACCAAGATTTTTTAAATATAGCAATTCATCGACCTGACTTCCCCCTACACACTTCAAAATCCATTCCAGGAAAAGTTAACGACCAAGGTTGCATATTTTCACAAGCGGAAATTGCTTGGATTTTTAATCTGTAGTATAAACCGAAGATAATTAGAAGGTACATTTCACGTGTTGTGTTTTTGGTAAGCAGAGCACATGGACAGACAGGAGAGAGAGCGGACTTAAATGGGTCATTTATTTGAGCCCTCCATAAATGGGTGTGTCTCGTTAGCATCTTTCCAAAGTGGAGCAAAATGGGAGGCATTCCTTGCCTGTGAGAAGCTTCTCAGCACTGACAATGGGAGCAGCTCCTTAGAGAGCTCTTTCCCCTCCTGACCCCTGCCTCAACCCAGGGATAGAGAGGGCGCTGAAGAGTGCTGGAGTACCTGTGGGAAATGTAAACATGGGCTTAGAGAGGAAGACGTAGCAAAGGCAAAGCCCTCTTGGGGAGAAGTGAGAAGAGCAATGAGAGAACTACTAAGGAGAATGGGAGTGAAGACATGGACGAAGGACGGGGGCTCCCCAAGTGTGATGATTGGGAGACGGGCTTCTCTAGCATAACTGGCTGATTTTATAAGAGTGGATCCTGAACACTAAAATAACTAAATAGCTAAAAATAGCCAGGGAGCTGAAAGGTAGTTCTCCTTAAGCCCATTGTGCTTACAATCTTTCAGGCTGGTCTTGGCTAACGCTAGCCCCTCTGTCTCAAGCATCCTACACCTCATCCCACCCCACCATACCTGATCCCACTTCACCCTTCTTTGTCTAGCTAACCCCCACTCGTGTCATCCATAAATTTCCAGCCCCCTCTTTGTTTTCCGGCGTGTGCTGCCAGATGTCAGATTTGGAACTTAGCACATTTATACAGGGAAACATTTCCGTATAATGTCTGTTTTCCCACGGGATAGCAAGTTCCTTGAGACCAGGGGCCATTTCTTACTCCTCCTTGTAAGCTAGGGACTTGGAACAGTGTATGGCACGAAAAGACTGCTGAACTGACTTGCAGGTGAAAGTAAGGTCAACATACAAGAAAGAACAACGAGAGACTCCGAGATTGGCCCTAAATTGGGAACTAGAAAATAGAAGGAGAGAGGGGTTAAGGAAAGTACTTCATTTCATCTGGTATTCCCTTTCAACCTGTTCCAAGGTCATTGTATATGCTGAGACTGTCTGCTTGTAATCAGCTGGTCTGAGCTTTCTTCTCACTAGACTGAAACAGCTGAGCACATTACAAGGCGTGGATGCAGGATGCCTGTGCTGTTCTCAGTGGGCACTGTGGGGCCAGAAGAGACGCAGTGCTGGAATAGAAATGGGGGACCTGGGAGCTGTCAAAACATGTCCTTCCTTGTTTTCTGCCAGAATCTTGGCAACACAAAATTGACATCAGAAAGCCAGCAGGCAGCCAAGTGTTTGGAATTGACCCTGTAGTAGAGTTGGTGATGGGTGATGGGGGAATCTGTCCACAAGCCATAGATCAAAGCAGAAGTAGCAAGAGCTAAGATAGGAATATACCCAGAATTTAAGTTCAAATCAACATGGGGAGGTTTTTCCCTTCTGTTTAATATATATATATATATATATATATATATGTATGTATGTATGTATGTATGTATATATTTTTTTTCCCCCCAAATCAAAAATCAACATAGCAAAATTAAGGAATCTTTTTTTATTTAAAAAAAGTTATACTCTTCATACCTTAATACAACTATTTTCATACTTTTGCATACTTCTGGTTTTGTTAAAAGGTATAATTCATTCTACGTAATTGTAATTATCTTGAGACAATATTAATTTTTATATTCTCATTTTTATCTTTTTATCATAAACATTTTCTATACATCATTCTTTTGGTATCATTATTTTAATAAATGCATAGTATCCTTAAGGTTCTATGATCATCATATTTTTCTGTGTCCTTTTTGTTGAGCACTTAATTTATTATCAATGTTGATTATTACACAAAACTGAAACATCAATCATATGACTTTTTTGTTGTTGATTTCTATCTTTAGGATAAATTGCTAGAAAAGCAATATCTAGCTCAAGGGATGTGAATATTTTTATGGGTTTTGATATACATTATCGTATAGTTTCCGAATGGGTTATAACAATTCAGATTGCCATTAGTAATGTATGAATCTCCAGTGTCATCGACAACCTGACCAGCATTGGATGTCACAATCTATTTTAACTTCTCCTAACCTAACAATGTAAATTGGTGTTTCAATGTTGCTTTAATCTACATTTTTTAATTATAAACTTTTTTCTTTGCGTTTATATGTAATCTGTTGTTTCCCTTATTGTAAATTACTTCTTCATCTTTTTTTCCCATTCCTCTATTGAAATCTTAATGTTTTGTTTTTTTAATGAGTAACTTATAAAGTATCAGTACACACGCTTTGCTATGCTTGATAAAAGCATTTCCTCAGTCTTCTGTTGACATTTTATATTAAAGTTGCCTTTTTTCATTGTTTTAAAGCTCTTAAATATTTATTTGTGCCTGTCAGTATAGATGATTTCTTTTATTGCTTCAAAACTGAGAAAACTGTTTCTCTGTTGGTCGGGAAAATTCTCTATGCTGATTTTTTTTAAGTTTTGCCTTGTAATTTGTCTATTTATATATACATAATTCTTAGCCCAACTAGAGTTTCCTTTATGATATAATATAAAGTAATAATCTAAATCATTTTCCAAACTTATGACTCCTGATACCCACAGTAGTTACTAAATAAATCTTGTTTTGTTTTTCACTCTCTTATTTATCCCATATTAAATAGTGAGACTGATTTCTGGATTCTCTTTTTATATTGATCCATTTTCTTTATGATAAAAAACTTTATGATAAAAATCACCCTGCTTTCATTATTTCTGCTTGTTTTTGTTGGTACCTCAGGTGTCAACTCTGTTGGCTTGCATGTAGTATGTGTTCACTTAGTCTTTGCTGACCTGTATTGAATTGACGACATGTACAAAATACCATCCTAAGTTTCAATCCAGAGTATTTTTTTAATTAACAAAAATCAGCTTTTCCCTCTATTTGCTGGCTGATTGAGTCACACCTAGGAGTCTTCATCTCTGTCTCCAGAGCACCTCCGTTCCTTCCCACCTTCATTTCTTGCCACATTCTTCTGAGAAATGTGAGAAGTAGAAATAACAGAATATGAGAGTAGAGAAGTGTCCAGAATATTGCACATACGTGATCTCATTCTAGTCCTCAAAGTATCCCCAGGGGCAGGCATTCTCTCTGCATGGAGGAAGGGGGAGCTCAGAGAGTTTCACCCCCTGGCCCAGGGCCACACAGCCTGGAATTGTGACTCGAACCCGGATCACCGGGTTCTAAGTCCAGTATCCTAACACACCCCTGATTCGATAGACCCTAAGATTTTGTGCCTTCGTTATGTAGGCCATACAGCTTGTGGACCAGTCAATACTTTCAGGCCAAAATCTGACAAGATGAGATATTGAGAAGGAGCATTCTGGCAGACCACCCACAATAAGAGCTGAGAGACACAGCACAATTCCCCACCCAGAATTAATTCTGACCTTAGCACAGGCTGCAGGTAGAGACACATGTCAGGGTTGAGGGAACACAGACCCTCAATCTGACAGCAGGGGCGGAGAAGGGCACTTAGGTGCCCTCATCACTGAGTTTCAGATTGCACACTGCTAAAGGAAAGGCACAGGGATGGGCTTGAACTTGAGACTAGAACACCTCGTTTTAAATGCAGGTCTTGCACTGCCCATCTCTGCTCACAGGCAGAATGGCACAAAGAGACGGGACTATAAATAGCAGCTGCAGCTGGGAAGCAGCAGACAGGCCTGACCTGTGTGTAGTGTAGAAAGGACCTCAGGCAAAGCCTCAGTCTTGCCTGCTACTCCCGCCCACTGCCTTGAGCACACCTCCCCTCCCAGGCTTCCTCCTCCCCAGCAGAACGAGACTGCACAATATCCCTGAGAGAGCTGGCAGCTTGAGTCGATTTCTCCATTCCAGTTTAAGGAGTTAAAACAGAAAACAGCAAGTCGGCCTTGGTTTTGGGGACCACGCTCCTCTGGGTCCATCCAGCAGGTCCGGGAGCTGATCCTTTATTTATACTGGGTTGTCTGTCTTTGTTCAGTTCTGTCTGCTTAGCCAGATTGGAAATGGTTTGCTGGAAAAAATTATGGTGCTGTCTAACATGATGTAACAAGATGTCATCTTCTAACTCCAATGCATAAAATGTATTTACAGGAAGGAGGAGGGAAAAAAGCAAAGCCCCAGGGAGCGCTTGACTCAGATAAAAACCACTGGATTTTGTTTGTGAATGTCAAAAAGCTGCATGTTATTTTACTTAAAAGAACAGACTGGTATTTCAGAGGAAAGCAAAAGATGTATGCTCTACAGCCCAGAGGAAAAGTTTGCAGAGAAAACTTAAATTAGTATTCATTTCCCATTGCACACATATACTAACATGCCACAAACCCTACATACAAATCACACAGACACACAAAACAGGTGCCGCAAATACCGCACACACACAACATACAAATACATATCGACCACGCCATCTCAGCCTCACCCAGACAGCACAGACTCACCACCCACACACATCAACACATACCCTCCAGCGTCACCACAAAGACAAACACACATTATTTTTTATCGAGAATTCTGTAATTCCTATACCACTGAGCCACAGGAGTGAATGTATACCATGGGTTTAAGCTTTTCTGATGAACATCTGCAAGTCTGTCATGAGTTTTACAGAGCTCTCTTTTATGCAGAAGCATAATGGACAAGACAAAGTGAAAAAAAGGGCAAAGGTTTTGTGGGTTTTTTTTTTAAATATGCAATGCTTCCAGAAAGGCACATTCCAACCCAATCCTAATATAGTGCAGGGACGGAACATGAGTGGGAAAGGATCTGATAGGGTTCCTCGGTCACTTGTGTTTCTCAAAACACCATTGTCTTATTTCTGATTCAAAGCAAGTTCTGGTGTGGCTCTGGGACAGTTAGTACACACACCCCCACCCCACACACACGCATTGACATACAAGTAAAGCAATGGGACAATAGTTCTTTTTCCTCTTACTCCTTCCTTACTCATCAGTAGCTGAAGGTAGAGAGTGTTGGTAAAACGTCATGTATCAAGAAATGAAATAAAAATGATTGAATTCGCTTTATGCAAAATTTTCGCTGTTCTGGAAAAGCTAAACAGATATGTAAGGATGAGCTACGAAATTCTCATTATGTAATTTCATGATTACACATACGAGTTAAAAGCTCTTGCTTTACAACTGGCATTGTACAACATATAGGTGAGTGGTAAAATGCATGCTGATAATTTTTAAATGACCATTTTTCCTAAATGACATTCAATAGTACATTTAAAATGCCATGACAAGTTGAGAGGAATACTGCAGAAAAAAAGTAGAAATTTTATATTTTAGTACCTCTAACAGCACCTTCTTTCTACTGTTTGAATGAGAGGTCCCACATTTCCATGCTACACTGGGCCCCTCAAATTATGTAGCCGGACCCATTGTCTATATCCCCACTGGAATGTAAGTTCCATCTGGGTGGGATCTTATCTGTTTTATCACTGTATGTTTTAAGCTTCTGTACAATGCTTAGAGCATAGTAGTCTTCCAATAAGTATTTGTTGAATAAATAAATGAGTGAATAAATTCATGTAAGCCTAAGATGCCACACCTAGTCATCTGAAGGCAGAATTAGTTAGAATGACTGGCACCTACAGCATATTTCATTCTAGAAACCAGCTTACTTATTCAACCTCACCTGCAATGGTGTCCTCATTCGTTCGTGTATTCACCACACATTTATTGAGCATGTTTCATGTGCCAGGCAAAGGCAGATAAGCCATAGTCCTCATCTTTAAGGAGATTCGTATCTAGAAACGGGGAACACAGGTACAAAGGGATAACAGCAACACAGCGTCAGAAGTAGCTTGAGAGAAGCATGTACACTGGGTGCCCTGGGAGTGCTGCTCAGTCATACCTGGGGGCTCTGGAAAGATGCTGGGAGGAAGTGACACTGGCTTCCTTGACATCAAGCCCAGGTTATGTTGCCACTGGTCTTCCTACTGCCCAGATGAAACCATAAAAGGTTTAACCTTCCTCACTCTCACAATTCTCACTGCCACCTCCAACGCTTTGCACATGTTGCATTCCAGGAAGGTCCTCTGACTTCTCTAAATTTCTTTCATCCTTCAGGGACTTTTCGGTCCAAATTGAACTCTTACTTCTGGACGACTGTAGATTAATAAGCCCTTCATCATACATTGTTTTGAATTGTGCCATCATTGCTTCATGTTTATAAATCTATCCGCTGTCTCCCGCCAAGCCCACCCATAACCACCACGCACAGAAACAAGACTGGGTTGTAGTCACCTGTGTTATACCTGTATATCATGCTGTGTGGGGGCCTGGTACATCACAGGTAAAATTACCTGAGCTATAGTGAGAGGCACATGTGGACCTCACTCCCCAAATCCTAAGCTAGAAAGCCTGTGGTCTGATGCCCAGTCCTTTAGGGAAGACTAAGTGAGGTCTTCTTCTTCTAAAGGCCCAGCCAGAGAGGATAGGACCTGAGCTAGGAGGTCCAACGACCTAACAGTGTACCTAGGAAACGTGAAAAGAGTGAATGCAGGTTCCCCGGCCCTTGTGTTCCAGCCAATGTGCTAAAATGCAATCATCTGATGCAGATGAAAAGCTGTTAATTCGCGAACCCAAAACAGTTTCCTTTCTGACTAGCCTGGGCAGATGTTCATTCTGAATTCAGCTTTTCCACAGCAATCACTATGACGGCTAAGACATCGAGTCAAGCTGGCAGCCTTGTAGCACCTGAGCTTTACCATTCACCCTCCCACTTTAAGTAAAATACTGAATTGCCAATGAGGAGCACAATTACCCTGTGCTTGTCCCCTCACTGGGTCACAGTGGGCCAGGGCTTGAGGCTTGAAGAGTGTTACCTCACACAACACAAGGTTGGATGGCTGACTGAAGGACATGAGCTGATGGAAGAAGTGACCAAAATAACACCCTTAAAAGCAGGATCCGTGGGGTCAGTGGATTCACAATGCAACTATGAGCACCAATGAGCTCACGGCTCATTCATTCAATTAAACTGGACATTTATTGAGCATCTACTATATACCTAGCCCAAACCCCTAGGGGAGTTCATAACATTTCTTCACTAGGAAAAATAAGATGAGGAGAAGTAGATTATGAGCAAGACTATAGCCTAATGGATAAGGTACAGGCTCTTGTTACAATTGTCAGATCTTCCATTCCTCAGATGCTTAGGCTTTGGCAAACTAAACCTCAGTTCCCTCATCTGTACAGTGGGAATGATAACAGTGCTTTCTTCCTTGTGTTAAGATAAAGATGACCTAATGTGTTAAATACAAAGCTCTTAGCCCAGTGGAGCCACAGGTGCTCAATATCTGTTGGGATGATGATAAGGAGGAAAATAATGATGATGATGATGATAAAAGGAGGAGGTCCTTGATCTTCTGTGGAACATGGGAGAATTATCCATTCAAATATATTCTTTTCCTAACCTTAAGTCATTTTTCTTCTATCTCAGAGTGCAAACAGGAGGGTCTTGTACTTTGTGGTCACCCAGTAAATCTTCCTTGGTGACGGAGAGGCTGAATTGATGATTTGGGGATGGGACACAAATGGTTCAGCTGACAGTAGAATCTAGAAGGCAGGATTAAAAGCCTGAGTGGGGTTCAGGGCCTGTGTATGAAGGCCGTGATCATCGTCTAGCCAGGGGTCCAGCAGAGACCTGGATGAAGAAGAGGGGAGGGTCAGAATCTGGAAAAACCCAAGTCAGATGTATCCAGACTTCAAGGCTGTGTGAAATCTCATATGTTCAATTTCCAGGGATTGAAAAGTTCAACTTTTTAATTCCACACCGCTGAGATTGATCAAGCAATGCCTCACACGGGAACTGCAAAGCTTTGGCGTCTCAGAAGCTGTGGTCCTCTGTGGCATTTGGCAGGGCTGTCATTGAGTCCTCTGGGTCAGCTCTGGCTTTAGGAGCCCCCACATGTATTCCCATAGTGATAAGGGACAATAGAGTTCTTTTCTGGAAAAGAACAAGACCCCTGAATGCTTCCAGTTTTCCAATTTCTCACAAACGTTTCCTGTTCTTTGACCAAACTACCCATTCTAACCCATTGTCTTTCTTCATTCTGCCTTGTGGAACGGGATTTCCAATTTGGTCACACACTGCGCCCTTTACTCGTCACATTGGTCTCCACGATTTACTTGCATTGAACCACATCTGCCTTTGCGAACCCTAGCAATTAAATAAAGTAAATCTTTTTTTTTTTTAATTTGATTGCTTTGTCCTTTATTACTGCTTTGCCTTTGTTGTTACTGTACAGTCAGGAAACTTGGATATGATACATTGGCTGTCAGCATCCAAAAGTAATAAAAAGCTCTCCCAAATCTCTTTCCGGCTCTTCATCATCAACCATCTCTTCCTACCTTGAAATCTTTGGTTTTATTGCTCCCTGTTGTTTCCTGCCCTTAAGCCAATCCACATTCCGCTGGTGCCAGTTTTCCTCTTGCCCCTCAGACGTGACCTTCGCGGCCATTGTCATCTCAGGCCCTGATATGTGAGTCACAAGGTTATTGCTTTACTGAGCTCCTGTCTGCTTTCCGGCAGAGATCGTCAATGAGCTACAATATTTTGCTTGCAATTTCCCATGTCCCTGCCAGCCTTTATCTCCATGGCCAAGCCCAGGCAATAACTACTTTGTCTTCTTTATCTAGATCCAGAGCTATCTGTCTTCCGACGTGAACACTCCTGCACATGTTATCTGAGTCCTCTATCTCTTCATTTCTTATAATTGCTTTGGTTTATGTTCACCGCTTTGTCTCAAGTTCAGCTTCTCCCCAGTATAATGTTTTGGTTTTGTCTTTGTACACTTTAAAGTCTGATGACTCAGGAGAGAACTATTTGGCTTTTTACTTATCAATGGAGATGACGAGAAATGATGGAGAAATTCCATAGCTTACCTTCGCTCACCCCTCCTCACTGATTTGATTTTCAGAAGCCATGCTTGATCCTTTTGTTTTTATACACCTGAAATCTGCAAGAGTTCCAACCTGCCTTTTTCTATGTACTTCTTTCAACCTGAAGCCATCTCCTGGGTCTTGAGAGCTAACTACCAGACAATATCTGTGTAGTAATTGTATCGCATCAGAACTCAAAGTTCCAATTCTATCTTCCTGTCCCCATGAAGGTGTTCTGACACAAATGGGAACTTTCCACTTTTCTAAATCCAACTGAGGTAATGGCAAATTTTGGCAGCCCCCAAATGTGCGCTCTCCTTCCTGAATCTCTGTGTGCTGGGGGGTCGGGGGGCAGGGGGAGGTAAGCTGTGTACCATGACTTTGAAGAGCAATATTATGGTCGCATGGTCAAACGTAGTTCACAGAGAGCTCATTCTCAGTGTGAAGAGTTTATTTCCAGGACTCCCTGGAAGTTATTTCACTCTCGGTTTCAGCCTCCTTGTCTTATTTGGTGGTGTGACCCTGGTGTGCAGGAGGTGATTCATGGGGTTAAAATTAAACCAGGAAGTGAGCTTCAGGGTTAGGGGCTTTGAAAACCTCAAGCATAGTGGCAACCTCAAAAGTTCCACAGACTTCATTTTTCATTTGCATGGAAAAGAGGTTCACCCTGCAGGTTTTCTCTCCCCCCCCCCCCCCCCCCCCGAAATCAAAAGTAGTGTTATCAATTCTGGTGTCTCCAAACCAAAAAAAAAAAAAAAAAGGTAGGAAGGAAAGGAGAAAGGGCAAAAAAGAAAGGAAGAAAGGAAGGTAGGAAGAAGAAAAAAAGGAAAGGAACCAACTTCCCACATTGCAGGCCCCTTTGTAGGCAATGCAGGTTGATGTACAGTTCTTTTGAAGCTGGTCTTTGTTGTTGTTTTTTTTTCCTCAATCCCTTGAATTTCTTCCACTGTTTCTCTCATCTAAGAAAAGCTGGAGGGACGGGTATATTTGGTGAGATTCTTCTGCCCTAATGAAGCGTACCTTCAAATGATTAGATGAGGCTAATTAATACACATAGAGTCTGGTCTTAAAATTATAAAGTCATATAAAGTAAGTCTAGGTCCACCGTTTACTAGCTGTGCAATTTGGAGCAAGTCTGATTCTCAGTTTCTCATCCCTGAAATGGGAATAATAATAGTACCAACTTGGTAAGGTTTTGTAAGATTTAAATTAAATAATCTACATTTCTTGGTACATAGTAAGTTCTTAGAAAATGCTATCTATTGCTATAACTATACTACAACATTATTAGAAAATAAAGGAGAGAAAAATAATCCTAACAGAATAGAACAATTAGTCAGTGTTTTGCCACATTTCCTGCTGTGCATCTTTCCTATGCTCCTCTCTTTTCTATACATATAATTATAATCATACAGTTTGGTATCCTATGTTTTTCCATTTAACATTGAATGATACGAGTTTTCCACGTTGCTACATAGACTTCGTAACATATGGCTGGATTGTGGGACACAAACTGACTAAACACAAACCATTTTAACCTAACAATGCTTCCGCATCAGACCAGGAGGCAAAGGCACCTCTCAGACCCCACCGGTGGGCAGCTCTGCAGCTCAGCCCCATCTCCTCCCAGAAGAGCAGCCCTGACCTTCCCACCTGTCCATCCACTCTAACATGTAAAGAGTAGGCACTGTGTTACGTTCTAAGTATGGAGAAGAAGAAAAAAGATTCCTGCCCTGTCCTCAGTGAGCACATAGTCTCCTTCACAAGAAAACAAAAGATGAACTACAGGAGGTTTGGCACTCTACCAGAGATGCTCACAGGAGGTGGTGAGCACACAGAGGCTCACCTAGTTTAGAGAGGGGAGACTGGGGCAAATGTCCTGGAGCAACGACAATTGACTTCTTACTGTTCATCTCTTGAGTACGTTAATCCCCTCCTTGCCATCTTTTTACCACTTTTTCACTGCCCTTCACTCCACTCCATCCCTTTGACACTCTAGCCCTGCTGTCCACATGCTTTCTCTGACTCTGATTTCTGTTACTGTCTCTCAGTTATTCCCTCCTCTTAGTTGGCCAGGTCCTATCAAGTGCAGACTTGCAGAAGATCAGTGAGCAGCCAGTTCAGTTCATTCAACTAATGTTTTCTGAGTTCTTCTAGAGACAAGACTCTATACAAAAAGCTCACAGGTGTGGAGGGATACAGGGATCATGAGATGAAATGGTTTCCTGCATGGGAGAGTCATTTGCTCTTTGGGGGTTGGGGGGGTGAGGGTGAAAGGTGCATAGACACAAGTGAAAATTGTAATAGCCAGACAGACTGTGCCCATACTTTGGTAGAGATTTAAACAAGAGGCAATGAAAACACAAAACAGAAACTAATTAATAAGCCTGGTTGGGGTGGGATAGGTAGAGAGTAATTAAGCTTACATAAGAGGAGAGATAAAAAAGTGTTATTTATCTGGGTCTTGGGGAATGAGTAGGATTTTGAAAAATGAGGCAATTATAAACTCAAGGAAAATCATAATGGTGTCCAACAACGGAAATGTTACTTTAGCATACTACTTGATTCTGTGAAGTTTTGCAAATACTGATTGATTATTGAAATTACTAAAAAAAAAAATAGAGATAGGAGATTCAGAGGAAGGGAGTAGGGATGTAAAAATGTAAAATTCTCAAGGGACAGAAGACTTAATATTTCTAAGGTGTCAATTCTTCCCAAATTGATGTACAGATTCAAATAGTACTTCCAATCAAAACACAGTAGGATTTTCTGTAGAAATTGACATTCTGATTTTAATGGAAATGCAAAGGACCTAGAAGAGCCAAAACAATTTTGAAAAAAAAAAAAAAAGGACAGAGTTAGAGGACTAATACTACCTGATTTTAAGACTTATTATAATGCTACAGTAATCAAATCAGTTTGTAATTGAAGGTGAATGAATATATCAATAGGACAGAATACACAGTCCAGAAATAGATCCACACATGCAGGAGCAACAAATTTTCAAAAAAGATGCCAAGGCAATTCAGTAGAAAGGGTAGTCTGTTCAACAAACAGGGCTGAACAATTGGATAACCATATGCAAAAAAAATAATAACTTTGGTCCATACCTCACACCATATACAAAAACCAATTCAAAATGGATCACAGATATAAATGAAAAAGCTAACATTATGAAAATTATAGTAGAAAACATAGGAGAAAAACTCTATGGACTTAGGTTAGGCAAATATTTCTTAGCTACAATACTAAAAGTACAACTGGATAAATTGAACTTCATCAAATTTTAAAACTTTTGCTTTCTAAACACACTATTAAGAGATTAAAAAGAAAAACACATAGAAAATCTTTGCCAACAATGTATCTGATAAAGGGCTTGTATCTGGACATATGAAGAACTCTGCAAATGCAATAGTAAGGAAAAAAAAAACCCAATATTTAAAATGGGCAAAATATTTGAACAGACATTTCACCAACAAAGATGTAAAAATGGCAAATAAGCACATAAAAAAGATATTCAACATCATTTTCCACTAGAAAAATACAAATTAAAATAAGGTACTCTACTATATTAGAATGGCCAAAATATTGAAAACTGACCATATCAAGTATTGACCAAGATGTGGAGGAACTAGAACTCTGACATTGCTGGTAAAAATACAAAACGGTGGAACCACTTTTGAAAGCAGTTTGTCAGTTTCTTAAAAAGTTAAACATACACCTACCGTATGATTCAGCAATTCCACTTCTAGGTATTTACTCATTGTCCAGGAATATTCGTCGCAGCTTTGTTTCTAATAGCAAAAACTGGAAACAGCCCAAATGTCCATTCACAGGTGAATGGGTAAACAAACTGTGGTATATCCATACAGTGGGACACTACACAAAAACGAAAAGAAATGAATGTTGATACGTGCAACAACATGGATAAATCTAAAAGTCACCATGTTGAGTAAAATTAGCCAGGCAAAAAAGAGTACATGTCATGTAATTCCATTGTATAAAACTCTAGAAACTGCAAACTAATCAATAGTGACAAAGAGCAAATTGGTGGTTGCTTGGCAATAGCGGGATTGAAGGTGGGGATTGGGATGGCAGGGAAGGTGTGGGAGGGGAGAGATGACCAACGGGCGTGAGGAAAATTTAGGGGTGATGAATATATTTATGATTTTGATTGTGATAGTTTCATGGGTGGTATCTATGTCAAAATGTATCAAATTGTACACTTCGAATACGTGCAGTTTTGTGTATGTTCATCATACCTCCATAAAACTGTTTACAAATTGCTTTAAAAATCCTCACCTACATGGGGTGGCCGGTTAGCTCAGTTGGTTAGAGCGTGGTGCTGGTAGCATCAAGGTTGCTGGTTAGATGTCCACATGGGCCAGTGTGAGCTGCACCCTCTTTTAAAAAAAAATCCTCATCTACATAAAAAGTTTAAAAGTTTAAAATTGAAGGGTCAAGACATAACAATATAAGTATAATATTTAGAAATATGGAGATAAGTGGCAGAAGAACTGCCAAAAAAAGACAAAGTGTTGGGAGTAGTTGCCTTAGTAGAACTTAGGCAGGGGTGGCAGGGAATTGGTGGGGACTAGAAACAAGTAGCTGATGTTTTCCATTATGGGCTTTTTGGTTCTAGTTGGTTTTTAAACAATGTGCAGGTATTACTTGGCTTTGATAAATATTAGAAGAGAACATTTTAAACAAGAAAATATATAGCTGTGTTATGCAATTTACTCTGGGTAGCACTTTGGTGAATGGATCGTGAAGAATGGCATCAGGAAACAAGGGAGCTCAGTTCAGAGGCGTCTGTGAGAAGCATGAAACTAGAGGGTAACCTCTCCAGGTCTGATGTGTGACACCAGGGGTACCTCCTGTCTTCTCTCTCAGTCTGAGTCCTGTCACTCTCCCTGCCCAGCCCCCATGCCCTCCCATCTACCAGCCGTCATGCTCCCCATTCTGAGGCATAGTGTTTGTAGGGATAAGGAGGTGACCCAAGGTGTGCACATGTGGGCACTCGACAGAGGAGCATTGTAAGATTGGGAGACCAGATCCCAAGGCACAGGGGAGGGGCTTCCTGGGATGCTGTTAGCTAGTGGCCTCGCTGCCAGAACCTGTAACCAAGCCTAGGTTCACTTTTTACACAAACACGTGTTACATGCCTGCTACCTTACCCACTTCAGTGAAGGCCAGTGCCTATAGTCAAATTTCAGGATGCTGATGCTGGAAGCTGACGCCTTCTGGTCATTTTCATAGAGTTTTTGCCAGTTACCCATAGTCTCTCTTAATCAAATTCTTCCCTTCTTTCGAATTCCTACATTCCTTTCTTGCCTGTGCTGTTGACATTGGCTGTGGCGATGGAATTTTCCAGTTCCATAGAAACTGTAGCAGTTTTAAGGCTGCTCAGTAAACTCTGTTTCTATTATAGCTTTAGCCCTGGAGCTCTTGATGAAACAAACATGTTATAGGACGTTGGGTTTCTCTCTGAACAGACACCACTGGTCAAAGTCCAGATTACCAACCACCACATCCATTAGCTAGAAAAGCCTTCCACTGCCAATTGATGTGGGTTGTTCTGTCTTATGCTGCTCGTTTTGTAAATAACTGTAAGCAACTAATGACAACAAAAGTGGACACTTGGGGGTGGGGATAAATAATAGTGCAAGATGACCATTTAAGGCAGCGAGATTTTGTCAAGTGAACAAAGCAGGTTACAAATCACTAAGTACAAGATGAGCCCATTTTTCTCAACATGTATGCATGTCTGCGTGCACATATGTGTGCACACAGACACAAAAGGAGGAATATTAAACAGTGATTCTCTAAGACTGAGGGATTTATGAAAGATTTATACTTTCTTAGTTTTCGCTTGCCTGCTTTTTCTAAACTTTTTCACATGAACATGTGTTATTTTGTAACAATAAGAAAAACAAGTTATTTAAAAACATAAATAAAAACAGCAAGATCCCAAGCAAACACCATATGGTTTTGAATTCCAAATACCCTTACGTGAAGAGCCAAGGACTGGCCTGGCCTGGCTGGTAGGGGGCCCAAAGAGCTGTGGGTGGTAAAGAGGGAACTTCTCCCAGGTGGCCACAGGGGACATCCAAACTGAGGAACCAGCAGTTTCCTGCCCCTTTCAGGAAACCAAGTCCGTGGCCATCAGTTGACAAAACAAGAGGCAGAGACGTATATTAAAGCTGCATTCAGAGCCAGAAATGCAGGCACATTCATCCCTTTATCCGTTGGGCACCCAGTGAGGGCCAGCACTGTGATGAGACCCGGGGAGTTGGGAGCAAGGGCAGTCGTGGTGGTCCCAGGCACGTCCTACTGTTCAAACTTTGCCAGCAGTCCTAGGGTGTAGGTCAGCCTGCCTGGCTTCAAGGTTCCCAACAAGAAGAGTCATGCTGGGCTCAAACTTGCGGGAATTGGAACCGAGCTTCTGCAGCCAGGGATCCACTCCATCCAGCCCACACAGCGATTTCTGCACTGATGCTCCTGTGTCCAGGTTTGTAAGAAAAAGCAGTTGGCTAGGATGACTGTTATTTTTATTTCTAGAAATTTCTTAAAGCTATTATATAAGGTACAAGTATACAAAGCACTTTGTACTATCTTCACAATAAAGCAGCTACTGTTATCACAAGAGAGTAAGTTGAGGCTTAGAGAAAAGAATTGTCCATATTTACATAGCGGTTGGGTCAGGCCTGGTCAACCCCTCAGGTCCAATGCTATCTACCTGGAGACAGCATCAGATCCCACAGGTTAGAGACTCAATCTCATTAAACTGCCCCCCCCCCCCCATTTCAGGTGCTGATGGTCAATCGCAAGTCCAGATTTTTACCTGTGCTTTTGACCAACTGGCTAGAAATCGGAGGTTCCCACGACCCCTCCTTGGATTTGATTAATTTGCTGGAGCGGTTCACAGAACTCAGAGAAACATTTTACTTACTAGATGACTATTTATTATAAAAGGATAAAACTCTGGAACAGCCAGATGGAAGGGATTCATAGGGCAAAGTGTGTAGGAAGAAGGGACTCTGAGCTTCCATGATCTTTGGTTGTGCTACTCTCCCCACATCTCCACACATTCATCAACCCCAAACCTCTTTGAACCCTGTCCTTTTGGGTCTTTGTATGGCTTCATTACATAGGAATAATTGAGTCAATCATTGGCCTTTGGTGATTGAACTCAATCTTCAGCTCCTTTTTCCTCCCCAGAGGTGGAGGGATAGGACTGAACATTTCAGCCTTCTAATCACAAGGTTGGTTTCCCTGGCAACCAGCCCCCATCCTCAGGTTACCCATGGGCTTTCCAAAAAACCCACCTCATTAACATAACAAAAGATGCCTTTATCACTCTCATCAGGGAATTTTAAGGGTTTCAGGAGCTCTACCAGGAACTGGGAAGAAAACTGAAGATGTATTTCTTATTATAAATCACAATATCACACCTGGGAACGTGGTTTTCTGGCCTTCAGTCCAATATTCTTCCTCTATACTATCTCATCCTTATTTGTTCATTCAGCCATTTATTTGTTCAATAAACAGTGAGTACCTACTACATGTGAGGCACCATGCGAAGTATTGGAGATTCAGATACAAAGTCATTTACTCTTTCAGCTCTCCTGCTTTGGGCTTATCACTGTGCTATTGCAGGTATGTTCAGGTAGTCAAGTACAGGCCCCAATAATTACACTCCAGTCTCTGACCTGGATCGATGATTCTCAATCTTGAATGCACTTAGAATTACCTGAGGAGCTTTTAAAAATATCAGTGCTTGTGCCCCATCCTAAACCAATACAACTATGGTCTCTGCCATTTTAAAAGCTCCCCAGATAATTCTAATGTATAGCCAAAGTTTAGAACTGCAGTTCTTGAGAGTAAGCACAAGGCGTAACCCTTTCAGCTACCTTATAGGAAACAAGAAGGTGCAAGGATCTGGGGAACCACCTAATTCTAAAAGAACTGTGCTGATCTTGAACTACCTGAGCTCAGAGGCCCCTCTTCTGCTATCAGATGCTCTCTGTGGGATGGGCGTTGAGTTGAGTGTGGTGCTGACAGCTTTGAAATAGGATGGTCCAGGAAAGCCAGTGCTGTGGACAGCAGCCAGAGGCCCCATCCATGCCTCAGCCTCACGCGTGGGAGAACTTGCTTTAAGGGTAAGGGCTTCCTTCCCTCGGCTCCTCATCACCATGACTATTTTCTGAGTTTTTATGTGCAAGTGGAGGTACAAGGGTAGAAGAGGGAACTAAGAAGAATTAAATGGGGCTTAAAGAGTATCGTCGTAGCCAAGTTCCTGCTTTAACTAGCCTGGACATTGAATCCCAGAGAAGGAAAATGACTTGAAACAATTAGAGAACAATGCAAAACAGGTCATGATTCAGTGCCCAAACACGGCTGCAGACCCAAACTGCCTACGCTTAGTACTGTTGAGGACTAATGGTTCGCCATGGGTCACAGAGTACTAGCACTTTCTTTCTAGGTTGATTGACATTCACATTTTCTTCTCCCCAGAGGCATTTCGCTGGAGCAAATTCATAAGCCAAATTAGATAAAGGTGGACAGGAGAGGAAGAAAGGAAGAGAAAGCAACTTCCATCTGTTAAGCATTTACTGTATGTGCTAGCGCCTCACAACAGCTCCACAAGGCGGAAACTATTGATTACTCTCATTTTACAGATGCGAAAACTGAGGCTCAGTGGTTAATTTGCTTCAAATCACAGAAGTTGATAAGTAGCAGTGGACCTCAATTTGATCTATCTCTCTCTGCTATATTTACCATTTATGAAACCATGACTATAAATCTTAAATTTACTTTATACTGTAGCTTGCCTGTAAGTCTGTGAACTGGACAGTATCTTATGGTGACAAACTGAGGATTGTGGCATCTGCTACTCTTTCCCGTCTTTTCTTTCTCATCATACTTTTGATTTATTTATTCCTATTTCCCTAATTTGATCGATGTGTCCAACATAAGGTGAATATAATCATCTTACTTGTGTGGCTTGGAGTGGAAAAGGTAGATAAACAAATTGAGATACAGAAAATGAGTCCACAGTAAACTCCACAACCTGAATCAGAAGGCTAAGACCACCTAGGGCGGGGCAGCCGCAGTAGGCAGCATCCCAAGAAGAACGGCAGGGGAAAAGGAAATGTGGACCCTTTTCTCAAGACGTTTTCAATTTATTTAGGGGCAGAAGGTACTGTTTTCTAAATACACCAACACATACATGATGGCTACATGGGTACAGTTTCTTGTTTTGAGGAATCCCTGGAAACAGGTTTGGGCTTCTTGCCCAGCGAGGAGTATCATTCTATTTCACCACTGTGAACCAAATATGGTACATCGGGCAAAAGGGCTTTGTGACCTTGAGTACAACAATCGTTGTTCCTGACATTGTTCGTGACAACGCAGAAGCTTCCCCACGCTTGCCTCCTCTTCTTTGTTCATGGGCATCATTACCCGGCAACAACATGAACCAGCCTAGATTTCTGAGAAACTTGATCCTGTGTGTTGGTTTGCATTTTAGAGTCTGGGATAATTATGGCTGAGAATCCCTAAAGACAAGGCCAGTTTACTAACCTGTTGACTCCACTGAGCATTTTTCTCAGATACCTTTCTCTCTCTGGTGAAGAAAAGGGTGACGATTTTCAAGTTCCATAAAACAGAATGTGCTCTGGGATACTCAGCACCCTTGGATAGTTAGTAAGCCTAAAAGGCGAAAGGGAAGGAAATGGCCATCTATTGAGGATCTTACTGTGTACTCCCAGCCCTAAGGAGCGAGTATTATCATCCCAAATATAGAGAAGAGAGGATAAAGGAAAAGACACCCTATCACAGGCACAGGTTTCAGTCTCAGATGAACTGACCCAGGTGTGCATCTGGGCTCCATCACTACCTGATTCTGTAAACTTGGCCAAAGTCTATCAACCTCAGGATTTCTTTCTCATTTAATTTTTTAACAACTTATTGAGGTACAGACATACAGTATACTTTACATATTTATGTAAAGTATGCTCTTTGATAAGTTTTGATATACGTGTCTATCCATGAAACCATCACCCAATCAGGATAATCACAACTATCAGCCCCCCAGTTTTCTACTGCTCCTTTGCAGGCCCTCCCTTCTACTCTTCCCCTTTGTCCCCAGCAACCACTGAGCCTCTTTCTGCCTGAGTGTGTTAGAGAGAAATGGGCCCCCCAAAGATGTCCATGTCCCAATCCCCCAAACCTGTGAATATGTTACCTTATGAGACAAATGGACTTTGCAGATGAGGTTTTCCTGGGCCCCATGTAGTCATAAGGGTCCCTCTATGCCAAGGAGGGAGGGAGGCAAGTGGGTCAGAGTCAAAGAAGGAGGTGTGATGATGGAAGAAGGGGTTGTAGTCAGTGAGCGATTTGAAGAGGATACACTGCTGGCTTTGAAGATGGAGGAAGGAGCCATAAGCCAAAGAATTCAGATGGTCTTTAGAAATTGGAAGAGGCGAGGGAATGACTATCGCCTAGAACTTCCAGAGGAATGCAGCCCTTGGAGCATGCAGGCATCTGACACCACAATTTTAGCTCCGTGGAACCCAGTGTGATAGGCTGAATAATGGTCCTCAAAAATACCCAGGTGCTCATTCCTGTAAATTATGAATATTACCTTATATGGCAAAAGGGACTTTGCAATTACAATTAAATTAAAAATTTTGAGATGGGAAGATGATTGTAGATTATTTGGGTGGGTCTTAAATGTAACCACAAGTGTCCTTATAAGAGGGGGGCAGAAGGAGATTTTACTATGGAAAAGAAGGTGATGAGATGTTGGAAGCAGAGATCACAGTGATGTATTTAAAGACAGAGGAAGTGGCCACACACCAAATAATACAGATGGCCACTAGAAGGAAAAAGGACAAAGAAATGGATTCTCCCCTCAGAGCCTCCAGAAGGGACCAGTGCTGCCTACACCTTGACTTTAGCCCAGGATAACTGACTTTCTGACCTCTAGACCTGTAAAATAACGAATTTGCATTGTGTTAAGCCACTAAGTTTATGGTAATTTGTTACAGCTACAGTAGGAAACTAATACACTGAGCCTCAGTTTTACATCTGTAAAATTAGAATAATATATCATTTCTGCGGTTATAGTCAAATTAAATAACTTAGTTTGTGGCAGATGGGAGTTCTTTTCCTATAATTCCCCTTGTTCCTTCCTCCTCAACCCTGAAGCATGTCGTCTTTGACATAAGTCATACTATCAGAGGTGGCCAGTATTAACAGGGCAAAATTTGTTTGTCCTGTAGGAGCTCTCGTGGGAAGACCATGGGACATATGAGCTTATTCTGGGCAGGGACAGTAAGCCCTGACCAATTGTAGTCTAGGACCAATAACCTCACAGAGTGGGTCCCTGGGTAGAGAGGGTAAATAGGCAGAAAACCACCAAGGGAAGTAGATTATGGAGAAGGGTTTTGTTTTGCAGTGTAGGTCTTATTATTATTCAGGTAAGGTGAGGTCAACAGATCAGAAGGCTGACATTGAAAAGACAGCTTGTTATAGTTTCCAAGGTAAGGGTCACACCACACCACAGGGGGCCACGTGGGAAAGCACTAGAGTCAGTTAGGAGGCAGAATAGTAGGAAGAAAACCTAGGCAAAAGCCTTTATTGTGTTTTCCATGGAAAGGAACAGGCGAGGCAAAGTAAGTAGGTTTAGAATCGGTGAGTTTGGATAACTTCAGCAGGCTGTGGGGTATAGTGACTGCCATGAGTTGTCCGGTACCTGGCCTTGGGGTGATTAGAGCAGGGAAAATTGGCCTGGAGTATAAGAGCCAGATATTGAAGTGGTGTGTGTGTGTGTTGAGCTCTGGATGGGCTAGTTTGCATAAGAAAGGCACATTTCCTAGGCAAACTATTTGTCCCAGGTGCCACAGCATCAAGAATACAGAAAATAAGAAAATACAGTTAATATACTTTTTGGGATGGCCATCCCAGACAGATTATGTGGACATCAGGAGTGATTCAGTGGTGGTCATAAACAGATGTTGACGAAATTGAAATTGAGCCTTAAAGTTCATTACTGTTTAGAAAAACAACAGGGAAGAGGTAACAGACATTTCTTATTGGAAGACAGCATAAATAACTTCTCCATGGCACAACGAGGCAGAGCCTTCACCGGCAGCATAGCACGTGACAGACACGGTTGGTTACTCAATTTCTATTCCCATCTCCCCTTTCTTTTGCCACCTCACCCTATAGAGTCTAGAAAGTCAGATGCTTGCTTTCCCACCCTCCTTACAGATAAAGGTGGCCATATGACTAAGTTCTAGCCAATGGGACAATTGTTGGGGAGTTTCTTGGAAGGATTTTTCTTCCTGGATAAAACAAGGAGAATACCTTTGCCTCTGTTTACTGTTTCCTACCTTCTGATACGATTGTGATACCAGGAGATGTGTGAGCCATCTTGTGACTATGAGACAACAAGCATGAAAATTAAAAATCCATATGCTAAGGAAGGCAGAGTAGAAGAATGGAAAGAACCGGGTCCTTGCTGCCACCCGTGAGTTATAGAACCAATTCCGAAACTGCCTGTCTCTATATTTTGAGTTAATAATAATAAGTATCCTTTTGCTTTAAGCCACTGTCAATTGAGTTTGCTGTTACTTCTAGCTGAAAGCATTCTGTACTGATACAGAAGGCTGGTGTTAAATAGTTGTAGGAGACATGTCCATGTTTCTGTTGGATGATTGGCTCATCACCAGGCTTCTGAACTTACTTTCTGGCATTTTCACCTTTTTTAGCCTAAGTGAAATTTGGGTCCATCAATGTATCAGTCAGAATTTTGGCAAGAAACAAATGGAACATTCAGAAGTGACGACTGAAGAGCGTTAAAGGGATTATTAAAAAGGTAGAGTCAGAGTTAAGGGAAATGAGCCCAGGCTGATGAAGCACCTCGAGGCTAGATATAATAAATTCGGTTTGTCTGCCCTGCCTGAAGGGAGAAGGGGAAGGAGTGGGTCCCAGAACTCAGTGAGCGCTGAGCAGTAGGAGAGGAGCTGTGGCCTTAGGTGGGATAGAAAGCCACTGCTAGCTCCCAGCTGCACAGGGAGGGAGCCAGGGGAACGGATTTCTTTCTCAACCCACCCTGCAGACTTTTGCCAGTGCCTCCCACTGTCTGACCTCTGCCAGAGACAAAGGGCCAGTTTGTCGCATTATCTAAGCCAGTCATTCCAGCACCAAGACTCCTGAACTACCCAACACACAAGACTGCCTTCTCAGGAAATCAAAACCTTTTATTACAAATGCCTTTTGAATTCCAGAATCTCTCTGGGTAACTGAGAGTATTCTAAGTCTCAGTAGCAGGGATGTTTGCAAACAGGGAAGCTGGGTCTGTAAGAAGTGGGAGGCTTGGGCCTCCAGTTAGGTGTCCATGGCCGCTGCCAACATTGGGCGGCATGTTCCTTTACGCATTACCACCGACGAGAGTGGCTCCACTTTTATTGGCAGCAGTTTCCTTGGCTCTTTTTTGAGGTCTGTTATGGAGTACATATTTTACCTTATTATTATCACATTTTGAAGAGGAGGAAGCAATGACGTGGGCATAGAGAGTACCCCAATGATAATAAAAGTACAGTAAGAAGGACGTGGGGTTTCCTGTTTGTCACAGTGTCTCCCTGAGCATTGCAGAGCGTGCCCTATTAAATGTGACTATTAAATCAGTGGCTTATGAGGTGGAACAATTCATCAGCCATGATACTCTGTTGTAAGAGTTGGGGAGGTTTGGAAACCTGTGGGAAATTACCCTTCTACGCAGCAGAGTAGGTTAACACCGTCTCTTCAGCTCATGGTCATGTCAAAGAAGCCTTTAATTTTTCACCTCCTCCAAATTAAAATGGTAATATATACACCTGGCTAAAATTCAGGTAGTACAAAAGGAAATACATTAACGTGGAAGTTTACTGGTGTCCAATTTCTCTTCCCAGGGAGCCAGGAGATGTGAGCTGGGCAAATCAACGTAAAGTGTGAGGGTGTATGGGGGGAAAGGGGGCCTAGAGGGGGCAAAGAGATTAATCAGAATTAGATTCCACCACTGGTCTATGTTGACTTAAGTTTGTCACATTATCTAAGCCAGTCATTCCAGCACCAAGACTCCTGAACTACCCAACACACAAGACTGCCTTCTCAGGAAATCAAAACCTTTTATTACAAATGCCTTTTGAATTCCAGAATCTCTCTGGGTAACTGAGAGTATTCTAAGTCTCAGTCGCAGGGATGTTTGCAAACAGGGAAACTGGGTCTGTAAGAAGTGGGAGGCTTGGGCCTCCAGTTAGGTGTCCATGGCCGCTGCCAACATTGGGCTGCATGTTCCTTTACGCATTACCACTGAAGAAATGCACGTAATCTGGATGCCTTGATGAAACACATAATTCCAAAGAATGGATAAAACCCACAAAAATTCGGAAGTCTGTTATGTTGATGCAAACTTTAATTAAGTTATTATATTTAATTTTTGACATAATTTTAGGCTTGCAAAGGTGCAGAAAGAGAACTGAGATGCAAAAAGAGAACTGTGATTTTCCATACCCTCTTTACCCAGCTTGCCCTTATGTTAACATCTTATATAAGCATAGAGCATATATCAAAACAAATGGAATAACTTGGGTATGATACTACTATTGTCTAAAGCACAGACCTTATTTGGATGAAGTGGTCTAGGGCATGTCAAGACATTTCCTCCAAAGTAAAGGACACCTTTTTGTACCTTGTATCTTCCCACTAAGAAAGAAGCATAACACTTTGTAGATCTCTTCAGGTTGATGTGGAAGGTGGCTAGTTTTAAGCAGGGCTCAGATCAAGAAAGGACTCAGCAGCATCTCCAACCTGCAGTATAAGCAGCCCTGCTACCTCAGTCATACCACCTGACACATCTCATGAAACTAGAGGTGTCTGATAGAGCAAAGGCCACATGGAGCCTCTGGCACGTCCCCAAAGAAGAGTTCCAGTGCAGCCCTGTAGGGTTCTGGAGCATGGCCATTCCAACTGTGGGAGAGAATCGTACACATTTGAAAAGCATCTCCTGGGAGGGTGGCACACTTGGAGGGGGCATGGAAGCTCCCGTCTCCTCCCAGCCCCCCATATCTTGCTCTACGCATCTCTTCCATTTGGTTGTTCCTCAGTTGTATCCTTTATAATACGAGTAAATGTAAGTGAATTGTTTTCCTGAGTTCAGTGAATTGTTCTAGGAAGTTAGAATCCGAGCAGGGCATCAAGAGAATACCCAATTTGTAGCCGGTTATTTAGAAATACTTGGAAGCCTGTACTTTCTATTGGTGTCCAAAGTGGGGGGCAGTCTTGTGGGACTGAGCCCTTAACCTGTGGGGACTGCATTATCAGAGAATAGTTAGTGGCAGAATTGAATTACATTGTAGGGCACCCAGTTGGTATCCATAGGGAATTGGAGAATTGCTTGGTGTGGAAAACCCACACATACGATGAGTGTCAGAAGAATTTGGGGTAAAAAAGAGCTAATACCCTGGACTCCTTAATCCTTTCCTTCCTGTCTCACCACTTAACTCCCAAGAAAGGTCAAAGGCTAAAAGGTGAAATAAAGAAGAAGCCAGGATGATTCATTTAAGTCAGTTAACCTTTATTCAACACCTGCTATATTCAAATGTACAAAGTTCTCTCTCAGTTGGCATGGTCTGTTCTGGGAGTTACAGAGATGCAGAGATAAACTATTACATAATCCCTGATTTCAAAACCCATCTCCAGTGCCCTCAGGGTTTTCCCACTGGTCTCTCACACCTTAAGAAACTAAAAAACTTGTAGGAGGTGGGCGTAGGGAGGGCGTGGGTGGGTGGGGGGGGACGGGGGAGGGGAGAAGTTGGATTCAGAGACCTTTATTCTTGCAGTACCAGTTTAAAGATAAAAATGTGGCCTAAGGTCACAGATGTAATTGGCTTTTGTATCTGAGGTTCCATCTGCCACAGTTTATCTTTACTTTCTAATGCAATTTCGGCACATCTTAAATATTGAAATCGGAGAGGTTGTGAAGCTGACTTAGGAGGAGAGCACAGGCACCGGATTCACAGAGAATTTGGGGGTATGATTTAGCGATATTGAAGCTATGCATCCCTAACCTACATATTCACTATTATACCATAAATTTTGTGAGGACAGGAAACTTGTACTTAAAAACAAGTCACCCCGCTCTGTGCCTTGTTGAATAAACGAATAAAATACATAAATATATGTGAATGACTGAATGGCTACGCGTGTGGTTGTTTTATTATTTTTAAGATTTGAATTCAGTGAATGTTTAAGGGCAGCAGGAGGAAGGCATGGGGTAGGGAATGAAGAGAGGTGTAACGAGTCCCCACGATTAGGAGCTTTAAAGCTGCAGATTAGGGATGACACTGTCCCCGAGTCAGGGCAGGGGAAACGCTGCGCGTGCGGGGAGAGCTCGGCGCAGCGTGTTAGGAGTCTGGATCTAGAACGAGTTCTCCCTCTGATTTTGACCCGTGCCTTCGCGCTGGTAAATTAGGCTTGTACATTTCCTCCCCAGATTTGTTTTCCACTCTGAAACTCTAGCCAGTTGGTCGGGCCATCGGTTCTTTGCGACAAGGCACATCTTAAATCTTGAAATTGGAGAGGTCGTGACGCTGAAATAGGAGGTTGTGAGACTTCCTATTTCTACTGTTTTTCGCCCCGACATACGTCGCTCTTGGGGTCCCTCCTCGCCCAGAGGCTAGGCGAGGAAACCAGCACGTCCCCTTTAAGGGAGCCCTCGAAGACTGACGCCTCAGGTGTCCCTCGCCGGGGTGCAGGGGCGGGGCGCCGGGGACCCGGGCTTCGCACGCAGCTGGGGACGCCGTTGCGTCACTGCGCTCGCAGCCAATCAGAATAAAGCTTGTCGGAACGCATTACTAGGGCGACGGGCCGGACGCCTCCCCGCTTCGGGATGAATTAGCGGCGGGTTCTTCTCGGAGGTTGTGACCCCCACGGATTCCCCAGCTCGCGCACGCGCACGCGCACCCGTAAGGTGTCGCGTGTCGTTCCTGCTGGTCACAGGTGGGAGACTGGAACTGGCAGGTGGGGGTTACGGCGCGGGGAAAATGGCGGCGGCCGCTGGGGGATCCCCGAGGTGGTGGAGGGGGAGCGGCCCTATGGGCTCTTCCCTCTGATCCTCAGGCCTCTCGAGCTGCGGCCGGGGTAACGGTCACGTGACCCGGAATTGGGGCCCCGACGCAGGTGGCGGCGTCGCCGGCTCAGGTAAGAGGAGTCGCAGGGAAGCGACTCCCGGATGCAGGCGGAGGCGTCGGGGGCTGCGAGGCCGCGCGGGCCGGGTCGGCGACGGCGAGGTGGGCGCGGGATACGGAGGGCCAGGTGTCCCGTCGCTGTTTACAAATGAGCATCGGCACCTTCCTGCTCCAGACCTGGGCACCGCCCTGAACACAGTCTGAACTGTGCCGCTGTTAAATCAGGTGTGCGCAACGTCCCAAGTGGCCGCCACGTGCGAGCCTCTGACATGAGCTGTCGAGGGCAGGGGCTGGAGCTAGCTGCCTTATCTGTGTATCCTCCAGGCACCAGACACCTTCCTGTGAATTCCTGGCGGTACCAGGAAAGGAAAAGCAGGCCTTACTCGGGCTGTCAAGCCTGATCTTTAAGGTGTATCTTCTACTTGCCGGTTTGAAGAGAAGGAAAATAAAGATAGGGCACTATAATCTTGGAGATGTTTTGCTTCCTTGTACTTACCGGGTTCAGGTGGGTTCCCCAGAAGCATTGTATATACCTTCGAAGCTCATTAACTGTATTCCATGTGCATGTGGCTATAATTGAGGCAGAATTGGGATTCAGTTTAAACCCGGGGGAAGTATTGAAAATAAGTATTGGGAAAGGTCTCATGGAGATGACATATTGTCTATTCATGTCAGTGTGGCTTATTTGGGCAGAAGCATGTCATGAAATACAGCTAGTTGGTTTAGTTTTCAAAAAACTTGTCTTGAAAGTTCTTTTTGCAAAAGTATATTTTTGAGAGTAAAAGATAATTATTTGTTTTAAACAAATTTTTCCTTTTTTAAAAAACAGTTTCAATGGCCCTGTTGTACTTTGATGTGACAGATAAACATAATAGTAAGGGACTTTTTGGTAGCAGGGTTGATTTTGTGGAGTGCCTTGTTCTGTTATTGAGAAAGCACAATGGCACTTGGTGTTTCAGTCGTCAGTAGCTGTTGTCTTTGGAGTGCCTGCCGCTTGTCAGGCCCTGTGAAAGTGGGACCTCTCGAATTTTTAACTTGTGCAAATGGGGTAGTTCTTGCGTTCCCACTTTTAGGCTGGCTGTTGTTGACGACCAAGAAGAAACAATAGGGAAAACTCAAAAGACTCTTCCAAACCAGATCCATGGAGATTTGGTCAGTTTGGCCTGGGATTAAGTATGGTTTCCAGTTCTAACTCTGCCATTTAAAGTATCTTAGGGAAATAATGTAAACCTCCATTACTATCTCTGAAATGGGCATAGCATTTTTGAAACAATCTCATTGTACTGTTCTGAGGGGGAAATATATATATATATATATATATATATATATATATATATATATATATTTATATATATATATGGGCTTAAAGAACTTAAAAACACAGTGATAACAGTTGACATCACTGCACATTTACCCTGCCAGGCACTGTTCCAAGGGTCTTATATGAGCTAACTCAGTAACTCAGAAACATTGTGAAATGGACACTTTTATCATCTTTGTTTTACAGATGAGGAAACTGAGACACATTGAAGTTTTAATTTATTTAATTTATTAAACTGAGACACATTTAAGTTATTTGCCCCAAGTGGCACAACTAGCATTGTGATTCCAGCTTATGTTCTTAACCACCAGGCATACTGTCTTCCTGTATCTAGATGTTACGTGTTAAGGTCATATATAAACAAATTTTGCAGTGAAGTAATTTTGTTTGTGATCTTTTAGTTGTATAAATAACTGTGATTCATTCCATTGACGTCCCATAGTGATTCTACCGTTGATGTCCAGTTTTTATTTTAAAAGGTATTTAAAAACAGTTGTGACTAATTTCTAACAGGAAGCACAAATCAATAAGGGAGATTTTAGTTTTTATTAAACTCTTTAAAATAATTTTCTAAGTGACTTTTAAACGAAAACTTTGGTTCATTGCTTTGACATTTGTACTAATTTTTTAAGTCTCTGTACAAAAAAATGACATGAATAAAAGTGGCTGGGACATTCATTTTTTTCATTGAGCCTTTATGGAATTGCCCTGCCAAGTCCTTGGGATGTACAGATTAAATCCTAACCTTATCTTTGAGGAGTCCAGGAAGAAGCCCCCGTCCAGAAGTTGGTAGACTAGTAAATGACCCATTAAGTGATTAACTAATGCAGTGTAATAAGGACGCAGAGATAGTTGTGGTGGGTACAGAGAGCTGTGGAAACACACAAGGGAATAGTTGCTTCTGCTGGAATGTCCCTGCCAGAGAAAGGAAGGGAGCTGAGTGCAGGATAAAGGGAGAACTGGCTTCTAGCCAAAGGCGGAAGCAGTGCTGCGTTAGGGCTAGTGAGAGTGCATGGATGTCCAGAGGTCAGACCAGGGTTTTGCCGGAATTGCTGGGAGAGGAGCCAGGAAAGGTTAGGGCCAGATAGTGAATTCTCACTTAAGAGAGTGGGACCTAGAGAAGGATCTTAATCAGATGAATAGCATGATTACCTCTGTGTTCTGGAGAGGTGACTTGAGTGCTAGGGTGAAAGGCAATGGAAGGAAGAGACCAGTAAAGGCACTTTCTGTCCTCCAGACACGAGATGGTGAGGGAGTAAACTGGCACACTGGCTATGCAGGGTAGAGTTCGGAGTCCACCGTGACACGCACGTTTTGAAGGCAGAATGGACTACTGACTGGGGTGAACAGTAATGGGGTTGGGGAGGGGAACACCTGCTAAGGGTGTATAGAGAAGAGTAAGGGTTTTTGTTGTTGTTTATTTATTTATCTTTTTTTGGTAACTATATGGTTGGAGATTGCAGATGGTAGATATTGTTAACTCATTTAAGCAAAAGGATAGAGCAGGCAGTTCTTTGTTACTGGGTTTTGGAAGAACTGTAAACCCTCTGAGGTTGTTGGGTCAAATAAGATGTAACAAAACCAAGCTTATAGCTTCCTTTAGCCCTCTGATTTCTGAGACTAGAAAACTTAATTACATCATCAAAAGTCAGCAGAGTCTATTGTAAAGGTGGTTCCATTGGAGGAAAGTCACATGAAGGGAGTGGGAAGAATTATCTAAGGTATGTTTGGGATAAAATGCTAGAATAATGGATATTAGAGTTATTTTCCTTTTTTTACATTAAGTTTTTAGTATACCGTATTTCCCCGAAAATAAGACCTTGCCAGACAATTAGTTCTAATGAATCTTTTGGAACAAAAATTAATATAAGACCCGGTCTTATTTTACTATAAGTCTAGTTCTTAGTTTACTATAAGACCGGGTCTTATATAATATAGTACCCAGTATAATATAGCATATATAATATGATATAATATATAATATAATACCAGGTATAATATAATATATAATACCGGGTCTTATATTGATTTTTTGCTCCAAAAGACGCATTAGAGCTGATTGTCTGGCTAGGTCTTCTTTTCGGGGAAACGGTATTTGTACAGAAGTCATTATAGTATGAAAGTAACCCCAGATGAATCCTCTATTATAAAGCTGAGCATCACTGACACATTCATAACACTAGAGTTGTCTAACTTCCAGCAACATATCATGAATGCATTCTAAATCGACTGCAAGGTGAAATTGCAAACCTTGCAAAGATGCAGGATTTCATAATTTCAGAGCAAGGTTGAGAACTGCTGAAAAACATAAGCTCTATGTGATTCCAATTAATTGACGTTTAAAAACAGGTATAACTATTTCCTGGTGATGGAAGTCAGAGTAGTGGTTCCTCTGGGGGGACAGTGATGGTAAGGACAGGGGTGGGCATGAGGGAACCTTCTGAGATGCTGGAAATGTTCTATATCTTGAGATGAGTCACGGTTACATGGGTGTAAGCATATGTAAGAATTCAAGTTCCACACCTAAGATTTATGCACTTTACGGTTATAGTTTAATTAAAAAAGAGGTGCTAGTGAGACTTCGGCAATGTTAGACCAGTTAACTTTTGGTGAGGAAAATCAGCAGGGATGATGATTTGAGAGGTGCTTTAAAATTTTTTAAAGGAATGTGAGAGGCTCCAGGGGAATAAATGATGAAATCTCTTTTTTTTCCAAAGTGACTTTTACATAATTGTCTTGGATAAGGCAAATGTGAGGTCACAGCTGTCATATCATGTTCTTTTACAGACTGACCACAAAGTCATGTCCCAAACCATCAATTGATTAGTTTCTTGCCTTAAGAATTAGTTCATGGTTGCAAATGTAACCCAAATTTTGGTAGATACAAGATACATTATGAAAATAGATTTATATTTTGTTTCATTTTTTGGGGAAAATTCTAATCAAATCTCTTTTTCATCATTATGAAATGTGGTCCCTGTTTAAGAGAAATCACTCAGTGGCTTTTTTCTCTACTACGCTAATTGCGCTTGGATAATGATGATTAGTTGTAATTCTTCTGGCTTCAAGTTTGGAATGTCATAATGGAGCTAAGAAAAATCTTTGGTGAGTTCCAGATAGCAAGTGAGGCAACGCTCACAAAAGGCCGTTGTGGGCTTCAGTCCAGTTTGGCAGAATGTGTTCCCCTTTTCACCTCTATCTGGTCTGCTCCATCTGGCAGTGGGGCTACAGGGATCCTCCTGTGATAACTTGGGAGAAGCAGATGGAAGGGGGGCATCTAAGGGACAGCCATCTCAGGTCGAGATGATTAACCACTTTTTCAGCAGTCTTTGACAGTTGAGGTTCCTGAAAATGTAAATTGTTCACTTCCTCACACGAAGGGACGATAAAGGGAAAACTTACGCTACTTTTAGTTTTCCATCTCAAATAGGAGATCACCTCCATAGTATGTTTGTAACTGTATAGTTAGTCCCTTTGGGAGAACTCATGGGGCAGGGAGATAGCATGTTGGTGAGCTGGTGTGTACTGATGTTACAAAGCAAATGATGGCTGAAAGAGCAGTGAGTGGTGGCAGCCATTCTGATGGTTCTGTGTGGCTGCTGTGTGGAGTGGAAGGATTGTTTTTAACCCTGACAGTGACTCTCCCCCACAGGAATATTTAGATATCTTGGGGAAGGCCACTTTGTCTGTGGCTCTTACTATTTCTGCTGTCCTGTTGTTGTAATGCAAATACTTTCTTAGAATTATTATTATTATTATTATTATTATTATTATTGTATCGTGTAGCCTTTAAATAAAAATCTGCTTGTATGACTTTTGGGAGGAAAATGATGGTAAATAGGAGTGGCTTGAACACCAAAATGTTTATTTACTAAACTTGAACATTTTGGACACTTACCATGAACTTGTTAATGGGGACAGAGTTGAATAAGACATGGTTCCTGACCTTGAGGGGGAGATAAATAAATCAATGCCTTCAGTATAGAGATCACTGAGATTTTGTCACCTCTTGTTGTTACACCTCTAGGTTTTCTGTGATGAAAGGTAAGCATTGCAGTTGTGAAACTCTTATGAGTTCCATAGGTAGTAATGGTGACTCTTTTAATAATAATAATAATAATAATAATGGCAGCAGCCAACATTTATCGAGTGCTTACTAGATACCAGGTTCAGTTGTAAGTGTGTTGTTTTTATTAATAACTGCTTTAACCCTCACAACTTCCTCTATGAGGTAAATACTCTTAAAAATCTTCATTTTACCCATCAGAAAACAGGCCCAGAGAGGTGAAGGAACATGGGTTTGAATCTAGGTAGTCTAGTTCCAGAGTCTGTGCTATAATGTCTGTTCAAATCCACTTTAAATTTAAAATATACTGTGTTTGTGTGGCTTTAAGTGTAAGAGATTGACTGAGTAAGCCCAGTTTCTAAATATCCATGTTCAGTGTCATTTCCTGTAGCTGCTTAGGGTGATTCTCTCTGTAATGGAGTTTTAAATGATACATTATTTTTGCCCTTTTCGACTTTCATGTGTTACATGATTGTTTTGGCACTGTTTTAATACTCTTGTATGTTCCATTATAGTATTCAGAAATTCATTATAAATATTTTGGTGGATTTTTATTGTTTGGGTTATTACCATATACTTATGTAATGATATTTTTTGATGTATTCAAACAGGAGAGTTTGTGAATTACTGGGATAACATATTTGTTAATGTGAATAAGTACAGATTTAAACTTAAATTATACTTTTAGCATGTCTGTTCATTTGGATCAGTTGATTAAAATTAGAATTATGTTTGCTTTGTTCTGTTTAAGAATGGGAGAGAAGTATAGAAGCAGATTGAAATAATGTAGAGTAATCCAGGGAGTGCTAAAGCAACCTTCTTTTGCTGAGTTTGTGTATGGTAGCAACAAAACCAGCACAATTTAGCTTTTCTTTTCCTCAGAGAAGAAATACACCAGAAGTCAGAGTTAAGCAAGGTTGAATCTTTGCTAGAGCTACGTTATAGACAGTACTTGTCTACTGAGTGGCTGATCTTCAGTGAACTGGGTCCACGTTGGATGTAGTTGTTCCCAAAGCCATATTTATGTCTCTTTTTATCTAGATTTCTTTAACCCTCAAAAATTAGCGGTGCTATATATTCCTATTTTGAATTAAGAGCTCTAAAATTATCTGGTTTTCTTTTTCGCAAGTGCATTTCAGACTTCTCAAGGGCCTTTTCCGTGCATATTTGATAGCTCTTTACAACATTTTAAGAGATGGGTAAGTATTCGTATTAGTTTCTTGTGACTGCTGTAACAAATTACCACCAATTTGGTGGCCTAATACACCAGAAATTAATTTTTTTTTTACAGTTGTGGAGGCCAGAAGCCCAAAATCAGATTCAGTGGGCTGATGCGCCAACATGGGTGGACCCAGAGGGTATTATGCTAAAGTGAAATAAGTCCGACTGAGAAAGACAAAGACCATATGAGCTCTCTTATATGATATGTGGAATCTAAAGAACAAAATAAAGGAGCAAGCAAAAACAGAAATAGAGTCATAGATGCAGAGAACAAACTGATGCTTGCCAGAGGGGAGAGGGGTAAGAGCTGGGTGAGAAAGGGGAAGGGATTTAGAAATACAAATCAGTAGTTACAAAATAGTCATGGGGAAGTAATGTAAAGTACAGCATAGAGAAGATAGTCAGTAATGTTGTAACAACTATGTGTAGTGAGTGCCAGGTGGGTATTAGACTAATGGGGAGATGTCACTGCATAAATTAGATAAATGTCTAACCCCTATGCTGTACCCCTGAAACTAATATAAAGTACC
Organism: Rhinolophus sinicus; assembly: GCF_057876585.1. Classification (NCBI taxonomy): domain Eukaryota; kingdom Metazoa; phylum Chordata; class Mammalia; order Chiroptera; family Rhinolophidae; genus Rhinolophus; species Rhinolophus sinicus. The sequence continues at coordinate 170,416,369 of NC_142502.1, read as the reverse complement.
ACTGAATGTCAACTGTAACTGAAAAAAAAAAAAAAAAAGAATCTGGGCTGAGATCAAAGTACTGGAGGGCTGCGCCACCTCCAAAGGGTCTAGGGGCGCATCAGCACTTTGCCTGCCCCAGTTTGTGGTGAGGACCTGCGTTCCTCGGTTTGTGGTAAATCACTCCAGTCCCTGCGGCTGTGGTCACGTTGTCTCTCTTCTTTTTGTCTTCAGTCAAATCTCCTTTCGTCCCCCTCTTAAAAGTACATAGGTGATTATATTTAGGACATCCCACCGATAATCCAGGATAATCCCCCCTCCAAAAATAATTGATCATATCTACAAAGGTTTTTAATTTTTTCCTCCTTCCACATAAGGTAACTTTTACAGGTTTTAGGAATTTAGGACATGAGTTATCTTTTGAGCTATGATATTGGTTAAGCTATATTTTGCAGGTGAAGAGATTAGATTATTTACTTAAAGTCATAAAGTTAGAATCAATCACTTTCTATCTTGGTGCATATGTTTCCCTACTACCTACCACCTTTTGGAAAAAAGTAATACTCCATGTTTATGTGGGTTTGTTTTACAGTAGTGTTTAGGGATTCCTGTTTCAAAAAAAATTAGATTCTATTTTGAGATAGTTGTAGCGTCACAAGCAGTTGTAAGAAATAATACAAAGAGATCCCACGTACCCTTTGCCCAGTTTTCCCCAGTGTAACATCTTGCAAAATTGTAGTACATATTACAGCCAAGTACTGCCAAGATACAGAACAGTTTCGCCATAAGGATTTCTTGCATAGTCCTTTGATAGCTATACACCCCCTTCCCTGACCTCTGACTATGTGTTCTCCATGTCTATAATTCTGTTATTGCAAGAATGTTATATATGTGGAATCATACAGTGTGTAACTATGGGGATTATCTTTTTTCATTTATCACAATTCCCTGGAAATTCATTCAAGTTATTGCATGTATCAATAGTTTGTTCTTTTTCTTGCTTAGTATTCCATTTGCTAATATGTTAAGGATTCATGGATTGGTCTGTGGTGCCGTGGAGGCCATGTGGGAAAGAGTAAGGAAGCAGGGTAGTATCAGCAGACTAGAGGGGAGCTGAAACTTCCACCCCTGGCCGGCAGCCATGAAACTACAGACCAATCCGTGAATCCTTAACATATTAGCAAATAGAATTCAGCAATATACAAAAAGTTGAATTTAATCCAGGGATGCAAGTTTAGTTCAACATTCAGGAATCAATCAATGTAATCCACAAATATTAACAAATTGAAAAAACATTCATATGATATGAATCTCTACAGAAAAACCATCTGGTTAAATTCAATACCTGTTCCTAAGAAAAATTCTCAGGAAAAAAATAGAAATAAAGGGGAACTACCTCAGTTAGATAGGGAGTATCTATCCAAAACCTGGAGTGAACATTATTACCCTTAGTGATAAAAGACAAAATGCATACGGCATAATGCGTTCCTATTATCGGGAACAGGAAAAGGATGTCCACTCTCCGCATTCTTATTCTTCGTGTAGTACTGGAAGTTCTAGCTGATGCAAGAAGGCAGAGTACATTATTACAATGGGTGCCTAGGGCAAAGGAAGGGCGAGGGAAGAGAATGAGGTATCACTGCTAATGGATGCAGAATTTCTTTTTAAGGCAATAAAAATGGCCTTCTTACCCCTGGGAGGGGGTGAAAGTCCTTCATCTCTACTAGGCCTTAATCTCATACCATCCCCATGGGGATGAGCAGAGGTGCCTCTTTACTGTCCTGGGAGTAGAAGTGCAGGCTGTCCAGGGGGTCTCTGTAGGCACTGTGTGGCAGGGGAAGTGGGTCTTACTACCACCTGACAGGGAGGAAAGTTCTGCCTCTGATGTTACCCCTGGCAGGTAGGGAGCTGGGGAGTCATTTTGAGACCCAACGTCACAGCCTGGTGAGAGTGAAAGATTGGGCTCCCTGCTCGGACTTTGCTGTCCTGGGTTGGGGGGACCAGTTTGTTTTCTGTGGCTTTCTGCTGGGGTTCAGTGGTTATTGTATAAGTATTTTCTGTTTTGCTACGGTGCTCTTTTCGTGGCCCTTTGAAAGAGCAAGGCCTTTTTTTTTTTCTGTCTGCCCCCTTTGGCATTTCTGGATTACTGGCTTCTTCAGCTCCCTGTCCGTGTGGTATATGATGCAGAAGGAAAACCCAGGGAACTCACCACTGTGTTGTTCCATGGGTCCCAGGTCCCTAGCTGGTTTGCCTCCTGTCTACCTCACAGTCTTCTTTTGTTTGTTTTATATATAATGTTCAGGAATTTTGGTTGCATTTAGCTGGAGCAGTAGGGAAAAGCACATTTACTCAGTTTACCGGAGGTGTAAATTGGACTGCAAATACTTTTGTTGACCTTAAATAAAAAGTTAACCAGATATTTCTCCAGCAAAATGGGTTTATTTGAGAACAACAAAGAAGGGCAATCCGGAACGTGTAACCGTGGCGGGCCACTTGCAAATCTGCTAAGATAAAGGAGAGGAAACTCTTTTATAGAGGGGAAGAGGAAGTTGGAGGGCTGTTACAAAGAATTCTTCCTGTTGTGCTTTACTATTGTCGTAGGGTTTGAGAGCTCCCTCTCCTGGCGTCCCTACTTCATTTTATTTATTTTTACTTATTTTCTTTTAAGAATGGTGGCAGCTCACAGTGACCCATGTGGGGATCAAACTGGCAGTCTTGGTGTTACCAACACCACGTTCTAACCAGCTGAGCTAACCGGCAACCAGCTTACTTCATTTTTAAATGAGGTTGCCGTTTACTAATTTTTCACACTTTCTTATGGAAGAAAATTAATTTGGGGCGAGTTACTTAGAAGTGACAGTTTAACTATGTCTTTATTTCTCTAGAGAGTAATTCTGTGGGTCATTTTGTTCAGTAAAACCAAACCCTTATTAGTTTTAGATCTCTTAAGAAGCTTGACCATCCAATGAATTAATTTATTTCTACATTTATGTATAAATTTATAGTAAGCCTAAATTTCTGGCTTAGTATGTGGTAGAGAAAAATTTATCTTAGTGAAAGAGTAGTTTTGTATAGGGGACTAACTGAAGTTTTCTAGTGGTTGTCAGAGATCTTGAAGCTGTGGATTTTTTTCTAAATGAGGAAATAGGCATTGTGTATAGTTGTTAAGAACAATGTAAGGAGAATTTGTGAAAGTCTTAGAAATGTACCGGAAATGTCTTCATCCAGTAGTCTAGGTGATGTCTAGAGCACTTTTCCTGGAGATCTAATCTATAGGGTCTGCAGCTTTTATTGTTCTTTATTTTACAATTTTGTAAGTTGTGAATAAAAGACAGCAATGCAAATAATTCTTGTCCTTAGACATGCAGATGAATTTTGTTGGTTGGAGGTACAATTGATTTCTTCTTTTGTGGAAGAAGCCAGTTTTGGATCAGTTAAGCAAATCCATTTCACCATTTCCAGTTGCCTCAGTGTTTGTACTCTTTGGATTTGCTTTTGAACCAGTTGGAACCATCTTATTTGTTCCGTAATAATTAATGAGTTAAGTAAAATCATAGATAGGTGTTCGTTTTGTATTTGCATGGGAGACACAATGGTATCTTTTTGTTTGTTTAAATTATCTTTTAATAGCTTGAACTCGGAATTTAGCCTGATGGGCTTGAAACCCAATGTAGCAATTAACAGTCATTATGACTTGGAGCAGGGAATTTTATTTTTTAACCTAAGTCTGTTTACCCACTGAAAAAAGAGGTCACAGTGCTGTTTTTCTGCTGTGGTTGTGATGATTAAAAGAGATGTTGGAAGTACCATTTCTCACAGTACCTCATACATCTTAAGGACTCTTTTTTTTTTTTTTTTTTTTTTTATTAGAAGACTGTGGGCAACTAATTTTACCCTCCCGGGACTTAATTTCCTAATCTCTAAAAAAAAAAAAAAAAGAGGGGACTTTTTATTTGGTTGTTATGTCGTAAAGTTTCCCTGGCAATAACTGGAAGGAATGGAATGAGATAAACTGACTGTTGTTGCTTTTGGAAGGAAGGACCAGATATATTTTTATATTTTATATTTTTAACATGCAAGTGACCTTACTGCTCCGAGGAAGGGAAATGTAGGGTTTGATCTGGTGAGCAGTTAGGTGGAACAGCAGCCTGCTACCGTGTTTCCCCGAAAATAAGACTGGATCTTATATTAATTTTTGCTCCAAAAGACGCATTAGGGCTCACGTTTAGGGGATGTCCTCCTGAAAAATCACGCTAGGGCTTATTTTCCAGTTAGGTCTTATTTTGGGGGAAACACGGTAATTCAATTCAGTAACCATTGATTGAGAAGACCCTGCTCTGCCTGCCTTTGTACTAGGAAGAAGCATTGGGGTTGGAAATATGGCTTAATTGGGTAACAGAATTGCCATTTTGCCTTAAAACATTTGGAGGGTGGATCCTAATAGATGGAAGGCTTTTGAGCTCAGCACCTTGGTAGATGGGGGCATGCTCATTGCGGAGTAGGGACTGGAAAGGGCTGAATTGGGCTTAACCTAGGGATAAGCATTTGGAGTGTCTAGGGCAGTTTTTGGTGGAGTAGGGATGTGGGGTGATTGAAGGAGAGAAAGGAGCAGGAAAGATGGCTCAAGGATATCTGTTGTTTATATTGACCATTCTCTCTGCTCCTCATTATTTACAAATGTTTTACTTAAGAGTTTATTTTTGCGGGGAAAGGGGTTAGGGGTGAGGGTGGATGGAAGCAGGATAGAATTGGTGTACGGCTTGAGTTAGAAGAGAGGCTCCTCAGAGGCTGAGAATTTCAGCTCCTCAGAAGGTAGCAGCGATCTGGGGCAGACCCTGGCCTTCTGTGGGTTATGTAAGTGGAGCAAGTTGGGGAATGGTTCAAGCCAGGGGCGTCCTCAGCTACTGTTGCAGAGAATAAGGAAAATCAGCCGCAACAGAAAATGTCTACCCGGTGAACAAGGAGTTTACACATAGGTAGACAACTATTGTTGTAAGTGGTTTTACACTCCTTTTGGTGTAACAAAATCAGGTACTATAAACAAAGGCAGCAGTTTGCCTAGTACATGTTTTAAAGTTTGATGCAAAATAAAATGATCTCTGTGATTTGTCTTTAGAATCAGAGTCCAGGAAGTAGGGAGAGTGTCATGCCTGCTTTCTTTCAATAGGAAGGTCTTTGAGTTCCCATAGTATGGGGAGGGGACTGCCCTGTATTCCTTCTGGAGTCAGATCTAGCCTCCGTCTTGCCTTCGCAGTCCATATTCTGGCTAGTGGTGTTGCTGTTAGGGAAAAGCTGAAGTGCCAAGGACCCGGCCAGTTTTAACATTGCTGCCTCCCTCTCCCTGAAGTGATGAGGGGAGAGGTGGTGGACTGGGAATGGGGATGATGGTATGATGGATGGATGGATGTGACACACACTGGGCTCTCACTGCACTCTTCTGTCATTCCCATCTTAAGCTCTGTGATCGTCACTAGCCTCCTGGCTTCCTGAGTTAATAAGCCTGTTAATGAATCCAGTCAGTACCTGAATGTCTCAGTTCCATGGCCCGTTACAGCCTTTTAACGCGTCAGTCATCTGACTGGCCCAGTATGTTGTCCCCAAACTCTGCTTTCCCTGTCTTCTCCCATTTGTCACCTTCACTTGCTGAAAGACAGTTGGGACTCTTCTGGGAAGCTAGCAACAAAAGGATGAGATGACGTGTGCGTTGTGGGTACAAGAAATTGTGATGCTTCTGAACCATGGACAATTAACAAGGCAGTTCCTAGTTATTGAATGTGCTTTCTAAAAGCTTTGAGTGAGTCTTTGTAGAGGTTTCTGTGCTTGAAGTGTTTATCCTGTTTCATGAATCTGAACAGGAAGCTTTGTGAATTGATCGTACACAGTTGTTCTGTTTATGTTGTTGTGTTGTTGAAATGTTCTATGGTTGTTAAGTAAACTTTTCTTTGAAAAATAAACATTTCTGTTAGGGAGATGCATTATAAGTTTCCTGTTGATGGAAAATAAAATGGTACATTTCTGTGAAAAAAACAAAAAAACAAAAAACCTGGCATTTCTGTTTAGCATTTGGTCGTGTGATTCTTCTTGAATCTTTATGTTAAAAATGAGGTACCATTTTGTTTAGAATCCAAAATATTAAATGGAGTATGTTCCAGAGTTCAGCCCTTAAACTTACATTTGATGTTGTATGTAATAATGAATTTTTATTTAACTCAGATAGATACTTATGTGATACCATTGGCTGGTATCCTCTGAGTAGTGAAGGCTTTTTTTTTGGGGGGCGGGGTATCTTACCTATGTGGATAACTCTGACAACCGATTTTTGCCATGTCCTTTCCCATCTCTAGGCTCATGTCTCCATCATATCTGGCCAGTGTCCATTTGAAATACCTGGCTGTTGCTTTCAGTCTCAAGTGGATTAACACTAAATTCATTCTCAATCCCATCTTCATTTCCTGCCTGGGTATGTGTTTCTTTGTTTAGTCATCTAGGCCTGAACCTTCATACTCAATTTGACACCCCTCTCCCCTTTGCCTATTTCTTCTTTTGTGATGCTTTTGATGTTTTTTCTCTTTGTTTTTATGCTTGCATTATTTTAATTGCATACTATTGGATTGGTGCAAAAGTAATTGCAGTTTAAAAGGTTAAAAACAATTACAAAAACCACAATTACTTTTGTACCAACCTAAAACTTGGTTTCTAGAATAACCGCTTCCATTTACTGTGTATGTATATAATAAAAATATATCTGGTCATTGACCCTGGCTCCATACACAGAGCTTCGGAAGCCCTTGGAACGTCCTGCGTGGTAGGAGTATCTTTTGTTACTCGTAATGAGCCCTTTAAACCATACTTGAGTTTCTGCTGCTGAAGTAGCTCAGGGTGGGGCCAGCTAGCCACACCAGAAAGACTTAGCTCTCCATTAGAGGCTTGGAATTTTACTACCCCCTTATCTCTCAGGTGGCGAGAGGGACTGGAGATTGAGTTCGATCACATGGCCAGTGATTTAATTAATCATGCCTATGAAATGAATGAAACTCCTTGTATAAATTCCGGACACTGGAGTTTCTGGGTTGGTGAATACATTGATGTTCTGGGAGCATGACATCTGAATTTCTCGGAGAGGGCATGGAAGCTCTGAATCCCCCATCCTCTCCCCGTTACTTGTTCTGCGCATGTCTTCCACTTGGCTGTTTTTGAGTTACATCTTTTATATTAAAACTGTAGTCATTTAAGTATAGTGTTTTCAATGAGTCTGTGAGTCATTCTGGCAAATTATTGCACATGAAGGAGGGTTGTGAGAACCCTTGAATTTGTAGCCAGTTGGACAGAAGTTCTGATAGCTTGGGGACATCTGAAGCAAGGGCAGTCTTGTTGGGTATCTTGCCCTTTAACTTGTGGGAAGTGATGCTAACTCCAGGTAGTGACTGTCAGAAGTGAACTGTAGGACACCCCGTTGGTGTGAGAGAATTGGTGTCAGGATGCACTGTGCCCGTTACCCTTTGTCAGGCGTTGTGATGTTTGATGTAATAACTCACTCCAGCTAGGTAGGTTCTGGTTTTATCATCCTTGTTTTATAAATAAAGAAGATGAAGCTTTTAGGAAGACGTATAATTTACCCAGAGTCACAGAGCTAGAAGCGCTGGAGAGCCCAGTGATAAACCTTATTATTTAACCCTTTAGGCTGAGTCGTTGGCCTTCTTTGCCCTAGATGTTACCCAACCCCACCCCCTATCTTCTAATCTGGCAGCTGTGGACCAAGGACTGCTTTTTCTAAAATACACTTTTATCATATCACTTTTGGGCTCAAGCACTTTCAATTCTCCATCACTGCAGGATAAAATCCACATTCCTTAGGTAGCCTTTCAAGACTCACCATAGCCCATCAGGCCCAAACTAATAATACTGTCCCAATCTTTATATAGAAGAAAACAAACTCCTATTGTGTTTCTTGGATGGGGCACTCAATGTATCTCCAGTGAGCTGCACTGGCGATGGAAGATATATCTTCCAGTTCCTTATAAATTATAATTGGGAAGACAGAATATATTAAAAGAATGTCAGTATAAAAATAGCACATTCTGACCTAGTGAGCTGTACAGAAATTGAAATGCTTCTGGAGTTCTAAAGAGGGACAGCTTTGTGGAGCTGGTACATTTTGAGCTAGGTCTTAAAGAGATGGTAGGCTGTCCATAATTGTCATGGCTGGGGAGAGGACCCTTTGAGGCCGGAAGCCTATGAGTAAGAGAAATGGAGGAGGTTGTTGGGCGCACATTGAAAGGTGGTGTTGATGGCAATGAATTCTTCAGTTTATCTGGAGGGAACCTTTCTGAAGGCAGGGACTACTCCCTGTCTCAAAACATAGCTTCAGAAGCTGCAGCATATTGTTTTAACTGACAGAACTGGTGCTAAATCTTTGTTTTTTGAAGCTAGAGTTGTTTGAAATGAGCCAAAAACTATTCAGCGCCAACCGAGGTGATACATCTGGGTGATCATGTTGGTTGATGCCAATTTTACTTAAAAATGAGGTGTTACCCTTTTATGTGTCACTGAGCCGACCAAAGGATGTTCTAAACTATAGAAGTTAAAAATTTTTGCCAGTTTATGGGAAGTAGTCTCAAAATTGAGAACAGAAGAAAATTTTACATGGTAATAATTTTTGTGCTTAGTGCTTATGTAGTCAATATATAGAAAGCATTTATAGAGAAGGGGAAAAAAGGAGACAGGGCCTTCAGACCTCTTTGAACTGTTGCAGTTGACAATTACATCTACTTTTAAGGCTTCACTTTTTATTGTTGGCTTTTGAAAAAACAAAGTTTGCCCAGATTGAACCTTTCAAAATTAAAAAACTTCTTCATGTGTTAATTCCTTTTTCGATTTGAAAGAAATGTTTATATTATAAATACCAGTTTCTTTTTCTGAAGTCTACACAGGGGGAAGGTCATGGACCAACGGCTGCATCGGAAGTTACTCAGAAAGATGGAAACCTATTTTCTTATAAAAATGCAAGTGGCCCTAGAGTTAGAATGCACATTGTTCTTGCATTTTGTGTTCTTTATAGGTATTTTAATGACAGGTTTTATGCAAAATATTTTTGATAGACCAGATCTTAGAAATATTTTTTGCAGAGGCAGGATACTCTATCCTTTCATACTCATTTCTGATATTTTTAGTGTTCCTAAATATTTTTGGGAAACAACCCAAGAACCCTATTAGAATAATTTTGCTTCTTTAAGCCTTGCCAGCTTCCCTCCCAGCACTCCCCAATCTTGTAATAGAATCTTTTGTACCATATTTAGCTAATGCATTAAATTAAACTTTTAAGTCAGAGAGATGAGGAGGAAAAGAGATTAGCTGTGGATGACTGTGTTGCCTAAAACTATTTTTGCATTAAACAAATTATAATTATGCCTTTCTCAGCATTCTCCCTGGTGCTCAAAAAATAGTGAAGTGATTTGCAGTCTCTGAATATAGTTGCTCTGTCCATGGCCTCACCAGTCGGGGGAGAGCAGGTGTTTCTTCTTGGAAAATAATTTGCCTGGACTAGATAGTTCTGATTGTTAATTCATAATATATATATTATATACACACATACACACACACATGTTTATATAATTCATTTTATTTATATATAATACATGCATATATATACATATACCTCTATCTATCTATCTATCTATCTATCTATCTATCTATCATCTATCTATCTATCTATCTACATATATGACAGTTCTGAGCAAGGGCAGGGTGTGTGTGTGTGTATTAGGAGTCTCCATAGAAGCAGAACCAGTAGGAGAGATATATATATATATTTCTTTAAATGTATTTATATATATTTCTTTTTTTAAAAAATAAATTTTATTGGGGAACAGTGTGTCCTTCCTGGATCCATCAGCTCCAAGTCAGGTCGTTGTTTTCAATCTAGTTGTGGAGGGCGCAGCTCACTGGCCCATATGTAGGAATTGAACAGGTGACCTTGGTGTTGTGAGCACTGCGCTCTAACCACTGAGCCAATGGGCCGCCCCTATATTTCTGTTTTTAATATATACATATATGTGTATATATTTAATATATGCTTAATATATATTTGTATATATTTAACATATACATGTATATGTATATATGTTGTATATGTGTATATGAATATATATGTGTATATATACACACACACACACACACACACACACAGAGAGAGAGAGAGAGAGAGAGAGGGAGGGGGAGGGAATGAGAGGGAAAGATATTGATTTATTATGAAAAATTGCCTCATGTGGTTAGGAGCTTGAGAAGTCCCGTGTCTGCAAGATTGAGAGTCAGGAAAGCCAGTGGTGTAATTCAGTCTGAGTTCCAAGGCCTGAGAACCGGGGGACCCCATAGTGTAAATACCAGTTCAAGGGCCAGAGAAGATAAGATGTTTCACCCAGCTCAGTGAGGTAGGAAAAAGGGGGTAAATTGTTCTTCTGCCTTTTGTTCGGTTCAGACCCTCAGGAGACTTGATGATGCCGACCACATTGGAAAGGGCAGTTTTCTGAGTCCACCAATCAAGTGCTAATCTCCTCCTGAAATACCTTCCCAGACATGTCCAGAATGAATGTTTGGTCTGGGTACTCCCTGGCTACTCAAATTGACATATAAAATTAGACATCACCATGTGCCTCTTAGAAAAGGAATTGAAATCTATGATCCTTTTTATTTCAGTTTAGTAGTTTAGTTTAGTTTAATTTACTTTATGTGTTTGGGATAAAGAGCAGGTAGATGGAGAAGACCCTGGTGGGCTTAGAAGCCACCCCGTTTTCCCAATTTGGGTCACTTGCATCTGGAACATCTTTCTTGACTTTGTTATCAATATGTTTCTAATCCCTTTGCTTCCTTTATAATTCTCTACTTACGTTCTTGATAATTTGTGAAACTAAACAAAGACTTTTGTGTTGATTTCTTACGAAGTGACATAAAAATATACCTAATTTTGTGGATGGGTAGATGAACGTGGACGCATTCGAAGTGATGGCAAACTTTGAGAACCTTTTATAGAGCAAACTACCAAACTCATTTTTTTGTGTCTTCTGACATGAATTCTGCTTTTGGATTGGCCATTGTTCTCAGTTTTAACCTTTTAAAGGGGATCATGAAGTGGATAGTAGAGATGAGTGAGCAGCAGCTTGTTCTTGCCATTTGTTGCTTCATCCAGTGCTCATGACTTCGTTCATGCCACGGAAATTCAGAAGGGATTGATTTTACAAAAGCCAAAGGTCTGTTTATTGATGTACATGGAGAGATGGACCCTTCCAGTCCAATTCATAGTCAGAGTTTGGAGTATTTTTGTTGTTGTTGATAATCTAAGTACTGAACAACATCTAAGTACTGAATAATGTCTTACCGGTAGTGAAAGTTGACTAGTATGTTTGTGGGTAAGTGATAATGACATAGATATAAAAATTAACAGGCTTTAAGGATTTTATTTAATTCATAGTCAGTGGGGGAATCAGGCAAATGGTATAACTGGTTCAAAGGAAAGGTAAAAAAACAAAACCCCACAAATTTATATGAATTAAAAGAATGTTGAAATGGTTTGCAAATGGAGACAAAGTGGTTTGTGGGAGAGAGAGGGAAATCAATTAAGTTCTCTATCTGACAGAATAGAACCCGCATATCTCTCAGTTACCTACAACTTACAGAGTTGTACAGTTTCACATAGAATTGGAATGTGGTACGGTTGAAGGATGTGCTATAAACAGTGCCCAGTTTTCAATGTTTTTTCCTCTACATGTTACTATGAATTGCAACAAGTGGGAGTTAGAAGATATTTGGGTACAGTTCTTCTGGGCCCTCCTGGAGCCTGATGAACCTTTATAGTTGTACCATTACTTTGTTAACGAATGTGGACATTTTAAAATAATTTTGTTCTGGATCATTTAAATAATTAGTTACACACAGATAACTCTTTGGCACTGAATCTTCTTACAGAAAGCTGGTGCTGACTTGGAGTATGGCTGCAAGGAGCAATAATAAGCAGTTTACCTTTATAAATATGTAATTACTAAAGTCGCATAAAATTACTGTGATACCTTATTGTGGGGTTGGAAAGAACCCAGGATTTATGATAATCTGAATCACTTATACACAAGAACATGGATGTATTATGATTTTATAACCTAACTTCCTTTTAATTCCTTCTGAACATTTTAATGTATGTTTAAAGAGAATAATTTTTAAATTAACATGCATGTTTCATACAACTGGATGCAATATTCTCTATTATCCAGAATAAATGTTGAATGATTGTTTCCTTTTCATGATTCTTTCTGATAGATACTTTCTCCTAATATTGTGATGCCCTCTAGTGAATTCAGCCTTTCAGATATGAAGTTTATGAGAGTCAGTAATCAGTATAATGAAATCTTCCAAAGGAACTTTCTGGTAATTAGAACTGTTCCTGTATGCCTTGTTGAGATGCCAAGTTTCGGCCCCTGGAAATGTTTAAGCAAAGATTTGATAATCTCTTATGCAGTCTTATTGTTGAATTAAGTGTAATTGTTCCAGATAACTTCTAAAATCTCTTTCAACTTCAAGGTTCTAGATACATATGAGCCATCAGTCATCAGTCTGAGGGATGTGAAGATTTCAAAGAAAGTGTTAAGTCATAGGTGTGACTTCAAGTACGTTTTGTATGCATCAGTTTGCAGATGCATACAGGTTAGTAGCTAACTGACCTTTATGGAACATTTATTCTGTTATTGGAGCTGCTCAGAACAGTTTACCTTTATGTCATTTAATCTTAAGAGCAATCAAGCGGTAGGTATCATCTTTAGTTCTATCTCTCTAGTCCAGAAATTGAGACCCAGAGGGGTTAAATAATTTGCCCAAAGTTATACAGTAAGTGGTGGAACCAGGACCAGTTTATATCAAGTAATAGTGGGTAAATTAAGGTAATTTTTAATTGTTTACAGATTGGCAGCTCTCTGATGGGGTATTTAATTGTATCAAACTAATTACCTTTGGATACATTAGCTTTGCATAACTGCACTTAAGTGTGTGGTTTCTTGTGAGCTTACATCACAGACGGAATAGTTTAATAATTTTTACCTAAAATTTTTTCATCCATTAAAAATTTTTGGCCCATAAGGTATTTACTTTAAAGACTTATTTGACAGAATGATACAGTCTTACCTTCTTAGTTTACTTTCTGTAAAATATTCGTTCTTTGAAGTTCAGAGTATCTTCTGCACATTTCTGTGTTTAAGAATTTTTTGAAGGCATTTATGACTTTTAGGTTTCTTTCAGCTTTCAGAGTGATTTACCATCTTTATTGGATTTTAAGTCTAGTATAGTTGTTGTCCTCTGGTTTTCATCACCAATTAGATTAAATAGAAATTGATTTCTCCATTTGTTGGTAAGTTAATTTCATTAGCTTGGGAGATGGCTTTTGAATCCCCTGGGTTCTCCTTGTTTGTGATGCACTCAGGTGTTAGTTGTACAGAGACAATATAGTACATCTTCAGTCTAATTATTGGAAAGATAAGGCAAACCATAAGAACAAAGGAATGTTATGATATATAAGGTAGATTTTTTTTTTCATTTCTGGAAACTTGTCTGGTGTTAGTTTATGAAACCATTTCTTTGCTCCAAAGCATTTGTATCTAGTTCCTAACTTGTATATAGAAAGTTACATATTAATGGTGACCTTCATGGTTTGACGACTCCCTAGGCTCCATCTCTCTCTTGTTTCAGTCCTTTGTCTTCCTAAAGACTTGATGTTATCAACATGCCCCTTTCTTTATCTTTCCCTTTAGGGTCTAAGTGAGAAATGAGAGAGAATGTGAAAAGAAACAAAACAGGAAACATTTCTAATGGAAGGAGAGACACTCAGAAGTGCTCAGCCTAGGATTTCACAGTCTAGATGGATTAAGCAAGACTCTAGAGAAGAATATTTCAATCGAAGTAGGAGCTTAGAGAAATCCCAGGTGACTCCATGTGCCTTTCGGTGAAAACAGATAACTACTTTTTAGACTTTCTTGAGATTTTTGTGGACCGCTCCCCCTCCCCCATTTGTTTTTTCTATTTCTTTGTCCTCTCAAAGGTTTTTCTCGCAGAGAACATATCAAAGGGTTATTTAAGGGATAGGAATTACGGGAAAAGTTGTGGTCTGAATTCTGTGGCTCAGGATCTGGGAACATAAAGTGAAGAGTGTTGGGGAAGGATAAAAAAATAGGCACAAACTGGTCACAGAGGCACTTGGAAGAAAAGACAGAGATTGTAAAGGGTCTCCCACAGTTTATGAGAGTTAATACAAGAGATTGGGGTGTTAAGATACTGTTTTATAAATCATTATTCCAAGTTAGGTGTGTATTCATAGTGGTTAAGGACTGTTGTTATTAGTGGTGTTATTTTCAGGTACATTTGAGTGAAGTTGGCTTTGGTAGGCTACCCTGAAAACCTGATCACTGTGTGTCATATCATTGCTGTGAGAAAATGCTTCTGAATTCCAAATAGCTGACTTAAGGACACACTTTTAGAACACTACCTGCTCATGATTTGGGACTGTTGTCGCTGTCCATGTTTTGATAGAATTTCCAACTGGGGACATTTCTAATCTGGGAACCAAATTTGTATTTGACTAAATTAAATAAACCTCTGTGGAACAGTGATATGTATGAAAGGAAATTATTTCTACTCCAAACATTGTAATTTCATTGAATGCCATAAGTTAGAGATGGTAACATTAATTTTAAAAGTTTTTAATGAAGTAACTTTGGTAACCAGAAACTACAGTAATATTTAGCATAATGTTTGTTGCTGAAGACTTGATTTTGTGTTATGCAAGGATTAAAAACATCTTTATGAACTTTTGACTGCTGATATGACACATAGTGAAGGGAAAATCAGACCGTCTGGGATCTAGCTGGGTTGTCCAATTGCTGTGTTTCTTTGATTAAGTCATTTCTCCCTTTTGGACCTTAGCTTCTTCAACTACAAAATACGAATGTTCATAACGCATAATTTATATAGGTAAAACCTAGAATACTCAAATATCTAACAGAATGATAAATTTTGGTATATTTATATAATGAAATACCATACAGTGATGAAAAAGGATGAACCATCGCCACACTTATTACTATGGATGAATCTTGCAAACATAATTTTGAATTAAACCAGATGCAGAAGAATATATACTTGTTGATTCCATTTAGATAAAGTTAAAAAATAGGTAAGATGTAATTATGGTCCTAGGAGTCAGATCAGCGGTTACCATTGGGCATAGTTAATGATTGGGAGGGAGCATGAATGAAAGACGCTTCTGGTTGCAAATAATATTCTATTTTGATCTGAGTATACTCCTTTGTAAAAATTCATCAAGCTACGTACACTTAGGATTTGTACATTTTACTGGATGCTTCAGTTGGAAAAAGGCTGAAAGTATGCACCAAAACAAAACACAAAATGGAAAAAAATAAAAGAAACAAAGACTGACTGGATTGGGAGCCAGGAGAATTGGGTCCAAGCCTCAGCTATACCCCTGACAAACTGTTTTGTTTTAGGCAATTCGTTGACCTCTCTGAGCTTTAGTGACTGTATCTGTACAATGGAAATAATACCTGCCTTCTGTATTTCAGTTGAGGCAAACATCTGAAAACACATTGGCAACTAGAAAATGCTCTGTGAATGTAAAACTACTTTTGAATTCCTGAGAAAATATAAAATGGTAGTAGCAATTTATTTGACTTTCTTCCTTTTTTATGCTCAGCCATTCAATAAGTATTGTAGTAATTGAGCTCTTTCCAACTGTGCTGGGTCTTATGCTGAGGACATTATAATGAAGAATATCAACATGGTCCTGACAACCATAGACCTCTAGAACTAACAACATGCTAGAGGGAGTGGCAAGCTGAAAACAAGAAAACAGACAAAGGAATAAAATAATTGCAAGTTGTAATGAGGGCCATAACGGAAGCAGTCAGGATGGAGGCAGACAACTACTAGGGCAGCTTGCTTTAATCAGCGGTCAGCCATAGTGAAAGCTGACACCTAAAAGGAAGAAAGGAAGGTAGTAGTTAAGCAAAAAGAGAAGACCATGCTAGGCAGCCTGGACAGTTTGCACAAAGCCCCCAGGCAGGAAGTGGCCTGTTGGAGAACCTGGCGGAATGGTCGGCATGTAGGTGGAGGGAAGAGTGGGAGATGACGCACTTGGGAAGATAGGTAGGGGCTAATCCATATAAGACATGTAGCTTTTGGTGGGGATTTGGGTTTTACTTTAGGCTCAGTGGAAAGCCAGTAAAGGTCTTAAACAGAAATGATATAATCAGATTCACATTTTAGGATTTCTTTTTTTTGGCCACAGTATGGAGAAAGGACTGGTGGTGGGTGGGTGGGGGTGTGGTTTGGCCAAGAGTGAAAGAGGAGGTCCAGGCAAAAGAAGAAGATGCTTGGATTAGGTGATGGCAATTGGAGTTGATGGAAAATGGATGTAGGATATATTTTGGAGATAAAGTTGACAGGTCTCTTGCTGTTTTTATAGAATTTTGGAGTGAGGGAGAGAAAAGCATGAAAGATGATTCCTAGGTTTCTTGGTAGAGAATCTGGGTAGCTGCAGATACCTTTTACAGAGATGGAAAAAAACACAAAGTCTGAGTGGGGTAGAAAAGGGGGAGGAATAATCCTGGGGTTTATTCTAGATATGTTCGGTTTGATAGAACTATTTATTAGACACCCAGGTATCAGGTAATCAGCTGACTGTGAGTCTGGCGCTCAGAGGAGAGGATTGTGTTAGAAATATATTTTGGAAAGGTCAGCATGAGGGTAACACAGAGGAAGGAGGGAGGAGGGAAAGGACTGAAAGAAGACAACCAATGTCTGCGTGGTAGGAAGCCCCAGTAGTGAGAAGTTGAGTAGTGGGGGAGGAGCCAACCAAGGAGATCATGAGAGGGAGCCGTGAGGTGGGAAGAAAATCTGGAGAGTGGTGTCACAAAAGCCAGGAGAGGCCAGCATTTCAAGGAAAACGTGGCCATTCATAGGGGATGCTGCCAACAGACGAAGTAAAATGAGCCGGACTGTAGTTGATTGAAGAGGGAATGGGAAATGAGAGACTTCATGTGTCCTCATGCATTTCTCTGTTGGATAGAAATGGAACTTGACATATGTGAGGAGCCTTAAAAACCCATTCAATTAGCTTGGGGGTTTGCATTGTCCATACATGGCTGTAGGGAAGTTAGCATTGGTCTATTTTAGAGTAAAATCAAATGTTCAGTCTCTTAACTTCTAGAGCTACTATTATAGTCAGTTGAAACTTGGAGTATTTACCTTTTCAGGAAAGTAATTATAAGCCTTGAAAATCATGCAAGGACTATTTCATTTTGAAACACTTAAAAATTCATTTTGGTTTTTTGTAATTACAGTGTTTCAGAGAGACATCTAAACAGGGATTGATTACGTTTGGCAGTTATGTACATGTTCTTGTTCTAAACTAAGCATTGTTTCTGTGGTTTAGATTTTTCCTTTATAAATAGAATTTTAATCAGTGTATGTTCAATTTTTCCCCAAGCATGTTATAATTAGCACTGGCTACAACTTAATCCTAAAATGTGTATAATAAATTTAATTATATTTTATAAACACTCCTGCCATTAAGTGAAAGCACATAGGAATTATCTGAATATTTAAAAAAATTCTCTAGTTGATGTTTTTCCATAGCAGTGTGGAAAGCAAGTATGGCTACTTCAGGAGAAGTTAATACATTGTTTGCTCGGTCCTGTCACTGGGAATGTTGTTACTTATATTTTGGAGTCATATGGTCTTATATACCATGACAGCTCACTTATATAGTTTTTTGAGTATACTGTGTATTAGTGCCATTACCAGGAAAGAAAATATAACTGTGGGATCTACTTTCCAAATGTGATTGGTCTGTCAATTCAGGCCCACTGCGCTGACCAACACAGACCTTTTAAAAATTCTAAGGACAAGCAGTTTGGATGATAGGGAATTGTTTAGGAGAGTTATTAAGAAGCACCTTCTGTGGAGAAAGGTACATCTGGGGTCTCAGTTTTTTAATTTCCTAGATTGTCAAAAACAAGGAAAGTCTGAAAACCTGTTGGCACCCAGAGGAGCCTAGTGGACATGATGACTAAATGGAAGGTGGTGTCCTGGAATAAAAGAAGGACGTTACAGGAACACTGAGGAAATTTAAATGAAGTATAGACTTCAGTTCGTAAAAATGTATTAATATCGGTTCATACATTGGGACAAATGTACCACACTAATGTAAGATGTTAGTAACGGGAAACTGGGGACGGGGTGTGTGGGCAGTCTAGTACCACCACCATTTGTCTGAAAATTAAAACTGGTCTGAAACAAAATGCTTATTCTAAGGAGAAAAAGAACATGTGGATGAGGAGATATTTTCATAGCCATTGTTGGTAAGTACAGTCTGTCAGACTTTGTGCCTCTGGTTAAGTTATGTAACCGTTGTAGATCTCCGTTGCCTTATTTTTCGCATGAGGATAAAACAGCGCCTAACTCAGCGGGTCTTTGTGAGGATGAAGTGAGGTCCTGGAAGAGCCCTGCATCCTGTCTGGCATTGTAAATGCCCAGTAAAGGATGTGAAGCAGTGATGATGACAATGATTTACAATTCTCTAAATGTCTGCCTAAGAATGAAAGCACATTCATGCATTTTGATTGAGTTGTAAGAAGTTTGGCTTTGCCAAGCTAGATCTAGTTAGGGCCTGACTACTTTGAACCTGAACTACAGTGTTGTCCATCCTTAGTTGATTTTTCTGCAGCTTGTCCCTGCCTGCTCTGTATAGCAGTTGGAATTGGCATTATTAAATGTGTGTGTTTTAAAATCAAACTGCAGTCTTACAGAATTTTTGAGATTCCTAACTGTGTTAATGTGAATTTAAAACTAAAACTCATAATGGATTTTAAAGGCAATTCTACTTTCCTCTTCTCAAACTATAAAGCATAGGCAGTGTAGTTTTTGGGAAAGAATATTGAACTAGGAATTAGGAGACCTGACTTTTTGTCCTTAGTTTGGCTCTAAATAGGTGATTTGGGACAATTTCTTTCACCTCCTAGAAATTTAGTTTTCTCATTGGTAAAATGAGAGAGTTGGACTGAATGATACTTAGTTATAAAGTTGATTTACGTGGACTTCCAACGGGAAATGTGTTCAGAGCAGTCTCTTTGGGAGGCTTTACCTTTCCAGGGTTGCCTCACAAGAAAATTGTCATTGCTTTATGTTTACATCTCGTTTTTGACCAAGTTCTATTATTCTGAGTGATGAGTCGTCATATTCTCTCTAGTGACCGTGCGACTTCTTAATTGCTTTAAAAATTCAAGCCCGCCTTTCATGTTTGAAGCTTCGTTACCATTCATTGAGGATAATTACTAGAATGTGCTAAAGGTGTTGTTAGGGATTTTCCAAAAAGGAATCTTACAAATATCATAGGCACGACAGCGTTGTTGGAGTAAATATCGTAGCCTTCTAAGTCAGTCTTTTTGAAGCGTACAGGTCTCACTTGGAAATAATGACTTCTGGTATTCTTTTAAAGTTGATTTACTTTATGGGACTTACCATTGTACTCTGGGACCCTAGATTTGAGACTCTTGTTATAAATTTTTAGTGTTTTCTCAATGTCATATATAACTCATAGCTTTGTCACTTACCAGTATTATTTTATTGTAATTTTAAGATGATGCTCGAGAAGAGTGTGAACAGCAAGAGCTATGTTGTGCAGATTGAAAGCCCTAATGTGGCTCTAGTTTCTGTTTCTTTGTCCAGAGTTCAGAGGAAAGCTAAAGCTTGTCCAAACATTTAATACATCTTAGCCATCAAATTGTAGTTGACTAAAACTGGTATGATCACAGTGTATAAGTATGTACATGTTTGCCTAAGTCTGTAACATGTTGAGTATTGACTGTAACTTATGACTATTTAGTAACATATGTGCAAAACATTGTTTTAAAAAGTGACTTAAAAAAATAATTAAATTGGATTATTCATCAAATACTATTTCATTTTTCAAATGTGTGGTAAATTGAATTTCAGTGAACAGAAATTCTGTTTGTGGAAGTTACTTTTCACATCTTTTGCCATGGTAATAGTATGTTATCCATTAAATTTTTAAAAAGCAGTAACTCTCAGTTAAGCAGAAAGTTCTTTGGAAACTGACTAATTATCCAAACATTAACAGACTGTTATATGGTAGAAGTAGTTTTTCATAATGATTTCATAATAATACGTGTAAGTCATAACAGACTGCTATATGGTAGAAGTAGTTTTTCATAACTCAAATAATAATTTAATAATAATAATAATAATTGATCTTTCACCGAGGAATACTTGAATATTTTCCATGGAAAGCATGGAAATTATCAGCAGATATGTGTTCATTGTATGGTTGCTTTCATTTGATTTGGTTACCCCTTAGCTGAATAATTCTAAGCTGATTGTAAGATGCATGACTAAGATTTACAGGAGAGTCTGGAACTTATTGAAGCATACACGAGGTTTCCAATAAATGGAATTTGCACCATTTTAATTTCTCTGACAGCTTTATTTTTCCTTTCCATTTTTAAGGAGGCATGCTGTACCATGTCATCTTTTTCAACTCTTGCCGTTAGGGTTATATAGGAGAAAAGGTAGAAAAAGTGATTTTTATAAAGCTTTGGTTTTGCTAGAGGCTAGGAATTAGCTTTCTGTCTTTAATAAGCACATATTTCCATTGGTCACAGTAGTTCTTAACTGTTTACTTATTTAGTGTTTAAAGTTAACATTCTTTTAATCCAAATAAAATTCTTATTTCATAGTTGAATGATGACATTTGAATTTCTCTAGTAAAAAGAGCATTTTGCTTTCTTTATTGCGAAATGGTAACTAACATTTTAGTAAATAATTAGTAAGAATAATATACCATTTTTAGGTTAAAAGTAGCTATTCAGAAAAGGAAATTTTGGGTTAATGCAGTAGCAGATTATTTTTTAATTTGCTAATTTACTGTTAAAGTTCCCCTTTGAGTTTAATACTTGTCATACATGGTATATGTTTATACAGAGTTCGAAATTAGGTCCAGAAGAGTCAACCTTTTTTTTTCAGTCTTTGGGGCATGTATTCTGAGCGTAGTTTATATCTGTAAGACTATCTGCCCACTCTCAGGTAACTCCTGTTTTTTACATTTAAACCCTTATGACAATTTAGGACTAATCAGTCTGTTCTAACTTCCAAAGCAATACAGATTTGTTAGAAAATGTTAAAGTATTAAAAAATATACAAACTAGAAAGTGGAAGTAAATCGCCACTCCTTACAGGACAAAGACTGAATTTGTTATAGTCAGGAAAGGGCATTTTCTTAGAACTGTTGATACTCTTAAAGTCTATGTTAAAAAACATTTTTTAATGTGAAAATTCAACCCCGAAATATTAACTTTATAATATCACATTATATGTAAGTCATAGAAAATTGAATTATATGTATATAATAAAATTAGCATTCTTAACAGGTTATCAACATGTACTTATTTTTCTTACTTCATTGTAGACTGGTGGAAACTTTGACATATATTGGGATTGGTCTTCAGTTTACTTAGGGGAACCATTGACCAAACTAGCCTTATCTTCTCTCACTACTCTGCAGAATATAGCCAGACATACTATTGCTTAGTTTTGACTTACTTGTTTTCATTCATGTCATTGTTCCCTTGTTCCTAGATATATTCCACCCATCCTTCATGGTTCATTTCAGATCCTCTTTGTGGTGGAGACTACTAGCTGTCCACCAAAATTTGTTTGTTGTCCTGAACCTAGGGGTAGCTCTTATTTCCCATGTGACTGCGTATTAGCCAGTGGAATGTGAGCAGGTTGTGGTTTTCTGTGTTGTTTCCTGTTCTGCTGGCTGTCTGGGCACCATAATGTGGAAGTTCGGGAAAGCAGAACCACAGTGGAAGGAACCTGGATCCCTGAATAACTAACTGTGTGGAAGAGAGTTGACCATCAACCTGAACCTTCCTCCCTACCCTGCTACTCTACATATACAAGAAATAAACTATTGTGTTAAGTTTGATTCTATTTGTTACCTTAATTTCACATGCTATAATAATACTACTTACTCTAGGAGGCAGTTTCTGACTATTGCAGTTCACTTCGATTATCATTTTTTTTCTCCCAAAATTCTATGGTACTTATTAGGTATAGGTATCTGCTATTCACATTTTAAAAAAAATTAAAAACAAAAGCAGGAAAGAAAGGCATCATGCATTTAATTTGTGCATGTCTTGTTCACAAAGACTGTACAGGCTTTTGGAAGAAAGTGACTTTGTTTGATATGTCTTTTGTGTTCTCTATGGTACACAGTTTAGGCACTCAGTAAAGACCAGAAGGAATGAAACATTGGGAGCAAATGTTTAAAATAAAGCATAGATATTGGTGTATGCAGTGGTGCTAAATTTGGTTAACTTCATTTATTTTTGTTTTCTCTGGTTAGACTTTCATTCTAAAGTAGAAACGTGTTACAGAAAACCCATAATTTATTAAATTAGGACAAAGATCTTAATGATATTTGTAGTAATGAAGCCACTTCCTTTTCTCACCTCTCCCTCCCTTTTCCCCTTCTATAAACATTAAACTTTTACAAGGTGTTATGTTTTAGGTCCTGGGGGTACAACAGTAAATAAAACAAAAATTGTTGCCCTCTGGAATTTACAGACAATAAACACGTAAAACATTTGGAATGCTAAGTGTTCAGTATCTGGAAAAAATAAAGTGGGGGGTTGAGGGTGTGGGTGCCAGGTGATAAAATGATGCTTGAAGTTAGTGTTACAGTTTTAAATTGGGTGGTCGGGAAGGCGTCTTGAGAAAGTGACCTTTGGGCTAAGACCTGAACCAGATGATTAGAAACTATGTGGGTTACTGGAAAAAGAGCTATTAAATATAGGAGACCACAAGTGTTCTTCTAGCTGAGGTGAGCATGATGAAAATGTTCTAAAATTAATTGTGGTGGTGGTTGTACTATTCTGCGAATATACTAAAAACCACTGAAATGTACGGTTAAATTTGTAAAGCTTATGGTATGTGAATTATATCTCAGTAAAGCCATTACGAAGAAAACCATCATAACTTTAAAAGTCCTCAGCATCGAACTAGGGAAGACCCTTCTTTCCCTGTTGCTCTCCTTAGAGATTTTTGGTTGTGTGCTAGTAATTACTACAGCAAATCACGTGAATTATGTTCCAGTTAGACCTGGATACTGTGAAGCACAATAATCACTATGAATCTTGGTAAATTTGTATCAGAGTACTTGGCTGTAAGGTTTAAAAAATTCCAACACTAAAATCTGGTCACATACATGCAATCTTCATAGCTTGCTGCTAAAGTAACAGTATGATTCATTTATAACTTGGGGAAAAGTAATGTCTTCAAGCTCAGTAATGACTGATTTGGGACTGAGACTACTGACTTTGCAGCCATGTCGCTCACCAACATGGCAGGTGCCCGAGAGCATTGCTCTTACAATCACGCTTGCTTTTTGTTTCCTTTTAATGGCTTCTAGTCAAAACAGCTAGATTGTTTTATGTCTTAGGCTGTCTCCCAGGCTCCTGCTCTTTCAGGTTCTGGCTCTTAGATATCATCTTTCATTTTTTTTTCCCCCTCTGGAAATAATCTTTAGTTCTCAGTAAGTGATTTTTTTTTTTTTTTTTTTTTTTTTTTTTTTGTATCACAAGTCCCCGTAGATCCTACCCACCTAAGCAGCGTGGACTTAGATTCTTCTTCCTAGATACTTAGAATTTTAGAGCTAGAAAGCATCTTAGAGTTCCGAGTTATATAAGTAGTCACTGCAAAGTTGTATTAGATACTCAACAGAGTTATGTAACTAGTCAGTGCAAAGCCTGTATTTGATTCTCAACATCCTGAATTGTGTCCTCGATGTCTTTTTTCCAATGCCATTACTGTATTTCCATAAGGAATTAAATAAATAAGCATCAGAGGAAGCTTCCCACTGACCCTAAGGAGATTCTTTAGACTCTATTACAGTGTTTAAAATTATTGACTCTAAATTTGTTTTATTAAATCATCAAATCATTTTGTCTCAGTCTGTAATTACTCTTTGCCACAGACCAGTTTTCCCCTGCACTGGTAAGTTATCAAGTGACCTCATGGTAGTTTGGAGTTGGGAACACTTGACTTTGTAGTTCTAGGCCTGGCTCTGCAACTCACTCTGTGACTTTGGCAAGTGTCTTAGTCCGATGAAGGACAAATTTTGTATTTCAGAGTAGATTTGGTAAGCTGGATTTTTTTCCCCTTCAAGGGAAATGGATTTTATGCAAAGATTATAACTCATACGGTGTGAGTAAAATAAAAGCAAATGTAATGTTTCTTCTTTACCCAGGGGGGAGAATAGGGGAGGGATTTCCAGTCCATCAAGAAGTAGAGCTGATTCAAGCTTCTTAACACAGAGGAAGAGAAGCAGTGGGGGAAGGAACCGGTTCTGTGTCATCTAGTCAAGGATGAAAGGGTAATTCTGCCCCCAGGTCTTTTCAGGCGTTGCAGAGTGCCCTGTGGCCTCAGCCTGGCCTGAAGAGAGCCCAGCTGCTTGTGTACAAGGAACCCACCATTACTCTTAAAACATTGCAAAAAGCTGGTCACACTCTTACCTTCCAGATGAGGCATTTGTATTTAATTTCATACAGATGCATCTTAATCTAGCCACAACAGTTTGCTTTTAATAACAATAATAACAACCAATATTTACTAAGTATGTACTATGCACCAGTTGCTGCTCCAAGCACTTTACATGTATTATTAACTCACCTGATTCTCACAACCCCTTGACCCACATTGCTGTTACCCCTGTTTTTACAGTTGAGGTGGTAACAGGCTGGAAGTTTCAGTTATTAAGTGGCAGAGCTGGGATTCAAACCCAAATAACCTGGCCACAGGCTTTGGCTAATTTAGAGGCGAATCTGATGTTGAAGAGGGTAAGTTTCATTGTAGGAGGCCTAGAATTAAAAAAGGAGATTTTCCTGGGAGCTCCTGCTGATACACCCAGTTACTTTACTTTTTAGGGTTTCTTCATTTGTAAAGTAAGCATTTCAAGAAAGTAGGCGTTGAAGTGCTGCTTCCTGTTGGACGAGTCTGAGATTTTGAATTCACAAATTTTAATGCCTAAATTGTTACTTCTTTTCAACAAATTTATTTTAATACAGCATGAAAATTTTACTGTAGATTTAATCTTACCTTGTAGTCACCAGTATGCACTGTACACTCCTGTGTGCAGAAGTCTATTAATCTGCACTGTCCAAGGTGGTATCCACTAAATGCATGTGGCATTGAGCACTCACAGTGTGGCCAGTGCGAACTGAGATGCAGTGTAAGTTTAAAGTACACGGCAGATTTCATAAATACAATATGAAAAAATGAATGTAAAGTAGTTTATCAATAATTTACAAGGTCAGACAATTAAGTTCGTGAACTTGTTGCAACGATGTTGCTAACCTTTTTTGATATCAGAGGGATTATTCATTACAAATTTGTACCAACTGGACAGATAACCACGTTTACTATTTGGAAGTGCTGAAAAGGATGCGTGAAAAAGTTAGACGACCTGAACTTTTCGCCAACAATTCGTGGCTCTTACATCACGACAATGTACCAGCTCACACAGCACTGTCTGTGAGGGAGTTTTTAGCCAGTAAACAAATAACTATTGGAACACCCTTCCTACTCACCTGATCTGGCCCCCAATGACTTCTTTCTTTACCCGAAGAAAAAGGAAATACTGAAAGGAAGACATTTGGATACCATTCAGGACATCAAGGGTAATCTGACCACAGCTCTGATGGCCATTCCAGAAAAATAGTTCCACAATTGCTTTGAAGGGTGGACTAGCACTGGCATCGGTGCATAGCTTCCCAAGGGGGGTACTTCGAAGGTGACCTTAGTGATATACAGCAATGAGGTATGGAGAGTTTTTTCTAGGATGAGTTTGCGAATTTAATTGTCTGATCTTGTACTTTGATTGCATATTGAAATGATTCTGTTTTACATATATTGGGTTAAATTTATTAAAATTAATTTTATCTGTTTTTCTGTAGTTTTTTAAATGTGGCTAACCAGAAGACTTCAAATTACATGTGTGGCTTACATTATATTTTTATTGAATAAGTATTGTTGAGAGTCCTAAATGAGAGAAACAAGAGGTAGGTATGTATATAGCCAAATGATAACCAATAAACTCTTTACAATTTAACTGAGTGGTATCAAAAAGAAATATGTGATTTGGCATTGGATTTTTTTTTTTTTTTTTTTTTTTTTTTTTTTATGAGAAGCTGTCTTTTAGGCATTAGTTGCAGGAAAGATAATACATGTTCTAAAAGTTTTCGTTCTGAAGGGGAAATATAATACTGTGTGTAGGGTGACCATACGTTAGATATTTATATCACACATATATAATATAAATATACTTAAAACCATCCTAAATCAGTTTGTAACCTAAAATTAAGAAAAAAAAATTCTCTGGCTACAACATAGGTGTGATCCGCTATGGAGAATACAAGAATAGATGTTGTAGATCTCTGTCGTGTAGAAATCATACACTTGAAAAAATGAAGTAAGTATCAGTTCAGTACAATAACACTGTGTACATCATGAATGGACAAATATGCCTTATGGGGGTTCTGAGGAAAGGAGGAAATGTTTTGAGCTAGTAGTTTGGGAAGGGTTACTGGAAGAGGAGAGAATTGAGCTGGTCTTGTAGGATGCAGTGAATTTCCTTAAGTGGAGTGAGGAGGGTACAGAGCAAAAGCTTAGACCTGAAGAGGTACACGTTGAGCGCAGGGAAAAATTCAGCCATGGCTGGAGTGGAGTGTTAGGAAGCTAAATAGTTGGGAAATTTTTCGAAAATTAATTTAAGTCAGATTGTAGAAGACCTGGAATTCCAGGTGTAGGAATTTGGATTCCTTAAGGAGTTGAGAGTTGAGGGGAGAAAAAGAAAGCTGTGGGTTTATGGTAGTTTATCCTTGAGTTACTGCTTATGTGGTGGATAACTGCTTATGTTATGGATATCACTAATAAGTTATGTTCTTGACTTAACATGCTAGCTATTTTTAGTTGTTGGTAACAAGAAATACTGGAGAGCTTGTTTTTTTTTTGGTTATTAGTCAAATCCAGTACATAAAATTGGCTTGTTATAATAGCATCATCTCGGACTTCCTGGTTGGAAGAATTTTATATCACATAGCAAATACTTGACAGTTGTCTTTTTAGAGATGACAAATCAGTATTTTGCACTGGGTGTTAATTTCAGTTATAAATTTAACACACACTGTGAATTTGTACCCTTATTTATAGGGCACACTAAAACTTGTTCTTATTTTAAAGCTCTGGCTTATCTTGGCTCCACTATCTCATTAGCCCAGGAACTATGGGCTACATTGTTTAACCTGCTGAATCCCTTGTTTTTCCTTTGTAAATTAGAAAAGATATCTCCCTCCCAGGGGTGGAGAATGTCCAGTGAGATAAGAGCTTCAGAAGAATGTCGTGATGTTTGGTACATTATGGAGGGAGATACTCAGTAATTTCTTCTTCCTCCTTACTGGTTCTGCAATGGTTGTCAGTAGAGAATTCTTATTACTTAGTTTAAATATAGTTTCATGTAGCAGAACTCATAAAGAAATTTGGAAGGCACTTACTTTTGTAAAGTCTTTATTTGTTACAGTAACTGGATTTTTTTAAATGATGCTATTCAAGACAACTTACTGATGTTTTAAGAAAGATAAGCTTGCAGTTGTTTCATTAGAATATACGTAAAAAACTGAATTATTGACTAAAGTGTTTCTACAGAGTTATTTTATTCAATGAGCTAAAAACATATTCTGTGGCATTGAAAAGAAATGAAGTCTGGGAGAAATATTCTGTACATACCATTTTCTGTATCATGCTATTAAGGAAATGCAGTTAACATTTTTTAATTGACTTTTTTTTTTTGGTGTATATCTGTGAATGTTAAAATATGTATAAATTTGTGTCACCCCCGTAATAATTAGGGTACAGAATAAATAATTCCATCTTTCCAAAAAAACTCACTTGTGCTATCCCTTCATATTCTCATCTTCTCCCTAACCTCCGGCCACCACTGGTCTGTTTTCCATTTGTTCCTTTAGGGTCGGATTAGTGGAGGCTATGAGAAGATACATATCTTATCAAATATGGTATGCACAAAGGTAAATTATGAGAAATATGAAATAAGATAAATATGTGAAAGTACTTAGCATATAGAGGCACTGGGTACTTAATAACAAGTAGTTTCATACATAGTATTAGGTCAGTAGCTTAACCAGATTCTTCTTACAGACTCAACTTTGTGTAATTTGAACAACTTTTTTCTCCTGACTTGGCTTGTAGCCTTATTTTTGAAAGGCTTTTGTTCCATATGGTCCTGATTGATGGAAATGTCTGCATTATTTAACCTCATGTTCTTCATAAGAAAAACTGGACAATAAAATCCACCTTGAAGGGTTGTTATGGCAATCAAATGTCATCGTATAAAGAAATATACGTACACATATGTGCGTGTGTGTGCGCACACACGTCTGTGTGTGTGTATGTGTATGTAATTATGGCCTAGCCCATAGTAGGTATTCTATCAATTCAAAAAAATTATATTTTATAAATATGGTTTACGGTAACTTTTGGAATTGCTTGGTAAAGGAATATGTCCTCTTTTTTTTAAAACTTTTTTTTATTAGCTTCAGGTGCGCAAACTGTAATAGACGTTTATCATTCATATCCCTCACACTGTGACAACCCCCTCTCCCCATCCACTATCCCTCTGACATCGCACACAGCCATTACATTTCCATTGTCTACATTCCTAATGCTGTATTCCACTTCTTGTAACTATATGTGTGTGTGTATGTGTGTGTGTGTGTGTGTGTGTGTGTGTGTGTATCTATATATATATAAAATTGTAGTTGACATTCATTATTGTTCAGCTTCAGCTTCAGGTGTACAGTGCGATGATCAGGCATCTACATCATCCCTGAGGTGATCTCCCTAATGAGACAAGTATCCATCGGATGCCCTACAAAATCTCTACAACATTATTGATTACATTCCCCAAATTGACTTTCGTATCCTCGTGGCAATCTTGTGGTTACCGATTGTGCTTTCTAATCCCCTCACCTTCTCCCTCATCCCCTGCCCCCTCCCATCTAGCAACCCTCAGTTTTCCCTCTGTGTCTCTGAGACTGTTTCTGATTAGTTCATTCATTTATTCTTTTCTTTAGATTCCACATATAAGTGAGATCATATGGTATTTGTCTTTCTCTGTCTGACTTACTTCACTTAACATAATGTTCTCTAGGTCCATCCGTATCGTTGCAAATGGTAAGATTTTATTCTTTATGGCTGCGTAATGCTCCATTGTATAACTGTACCACAGTTTCTTAATCCAGTCCTCTACCCATGGGCATTTCTGTTGTTTCCAGGTCTTGGCTATTATGTATAGTGCTGCAATAAACATAGGAGTGCATAAATTTTTTTGAATTAGAGTTTTGGATTTCTCCGGATAGATACCTAGGAGTGGAATTGCTGGGTTGTAAGGTGGTACCATTTTCAGATTTTTGAGATACCTCCATACTGTTTTCCATAGTGGCTGTACCACACTCTGCAATTCCACCAACAGTGCATGAGGGTTCCCTTTTCTCCACATCCTCCCCATCAGTTGTTTGTTGATTTACTGATGATAGCCATTTTGACAGGGGTGAGGTGGTATCTCATTGTGGTTTTTATTTGCATTTCTCTAATGATTAGTGAGGTTGAGCATTTTTTCATATGTCTGTTTGCCATCTATATGTCTTTTTTAGAAAAATGTCTCTTCATGTCCTCTGTCCATTTTTTAATAGGGTTGTTTGTTTTTTTTTGGAGTTGAGTTGAGTGAGGTTTTTACAAATTTGGGATATTAACCCCTTATCAGATGTATCATTGGCAAATATCTTCTCCGATATTGCTAATGAATATAAATGCAAAAATCCTCAACAAAATATTAGCGAACAGAATTCAGCAATACATTAAAAAGATAATACACTGTGATCAAGTGGGATTCATTCCTAGTATGCAAGGCTGATTCAACATCCGCAAATCAAGTAATGTGGTACACCACATTAATAAGATGAAAAATAAAAATCACATGATCATATCAATAGATGCAGAAAAAGCATTTGACAAAATCCAGCAGCCATTTATGATAAAAACTCTTAAGAAAGTGGGAATAGAGGAACCACATCTCAACATAATAAAGGCCACATATGATAAACCCATAGCTAACATCATACTCAATGGGGAAAAACTAAAACCTTTCCCCTTAAGATCAGGAATGAGCAAAGTTGCCCACTTTCTCCACTTCTATTCAACATAGTGCTGGAAGTTCTAGCCACAGCAATCAGATAAGAAAAAGAAATAAAAGGCATCCAAATCAGTAAGGAGTAAGTAAAATTGTCATTATATGCAGATGATATGATACTATATATAGAGAACCCTAAAGACTCCACCAAGAAACTATTAGAGCTGATAGATGAATTTGCTAACGTAGCAGGATACAAAATTAATATCCAGAAATCAGTTGCATTTGTGTATACCAATAAATGGAACAGAATAGAGAACCCAAAAATAAATGGAACGATAATGGATAGCAAGAATTTATGTTGGGGTAAAGACAGTCTATTCAGTAAATGGTGCTGGGAAACCTGGGCAGAGACATCCAAAAAAATGAAGCTGGACCACCTCCTTACACCATATACAAGAATAAATTCAAAATGGATTAAAGACTTAAATGTAAGATCTGAAACCATAAAATTCCTAGAAGAAAATACAGGAAGAAACTTTACAGACATTACCCGGAGTAAGATTTTTACTGATATATCTCCTCAGGCAAGGGAAGTAAGAGAAAAAATAAACATGTGGGATTACATCAAACTAAAAAGTTTTCACAGCAAAGGAAATCATCAATAAAACAAAAAGGGATCCTACTGAATGGGAATATGTCCTCTTGATATCTGGATTTTCTGCTCCCTTACCCTTTACCCCAAGCTCCCAGAATGGGAGGGCTGATCCTCAAAGTATCCCCATTCTGCTTTAATAATTTTTTGATAAATGCCATTTGAAATGTTTTACCAGTTTCTCTGTTTTGGCGCGGAGGGGAATACACCAAATCTATTTAACTTTATCTTAATATTTCAGGATTCATTTCACATTATGCCCATTTCATAAAAATGTGATTTTTTTGAAATTGGTGGTTGGGACGATGGGCTGACTCTTTGCCAATCCCACAGCTCCTTTTTGAACTTGTATTCCTGAGCTCCTACTATAATAGTGACTTTTACATTTTCACCTTTTACAAGTACACAGTGTTCTGATAAATAATGTCCTAGATGATGGGATAGAATTGCTTTTCTACAAATTTAATTATTTAATCAAGTGCAGAAGCAGATTTAGTATTTTTTTGTCCTTGCCCACAAATCATTTTCACTGTCCTTATCATTATTAGTGTTCAAAATATTAATAGAATCAGTAAATTATAGGCCTGGAAAGAACCTTTGAGATCTTCTAGTTAATTTTTAATTCTAACCCAAAGCCCGCTTTTCATAATAAGTATTTTGTAATACTCTCTTTAGTGTCCTGAAATGAAATTTATAGTTAATGAAATTTTTTACCTACATAATTAAAATAAATCAGTGTGATTCCCTAACTGTAATATACAGGAAAATAAAATACGAGGTATGAGTATGCTAGACGACAAACAACAAAGACACAAAGAGCCACCACAGCAGATTTCTAAAATGCTCCTAGGGGAGTACTATAACCCTGATCTTGACCCAGTTTTCTCATTTTATATTTAAAGAAAGGGGTGGGAGGTGGAAGGGCATAGGAGGGGGTGTTGGACAATGGGGCTTGGTATTCTCAGAATTATGCAAGTGTGATCAGTAGGGATGGAACAGGGAACCCAGGTTTTGTAATCTGCTGTGCTTGCCTTGTTAGTGCTTCTGAAGCCACCCTTTATATGAGGAGAATGAACCCAGTGGGTGATGAATCCAGGGGTGTGATATCAGCAGTCAGTAGGTACACAACTTATTTGCCTCGTGGTTTTTCTAAACACATTATATAAACATTTTTCAATTTTAAATGAGGTAGTTAACTGGTATTCTTGACTTACTGCTTGCTATGGGGATACAGATAATATATTGGGGTTACTCTTTCTGAATTAATCTGTTGGCTAAGGGAAACTTTGTGATGTAGTGACAGCACATTGTATCTTTAACCTTTGGCCCTGCTCCTGACATAGAGCAGTCTCCCAGTTACTTAGTAGAGTTTCTTGGGGTCTTTATTCTGGATAGCGTGTAGGTGGTAGATGTGTGGACATGTGTAATGACTCTGGGGGACATCCTGTAGGTTCCGAGCCACCTCCAGAGCTCCCATTTTTCTGGCTTTCTGACCTAGGGCACAAACACATTTCTTCATCTGTACAATTCATTTTAGTTGGTACCTCTCACTTTGATAATATTTTGGTGTTTTTTGTTTTTTTGTTTTTTGTTATTTTGCCTGGACCATGGATGTCCCCTTTCTCGTGTAGTCTGGCATTTGTGCTATACAAATGTAATGTGTCATTTAATAAGACATTTTAAAATCAGTTTCCTTTCTACAGTATTTTTTCATTTTGCTTGTATCATAGCAAAAAATTCTATGAATGATAGTTGACTATTTTATTTGACAAAGGATGGTGTTTTCATTCACTTTATATTACTCTGTAACTTTAAAAATGTCTTATTAAAGGTAATGACATAACTATAGAATTTAGAAATAATGTGATCAGTTTGTGTTGTTTTGGCGAATTTTAATATGAAGCAGGAAGAAAAACATTTTGTTCCTTGTCCAGTCAAATTACTTGTTACATGCTTCACTGAAACAGTGGTATTTTATGCCTTCCAGTGAATAGCAGTGATTTGTATTAGGAAAAAAATTATTGATGTTAGAATATCAACTCTTATATATGGAAAACATTGTACCAGTATCTTACTATTTTATAATTCACGTTTCATACTTCTCATTAGTGGTTTACTCTACCCTCAATGATATATTAGTGATGGACCCTATCCAATCCCTTAATATAAGGAGTCCTGGCTCCTGATTTTTCCCTTTGAAATAAATGTTGTTGGAATTTTTTTTATTATGTAAAAATAATACTTTTTGTACACAGTTTGGAAAAATACCCAACTCACTATTCAGAGACAGCCACTGGTAACATTTTGATGTATTTCTGTCTAGGCTTTTTTTTGTTCAGTGATCTCACTATGTCTAGTTTTTGGTCCCCTTTTTTTCCTCTGGCTTTACTTGTATATACTCTTGTTTTTAATTTCTGAGGCGATAGATATCTTTGTAATTTCTCTTCCTTCGGCATTCATAACCTCCAGGATAGAGTTGACTAGAGTTATTCATGTCTTGGGAATCTCCCAGCTAATTCACAGTTTTTGTTTTGAGATATAATTCACATACTATACAATTCACCCATTTAAAGTGTACAAGGCAATGGTTTTTGACAGTTTAAAGACGTGTGTATCCATCACCACTATCTAACTTTAGAACGTTTAGTTTTTACCCGCAAACTTCATACTCATTAGCAATCACCCCTATTCCACCAACTTTCACCACTAGGGAACCACTAATCTACTTTCTGTCTCTATAGATTTGTCTGCTCTGGAAATTTCATATAGATGAAATCATTACAATATGTGAACTTTTGTGACTGGCTTCTTTCACTTAATGTTTTCATAGTCCATCTATGTTATAGCATATATCCTTTTTTTGTTGAATGATATCCACTGATGGCTATACCACTTTGGGTTGTTTCCACTTTTTGACTATTGTGAATTGTGCTGCTGTGAACATTTGTGTTTGTTTTTGAGTGGACATATATTTTCATTTACTTAGGTATGTATATCTAGGAGTGGAATTGCTGGGTTATATTGTACTCTATATTTAACATTTGGAGGACTATAATAAGTAATTTGAACAAGGAAATTAGTCTTGAATAACAGAGAAGAGGTATAATAGATAACCAGTCTTTCTGAAATGGTTCCATATAGTAGTGTTCCACTTAGTGTGGGTGTATGTGGTTTTAATTTTTACATCTTACAAGGAAACCTTGTGTAATAACAGGAAATAGTTGAAATATAGTGAGCGTGCTTGCCATTTACACAGAAAAAAATTGGTGACATTTTCATTAAAAAATACTTGCTGTTAATAATTTATATTGTTGGAAACAATTTGGAACAAGCAAAATCTAACAGAAATCTTGAGATTTTGGGGAAAACTTCCTTGTGCTTAACCAATCACTGTACAGTGTGCACCATAAAGAATAATGTCTTTTTCTCTTTTGTCCTAGCTTGTCTGAGTACTATTCTTCCTCCAGGCCCAGGCCTTGTTTGCACCTTAGTTCCTCTGAATGTTTTAGTTCATTGTCTTCGCCATCAGTGATCCCTTTCTAGTGGACAGAGCGCTGGGCTGGTAACTAGAGATAGGAGGACTTAGCCTAGCTCGTCACCATTGGCTGTGCCATTGTGAGCACAAGTCAGGTCCCTTAAGTTTTCTTAACTTAAGAAAGCGCCTCACTTTCTTCACTGGTGTAATGAGAGACTCATCTGTGAAACCAAAGATGTTTAAAGCCCAGTGATCTCAATTCTAGCTCTAGACTTCTTAGATTTTACAAATTGTCGCACATACAGATTTTTCATGAATTTGACACTTAATATATGCTTCCGTGTACGAGGTGAATGTTTAAATAAAAAAAAATTATTACAGTAAAAGACACATTGCCATTAACCCCCCTCAAAATACTCCCCACGCTTCAAACACACTTATCCATCGTTCTTGCCACTTTCTGAAGCAGTTCTGGAAGTCCTCTTTCATGAGTCTCTTTAGTTGCGCTGTCCTGGCTGCCTTGATGTCCTGAATCATTTTGACTTTGGGGAAGCGCCAAAGGTTGCACGGTGCCAGATCCGGTGGCTAAGGTGAATGAGGACACACTGTAATGTTTTAATTTGACAGAAATTGCTGTGTACCAGAAGCGATGTGTGAAACGGAGCATTGTCATGATGGAAGATGATTTACGGCATACTTTAAAACACACCTTCTCGCAACCATAGCTTACACCTGACTGATTGCACCAAACAAGTTGAAACTTGTCACACAGTATTACTAAGGTTTGACACACCGCTTCCCATATTGAAGATCCCTGCCTTTCGGTTGGATGGCACTCGGCAGCAGCATTCACCACATTTGTTGATCACAAAGGAAAGGCTGTGTGTCACACATCATTTCTGGTATATGGCAATTTCTGTCAAATAAAAACAGTACGGTGCATCCTTATCCACTTTATTCACCGGATCTGGCACCGTGCGACTTCTGGCTCTTCCCCAAAGTCGAAATGACCACGAAAGCTAAACATTTTGAATAGATTCAGGACATTGAGGTAGCTATGACAGCGCAGCTAAAGTTTTTGATCATACTTCATATTGCTTCCCTCTCCCTCCTTTCTTTTCAAATTTGTTCTCTCTTCACCTGGATGATATGACCCAGGAGGGTAAAGACTGTTATTCTTTGTGGCTGAAGATGGTTAGTGTTTAATAGTGCAAATATTATATGAGTTTTAATGACTGTGGAACGACTCTAATTGGTAGTTCTCTGTTGGAGTGAAATAGTCGAAACAACTTGGTAACTTTACACAGTTACTTTAACTTTTCCCCTTTTCTCTCTCTTTAAGAATGTGCTTTTAACTAAAGTAGACAGGGATATAGTCAGAAATGAACATTCTGTTTTTGCTAACTTTTTAAATAATTGGGGATTTTTTTTGCTAGAACTTTATTTACCGTATGAGATTATATATTCCTTGGGCTCATTCCATATAGGAAGTGTTTCAGTAAACTCTTTGTTTGCTTTCTGACAGTCTGTGTACCTCCATCACTTTGTTCTTTAATTATACATTTTACTGGCCAGCTCTATGTCTCATGGAGGGAAAAGCAAAACATGAACTTAAACTTCAAGTTAACAGAGGTAAATGCTCTAAAGTAAATTGAATGATGGTTTTGAGTGACCTTTTTTAGGCCAAGGATCCTTGAGGGTGGGGGTGCCAGTGTGCTTTATTTTACTTAGGGTACTTTGTCATTCCTGTCTCAATTTATGTTTTCAGTGGTTTTTAATTTGTAAAAATTTACTTTTAGTTTAAAGTATGGCAAACAGTAATTTGGCCATGAGTTATGGGTTATTTCTACCTCAACATTTAATCCTTTTAACTTTGATCATGGGATCATGGGAAAATAGGCATAACTGGAGTTACTGGCAAGCGGATTGATTTTGGCTACGCTTAGTGTCCTTTTCGCCTCCTCCTTTTCTCTCTCCCTTTGTCCCTTCCTTCTTTCCGTTTTGCTATGTAAGTATCGAATGGAAACGTTCTCTTTTTAAAACTCCACGGAAAGGTCTGTTCCTCTTTGACCACCATCCGTAGTCACAGCCTCTTCCACCTTCATAGAGATGGTCATAATAACATTGGCGTGAATCTCCTGCATAGCTTTATGTGTACTTGCATTTATCTGTGTAAACCATATAGCATGGGGTTCTTTTTTTTTTACTGGGGTGAGGGGATGTGGTTCCCTCCTTCCAAAAATGGTATTCTACTCTTTTTCACTTAGCAATGTATCTTGGAGAGTTGTTCATTTTAGAAAATACAGCTTGACCTCATTCTTTGCAGCCACTGTGTAGTGTTTCATGATGTTGAATGTACGACAATTTATTTAGCCCTTCCTCCACTAATGGGCATTTATGTTTCTAATTTTTTTTGTTATAGACAATGCTGCAATGAAACATCTTTATACTTGCAGTTGAGTATTTCCCTAGGATAGATACTTAGAAGGAATCCATAATGGTAGGCATATTCACAATTATAAGAGCTACTTATCAGTTTGCCCTCTCAAGTTTGGACTGCCTCCAGCTGTGGCAAAGACGCCAACAAATGATTTTTAGAATATCAAAGACAAAACAGACATTGTTGCCAATCTATGAGGAAAAAAATGGTGTTTTGTTTTAATTTTAATTTTCCTGAAAATAATGAGGTTGAACATTTTCTTATGTTTATTGACCATTTGTATTTTCTTCCTATAAATTGCATATATTAAATTGGATTAGTTATAAAGTATTCAGTTTAAATTATTATATAGTATATCTTTTTGGTAAATATCGTTGAAATATAAGATACATATAGAAAAGTGCATAAAACACAAGTATACAGTTCAGTGAATTTTTAGAAAGTATACACCATGTATAACCAAATCCAAATCAAACACAGCATTCCCCAAGCCCTTCAATCCCTGGTGCTCCTTCCAGGTACTACCCCCCACCCCCCAGGATACCCAAGATACTTCTCACATTATAAATTAGTTCCCCTGGTTTTGAATTTTAGATAAATAGAATCATAAAGTATATACTCTCTTCTACTGTGTATTATTAACTTTTGAATACATTTTAAGTAAAAGAATTGCATCAGTGTTTAGAGAACTCTATTTGAACAGGTAATTTCTTCTCTTACTAAACTTCAAAAGGTAAGTCATGTCATTTTTATGCAACCCTAGATGTCCTTATGCAGTTTTAAGAACTCTCAGAGTGAACCCTCTTACCCCAGGAGTTAACAGACTTGTTTACTGAAATCCAGTTGATTGTTGAAAGTTCTTTTTGCTTAGTTTGGGTAGACCTGAGGTTTGACCCCATTCTGCTCTTTAACTATCTTGGTTTTTTTTCAATCAGAATTGTTAAACTGGTTTCATTTTTGTCTAAGTGCTCTGTAACTTAGAATGCCTGCTTACCTTGGACCTTCTTTTTGTATCTGGGAAAGTGTTATTCTCTTGTGCTGCTTCAGGAAGTATGAAATTGTCTAGTTTGTCCCTTTTTTGTTACTATTTGCGCCATTTTCCCAAACAGGTAAAGGCGACAGAGCAAACTTTACACATTATCTTTTCAGCTTCCCCTGCCTATCTTATGAAGCTTTAATTGATACAGAAACGTGTGTTAAGTTCTGTCTTTTGGCTTATTTTTGTTTGTTTCTTTTGGTGTTTTGCTTATTAAAGGAATATACCTTTTTGTCTTTAGAATATCTTGAAAGTAAATTCTAATACAAAATATTTTAGTGATTTCCTGACCCTATGCTTTAGGAGAGACTTATTTTTTAAATTTAAAGCAAGTAAAGATGAATAAGTCACTAATGGTGACATTCTTTTCAATTTATTTTTAATAAATTGCTTCCTAAAATTTCAAGTGATTTACAATAAAAAGATGTGATAATGCTAATAAGAATAACAATAAAAGATTGTAATGAAGAGAAAGATATATTAATAACCATCATCTTTGCTTCTGGAATTGAATGTTAAATTTAGCTATGAGCCACTGTCTTTTGAGAATTGAAAAGAAAACAAATTAAGTTCTCATTGGGGAAAAAAGGAGCATACCATCAGGTGAGACAGATGTGTTTATATTTCTAAATTCCAAAAAATGCAGCAGTGTTCATCAGAATCAGGTCATGCAAATTAACATGCATTCAAGGATTTAAAAGTGTATCGGTGTAATTAGTTCATAAATATTTCACTTATGTTTGTGAAAAAAGTAAATCAGTATGATTGTGTCTGGGTTGAACTATTCATCTAGCTTACAAGAGTAGTGCATAAAGAGTGTTTGGCTTAAATTATTTAAATAATGAACACAGTTAAATTCTTTCACAGTGTAGAGTAATCTCAATAATCTGGCTGTAATTGTTTTAGCTATCTGGTAAGATTTTTATTTTTATTGCTAAGTGATTATTTTGCAGTAATTATTACATATGCATATATATGCAATAATTGACATTAGTTTTCACACTTTCATTTTATGTATTTATTTTGTCACTTGAATCATGATCAACATGCTTATTTTGGAGTAGTCTTGGAAAAATTATAAACTTGTCTCATTTGTCTCAACTGATTCCCAAGGATTGTTTTTTCTGGTAGAGTATTTGACCAGGGATTATAACAAAGGGAGATAATCCTAACCTGGATTTATTAATGTGTTCTTAAAATTTTTATAATTAAACTATTTTTAATTGTAATGTAATGTGCTTATTCTTTATAAAAATAGAGTAATGTAAAAGTACATGAGTTAAAAAGTGAAAGCTCTGTTCCTTCCCTGTTTCCGCCAAGGATGGTAATCACTAAAAACATTTTTGTTTTTGCTAATGTATCATATAATTAGGACAGTGTATGACATATGTTATGTGTGCAGATTGGCAAAAATATCTAAGTTTAGCCATTGATAGAATATTTTAAAAGTCATTGTTGGTGCAGCATTATTTACAATAGCCAGTATATAGAAGCAACCTAAGTGCCTATCAATGGATGATTGGATAAAGAAGATGTGGTACATATACTATGTAGTGGAATATTACTTGGCCATAAAAAAGAATGAAATCTTATACCATTTGTGACAACATGGATGGGCCTAGAGGGTATTATACTAAGTGAAGTAAGGCAGACAGAGAAAGACAAATACCATATGATCTCATGTATATGCAATCCAAAAACACCAAGATAAATGAACAAAGCAGAAATGACTTATACATGCAGAAAACAAACTGATGGTTGCCAGATGAGAGGGGGGTTGGAGACCTGGGTGAAAAAGGTGAAGGGATTAAGAAATATGAATTAGTAGTTACAAAATAGTCACGGGGATATAAAGTACAGCATAGGGAATATAGTCAATAATATTATAATATAGTACTAGACTATAGTACAGGTGGCTACTAGACTAATTGGGAGGGTCACTTCGTAAATTATATAAATGTCTAACCTCTATGCTATACACCTAAAACTAATATAAAATAATATGGAATGTCAACTGTAATTGAAAAAAAAACAACCCTAAAAAATTAGGTTTTTCTTCACTATCCCAACTTTTATTCACTACTTTTATTGTATATTTTATTTGCTATTGCATTTGTCATCTCTAAAACAACGAATTTTCTCTCAATCTCATTGAGAATATTATTTTTATTAAATAATTCAATAGTAATAAAAAGTTTCATTTAAAAAAAACTAGTCACCATCCTTAAGAAATAGAATATTGCCAATACCTTAGAAGCCACCTATGTCTCCCCACCATGAGAACTATTATCCTTTTATGTTGCTCATTATTTTTCTTTAAAATTTTACCACGGATGTATGTATACCGAAACAGTGTATTTATGAAAATTTTTTTGAAAAGTTGAGAAGTGAAGCATAATCTATCTAACACTGCCACTGAGATGAAGACTCCTAGAAGTACAGAGTCTCTGCGTGATAGTCTGATCTCAGCTTCCCAGAGGTGACTAGAGCCTTTTCTGGGGAAGGTACTGGGCAAGTTCATGCATAAAGGAGTCTTGGAAAACCACAGTCAAGAGCTCAGCACAGTCATGGCATCTGGCAGGACTCTGCAGGTATTGGTGGGATCCTTTTACAATCTCAAATTTACAGTTCCACTGTGGCATAGCGCTTCCTCCACTGAGTGCATAGGAGGTAAGTAGAATACTGGACAGTTGGCCAAATTATTACTACCTAATGACTTGTGGGTTTTGTTTGACACCAGCCGTATAGTATTCAAATTTCAACTTTGAGTTTCAGCAAAATTGCAGATTGCTTACATGTCAGGGACCTTTGGGTTGTTCATGGGTAGTTGAGTATGTGGGTGTTAAATATGTAAATACCAAGAGCCTTCTGTAAAGTGCCTGGCAAATAGTTGGTGCTCCAAAGGTAGCCAAGAAGATAGGCCTTTGAGAGTGTTTTCCCAGCTTCCCCACCTGTAAGCATCCGGGTTAAAGTGCTGAGGTCGTGACTGTCAGGCCGTCGAGTGGGAGAGCTGGGTCTTGTGAGCCTGGCTCACGGACCTCTCTGACAGCAGCATCCATCAGTGCTGGGATTGTTGCCACAGTTCCCATGCACTGT
Source organism: Rhinolophus sinicus (assembly GCF_057876585.1). Taxonomy (NCBI): domain Eukaryota; kingdom Metazoa; phylum Chordata; class Mammalia; order Chiroptera; family Rhinolophidae; genus Rhinolophus; species Rhinolophus sinicus. The sequence goes on along the minus strand of NC_142502.1, from coordinate 170,375,363 downwards.
TTTATAGGATAGAGAAGCAGTTTGCTCTTAGACTCTTAATAAAACTAATCTATATATTGATTGAGTGCATGCTTCTATGTACCATATCACTACTTTTTCTGGAGGGGTACCAAATTATTTGAAGGAATGATACAAATGAAAGAACATGAGTACGTGATTTGGTACAACTTACAGAAAAGGTAAAGGTAACCCCAACATGCATGTACTGCTTTGGTGACCAGGGAAGTCACCCCTGTGGCTATTAGAAGCCGGCCAAAGGCTTAGCTTTCATCATGGACTCTCAGGGTGTGCTTGTCAAAGAGATATTCTGCCATGCCAGATTCGGGGCCCCCCCATCTTGCACAAGGTGGTAACATAGTCACCCAATTCTTTGATGGATTTCACCTGCTCATTCAGTAATGAGTCTCAGTGAATCAGTGGCTAGTTTGTGCAATTCCAGTAGTGACTGATTCACTTTTCCCCAAGTGTAACGCACATTCCATTTCATTCAGCCCATTCTGCCAGTAGTCACGGTTGGGTTTCTTGATATCCTGAAGGAAGGGCCCCGTGCTGGTTCTGCAGCTTCATTAGTTTTTTAGCACGTTCCTTTCCTCATGAGATTGATGAAAAAAGTGTTTGGCAAAGTTCTTCAAAGCCACACCTTCAGGATCAAAGTAGTAAAGAAATGGAGAGGTGGAGGTGGGAGGTGTAGAGCTCCAGGTTGATCTGGTGGTTGACGGTGGCCGTGGCCTCCGGGTCCTGGTGGTAGTTCTGGTACACCTACGAGAAGGACACGTCATCATGGCGGGTGGCTAAGGAGAGGCGGCTGCGTGGCTTTGCAGTGCTGGACCGGTGGCAGGGACATTGGGGCTGTCTGAGGGCGCTGTGAGGAGGTGACGGAGGGCTGGATCTGAGCAGCTAGCCCAGATGGGGGACGAGTGCCAGGTTCCGTCCAAGCGTTGGAAAGCTGGAAACCATGGCGACTGTCGCCGAAGACTGCCTGTACCTTATCGCTGTTAACATTCTAAAGCACGAGTCATATGCATTAGGTTTTTTCCCAGCCATGGTGGGATGCTAAAGGTGTCACCTTTAACATGGCTGTCCTGGCCTGTGTGTGTGCACTGTCCCTAGGACGTGTGCCCTTGTGATTTCTTGCAGCTCCCCAGGGTGTATCCTATACCCCGTTAATATCTAATGAGTTACAGTTCCCTGCTTACATCATGCTGTTTCAAATTTCTGTGACTCTGCATGTTTTATGTTACCGCCTGGAGTAATCTCTCCCCGCCCCCAAACTCTCATCCTCCAAGAGTCTAATGTCTTCTTTCATCCCTTTTAGCAGAGTTCATATAGCCTCACTTTTATCTATTAAACACCTGTTGCGTACCTCTGTTACACCTCTATTACAGCACGTATCACACTGAATTGCAGTAATTTCTTGGCATACTGAGCTTCACTATTAGCGTATGAGAGAAATACTAGTTAACATTTGAATTATGTGAGTAAAATAACTAAGGCGATTTTATGAAGTAAAATGTGTTTTCCTTACTGAGCAAGCAACTATAGGCATCCCCCATGGATTCCATGAGACCTTGTCAAGAGCATCCTCCCACATTGTCATAGTTCAGGAGTAATGTATGCAGCTGAGTAAGAGTGGGCTTTGTTTTGGTTCCTGTGCTCTGTTTTGCCTTTGTTTGGTAATGCAGTCATTTTTGAACTGCAGATAATTAGACAACATTGGCAAGATTTGGAATCAGAATCACATTATGAGCTATTATGAGATTTTATTAACTCATTGAAGGGAAAGTGGTTTTATAGGATAAAGGTCTTGCGTTACACTGAAATAGGCCTAACTTTTTGAGAGGATCCACGGTTTAGTATTCTGTATCGGTTTTGGGCAATAAAATGGATCTGCCATTTTAAAACTATGATTATTTCTTTTCCAAATGGCTTTTTTTTGAGAATGCCATAAGTATTATACAAGGAATATTAAATTGCGGTTGTCTGTAATTCTCAGTGCTGTGGCCTTTATTTTTTATTTTAATGGATTTTAAAAGATTAGATGTTTAATTTACCCGTTATGTAACCAGACTTTCTTCCAGCAGAGGCTGGGACCCTCGCCTTTGGCCCGCCTCAGGGTTTTTTGTGTGCTGTATGTTGTTGGGTGCTAGGGAGTGTTAAGGTAAGAAAGGCATCAGGTTTCCTCGGGGAGTTTCTGGGAACTTCTAAAATTTGGAATGATTTTTGTAAGAGGTATTAAAAATTTGGTTGAGAATTGTAACATCTTTATTTTATAGACGAGTTGTTTTAAAGTGTATTTAATTATAGCAGTCATGTATTCTTGAAAAAGAAGCATAGTGTAGCACTTTAGACTGAGCGTGGACTGTGCTACCTAGCTACTTGGGTTCACATCTCAGCTCTGCCATTTACTGGCTGTATGATCTGGAGCTATTGAATCACCTGGTGCCTCAGCAGCCTTATATATAAAAGGTGGGGCAATGAAAATATTTTCACTGTGGGATTATTGGGAGTGTTAAACAAGTTCACATGTGAGTAAAATATATTTCCGATATTTTGTAAAATATATGAAACAGAACCTGCATTTTCTGAAAAGCATATTTTTAAAACTTATTTTTTAATCTAGATACAGAAAAAAAATCACTTTTTAAATGTATGTTCTGTGAGTTTCAACAAATGCATAGTCTTAAAACCATGCTGCAATCAGGAAACAGAACAGTTTCCTTTGCCCCCCAAACTTTCCTTGTACTGCCCCATGACACCCTCTCCTCACCCCTAACCTTTGGCAACCACTGATGTTTCCCTCTCTTAGAGTTTTGCCTTTTCCAGAATGTCATACAAATGAAATCATACAGTAGAAACGAAATCATGCCTTTTGAGTCCAGCCTCCCTCATTCAGCATAATGCGTTTGAGACTAACCCAAGTGACTGCATATTATCAGCTGTCTGTCTGTATTACTGAGTTGTAGTCCATTCTGTGGATATACTGCAATTTGATAACCCATTCATCCCCTGACCAACATTTGGGCTGTTTTTAGTTTTGGGCAATTATGAATAATGCTGCTGTAAACAATTTTGTACAGCTTTTTGTGTCAACATAAGTGTTCATTTGCCCTGGATATTCAGTAGTGGGATTTCTGGGTAAGTGTACAGTTAACATTTGAAGAAAATGCCCAAACTTTTCCAGAGTAGCCATGCCCTTTTGCATCCACCCCTCCCAGCAGTGTGAGTTCTGATTGCCTTGCATCCTCACCAGCACTTGATATTGCCAGATTTTAAAATTAATTTTAGACATTGTAAATAAATGTGTAGCTAGCATAATTCCTAGCCAAGTTTGTCTGTCCAACCCTTGGGACATGGAAGAAGTTATGGGATGGGGCTAGATTAAACGTAGGGCCAGGGAGGAGTTCATGAGGAGGAGATGGAGGGGCCATTGGATTTGGGAGCGCTTACTGTGTCTGTCACAGTCACTGTTGTACCCCAAATGACTAGCACCGCGGCACATAGTAGGAGTCTCCTTGTACGTTTCTTGAATCATTGAACAAATGATTGAGAGGACAGGGAAGAAACAGTAGTAGGATGGAAAATAATTTTTGATTAGACTTGGTCTAACTAATCCCAGTATATTCAAGTGACACATCCCTTTAAGTCTCTTTAAGTCTATGTTTAAATACATGTTTAAAAGGTGACTCAGTTCTCTGATTCTGAGCCCCTTTGCAGGAAAAAGCAGAAGGCACAAAAGGTTTGAAGCTACTGACTGGTTAAGTGGATTTAGAAAAGTCGTCTTATTCTTTGGTCCTCAGCTTCATCACTGTAAAATAAAAACATTTTGTTTGATTATAACTATACCTTTTTTCTTATAATCACATCAAATGTGAGCTATTAATAGTTTAGTATGAGGAAGAAGCACGTCTGAGCCTTTGACATGGGGGTGGGGAGCAGTTATATATGAATATATCATGAAGTGCAGCTCATCAGGGAGTTTAGGGGTGTGTCTAAACATAGAGCTACCTGATGGCTAACTGGCAGAAACAAACTGATGGAAAAATGTAGTTACAGGGTTTTCAAAGAGTAGCAGCATTGCAGGGATTTTTTTGGTGGGGTATAAAAGGAAGTAGGGGTTGAGAATTTTGGATTTGGAACCTTTTTGTTTCCTATTAAGAAAAGCTTTAAGTTAAATGAAAAACTGGAGAAAAGTTGCGTTATGTCTTTTAATACAAAGAGGAGGGCCTGAGCCTCAGAAATCAAAGCTGAGGATGTGTAATAAATAACACATACCATTCTGGGTCCTGTGTGAATGTATTGTTTGACTCTGCTCCCCAGTGGACTTTTTCTCTGCTCTCACGCCCGCACCTCACTTCTTAGAGGTTCAGCTCTAGAATTTAGCAAAAAAACCAGTTCTTAGCAGATATTTATTGTTTGTACTTTGAAAGATTTTGTACACACGCTGTCAAGTATTGGTAGAGATTTAATAATATACTCATTATCTAGGTAAACTTGATTCTGTGCTGTTAAGGGATTTGACCTGTTTTGCCGTTTGTCTGATATTTTTTTAAAGCACCATGACATTTGAAATTTTATTTCCTGTTGTGATTCTTTTTAAGTAATTGGAGGTCTTGATCGCTGGACTACCTTTTTTCAGTATATAAATTTTAAGGCCATTATTGTTTTTTGTAGTTTTAACGTTTCTAATAGTTTTATTATCCCAAGGTAAACCATATTTTTGTGCTAATATAGTTTAGGTTGTAAAATCAAATGTTTGATTATTCATTTTAGATTGTGTTTCCAACAGTTTGTTTTAAAACATCAATATCATGTTCTTCTGGTTATGAGGACTCCCAAAAGTACAGTCACCCCTCGGTATTCGTAGAAGTCTGAGAACCAGTCCCCCGTAGATACCAAAATCCGAGGGTGCTCAAGTCCCTTATATAAAATGCCATAGTGTTTGCATATAACCTACGCACATCCTCCTGTGTGCTTTAAATCATCTCTAGATCACTTACAATACTAAATAAAAAAAAGTCTGTACATTTTCGGTACAGACACAACCCCTCATAGACCTAACTACATAGTACACATCAGCAACAAGATACCATTTTCCCCCCAAATATTTTTAGTCCGTGGTTGAATCTGCAGATGTGGAACCGTGGATATGGACTGCTGGGTGTAATCCTTTGGTAAATAGTTTAGGAAAGAGAGTGAGGAGTCTGACTACTTTTTAACCTTTCAGCTCATAAAGAGCCAGTTTAAGCCCCACTGACTAAAGATATTTCAGATTCTAATGTAAATGATTACCACTTCTTGATTAAAAATCTTTTCTTAGTGCACTCTGTAAAATTGTCATCACTTTTAGGCATAGTCACCCTTAGGAAGCTATTCTGCAGTTCTTAGTTCATTAAGAATTTTTTATAGTAATACATAAAAACCTTTGGAATATTTTAAGGTTTTTTTTGTTGGATGACATCCTGGAAGAGAAAATATACAGGTTTATGTTAATACTAATAAACAGATAAAAAGCAAAGTCTTCGTGAACAAGACAGCTTTATTTTTAGAGGTCAGACATATTAATATCTGTATTAATTTCTAATGTACTGACAACTTGTTAGACCTGTAGGACATGTAAGAGGGTCACATCTATGGTATTCAAGCTTTTATATCCTTTATCAGTGCCTTTTCTGTAGCCCTTTAATTAAAGATTATTATATGCATCATTCTGAAATTGAATTTGGGCAATTATATGTATAGTAACAAAATATATCCTTTTTTTTAATATCTTTCAGAATCATGGTGTCATGGAAAGGGATTTACTTTATACTCAGTCTGTTTTGGGGCAGCTTTTTTGGAAGCATTTTCATGATCGGTCCCTTTTTACCTTTGATGTTTGTAAACCCATCTTGGTATCGCTGGATCAACAACCGCCTTGTGGCAACCTGGCTCACGTTTCCTGTGGTAAGTTACACACCAGAGAAGGAGACTATCTCTACCAAAGTGGCCCAACCTGTTGATTTTTACTTTGTTAGAGTCAGATTTTGTCAAATGTTAGATTTAAGTTCTTCTGTTATTTAAGAGGTCCATTAGAATTTAAAGGGGGAAATACAAAAATGAGAGAATTAAAAATAATTTATGTCCTGAAGTAAAATAATTAAGAGATATTTAAAAATTGAATGTCTTCCACATATTTTTTTTTTACTTTTCCTTCATTGAGGCATGGTTTATATATAGTAAAATACACAAATCTAAAGATACAGATTGAAGACTGTGTATTTCCATTTATTTTCCATTTTATTTCGCATTTCCATGTATATTACAGAACAATGACAAAAATTAAGAGTTAGATAAACTATTTTTTAAACTTGTGATACTGTTGTGATTTATTTAATTCTTCCCAGTAACCACAGAATTTAGGAATAAAGTGATTTGCTATCTGTGGGTTAGGTTAACAACATCTGTAAGGTGCAAAATGTGTAGTAGATTCTTAGGACAGCCAGATACTCTCTGCAAAGTCAGTGCATACTGCTCTGAGCACGTTTCCCTCTGATCCTGAGCTGGAGACTTCCTGTAGGATTCCAGTCCAGACTGAAAAGGTTTCCATCCTTTTCTCTTGCTGCCAATCAGCAGTGCCTTTTTAGAAAATGGAGTGATGTGTGTGCAGCTGCCTTTGTCTTGAATATGCTGTATTTCCTGAGAGTGTTCTGTACCTTCTTTTTCCTGAGCAATATCTAGAACTTAGTATTACTGGGTTTATTGGCCTGTTACGTAGAGGAGATAAGTATAATACCTGAAAAGGAAAACTAGGAAGGAATCCTCTTCCCTTAGTTGTTGGAAGATCTTCTTTACCTGTTTCTTTTGAATTGTCTATTTCCCCTCAAGCAGACTGCCATTATTATGTTTGTAGAGAAGGGAGTATCATGCTGATGATGTAGACCCCTCACTTGAAGATTGATTGGGAAATACTTTCAGGGACAGTGGTGAGTGTACCTACCTTGATGGAGTAGATAGTTCTTAAAAGTTTCCTGTAAATTGAATTTTAATAAATCATTAATAGTGTACCCTTCTTTTCATATCTAAAAAGTAATCCTGTGATGAATAATTTTACAAATTACATTTGTTCCCTGCTTACAAGGTTAATTTGTTTTAAAATTTTTATTCAGATATACCTCTTTTATGAAACATGGTACTGTTAAAAGTAGCCCACCTGCCTCGCTCTATCCCTCCTTCCTCTTCCTTCTTTTCTGTATTTACTTAAAGCTGTCTGTTCTAGTAGCACAAAGAAAGGGACAGCATACTGGTAGATAACAAATAGTTGTGGTATGGTTGTATATTTAGTTCAAATATAAGGAGAAGAATTACAGGATTTTGTTAAAAGGAAAAATCAAAGTAAAAACCCAAGGGTACTGATGATCATAGCTGTTGACCACTTAAGTGGCAGATACTGTGCTAAATGCTTTAGGATGATAGCTTCATTTCAGGTGCCACCTTTATCCCTATTTTACAGAAGAGGAAATAGAAGCTTTGAGAAATTAAATAATTTGCCGAAGGTCACACACAGAAGCATGTTATTTAAGTACAGCTGAGGTTTAGCCCAGATTGTCTGTTGCCATTAGAGCCTTAGGTGATAGGAAAATTTTCAAGACTTGGTCAGTGTCCCACGGAGCCCTAACAGAAGTTCACTGGTTCCTCTTGATGGTTTCAAAAGAGGAGATTTCGAGTTCTTTCAAGCCAGGAATGCCTGACTTGAGAAAAAATTATCTGAGGAACTGATAACTAGTAACAAAATCAATCTCAGTAATTGATGATTACCTCATAGTGGAAGAGGAAAGTTGGCAAGAAATAGCCACAGAAAGCCTTCTCTTTTGCTAGAGAAGCCAAAGACCTAGAACAAGGTACGTATTAATAAATATTTGTTGGATGAATAGACAAACATAAAGAAGTTTCAAGGTCAAACTGCCCAAACTTTGGTATCAGAGTTATTCTGGCTTCATAAAACGAGTTGTGCAGTGTTCTTTCCTTCTCTATTTTTGAAAGAAAATTATATTATAATTTATAAGTTTTTTTGAGTTGTGGTTAAGGGATTACATAATGTGTCCTTAGTGTATCACGATCCACTTAGAGTTAATATTTACTACATCGTGTAAAATTTAAGAACCTTGTAACAGTGTAGTGCATTTATTATTACGTCCTTCGTGCTGCTCTTGTCATATTACATCATTTACATAATTAACTACATAATGCAATTATAAATTTTTGCTTTGAATAATCATGTCTTTTAAATAAATTAGAAGAAAAAATATAGTCCTTTATATTTATTTAAATATTTTCTGTTTCTAGTCTTCTCTATTCATTAGAGTAATATATATAACTTCTTTATATATTAGAGTTTCCATCTATTGCCTTTTCCCTTCAGCCTGAAGAATTCCTTTAGCTTTTCTTGTAATGAGGGCTCCTATAGCTGAATTGTTTTCATTTAATTGAAATTTTCCTTATTTTGCTTCATTTTTGAAGGATAATTGTTGCTGACTATAAAATTTCTGGGGCGACATTTTTTTTCCTTTCCATACTTTAAAGTTCTGTCTTATGGTTTCCATTGTTTTTGATGAAAAGTTAGCCATCATACATACTCTTGCTTTCCTCTATGAAATGTGTCATTTTTCTGTTTGCTTTCAAGATTTTTCTTTCTCTTTGTGTTCATTGGGCTTCTTAGAGCTGTAGTTTAGTCTGTTCATTTTCTCCAATTTGGGCCATTAATTACTTCCATATATTTTTCTGCCTGCTTCTCTTTCGCCTCTCCTTTTGGCACTACAGTTATATGTGTATTAGATTTTTTATAGTGTCACACAGGACACCAAGTTCAATGGTCCTTTCTTCTGCTGTTTTCTTCACATAGTGGATTTCTATTTAAAATACTGTGCTTTTAAATTGTAGAATTTATATTGGGTTCCTTGTTGTTTTAATTACTTTCTTGAGATTCTTCATCTGTTTATTCATTAGACCATATTTTCCTTTAAGTCAGCTGGGTGGTAAGTCACCATTTACTCTGTCAAGGCTGGAAGCAGCAGTCACCCTCCTTATTCTTTTTATATTTTTCTTCCTGGAGGAAATATTTTGCATTGAATATTTGTACAATTCCTACATTACCAGTATGGATCCTCCATGTTCTTTTAGGCAAAATTTCTTTTTCCTTTCTTAATAGAAGGGTGTTTTGTTTTGTCACTTTTGTTTATTTCAGAAGTAGTTAGCAGGATACCTGACTATTCACCCAACAACTCTTAAGTGTCCACCATGTGCCAAGCATTTTGATAGGATATAATTATGAACAGGACAAATGTGACCTCTGTCCATCTGAAGATACTAGTCCTTCTACCTAAAATAAGTTTCTAAGTTGTAGATTTACGCAGCTTGACTAGCTTCTTTTCTGTTTTCATTTGACTGAAAGGCTGTTTCCTTTGTTAGAGGACAGAAGTTAATTTCCCAGGTCATGAATTTTTAGAGTTAGATTTTTAAATCAACTTTAAAGCTATGAAGTCCAGTGTTTCGTTGAAGCCTGCAAACATACCATTTAATATAAAATATTCAACTTGTGGTATTGCTTAGCCACTGTCAGTTGCTTATTTACAAAGTGAGCATTTCTCCAGAAAATATTTATATTAAGTAAAATAAGCATGTTTTCAGTTCATACAAAATTAACTATCATGAGTGGATTTTTCTAAAAAGTTACCTACATCTGAATGTTAAATAATTCCACTTATAATCATTAATAAAACCGGAGACATTTTGTTTTGATAATGTTTGACTCTTTTTCAAGTCATTTACATAACTTCTTTTAGGTTTTTATTTCATCCTCTGTAAAATAAGGACGTTAGAGTAGATGATCTTTGAGATCCATTCCAGATCCAGCATTGTATGTCTAATTCTAAAGCCAACATTTAGAGGTAAAGGATTTTCTGGTGATAGTCATATATTGGCACTACACTTCATTTTCTTTAATATCATCAGTTTTACACATTACGTAATCTTTTGATTATGAATCACATGTTTTTGGCTGAACCTCTCTACTAGAACCTTAAGAGTTTTGAGAATTTTCTTGTAGTTACTACATCAGTAGAAATCATTGCAATTATAATACTTTACAGTGTCCAATCAGTCTGATTTATATTGGACAGCCAGTGTAAGCACAGTGCTTATTGGTACAGACATTGGAGACAGACATTTGGTTTCACTATTGGCCTTATCACTTTCTAGTCATTTAAACTTGGCTAAGCTATTTAGTTTCTCTAAATTTCTCTTTCTTCATCTCTAAAAATGGGATACTAATACTGTCTACATGTGTCAGAAAGTTACTGTGATGACTAAATGAGATAATAATATAGCCTTTGTAAAGTTTGCTACTATATTAGTTTTAGGGGGTAGGCTAAATTATATTAGATTGGTGCAAAAGTAATTGCGGTTTAAAAGGTTAATAATTGCAAAAACCGCAATTACTTTTGCACCAACCTAATACTATCAAAGAAAATTCAAAGTACGGTGAGTGGTTTGAATCAGGTAGAACTTGAACTTTATTCATCTGTAGGTGTAGCTTGGCAGGGCAGCTCTGCCCTCCGCTGTCAGTCAAGGACTCAGATTCCTTCCACCCAGCCTGGCATGATGTCCTCCTCTGTATGTCCTAGCTGGTCACTGCCATTTCTTTGCCTTCCTCTTCAGTCAGTGCGGAGGGAGGAAGACCGGAGCAAGCATGTTTCTTTTAGACTGGTGAACTATTACAAGGTGCACATAGCGCTCTTGCTCACCCAAGGGTAAAAACAGCTAAAAGCTGTAAGAGAATCTGGGAAATGGAGTCTTTTTTTTCCCCTGAGAAGTCATGTATATAGTTAAAATGTATTATTCTGGAAGAAATGCTGCATTTTATTGGACAAATTCTGCCGTAGCTGTTTCTAGTACTATTGCTACTAGTACTATTACTATTACAGCAGAATTATATTATGCATCTGTTTACATTATACAATTTCAATTAGATGCACTAGGAAGGGTGAGGGAAGAGTAGAGAGATAAGTTATTAAACGGAGTGTTCCCTCTGAACCTCCACTTCATGTGAGGTGACAGGAAATGTGAGTGGTTCTGTGCTGAGTATGAGTCATGTGTTTAAAATAACATGTAAACCAATCACATAATCTGATGGTCAGCTGGAGAAATCGGGTCCAACATTTAGAAAACACCAGCCGAGCTGGACTTTGTGATCGTGTGCTAATCTCTTGTGAGGCATCTTCCTGTGAGATTTTCAAGGGTAATTTCAGCTGTTCCTGACGTTTGTCTCGTTATCTGACTTGAGAACTTAATACATAGGCAAGGTTCAACCATCTCCATAGTATTGTATTGGTATATATTTGACAAAACTTCTATTACCTAGCTGTTTAACTCGCTGCCTTAACTAGTAACAGAATATCAGGTGGAGAGTCTTCTAGTTAAGAAATGTATTGCGGTTGAATCTCTTACAGCTAGCTTACAGAAAATTGATGTTCTGGTTTGCAGTAGTGAACATCTCTGCTCAAAGAAATGGAGAAAAACTGTCGGGGTGTCTTATATGATTGTTTATTTCATACTTTTACGAGGTGTGATAGGAGTTTTTATTTTGAACAAATAGTAGAATATGTCATTTTCTTTATTCAGAAGGAAGTTAATCATGTTTCCCCATAGGTGTACTTTATTTTAAGCAATCCCCAACAGTTAAAAATAGTTTTCACTAAAAATAAGTTAGAGAAATGCACTTAGGCTAATTATTGTTCACAGAAATAATCACAAAATGATCTCTTTTATAAGTTTCTCTTATGCATTGAAATGATTTCATGGACAAGATTTTTCTTGTCTTACTATTTTTAAGGATCACATTTTCTGTGTTAAATGAGGTACCACAGTAGAATCTTTTAGAGTCTTAGAGTTAGATGAGACATAGAGGTCACCTAGTCTAATCTACTTGTTTGGTTAACCTACAAGAATCCCTTCTAGAACAGTCTGTGGCGTGACCAGTCTCTCAGAACATTTCTATAATGGGGAGTGCATGTCTTTGTTCATTTAATTTTTGGATAGTGTTATTCAGTATTATAGTGTCAGGGTCAAACTTTGCATGTGCCCGGAGCAGTTTTTGCTTCTCAAAACTGAGTCTTCCCAACTGTCCATTTGTTAGCTAATTACCTGGGATTATGAAAATTACTTGGAGTTCTGTCCTTTCACCTTAAATCATGATTTAGGAGTTTGGAGGTCATTTTCTAACTCCCCACTCAGGACACAAGTCCCTTGTACAGCCTGCTGATTCCATTCCAGTCCCATAAGCAAACAGGTGTTCAACAAACACAGACTCATAGTTATAATTTCTGTCTCGACTGTTTCTCTTAAGAAAAGGAGTGCTTAGTATTTGATGAGTGACTTGGGATTGCAGAGCCTTAAATGGCTAAGGATTTGAGGAGCGGGGCCCAAGCTGAGTCGGAAAAGACAAAGCAGACTTGGAGATGAAGAATGTCACAGAGTGTTCTTACCTCAGACTAAATAAAGACCCATTGGAATGACAAAGGAGAGCATGGCGCATGAGGACAAAACTGATTCTATGTGCTCATGAGAGGAATTTCTCATTTTAGTGTTTTCATATAGGGTGGAACACATGGAAGTAGTAAGGTGGTATAGAAGAGGTCCTCAGAAATTCTGTATTTCTAATTCTAGAAGAAATCTTTGTCTCATTAGGTAAAAGTCATGAGAGTTTTACCTAAGAGTGTCTCTTAGTTCAATATAAGAAATAAAGCTTTATAAAATTTTATAAGATTAGTATCTTATTGCTGAAACTATCTTCTATATTAGAAATAGTACAAATATGAGAATAGTATCTTTTTTTTTATAGTTTTTAATCTGGATTATTTGAATTCTGGAGTTCTTTGTAGACATTACAACTTTATCTCTGTGTGGTGTGTCATTCTGCCTTCTGGGACCTGTAAATAATGTTGACTAGATAAGTCTTGTCTGGTGTTAAAAATGATTAATGTGAGCTTGAGATCTAGGCTGCCCAAAAGGTTATATATAACTTTGAGGCACATTCTGAGAGACTGCTAGATGACAAGGGAGGGAATGCCACATGATATGATCCTGGATAAACAGTCTGGGATTTTTTATTTTGACATTTTCCATAATAAAAAGCAAAAGACTGTTTTGGGATTCGTAGGAAACATGTATTAGTAATTGCACGTAAAAGGTTAGAGTTGAGCTTTTGGGTTTATAGGCTTAAGATTTGAAACTCTTTTCTTTAGTACAACACACAATTAATAGTTAACGCTCTCTTTCTGTCAGTTAAGGGAGGGGTATCCTGCATTTCAGTTCTTCACAAATCTGAAAAGTGTGTCATATGTGGAAAGCAGAGAGGAGCCGATTCAAATTAACTTTGGATGGTGACTTTGCACATATCCTCTTGGCCAAGACATAAAATTTTGATAGTTGATGGTCCTTTACACTTACAAGTAGAAAGAGAGATATTTCTTATTGTGGGTCCAAAGCCAGAGGATTCTGCCCTGATCCTGTTCAGCATGAAGTCTTCTCCGTAGGGACTTCACTTCCCCGAGACTTTGGAGTAGGGGTTATAATTGTTTGAGTGGTTAAGGACTCTTGAAAATTACAGGCCTGGCAACGTACCTGTGTGCATATTGTCATATCTTTGTGTACAATTTCAAGATGGGTACATGTTTTTTGACCTCTCGAAGACCATTCTTCTAGGGCTTGATAAATGCCAGGTTAAATACCCAGGCCTGAAGTGAATCTCAGCCCTGGGAAAGTAACTTAATGGGGACCTGTGGGATATCTGTAGCTATGTTAGCCCAAATGATCTTTTTTCACTCCGTTAAGATCCTAACACTCTGTGACTCTTTACTTCTTTGGACGTACAACATTTCTACCTTTTCCTTTTCCTTTAGCTAATATTCTTTTTTTCTTGGTCCTATTTATTGTTATGTTGTTGAAGTCCTATTGTTGGTTTGTATCATATTCTTTAAAAATCGATTTTTGATATGAAACCTAACATACTGAAAAGTTAATAAAACAATTACCACTTTAATAAATAATTTTCAGGTATAACTATCAACCAGGTCAAGAAATAGAACATTGCCAGCCCTCCAGCCAGCTACCCAATCACTACCCTCCTGTTTGTTAGAAGTAGCCACTAACCTGACTTGGACGGTAGTTATTTCCTTGCTGTTGTTTATAATTTTACTCCCTCATTTCCTTGCTGTTCTTTATAATTGTACTCCCTATATATTTACTCCTAGTATACTTTAGTTACTGTCTGTTTTAGAAAGTTTTATATATGGATACTTACTGTACGTACTCTTTTTGTTTGCTTGGCTTCTGTCTCTCAACATCATGCTTCCGTGTCATCCATATTGTTGTAGATACCTATAGTTCATTTATTTTCGTTGTTGTATCATATTCTATTGTATGACGCTACCACAGTTTATTTGCTACACTTGGATCATGTTTTCATGGTATTGCCAAAGAGAACTTTTGGTTTTCTTATCTTTTATCTGCCTTGGACCAGTTTTCTCTCCATTAATAGTGAAGTCAAATATTAACTAGTAAATTTGTTACATGTGAATTATTTAAAAATTTAAATAGGGAGTGAAATAAGTAACTAAGGTTTCTTATTATCTGTTTTTTTTTTCCTTAAAGAACTTCAGTCTATAATGTACTATTCTTCTAAATATTTCATACATATTAAATACTGGCCCTCAGAAAAGTTAATTTCAAAATTCAGCAAATATTTGACATTTTCTATGTACCAGGCACTATTGTAGGTGCGAGGAGTGCAGCACTTTTGTAAAAATTCAGTTTTTTTTATTCTTTATTGTTAAAATAAACAGATATGTGTATTTGTTTAAAAAAGATCATAGTACAGAAAGTTATAAAGTGAAAAAATTAACTTTCTGTTCCTTCAGCCCCATACTCCGTGTTGACTTTGTCCTTTCCATAAAAAGTGTAATAATCTTATATATTTATAGCTTTAAAAAATTACACAATGGAATCTTATTATACACCTTTTCCACTTTTTTCTTTTTAACTTAGTATCGTGAGGATTTCAATGAAAGTTAGGATACTGCCAGAAACTTAAATTAGTAGCACTAAAAATACAAACAGTACCTTCAGACTCTCATTCTTTCAGATTAACTGCTTTTTCCTGGTTTGTTATAGAAGGATCATGGGAAAAGCTACGCTTTTGACTTAACTTATTAGAAATCAAAAGATTTATTTATAGGACATGATAAAATAGACTTATGGGAAATCATAACTTTGTTATATATATTGTTTTTTCCTTAGGCAATGCTGGAGACCATGTTTGGTGTAAAAGTGCTTATAACAGGTGATGCATTTGTTCCTGGAGAAAGAAGTGTCATTATCATGAATCATCGGACAAGAATGGACTGGATGTTCCTCTGGAATTGTCTGATGAGATATAGCTACCTCAGGTTGGAGAAAATTTGCCTCAAAGCCAGTCTCAAAAGTGTTCCCGGATTTGGTAGGTTATTCATAAATTATTTTAAGTTGTTCATTCATTTTATATGTGATGTATCCACCCGAAAACTACAAAATAACTTACTAAACTCCGCTTAACTATTAAAGCCATTTCCACCACCCCCCACCACCACTAGCATAAATACAATCACTAGTTTCATTTTTTCTTAGTGGATCATAACACGTTATTTTAATCTCTTTTTTGAAACATCTTACTTTGAAAGAAAGAATGAACTTTTTTCAAGGAAGTAGATATAGTTCCAGAGGGACCAACAGTTTGAAAGACATGAATTAATAGTTCAGTAACTTTTTCTTGCGTGTCATGTAGGAAAATTTAGGCCAGAAACTGTCTTCCATATCTTGGTTATTGTAAATAATGCTGCAGTAAACATGGGGGTGCATATATCGTGTCCAATTAGTGTTTTGGATTTCTTTGGACAAATACCCAGCAGTGGAATTGCTGGGTCATATGGTAATTCTATTTTTAATTTTGTGAGGAACCTCCAAACTCTTTTCCATAGTGGCTGCACCAACTTATAATCCCACCAACAGTGCACAAGTGCTTGTTTTCTCCACATCTTCACCACACTTGTTGTTTGATGATAGCCATTCTGACAGGTGGGAGGTGATTTCTCATTGTGGTCTTAATTTTCGTTTCCCTGATGAGTGATATTCAGCATATTTTCGTGTGTCTACAGGCCATTTATATGTTCTCAATGTTTTGTACAGCTTTTACTTCCTTGGTTAAATTTATTCCTAGGCAGTTTATTCTTTTTGATGCAATTGTAAATTTTTTCTTAATTTCTCTAAATAGTTCATTATTGGTGTAAAGAATTGCCATCAATTTCTGAATATTAATTTTGTGTCCTGCTACTTTACTGAGTTCATTTATTCATTTTAATAGTGTTATGGTAAAATCTTTAGTGTTCTCTCTATATAGTATTATATCATCTGCAAATCAGTGTGATACACCACATCAACAGAATGAGGGATAAAAATCATATCTCAATATATGCAGAAAAAGTATTTGACAAAATTCAATTTCCATTTATGATTAAAAACTCTCAACAATGTCGGTATAGAGGGAATATACCTCAAGATAATAAAGGTCATGTGAAAAGCCCACAGCTAATGTCATGCTCAATAATGAAAAGCTGAAAGCTTCTCTTCTAAGATCAGGACTAAGACTAGGGTGCCCATTCTTGCCACTCTTATTCAACATAGTATTTAAAGTCTTTACCAGGGCAATTAGGCAAAAAAGCAAACAAGCAAATGGCATCCAAATTGGAAAACAAGTAAAACTGCTCACTAGTTGTAGATGACATGTTATATAGAAAACCCTGAATTTCACCAAAAAATTTAGAACTAATAAATAAATTAATGAAGTCACAAGATACAAAATCATTATAGAAAAATCTGTTGTTTCTATACACTAATCATAATGAACTAAGGAAATTAAGAAAATCCTATTTACAATTGCATCTAAAAGAATAAAATACCCAGGAATAAATTTAACCAAGGAGGTAAAAGATGTGTACACTGAAAGCTACAAGACATTAATGAAAGAAATTAAGAATCAAATAAAGGGAAAGATATTTCATACTTGTGGATAGGAAGAATTGATGTTGTTAAAATGTCCATACTATCCAAAGCAATCTACAAATTCAGTGCAATCTCTATCAAAATTCCAGTAGCATTTTTCAGAGAAATAGAACAAACAATCCTAAAATTTGTATGGAACCATAAAAGATCCTGAATGGCCAAAGCAATCTTGAGAAAGAAGAACAAAGCTGGAGGTATAATGTTTCCTGATTTTAAACTGTACGAGTATTATAAAGGTATAGTAATCAAAATAGTATGGTATTGGCATAAGAACAGACACACAGATCAATGAACCAGAATAGAGGCCAGAAGTAAACCCATACATTTATGTTCAATTAATGTATGACAGAAGGGTCAAGAATATTTAATGGGGAAATGGCAGTCCCTTCAATAGATGGTATTGGGAAAACTGGACCCACACTATTTTATACTATACATGAAAATTAACTCAAAATGATTAGACATGAATGTAAGATCTGAAGCCATAACACTCCTAAAAGAAAAATAGGTAGTAAACTCCTTGACATTGGTATTGGCAGTGATTTTTCGGATCTGACACCAAAAGCAAAGCAACAAAAGCAAAAAGAAATAAGTTGGACTTCATCAAACTAAAAGGCTTCTGCACAGCAAAGGAAACCAACAGCAAAATGAAAAGGCAACCTACACAATGGGAAAAATATTTGTAAATTATATAACTGACAAGAGGTTAATATCCAAAAAGTATAAAGAATTCATACAACTCAATAGCAGAAAAACAGAATCTGAATAAAAAATGGGCGAAGGATCTGAAATAGACTGTCTCCCAAAGAAGACATACAGATGGCCAACAGGTAGGTGAAAAGGTGCTCAACATCACTAATCATCAGGAAAATGCAAATCAAAGTCACAATATGAGATATCACCTTACACTTTTCAGAATGGCTGTTTTCAAAAAGTCGAGAAATATTACGTGATGTCAAAGATATGAAGAAATGGGAATCATTAGGCCCTGTTGGTGGGAATGTAAATCACTACAGCCACTATGGAAAGCAATTCTTTTTCATCAAAAAATTAATAGAACTAGCGTTTGATCCAGCAATTCCATTTTTGAGTATTTATCTGGAAGATTTTTGTACCCCTATGTTCATTGCAGCATTATTTACAGTAGCCAAGACATGGAAACAACCTGATTGTTAATTGATGAATGAATGGGTGAAGAAAAGTGGTACACACGCACACACACAACACACACACACACACATGCACACACACTAGATTATTCAGCCATGTAAAATAAGGAAATCCTGCCGTTTGTGACGACATGGATGAGCACTGAGGGCGTTACGTTAAATTAAGTCAGACAGAGAAGGACAACTACATGCGATTTCACTTATATGTGGAATTAAAAAGAACAACAAAAAAAACCGAACTCATAGATGCAGAGAACAGATTAGATTGGTCGTTGCCAGAGGCCGGGGGTTAGGGGGTGGGTGAAATGGTGAAAGTGGTCAAAAGGCACAGACTTCTAGTCATAAAATAAACAAGTCCTGGGAATAATGTGAAGCATGGTGACAATAGTTAATAGTACTGGATTGAATGTTTGAAAGTGGCTGGGAGAGTAGATCTTAAAAGGTCTCGTTATAAGAGAAAGAATTTGTAAGTATCTGTGGTGATGGATGCTAGCTAGGCATATTGTGGTGTTCATCTCACAATATATACATGTATGGAATAATTCTGTCATATACCCAAAACTAATGTCATATATCAATTATATCTCAATTTTAAAAAGTAGTACTGCTTTGTTGATGGTTATGATTAAATTCAATGCCAGTAGAGCTTTATTTCTTGCTGCCTTTTATTTCGATAGTTCCAATTGGAACATCCAGCTCTTGCCTTACAGGGATCCACATTAGACATCTGATTTTCCCAGTGTCTCGCAGACCCATATTCTCTTTCTCTAACCACCTAATCTTTATTTCTACCTACTCTGCACCAGTATAGCCATTTTTGTCATTGCAAACCTGTCTCTTGTGTTGCGTTCCTATATAAGCATATCATTCTTAGCTTTTCCATTTGCCCATTTTCTTTTCTCACATGAGTTATAAGCTTGTTACAGAGTTTCTTACACTTTCTAGCTCTTAAATATTTTCAGGCTTGATAGGATTTCATGAAAATGCAAAACGTTAATGAGAACAGATTTTGGATTGGATAAAAAATGATTTTAGTAACTTTATAGTGAATAAGTGCAAAGTAAATTAAGCAAGGCAAAAGTGTAGGCAGCAAAAAAACAAACCCAAAACAGAGCTCATTTGTAAATGAGAGTATTAAAGTTGGAGTTTGCTGGAGGAAATGAAAGAAAGGGAAAAGAATGGACGCAGCTTAGTGGTCACAGCTCTATCTGGCATCAGACTGCTAGACTTAGCTTGTTGACAATTTGGCATAACTTAGGGAGTATTTACTATTGCTATTTATAATTATTTTTAAATAAATGTTTGCTTACCATATTTTGGACTGTAATGACTAAAGGAAAATAATAGTTTATATCTGTAGTGCCAGGTTAGACAATGGATGAAAGTTGGGAATTTGAAAGTTCTTTTTTTAAAATATAAAAGTAACACACTAGGAAAAAAATAATTAACAGTGTTTAGATTCCAGGTCTAGTTAACTTACCAAAACTCTTTATAACTTAACTGTTTAGAGTTTGCTAAGATATGTGCAGTTAGATTTTGATATATGCAGTTAGATTTTAAGAAAAAATGTCCTTTAATTAGATGTCTCCAGTTTCTTTTTTTTTTCTTTTTTTGGTAAAGCAGAGCAGAAACTTTATTCTTTGATCAAGGAATGGTGAGCTCAGGCACCTTCTTCCCAATTTTGGGAAATCAGGAGAGTCGTAAAGGATTGATGGAAGGTAGGTGGGTTCAGGGGTAGGGATTTCTGAGAAAAGGTGGAGAGTTCTTTGAATGGCAGAGCAGATTGTGCAGTTTCCAAGCATGTCTGGCCATACATTGCCTGTGTCATTTTAATGTTAAATCTCTACCCTTGGGCGTGATTTTTAGCGTGCTAATGAAGACAAGTTCCTTAAAAGTCACTTAGGAAGGGGTTTTCGGGCACCATCTTGGATCTTTCCAGTGCAGACCAGTTTCTTAGCTATGGTCCTTGGGTTTCTTACATGGTTCCTCCTGGAATGTCACCAGTTTCTAAAGGTGGTATACACATAGATTCTTATTTTTAACCAATTTTGTAACCACTTAGCAAAATCTAATGAAATGAAATGAAACCCAGAGGTGTCATAAAAAGTCCATTTGCCCAGTGATTTTGTACCAGAAAAGGCACGTGCGACTTGTGCCCGCCCAGCTCGTGGCTGCTCGGTTTTCTGGATTGTTAATCACACTAGTAGACACAAGAGTTTGAGGCTTTTAGAAAGCATAAGGTGGATTAAATATTAAAGAGTTTATGGTTTAAAAAGTGGCCACATCATGAATTAAACTAAAAATTTCTCTGACAAAGTAGTTGTCATATAATTCTACAATTCTAAATCTGCAACATAATATAATGGTGAAAGCTAGGAAAAGCATCGATTGTGAAATATATCTAGATTGTTCGGAATGAGATCAGGGAGGAGTCAGAAGTAACAGGTTGGCCCCTGTGAATCTCAGTTTGTTAAAGACACACAAAGACACACAAAGCTTGTGTGTGTATGTTCCTCAGGTCGTGTGGTATTGGCTTTAGCAGGAGAATTGAAACTGGGTAGGAGGCTATTCTTAAGTTTAGTCTCCCAGAGTACAATCTGTCTGCCAAAATATTAAAAACCATTTGGTCAAGTTAGAATTACAGAAATAACTAGAATTTTATTTTAAATGCCTGAGGTGTTTTATAAGCATTTCTCTTCTTAAAGACTATAAATAAAAAAGCCTCGGTTAAGTTAAGATCTGTTGTATACCTGCCAGTGCATTGGACAAACGATGGTGATAGCATGTTGCTGGTTACCATGAAAGTGCTGCAACACAGGGAGCGTCTGTGGTCAAATTTTCAGTTTTAACTGTATTTCTTTAATGTATTAGTAAGTGTTAGTAAGGTATAAGTTTACTTAAAGATGTTGCTCACACAGTTTTAAGAATTACTAGTTATTGAAGTCACCTTAATTTTATTATCTATTGTATATCGATGCATGTTTCTCATTTGAGATATTTACAGTTTGTAATGCCAAACTTTATCTTCTGTAAGAAGAAAAACTCCCTCTCCTATCTGGCTTCCTCCTCCTTAGAATGGGCATCCACTAAAAGTAGGACCACATTTAAGCCGTGAATATCTTTGACCCCATCCAATTTGGTGGGCCCTTTTTCTTTTATTTAACAAAATTGTATGATGCTCCCCTGAGCATCTCAGAAGACTAAGACAAACACATTTCTAAATTGGAGAAGATTCTCCACAAGACTCAGTATCAGTAACACTCTACTCCTGTCAGTTTCTTTGGTGCAACCAGGGAATCAATTTTGTTACCTACAATAGATAAGCGTTCCTCATCACGAAACCAACCACTGCCTGGACCTTCCTGGAAGGAATCTCTACAGCAAACATGTTTGAATGTCTCACTGATTTTAACAATGCATCTCTGTAATACACACACCCCACACAGAGGAAGAAAAGACCTAATGCCGGCTTTCTCAGCCTCCTATCGGCCAGTCTCTCCAAAGGCACTTAAAGTGCTGTCAGGAGACTCTGGGAAAGACTTTCCTTCTTAATCAAAAGGAAGGAGGTTGATGAAGGAGGATACTGCTCCTTTCCTAATTTGAGACATTATTGTGAAAGCACATCGTACTTGGAGCCACTGCAACTGTATTGAGTCCAAGAGGATGGCAGAGTAGAATGTAGAGAGCCTGGCGTCAGCCTTGGGGCCAGACTTCATTTTATGTGAGAGACATAAGCTCAGATTGTTTATTTGACTTTCAGATTATTCTGTTACTCAGAGCCAAAAGCATCCTGATATAACTTGCCTTCCCCCATTTCACCAAGCGATAAATTATCTAGTGATTGATTTACTCATTCAGTAAATTTTATTAAACGCTTATGAATCAAGATTTTAATGAAAACTGTCAAATGAAATGTAGTAGACAGAGTATATTGAATATGTTTAAGTTCTATGGCTAGATATTGCCTACACATCTCTGTATTTTTAGGTACATAACACAGGTCAGTTTTATCTTAACAATTCTCCTGCTAGGTGAAAAATCAGTACTTGTAATTATTGATTTTATAGTTTCAGTTGCCAGACTTGCTTAGCTGAATGAGTTTGATGCCATTCATTCATTCATTCATTCATTCATTCATTTATTGTGGGGAGGAAGGGAAATCCATTGGCAACAAAGGTTCAATTCAGTTAAATCATGTGCCAGGCAGTATACCAGGATTATACTTCTTTTTGGGATACATTGAGAACTAAGTAATTTTTTTAAATTGCATTGAGATCTAACTAATTTAAAGGAAGCTTTTGTTTTGAATGGTTCAGCTGACTTCTTAACAAATCTCAAGCCCTGAGCGGTATGGAAGTTGACAGTCTCTTTGTCTGGGAGAAATGGCTCTGGGTTGTGAGGTCATCCAATCAGTAACTTACTGAAGTCAGTACAACTGGTACCTAAGTCGGCTGTGCCATCGCTGTGTACTGTCTCTAGTATCTCAGTCAGATTGGCGTTGCTTTAGGCTGCTAGGCATCCCAAATGTGAATTATGAGGTGTGTTTTGACTCTAGGCCTTTCAGTACCCCCAGGTCTACTGTAAATTAAGGAATTCCTTGCCTAAATTAATAAGTAGATTCTAAAAATTACCTAAAAGGAATGTTTTCATAACAGTGTGATTTTAGAAGGCAGTAAATGAATTTGGAGGGAACGTGAGGGTTTTGTATGTGCTTCGCAGTCAGTGAAGAAGCACAAATAAAAGAAATCTTACAACGATCAGTTTGAGCCAAACTTTGAAAAGGGTACTTTACAATAATAGTATAAAGATGGGAGAAGTGGACCTGCTGTACCTTATAGTTTGTTTTTTCATCTTAATTTCCACCGATAATTTGAGTCCAGTGTTTTTTAGTTGTCCTTTCACTTGAGGCTAAGTTACCTCTAAATTGTAATGACATTTTAAAAGAGAAAGGCAGCATTGCAATACTGGGGGGGAAATGAATTAGCTGTTGTATGTATTATATATGTCATCATTAGGGGAGTTTTTTTAAAAAAAAATCTATGTGACTTTTTCCTTGTTTATTCCTTATATAAATCTTATAGAAAATATTTTCCTTATGCTTAAAGTGAGAGATTTCTGAGAGTTACACCATTGTGTAATGAATACCAGGCAGGGACACATTATGTAGCCAAGAATTAAAAATGTTCTTCCACAGTGAAAATGGTGCCAAAACTGTATCTTAGAAAGGTTGTTACTGATAATCTTCAACTGTTACAATCAAGTAAATAAATGGTATATCATAAGTGAATCCTAAGTAAGGATGTTTAGGTCTTTGATTTGTTAGAATGCAAATAAAAGCAATGATGAAAGTGACACCATCAACTGCCAGCAAAAAAAAAAAAAAAAATGGTATTAGTAAGATCTGGGCACTGATTATGCTCCGTATCACTGTCCTATTACTGCTTGTACCATAAATGGAGTAACTTCAACAACAACGCACATTCAGTATTGCACTGTTTTAGCGGTCAGAAGTCTGATGTGGGTCTAATTGCGCTAAAATTAAGGCATGGGCAGGACTAGTTTCTTTCTGTAGGCTCTGTGTAGAATCTGTTTCCTTAACCTTTCCACTTAATGGATTTCCCCATTCCTTGACTCCCTTCCTCCATCTTTAAAACCAGCAAGGACCGGTGGAGTCCTCACTGCATCACTCTGACGCTGAGTCTTTTCCTGCCTCCTGCTTCCCCGTATAAGGACTCTGGTGATTACATTGGGCCCAAATTAATCCAGGAAAATCTCCCTATCTTAAATTCAGCTGATTAGCAGTCCTAATTCTTCTTTGCCATGTAACATACTCACAGATCTAGGAATGAGGATGTGGACCTCTTTTGTGGGGTCATTAGTCTGCTTACCACATGCTAGTTACTATTGGCCCTCTCAATGTGCAGAGCTAGTAATGTACTTAGTATAGGAATCAATTTTGCAACAGGAATAGGTATCTCAGGTGGCAGAGCATCTAGAAAATTGATTAAATGGCACATGTCACACAGTATGAGATTGGTTTTGGTCCCACAGTAGTGTGAATCCTGAGACTGTAATCATAACCAAGAAGTCTCATCTTGCCAACCCAAACGGATGTTTCTTCAATTTAAGCAAGACTTTCTACTGTCTGCAGGTAGATATGCTAATCTGTTTGTGGAGTCTAGTGAAATCTGCAGTAAGGGTGGTTTTATCCATTTTTCTCCATTCTGTGGTATTTCAAGTTTGAAATTATATTTAGAATCAAGTTTGCTTTAGAATAGTATTTAATTGCTCATATTTTATACTTTGATTTCTGTCTTGTGTTTTCAGCATAGGCACATTTGAAACCTAATGATACAGGCATACTACAACAGGATTATTACAGGAAAAAGTCATAAAATTGTCTGCCTCCTCTCAATGTTTTTGAAAGCCAGAGCCTTCATGGAATTTAATCACCTTAAAAGAGGGATGTAGAAAGCCTTATTTCACTTAAAATGTGAGTTCCAAGAAGGCAGACCTTCCCTAACTTTCTGTAGCATTTAGTACCCTGACAGAAATTGAAATTCTGATAAATATAACTACTTGTTCTGGATTTATTTGTATAACTTTTGTTATATACACTCAGTACATATATTATTTGATCATGATTGTTGTGATATAAGTTTATATAAAATTTGCGTCTGTTCATATTACCATTCACTCTCATTTAATAGAGGCATCCACACCTTGCATATTCAGGACTGAAAATACGTTGAAGAGAACAGTTTGTCTATTCTTCTACATTGCTTTTGGTTTCTGGTGTTGCATTCCTGGTCTCGTAGTGGATGCCGTAATTAATGAATGAATACATGGACAACAGTGATAAATCACCTGAATCTGTCTTTGAAGTTCAGGTTTTAGAATACTAGGTGAGTAGTGTAGATATTTTTCTGATTCCCTTAACTGTATCCATCTACACTAAAATGAAAAAAAAAAAGGATTAAAATGATGAAAGTGCTTGCATTTTATTGAGAAAGAATGCATAATGTTAAAACTACCCTCAATGTAAATAGTTTATTTATTTATTTATTTATTTTTTACCCCACCACTTCTAACACTTGAGAAAAGAGAATTTAAGCCATGGAATAGCTTTGAACAGTAGAGTAACTCAGGGGTTATTCCTGTCTACTTTGAGAAGGTAATGCTGATAACATAAACGGGGTTTTTGAAAGAAGACAGCAGTAGCAATACCATGCCAGCATCCACAGAATCTGTCTTTAAAAGCCTTCCAGACTCCCAGCCCTTGTCTGAGAACCTGAGTTGATAGATGGAATGTTCCCCAATGGCAAAGTTGGAAAGACAAGTTATATAGCTTAATTTCAAATGACATGAGCAGTTGTCCTGTCATCTATCAGCCCATAGGTGTATTTTAATGTCATAGAAATGTACAGTTGAAGGTCTCAAGAATATTCAGAAAGCTCTGGCTATTGCTTTTAAACACTAATAAAACATGCTTTGATGGCAGTGAAATGGGGAAAAACTCACGAAGTGTTCCAGTGATTTTTATGAAAGGGTGAAAAATGTTTAAGCTAAAAGAAGTAAAAATTCCAAAGCATTAGTGATGTATAAAGGGAACAAGAGGTGGCAAAGGACCAGCGGGGAAGAATCATCATATCTTCAAAGGAGAGGTTAAAGAGGCTGACTGATTCAGCCATTTTACTTCCCTTTCTGGCATTTCTGAAACATATACAAACTATTAGAAGAGTTTTACGGCACAGCCCCACCCACAGGTCTTGCTACTGCTCCCTCCCTGAAGGGAGCAACAGATATTCTCACTTGGAATGGAGAAATACATTCTACATGTCAGCCTTTTTCAGTATAGAATATTCTTTACAAATAGGAGGATAATGCAGAGCTAGTATTTGAGGAAAACACACAACTTTTTTTTTTAAGTTTATTGGGGTGACAACTGTTAGTAAAGTTACATAGATTTCAGGTGTACAGTTCTGTAATACATCATCTTCTATAAATCACATTGTGTGCTCACCACCCATAGTCAGTTCTTTTTCCATCACCATATATTTGATCTCTTTACCCTCATATACCAGCCCCTCCTCCCTTACCCTCTGATAACCTCTAAACTATTGTCTAAAAACTCACAACTTTAAATAGAGTAGTACTAAAAAATGGAAAATCTAACCTCGGAGAAGTAGATAATTCTCTGAAGAGAATTTAAACTGTGTTTTATACTTTAGAGAGAGTCAAGTGTATATTACATAGAGGCTGTTTAGGACACTGGTTAAAAACATCAACTTTGGAGCCACACTGGCTACATTTGAAGGCACACTGGTTTTACCACTTCCTAGTTCTTTGAGTCTCAATGTGCCCCAGTTTCCTCACCCATAAAATAGGGATAATAATTTTACCTAATTCATAAGGTTGTCCTGAGAATTAATTGAATTAATGAAAAATGCTTAGAACAGTACCAGACACATAGTAACCATTCAATAAATATTTTTATTATTACTCTTTGTATTTGTCATAACTTATCTTTCTATTTGTCCATAAAATTGGGCTGCTGTTAAAAAGAAGCAATTGTAAAACTTGGAAATGATCAGTTAGTAGACCTCCTTTTGTCTGTTGTTGACAGCAGATGCTGCAAAGCTGCATCACAAAGCTGCCTGCTTAATATTATCAAAACAATTATTCATGTATTCATCTCGGTATCCCGGATCTGCACTACGGATCCTGCAGACACGGTCTTCACGAGTGCATCAACAGAAACTTGTGTCACCTGCAGTAAATCATCCTCAGCCCGCATCACCCGCCTGCCTCCCGACGCAGTGCTGACCGGGAGATAAGGGAGCCTCACTTTGACACACTCTGGGGAGAATTGAGATTCTCATCATCGAGGAGCTAGTGATACTGAAGTCTGGTGCTATTACTTACATCAGGGCCTCAGAGAGGATGCAGCCTTGCCTTCTGCTGAGTGGGGATGGCACACAGTGAGAAGGGGCTGAAAGATGGAATTGTCTTCATCAGTCAAGCAGTGAAGCTGAGCAAGTGAGTGACCAGCAACTGTGGATCACCCAGTGTCTTCACTAAGTTAAGACAATTGTTAAACTTTGATTAAAATATGTCTCAGCTTTAAATGGGAGCCACACAGATGAGCCAAAAAAATTTATTTTTTAATTAAAATTTTAAATTGAAAAATTTTTTAAAGAAACAGATAAAATTTTCTTAATATGTTTTATTAACCAAATTTATCCCAAACATTATCATTTCAATATGTAGCCAACGTAAAAATCATTACTGATCTCATATATTTTCTTCTAATTATGTCTTCACAGTTGGTTTTGTTGTTTTATATGTACAGCTAGTTTTTCTCAGTTCAAACTAGCCACATTCCAGCGCTCAGTGACCCTAGGTATTAAACAAAAGGAAAGTGAGTGAATGAAAAGAGGATGGTCCCAGAAGTGTTCACACACACAGTCATTCTGGTTTTCTAGCATCCAACAGCAAGATGCAAACATGAACTGTGACAGTCATAGAGTCGATAAAATATGAAAACAAACTCTTTGCCCCTTAAAGCACATTTATTTCTGATGATAAAAGTTAAGCAGACATTTCTAAGTTGATCTTATCAAGCACATAGTGTCACATAATCATCAATGTCTGTGAAAAAACATCCTAACATTCAAGACTGGGATGAGTTTCACTGGGCTACTTTTCATAATATCCTTCATTGTTCTCACTGCATGAAAAATGAACCAAAGAACCTCAAAAGCCCAGTGAGTCAGAAGAAAAGCAATCTGTAGGACATTTGGAAGGAGGTGATATCCGATGGCACCCAGCAAATGGCTCCACATGTCTGGCTCTGCATTTCGGTGGATTTCTGGGTACCTGAAGCAGAGGTCGTAAAACTGGCAAATAATGGGCTTCATGAGACCTACCGCGTCTTTATGCCACAGAATTAGTTCCCACAGTGTCTATTTTTAAAAATTATATCCTAACATAAAAATCAGGCAAGGTCACATAAAATCCAGATTTTGAGCAATTGTGAAGCTGGACACAGGTAACACGGGATTTTCATTTTCACGAAGTGAACACGTTGCTGGAGAGCGCCCCCTGCTGTATTGGCTGCTGTGCACCGCCCACCTCATACCCGGGTGCAGAACGGATTCACTTCACTCACCCATGTCAACTCAGCCCAAATAAATCTTCATTCACTGACAACCTTCCTGCAGAGGCAAAATGGGACCGTTTCTTCTTCAAACAATCCCATCAACGTTGCTTCTCTCTGTCCAATTCTGTAAAGGTGTGAATGCCCCTGAGTTTAAGGTCATTTCTATGGCAGCTCTTACGCATACAACCAGCCAAGTATTAGACTCCATTCTTTTTTTTTTAAGTTTCAGGTGTACAAAACAATGTAATAGTTAGACAGTTATCATTTATACCCCTCACAAGGTGATAAACCCCCTTTTCCAATCTACTACCCCTCTGACATCGCATACAGCCGTTACATTTCCATTGTCTCTATTCCTTATGCTGTACTCCGCTTCTTGTGAATGTATGTGTATATATATACATATGTATATACACAAATAAATAAAATTATAGTTGACATTCATTATTATTCAGCTTCAGCTTCAGGTATACACTGCAGTGATCAGGCATCTACACCGTCCATGAGGTGGTCTCTGTAATAAGATAAGTGTCCATCGGATACCCTACCAAATCTTTACAACCTTATTTCCCCCAACCTGACTTTCGTATCCCCGTGGCACTCTTGTGGTTACCGATTGTGCTTTCTAATCCCCTCACCTTCTCCCTCATCCCCTGCCCCCTCCCATCTAGCAACCCTCAGTTTTTCCTCTGTGTCTCTGAGACTGTTTCTGATTAGTTCATTCATTTATTCTTTACTTTAGATTCCACATATAAGTGAGATCATATGGTATTTGTCTTTCTCTGTCTGACTTACTTCACTTGACATAATGTTCTCTAGGTCCATCCGTATTGTTGCAAATGATAAGATTTCGTTCTTTATGGCTGCATTAAAACTCCATTGTATAAATGTACCACAGTTTCTTAATCCAGTCGTCTACCGATGGGCATTTGGGTTGTTTCCATGTCTTGGCTATTGTGTATAGTGCTGCAATAAACAGAGAGGTGCATCAATTTTTTCGAATTAGTGTTTTGGATTTCTCTGGATAGACACCTAGGAGTGGAATTGCTGGATCATAAGGTATTTCCATTTCCAGTTTTTTGAGATACCTCCATACTGTTTTCCATAGTGGCTGTACCAATCTGTAATCCCACCAGCAGTGCACGAGGGATCCCTTTTCTCCACATCCTCGCCAGCACTTGTTGTTTGCTGATTTTTTGATGATAGCCATTTTGACTGGGGTGAGGTGGTATCTTGTGGTTTTTATTTGCATTTCTCTAATGATTAGGGAGGTTGAGCATTTTTTCATTAGGGAGGTTGAGCATTTTTTCATATGTCTGTTTGCCATCTGTATGTCCTCTTTAGGAAAATGTCTCTTCATGTCCTCTGTCCATTTTTTAATTGGGTTGTTTGTTTTTTTTAGAGTTGAGTTGAATGAGTTTTTAATAAATTTTGGATATTAACCCCTTATCAGGTATATCTTTGACAAATATCTTCTCCCATTTAGTAGGATCCCTTTTTGTTTTATTGATGGTTTCCTTTGCTGTGAAAAATACTTTTTAGTTTGACATAATTCCATATGTTTATTTTTTTCTATTCCCTTGCCCTAGGGGATATTATCAGTAAAAATATTACTCTGGGTGATGTCTCTAAACTTTCTTCCTGTATTTTCTTCTAGGAGTTTTATGGTTTCAGATCTTACATTTAAGTCTTTAATCCATTTTGAATTTATTCTTGTATATGGTGTAAGGAGGTGGTCCCGCTTCATTTTTTTTTTTTTTTTTTTTTTTTGTGTGTGTCTGTCCAGGTTTCCCAGCACCATTTATTGAATAGACTGTCTTTACCCCAACGTAAATTCTTGCTTCTATTGTCGTAGATTAAATGACCATATAGGCATGGATTTATTTCTGGGCTCTCTATTCTGTTCCATTGATCTATGTGTCTGTTTTTATGCCATTGCCATGCTGTTTTGATTACTGTAGCCTTGTAGTATAATTTGATGTCAGGTATCATTATACCTCCCACTTTGTTCTTTTTTCTCAAGATTGCTGAGGCTATCCGGGGTTTTTTATGATTCCATATAAATTTTAGGATTATATGTTCTATTTCTGTGAAAAATGTCATTGGTAGTTTGATAGAAATTGCGTTGAATATGTATATTGCCTTCGGCAGTATGGACATTTTAACTATATTAATTCTTCCTATCCATGAACATGGTATGTGTTTCCATCTATTTGTATCTTTTTTAGTTTCTTTCTTCAGTGTCTTATAACTTTCTGAGTACAGATCTTTGACTTCTTTGGTTAAATTTATTCCTAGGTATTTTGTAGTCTTTGAAGCAATTGTAAATGGGACTGTTTTCTTAATTTCTCCTTCTGGTATTTTCTTATTGGTATATATCCAGCTTTTTTTCTCATTTGCATTTGCATGAAATATCTTAACTTCATCCCTTCACTTTCAGCTTGTATGTGTCTTTTGATCTGAGGTCTCTTGTATACAGCGTATGCAAGGGTCTTCTTATCCACTCAGCCACCCTATGTCTTTTGATTGGAGCATTTAATCCATTTACATTTACAGTGATTATTGATAGGTATATAGTTATTGCCATTTTGTCATTTGTATTTCTGGTGTTCGTTAGATTGTTTTCATCTTCTGTTTACAGAAGCCCTTTTAACATTTCCTGCATTGCTGGCTTGGTGGTAATGAATTCCTTTAGCTTATTCTTTTCTGGCAAGCTCTTTATCTCTCCTTCAATTTTAAATGATAGCCTTGCTAGATAAAGCAATCTCGGTTGAAGGCTTTTGTTTTTCATCACTTTGAATACTTCCTGCCACACCCTTCTGGCCTGCAAAGTTTCTGTGGAAAAGTCATTTGATGGTCTTATAGGAGTTCCCTTGTATGTAATCTGCTGTCTTTCTCTTGCTGCTTTTAGGATTCTCTCTTTGTCTTTAACCTTTGCCATTTTAACTATAATGTGTCTTGGTGTGGGCCTGTTTGGGTTCATCTTGGTTGGAACTCTCTGCACTTCCTGGGCTTGTATGTCGGTTTCCTTCACCAGGTTAGGGAAGTTTTCAGTCATTATTACTTTGTTCTTGATCCCTTGCTCCCTCTCTTCACCTTCTGGTATTCCTCTGATGCACATGTTTTTGCACTTGATGTTATCCCAGAGGTCTCTTATACAATTTTCATTTTTTTAATTCTTTTTTTCTTTTTGTTGTTCCGCTTGGGTGATCTCTGCTAACTTGTCTTCTACATCGTTGATTCGATCCTCTGCCTCATTTAACCTGCTGGTAATTCCTTCAAGTGTGTTCTGTGTTCTTTATTTCAGTCATTGTATTCTTTAGTTCTAACTGGTTGTTCATTATGATTTCTCTATCCTTCCTTATGTCATCACAACGCTCCTTGAACATTCTTATCATCAATGGTCTGAACTCTGTCTCTGATAGGTTGGTTACCTCTATTTCATTTGGTTCCAGTTCTGGAGGTTTCTTCTGTTCTTTTATTTGGGACATTTTTGTTTCCCCGTTCTGGCTGACTCTCTGTGTTTGCTTCGATGTATTAGGTAGACCCCTAGGGTTCTCAGTCTTTGCTGGGTGGTCTTATGTAGTATGTGTCCTTTATATTTGACTCGTACCACTTCCCTATTCTCCTGTGCGTGTGCTCCAAAGGTGACCCTTGTGTTGTGTTTGTTCTCCTATTAAAGTTGAGCTTTAATTGCTTTTGGCTTGTCAGTAGGTGGGATTGACTTCTAGGCTGTCTAGTTGTGAGAATTGGCTCTGCCCACAGTGGATGAGCTGCTGCATGAGGGTTGACCGCCCAGATGAGACTTGGCCCCTATGGGCTCTTTTGCCTGTAGAGAATTCCCTCTGGGTGTGTCACTTGTAGGTCAAACACATAATACTCTGGTTTGGTCTGGAGTTGGCCTCTGGGTGTGTGTAGGGCCCTGGTGTAGGGCAATTTCAGAGCAAAACAAATCAACAAGCACAACAACAGCAACAACAAAGAAAAAAACAAATACACTCCCATGTAAAAAGAATTGACAACCCACACTCAACCCAGGCAAAAATAT